>NC_013487.2:13130318-13224119 GCF_000004555.2 Caenorhabditis briggsae | reverse complement strand
TCCTTCAGTAGGACGATCAATTGCATCTTTCGGTCTTGTTGCTTGGAATCTGTCACCAGTGCCTCCTTGATACGTAGATCTGTTGATGGTGGTGGAGTCTAGACCTTCAGTAGGACGATCAATTGCATCTTTTGGTCTTGAAGCTTGGAATCTGTCACCAGTGCCTCCTTGATACGTGGATCTGTTGATGGTGGTGGAGTCTAGACCTTCAGTAGGACGATCAATTGCATCTTTCGGTCTTGTTGCTTGGAATCTGTCACCAGTGCCTCCTTGATACGTAGATCTGTTGATGGTGGTGGAGTCTAGACCTTCAGTAGGACGATCAATTGCATCTTTTGGTCTTGTTGCTTGGAATCTGTCACCAGTGCCTCCTTGATACGTAGATCTGTTGATGGTGGTGGAGTCTAGTCCTTCAGTAGGACGATCAATTGCATCTTTTGGTCTTGAAGCTTGGAATCTGTCACCAGTGCCTCCTTGATACGTAGGTCTGTTGATGGTGGTGGAGTCTAGACCTTCAGTAGGACGATCAATTGCATCTTTTGGTCTTGAAGCTTGGAATCTGTCACCAGTGCCTCCTTGATACGTGGATCTGTTGATGGTGGTGGAGTCTAGACCTTCAGTAGGACGATCAATTGCATCTTTTGGTCTTGAAGCTTGGAATCTGTCACCAGTGCCTCCTTGATACGTAGATCTGTTGATGGTGGTGGAGTCTAGACCTTCAGTAGGACGATCAATTGCATCTTTTGGTCTTGAAGCTTGGAATCTGTCACCAGTGCCTCCTTGATACGTAGATCTGTTGATGGTGGTGGAGTCTAGACCTTCAGTAGGACGATCAATTGCATCTTTTGGTCTTGAAGCTTGGAATCTGTCACCAGTGCCTCCTTGATACGTAGATCTGTTGATGGTGGTGGAGTCTAGACCTTCAGTAGGACGATCAATTGCATCTTTTGGTCTTGAAGCTTGGAATCTGTCACCAGTGCCTCCTTGATACGTGGATCTGTTGATGGTGGTGGAGTCTAGACCTTCAGTAGGACGATCAATTGCATCTTTTGGTCTTGAAGCTTGGAATCTGTCACCAGTGCCTCCTTGATACGTAGATCTGTTGATGGTGGTGGAGTCTAGACCTTCAGTAGGACGATCAATTGCATCTTTTGGTCTTGAAGCTTGGAATCTGTCACCAGTGCCTCCTTGATACGTAGATCTGTTGATGGTGGTGGAGTCTAGACCTTCAGTAGGACGATCAATTGCATCTTTTGGTCTTGTTGCTTGGAATCTGTCACCAGTGCCTCCTTGATACGTAGATCTGTTGATGGTGGTGGAGTCTAGACCTTCAGTAGGACGATCAATTTCATCTTTTGGTCTTGAAACTTGGAATCTGCACCAGTGCCTCCTTGATACGTAGATCTGTTGATGGTGGTGGAGTCTAGTCCTTCAGTAGGACGATCAATTGCATCTTTTGGTCTTGAAGCTTGGAATCTGTCACCAGTGCCTCCTTGATACGTAGATCTGTTGATGGTGGTGGAGTCTAGACCTTCAGTAGGACGATCAATTGCATCTTTTGGTCTTGTTGCTTGGAATCTGTCACCAGTGCCTCCTTGATACGTAGATCTGTTGATGGTGGTGGAGTCTAGACCTTCAGTAGGACGATCAATTGCATCTTTTGGTCTTGAAGCTTGGAATCTGTCACCAGTGCCTCCTTGATACGTGGATCTGTTGATGGTGGTGGAGTCTAGACCTTCAGTAGGACGATCAATTGCATCTTTTGGTCTTGAAGCTTGGAATCTGTCACCAGTGCCTCCTTGATACGTAGATCTGTTGATGGTGGTGGAGTCTAGACCTTCAGTAGGACGATCAATTGCATCTTTTGGTCTTGAAGCTTGGAATCTGTCACCAGTGCCTCCTTGATACGTGGATCTGTTGATGGTGGTGGAGTCTAGACCTTCAGTAGGACGATCAATTGCATCTTTTGGTCTTGAAGCTTGGAATCTGTCACCAGTGCCTCCTTGATACGTGGATCTGTTGATGGTGGTTGAGTCGAGACCTTCAGTAGGACGATCAATTGCATCTTTCGGTCTTGAAGCTTGGAATCTGTCACCAGTGCCTCCTTGATACGTAGATCTGTTGATGGTGGTGGAGTCTAGACCTTCAGTAGGACGATCAATTGCATCTTTTGGTCTTGAAGCTTGGAATCTGTCACCAGTGCCTCCTTGATACGTAGATCTGTTGATGGTGGTGGAGTCTAGTCCTTCAGTAGGACGATCAATTGCATCTTTTGGTCTCGAAGCTTGGAATCTGTCACCAGTGCCTCCTTGATACGTAGATCTGTTGATGGTGGTGGAGTCTAGACCTTCAGTAGGACGATCAATTGCATCTTTTGGTCTTGAAGCTTGGAATCTGTCACCAGTGCCTCCTTGGTACGTGGATCTGTTGATGGTGGTGGAGTCTAGACCTTCAGTAGGACGATCAATTGCATCTTTTGGTCTTGAAGCTTGGAATCTGTCACCAGTGCCTCCTTGATACGTGGATCTGTTGATGGTGGTTGAGTCTAG
This sequence comes from Caenorhabditis briggsae, assembly GCF_000004555.2. NCBI lineage: Eukaryota > Metazoa > Nematoda > Chromadorea > Rhabditida > Rhabditidae > Caenorhabditis > Caenorhabditis briggsae. The sequence goes on along the minus strand of NC_013487.2, from coordinate 13,221,570 downwards.
ACCTTCAGTAGGACGATCAATTGCATCTTTTGGTCTTGAAGCTTGGAATCTGTCACCAGTGCCTCCTTGATACGTAGATCTGTTTATGGTTGTCCTGGTTACCGTACTATCTGGATGGTTCCCAGTCGTCCAAATCATTTGATCCCTTGGTCTTATCATTTGAGTTCTTGGCACGCTAGAACTAGCAAACATTGCTCGATTTTCTGTTGTTGCATCGAACCTGTCTGGTCTGTGTTGAATATTATCAAGAGGGCGGTTCATCTGAAAATAATTATTCTGAGTTGACGGAAAATAGATGAATCGTAAACAAAAAGTGTAATCTTCTATATATCAAATGAGAAACACACAAAAACAGAATCACAACCAAACGAAAAGGGGCTAAAGCGGAGAGGAAATGGCCGAAAACTCTAATCATCCGGTGTAGTGCTTTCTCTCTCACGGCGTGTGTTGGTTTGCAGCTGCCATGGAAACGAAATGAGAACTTTTGAAAGACCAAAATATTTTGACATATAATATACGAAAAATAAAAATGACGAAATGTGTTTATTTATACAAACAAAGAAAAGTGTCAAAGATTAAATTTTAAAAAAAAGAAAAGTCAGATCGAATTGCTGAAGAAGAACAGGAAAAGAAATTTTTTAAAATGAAGAGACGAGTTTACCGGTAACAGAAAAATTTGTGTAGGATTTTAAGGGCTTGTTAATGATAAGATGTTGCCTGATTCGATGCTTGGCTATCAATATCGCTTTCCATTGTCGTCGAATGCGTCATAAATGTGGAATTGCTGTGACGAGCTTCGGGACGGGCCATTGCAATTTGGTTGGGGCGTCTGGAATGGGAAGTTTTCAAAAATATATTTGTTACCAGCAAGCTGGTCTTCGGCGCGAATCAATCTAGTTTTTTACTGATTTGTGGCTCCTCTCCTCAATTATTCTTAAAGGTTCACGTAAATTTATGTTACTTTTTCAAGTTTTTCAAAAGTTGACAGACTGACACGAGGACGGACAGACGCGCCTAGCGCTTTATATTTAAGGAAGATTTAAATTTTGTTACTCGTTTAAACGAACTACATTTGTGGATTAGAATAGATTTCGAAGAAATATTGAAGCAGTGATTTTCAGAAATTCTTTAGAAAGTTTACCGTTGCACGAATTATCGAAATTCCTCAAAAAGTTTTTTATTGCTTAAACCGGAATAGGATGGACAGAACAGCTACTTTTCATGGATTTTTTGGCCGAAAGAAGGCCGTACAGTACCGGTCAATAAGATTTACTACATTGTACTATTCTGTTGATTTTAGTGATTTTGATCATTTTCAGGAGTCTGAAGTTCGGCTGTGAAGTTTCCGATCACTTTGAAAATTTTAGAGGGCGTAAAGCATACTTAGATTGAAAACTTTGCATTCACAGAATTTTTTGCAAGTTCCTTGTGTTTCATGAACTGTATCAGCTAGATTTTTATGCCTCTCGTCTGAATTTTTGGAAATCCTGTTTTTCACGGCTAGAGCTATGGTATCTGAAGTTTCAAATGGTAGTCCATGTCAGTGTGAATATGAAAAACTTATTCGACAATACGATCCACTAACATGCGGTCCACACTGACTGGTTTTGTATATCAAATTTTCGGTTACCTTGAATTGAGGACGGAAACAAGGGTTGGAAAATGAGCCACTATTCACTCCAGACGGAAAGTTATGTCATATAATTTGGCAGGAATATTAGCACTGATTGTGAGTAGAGGAATGAGAAAAGTATTTAAAAAAACTGAATTAGTGCGCAAAGTATGCATCATATCAAGCCCGCAATTTATGTGTCCGTAATTAAAGCGCACTCTATAGATGATAAATTGTGCATTTACAGAGTTTTTAGAAAATTCCTAGGTTTTCAGGTATCTGTTGATTTCAGAAAGACACCTGTTTTAACGTTTTCAGAACGAAAAGAACTAAAAAGGTTTTCTTTCAGAAATCGGCAAATAGCTGAAAACCCAGGAATTTTCAAATTGTTCTGTGAAAGCAAGTCTAGGTCTGTTTTACACCCTCAGAAATTTTCGAACTGGTCGAGAACTGAACAACCGAGCTCAAGACTTCTGGAAGTGGTCAACATTTATTGATTGGGACTTTAAATCGGCCTACATTGGATCGAAAATCCATGAAAAATAGCCCTGTTATGAACCCAAATTCGATAACATCCTATAAAAAACACTTCGAGGAAGTTTGATAAATTTTGAAACAGTAAACTAAACTTTTGATTTTCTACAAATTTTTAAAAAATCCCTGTTTCAGTGTTCTCAATTAAAATTTCAAATGCTCTAGAAATGTAGTTACACTCTTATTTGCGAACCAAACTCCGAACTGTTCTCTTCCAAAAACCGAAATAAATAAAAAATCTTATGAAGCAAGTATAGGGGTGACATTCTAATAGAGAAAGTACAGTTTTTATAAGTATTCACTCAGCAAAACAAAACCATTTAGAGGCAATCCGATAATTTTTGAAACGGTAAACTGAACTTTTCAAAATTGATTTCTACAAAAGCTTTCCGAAAATCTCTGTTTCAAAATTTTCATTAAAAATGTATTAATCTCTAGAAATTTAGTTATTGGTCATTTCTAAATCCCTTACCTATAAATCTCATTACTACTTCTATCCTCGGACGAAGACGCGTCTGATCGTCGGGACGCTGGAATACCGTATTCTGATGCTACCGGAATGATCCTACGGTTTGGTTTCTGGAAATTCATATTACCTTAATTTTTGGAACTTATTCAAATTTACCGAAGCATACGACGAGAAAGAGTCTCGTCTCGGGATATAATAGCTGGGCTCTGGTTCTGGGGAATCTGAAAAAAAAAAGAATTGAAAAGTAGGTCGAACCGCGCCGGAGGCGCACCAGCCAGCTGTTTGAAGCGCCAGAAGCGCGGCAAACAGGCTGGTAGTATTAATAATACCTTTAGCATCCTCATGTATCCAAAAATCTGGCGGGGCCACTGTAGATTTGGGAATCTGAAGTTGCTCAACAGGAATCGGCTTTCGTTTATCACTTGATTTTTTGGATCGTCTTTTGAGAATCAAGGCCAGAACGATATTCATAGTGAAGCCGAGAATAGAGCACACTGAAAAATTGGGCATGATTTTTCAGGATTCAAAAAATTCCTTACCCGCCAAAAATATACACAAATAATACAATAAATTGAACTCGTTCTCTGAGATACACTGACTTTGCACAACTTCATCTCGATTCTTCTGCACAATCAGATTTGGGGGCGGAGTCTCTGCGTCTCTCTGACGCACCCTCTCTACCTCCTGATCGTTAAGCAACATTAGATCTTCCACTTTCTCCCTCCCTTCTTCCAAATTAACAATTACAGAAACTTTCTGAAATTCTTCAGATTCTGTACTAGCCGCTGTTCTCTCCAGGAGTGACGACGCAGATGCATCAGAATCGCATGTTCTCGCTTCACACTTTCCATCACAATCCGTCACGATACATGAAACTTTGAGTTGTTTTGCATTTGGAAACCGGAACATTGATGGAATTTCAGCTTCTTCAACAGACTCTCGACGGGCAAAGTGTCCCATAATGGATTTAAAAAGTGCACATCCCACTGGATCTGTCAGCTGCACTGTGACATTTCCACCGACTGGTTGGGCAGTACATTGACCGACAAAGAAGGAATAGGCGTTGTGAGATGGGTTGGGGAATGGGCGGATCTGGAAAAAAGTTTTCTGTTTCAAATTTAGATTTTTAGAAGTGTCCAATTTTTAAATGTAATTCGTTTATTGGTAGCAGTAGTTGTACAAAAATCCTACAGTACCCAGACAAAAAAATTTTGATTCGAAAGAAACATTTTCGACTTCGAAATCCTTATAAACTAGTCCAGAACTTTTCAAGTTGTCTGAAAATATCAGTTTCAGAGTATTTGCTCTATAAGAACTACCCTATCACTTAAAGTGATTTACTTTGAACTCATTTACCTCCCAATTTTTTATATCTCCCATAGGAACCCAAACAATTAAGCTCAAAGTGCATGTTTAGAGTCGGCGTCTATTTGAACTAATACGGTATTTGTCTAATTAGTATAATTTGAACTTTTCAGAGCAAGGGCTTCAAATTTAACTATTTTCAACTTCCAAGAAATCAAAATATGATAACTGGTAATGTATGCAATCTGGAAAATTCTGATGTTACCTGCAAAGTATACGGTTGTGAGTATTTGACAGTATCCACTGGAAGTCGGCTAGATAAGACTCGCAGCTCGTAATCCGGTGTTGGTGGGTTCCTAAAATTTTGAAAATTCGATACATCTAGAAATTTGCTAAAAACAAAAATTACAGTTACAGAAAAAAGTATTCTTATTATCGTACTTCAAAATTATTGGTATGCCAATAAATAGGTCCATATATTGGTCTAACATTGGTCTTTCTCTCATGTCTGGCTGCCTGGATTTTCAGTTTCCTAGAGCTAATTTGGATTTTTATAAAAATTAGGGGCTTTAAATTCTTTAAAGAAAGGAAAACTTTTGATTTTTTAATCAATCTTGAGTTTTGTCAAAAAAAATTACTGTTTCAAAAATAATTATTCACATAATTGTATTTAAAGAAAAAATATTGGTCGGTTAATCAGTATTGGTATATTCTGGCCCCATATTTCAATTTTCTAGACTCACATTTGACTGGAATAGTGTTGTGTACCGTTGACCAACTCCCTACACGTGACGTTCACGGATTTGTCTCCTTCGACAATTAGAACCGGATGGGAATGAACATCAACAACCACCGAGTGCGTTTTTGTACCAAAGTCATATTTGATTCCGCATTCTTCTGATTTCAAATTCAATTTCAGAACTGCCACATTGGTTCCGAATCCTTGAACACGACATGCTTCAGAAGATGATCCAGCCGTCTGAACGATGCCTTCGAATGGTTGTGAGGTTCGGACGAATACGGAAACGACGTCTTCGGAACACGACCAACGCACGTCGGCTTCGAATTCTGAGTGTGCTCCGCTCAGAAGAGCGAACTGCAAAAACAGAATGCCATCTTATTGAGCACATAAGAACTGTTAACTTTGAGTTCAGTTATCTCGATTCCTGTGAAAGATTCCAAAAACTTGCAAACTGATAAATTGCTTATCATAATATCTTCAATAACTTTGCAGTTGATCAATTTTTAAAATCTTTCCCAGGAATCGAAATAATTGAGCTCAAAGTATACGGTAATTTTTTGTGGGAAGCGAATAAAATATATCTGTTTCAAAATTCATATTTTTCGTAAGTTTTCCTCCGCCTAGAATAGCGAAATATTTTCAAGAAGTGTTAAAAAAACAAAACAAGAGACGATTTCCTGATGAATAAATAACTAGGAAGATTGGTTTGTTATTCCCGTGTCTAGGAATTCGAAATTTTATTTATTTTTCCACTACGCGCCGCCGGGTAGTCATTCTTTGCAGCGGCCGACACTTCCCGGGTTCCGCCGTACACTATACTTTGTGTGTGCCGAGGCTCCGCCCACTTTTTTCGCGAAATGCGTGTGTTTTGCATTTCGTTTCCCACGAAAGCCGATTGCTCGCCCAGCCCTGCTAAAAGTCCAAAAAATTAGAAACAGTAAATTTAAGTCTGCAAAAGAAAACTGTTTCAAGAAAAAACTATAAGTTTGCGGTTGGTTTTTTAAAGCAATATGATATCGTTTTCAAAAATATTGACTTTAAATTATTATTATTCTGGCACAAAAAATAATCCGAACTGTTGGAGGGAAACGCCGGTGGTCGTGGCCGAAGATCCCACAACGACAACTACAGTAACCTAGAAAATTTTTTCAGAATTTTTTCTCTCGATTTTTGCGTGTTTCAAGTCATTTTTTTCAGTATCAAAACTCGAAAAAATTGAAGTAAAAAACGGAATAAAAATTCGGAAATAAAATATTTTCAGGTTACGGTAGTTTTCACTGTGGGACCTTTGTTCAGATGCGTTTCTCTTTCACAGCTCCAATTTTTACCCTATATGACAAAACTCTAAGAAAGGGGCAAACGAATTAACACTATTAAAATTACATTAAATCAAAAAGTTTTAAAAATTTGAAACAGCAAATTTCAATTTTCAAAAAAATCACTGTTTCAGAAAACCCCTAAATTTAGGGTTAACTTTCTTGAACACTACGGTATTTTTTGAACACTATGATCTAATACATTCAAAATATTTTCTTCAACTATTATTTTGCTGATACAAAAACTGGCCGAGGTTCCCACAACGACAACTATAGTAACCTAGAAAACTGTTTCAGAATTTTTTATATCGATTTTCGCGCGTTTCAAGTCAATTTTTTTCAGTATCAAAACTCGACAAAAAAGATCAACTGGGAAAATAAAAATATTTATTTACGGTAGTTGCCGTTGGGGGGATGGATTCTAAAAAACCAAATCCCCCAGTGGTTCTCTTCCACATCTCTGATTTGTTGACCAGAACAAAATATTTAACGAAAAAACTACATTCACTTAAAAGTTGAAAAAAACTGAAACAGCAAATTTCCTTTTTCAAAAAAAAACACTGTTTCAGAAAAAAAGCTAAATTTAGGGTTAACTCTTTTTGGTCACTACGGAGCTATAGTAAAAACTCTATTAGATAGCCATGGCACTGTATTGTTCGGAGGTGGTCTGGGGTGGCATTGTATTAGGGGGTGGCATTCAATTAGAGGCTGGCACTTTATTGTTCGGAGCTAGTTTCTACTGAAACTTATCAAAAAAGTGCTCGATTTTCAATTCTTTCATAAAATGAGTTCCGAGGTTTTCTTGATTTTTCTACTTATTTTTTAGAAACTTTCGGAATTTGATATTCTCCTGCACGGTGAATAATTTGCGAAATTTGATTTTTTTTTCTGATTTCTTGGCGCTTTTCTCGATACAGTGGAAAATTAGCTTTTTCGGCATTTACAAATTCTAGGTCAAAAATTTTGATTTCAAAATGAGTAACAATTATAAAGGCGAGGAAAACACACAAAATGAGCTTGAAAACGTCAGACTTGGTTGAGAAATGAACGAGGAGAAACATTTTTAAGAAAATCAACTGAAAAATCAATTTTTCAAGGTTTTTGGGGAACTATCAAAATACCACTGATCGTATATTTTCTCAAAATTGACGGAAGAGAAGGGTTTTGAAGCAGCCAGATTAGTCAGATTACTGTAGATCTGTGTGAAAATTTTCATTTTTTCCAAAATAGTTTGCTTGTTTATTCGGCGTGTTATTTATGGCGGGAAACTTTTGGCGTGGATTGGCGTGGAATGACCTAGAAGGGGAAGAATTGAGGGTAAAAAGTGATGTCTAGAGTCTCCAATCCCTCAATAGGTCGGTTCACGATCAAATTGAGTCCATTTGAAATTTTTAAATTTCGGTTCTTTTGTCGATACACGAGAAACTCGTCATCAGTCACCAGCTGTGCGCTTTTCGCGAATTATTCACCGTGTCCTGACACATTTTTTACAAATACAGTACCTCTTTTAAGCTTTAAAAAACTAGAAAACCAGAAAATGATACTTTGTGTTATTCTTTAACTTTTATCACAGTGATATCAAATCCGCAGTGGCACTATATTAGAGGCTGGCATTCAATTAGGGGTGGCTATCTAATAGAGTTTTTACGGTATTTTCATCGTGTGAACATATTCGAAATATGAATTAAAATTATTATTAATCTGGTACAAAAAATCGGAGGTGTGGAAGAGAAACGCGGGTGGCCGTGGCCGAAGGTCCCGCCACGAAAACTACCGTAACCTAACAATATGCCTACGTTCCGGATTTTTTCGTGCGTTTTCAATCAAATTTTCAATATCAAAACTTGACGGAGAGCAGTGAAAAACGAGAAAATAAATCCTGGAAATAAAAGGTTATTTAGGTTACTGTAGTTGTCGTGGTGGAACCGTCGACCAAGGCCAACTGCGTTTTTCTTGCACAGAAACCATCTTATTTGTAGCAGAATAATATATTTAACGAGAAAACAAGAAAAATAAATTCCCTCAAAAGGTCATAAAAATTTGAAACAGCAAATTTAAGTATACAGAAAAACACTGTTTCAGAAAAAAAACCCTAAATCTGGTGTTAATTTATTTTTAACGCTACGGTACTATTTTAATCTTGTGAACATATTCGAAATATGAATTCAAATTATTACTATTCTGATGAAAAAAATAAACAAAGAAATGACAAAAAAATGACAACTACCGCAACCTAAAAAAGTATGTTAAGGATTCATCATCTCGATTATCGTGCGTTTTCAACCAATTTTTCGATGTCAAAAATCTGTAAAAAACAGTGAAAAACGAGAAAATCAATTCGGAAAATAAAAAAAAACTTTAGGTTACGGCAGTTATCGTTGTGGGACTTTTGGTTCCAGGCGTTTCTCTCCCACAGCTCCGATTTTTGTGTGCCAGAATAATATAATTAACGAAATAAATTGGGCCATTGAAGAAGAAACATTCACTCAAAATTTTTTAAAAATCTGAAACAGCAAATTTCAATTTTCAAAAAAAATCACTGTTTTAGAAAGCCCCTAAATTTTGGGGTTAACTTTTTTCAACACTAGTAGGCGGTTACTTTCTACAGCGTAATCAAACTATTTACTTTAAATTGTTTTTTTCCCGAAAATGGTCAATCCGAGAAACTTCTGAAAACAAAAATGATTCTAAAAATCTCTGTTTCAAAATATGTGTTTAAAATCAAAAAATTTTCAAAGGGGGGCTCCGACTAAAAATTTTTATTGCCTTAAAATATTTCAAAAATATGTATTTTCCTAATCAGGCGCCGTGACCTAGGTTTCTCACTGCGCGGGAATTCAAATCCTCGTCCCTCAACTTTTTATAACAAATTTCGCTTTTAACGCCATTTTTCGGGGATTTAGGATTTTTTCGAATTTTTTCGCTATAATATTGGGAAAATAGACTTTTCGAACATTTTAATGCAATAAAAAATTTTGGTCGGAGTCCCCCTTTAAATTTCAGTTCTTCCATGTCTATAACAATTGTTTCGAAAAAACAAAAAATGCAACTCACCACAATAAAAAAGAGTCGAATGAGAATTTTCGCCAGTGAAATCATTCGACGCTACTTTTCATATTCACCTGAAAAGAATAAAAGAATAAAAAACGTTCTCATTTTTGGAGGAAAACAGGAAATCCGAATTGCGAAAAAAAAAGAAATCTAGAGCTCCGCGAGCTCCAGGCGTAACCTAGGCAATAGAAGAAAAAGGGAAATAACAAAGAGAAAGAAAAAAAGGAGAAGAAGAAGAAACTTGGGAATATGTACATGAAAAGAGCCGAAACTTTTTTTGCTGCACATTTTTTGATTGGATTGGGGGAAAATATGATGAGGGGATAATGGGATTTATTATTGTGTGGGTGGTCCTTCTTTTTCTTTTTTTTTCGAAAAAATTCAAGTTTCTTTTTTTTTGTTTTCTCTTTTTACCACATAAATACAAACTAGCAAAGACTAAAGACCCAGAAAGGGGGCACCTGTTGATCCCCTTCGAAGGGGAAAGGGCTAAGCCGTCACTTTCGGTTTTGGGAGGGTGTTCACTTTCAATGTAGACAACGCAACACTGAATTATGGAGTAGAAGAAGAAGGAGTAGAAGAGGAAAATCAAATTTATGTGTGTGTGTTCATTCGGTGGTGATTTGATTATTATTATTATTATTGAAAGAAGGGGGTAATGATTCGCAATATGTACATAGAGGTGTAGAGAGGAAATGAGAAAATTTTGACTCCAAGATTTGTGCAGGTGAAATGTTTTTGTAGGGGATGTTGACTAGTGAAGGAGAGGAAAACAAATTTTGAATTAAATCTGCAAATCTGAAATGACAGATTGGAAATGTTGAAACTGACCAACAATTTTTTTTTCGGTTCCAAAAAAAAACTTGTGTTACTTGTGTTATCAGCTGCTATTAGAGATATCAAAAATCATTTGAAACCAAATTCCAATGAACAATTTAATCTCCTGTAAATTTAAATTTTCTGGGTGAATATTATCAATTTTCAGAATTTTTTTTCGGTTTCAAAGAAAAACTATAAGAAATATTTTTCGATATTCGAAAATTCTTGAAACATGAAAAAATCTCATTTTTTGCAAAATGCCAATTTTATGTGGATTGGGCCCTCCGGATTAAAATGCATGGAAAGGTGGCTCCCACCAAAGCGGAAGAGAGAGTGTGTTGATTGGAGAGATGCAGACAGAGAGGGAGGCATGGTGAAAATGCGTGTATGTACAAACATGGAATGGAATAGGAGGGGTGGAAAGGAGGGCGAATGTTTGACTACGAACACATTTTGATTTTGCATTTAGGAACAGAATTTTCAGGTTGTGTCCTTCCTTTTTGAATATACAAATGACTCATTTTTGCCTTCCGTGGAAAAAAAATTGGGAAGGAAAAATGAAACAAAAAATAAATATAGAGACTGGATGGATTCTAAAAAATGGACAAAGACACTTGGAGTAGATGAGGGAAGGAAAAGAAAGCGGAAATTGATAGACTGTTATCGGATCGAAAAGAGCAAATCAAATAAATTTGTAAGGATGGACACCCCTTTTCACACTTTTATCGAGAGGACACAAAAAGCGAATGGGGAGGGAAAAGAAGAAGAAGAAGAGATGAAACAACATTCAGAGTATTAGGGATTCTTAATCTAGAGGTGAAAAAGCGGGAGAAAAGTTTTCTGAATCATAATTGCAGAGAAATAGAATTCAAAATTCAAATCCATGATTCCCCTAGAAATATTTTTAACTGTTTCATAAATTATAGAAGTCACTAAACATTTAAAATTGTAAATGATGTTAGATTAGCAGGGTGTCATGCATGTCACAAAACGTTTAAAAAAAATTGAAATGGAAATGTGCTGCTTCAAAATTGGTTCATTTCCGATTGAATTAGTTATTTTCTGTTATTAGTTATATTATGTTTAGATTCGACATTTTTGGGAAACCGAATTTCAACATATAATAAGTAAACGCAGATTTTCAAAAAAAAATTCAAAAATCGCACTTTCGTATTAATTATATAAAATGGGCGGCATTAAAAAATGTTGATCGGTGTGGCAATCGAATCTCAGTATTTAGGGATTATTCAAAATTGCCGTCAATAGTTGAGTTTCATTTTCTTTCTAAAACTTTTGAAATTCTAAAACTCTAAACTCGATGATTTTTAGGATTTTCTTGGTTTTGTCTACTTTTGGATTTATGAAAAAGTCAGAATTTTCTAATAACCCTGGATATTTGAATTTTTGTAATTTTGAATTTTTCAATTTTCATAACATCCTTTCTTAAAACCTGTTTTTTTATTTTTCGATATTTCTTGAAATTTCGAAAAAATTATAAAATCTTGAATATTCTAGGTTTTCCAGAATTTCTGATGAATAAAAACTGGGAGAAACATCGTGCAGAGTAGTGGGAATTCTTGATCTGAATGAAAATCCGGAAAAAAAACTTTTATGAATCGAAATTTCATTAAACAGAAACGTAATATTCGAATCCATGTTTTCAACAGAAATTTTCAACTGTTTAAAAAAAAAATAGAAGCCTCTCAAAATTTTGAGATCATTCGTTTCGTTTGTGGTATCTATTTCTCAGAATTGAAAAAGATTAAATTAGCAGGAGACATGCAACCAAAAAAATTTGAAATAGAAAATTAATGCTTCAAAATTGGTTAATTTACCATTCAGTTAGTTATTGTCTGCTAGGACCTTTCTTTCAAAACCGATTTTCAATATAAAATAAATGAACGAGAATTTCCAAGCATATTTAAAAAACACAAAAAAATCACTGTTTCAGATGAGTTCTATAAATTTGAGTACATTGAAAAATATTGATCATTAAACATGTGGTAGGCTTTTTCAAATCAACTAAAAGAGTTTCCTGATTACGAAAAAAATTCGATTTCCATTTCGTCAATATTTTGTTTTCTAAATTCCAATATTTTTGTTAGTTGAAAAAAATCACTGCTTCAAGCAGGAGCAACAATCGATGCCACAAAAATAATATGTGCGCGATAAAATTTGAAAATACGAAGGAATTACTGTTTCAAAAATTTACTGTTTCAAAATAAAAATAACGCTAAAACCGCTTAAAGATTTTTGATCATTCGAGAAAATTTATCATAAAAAGCGGAGCTGAGAAAAATACCAAAGGTTGCCGCCTACGGTAGTCAAAAATGTTGGTGATTTTTTTACCGCTAAAATTTTTTTCTCAAATTTTTACTGTTTTTCGTCTCAAGAACAAGAAATTAATTTTTTCAAAATTTCCAATACTGAAATTCTATTTGAAAATTACCAGTTTCTATAAATTATATAAATTCGAATATATCAAAAAGTAAAAAGTTGAGAACTTGAAAAACATAAATATCTAGAGAAGAGATACTCTTTTAAAACTTGCTGTTTTAAAATTAACTTATTATTCTGAATTTTTTAGCTTTCTTGTTTTTTCTAGGTTCTCATTTTTCAAAATTTTACCGTACTATGAAATGCTCATTTTCTGGTCCTAGTAAACCGATCAAAATTGAAATTCGAAACTCTCGAAATCATGCAGATAAAAATTGCGGTTTCAAAATCTTCTCACCTAACTTTTCACTCTTTTCGAATATTACTAGCTTGGGGTAGATACAACACAGAATGACTTCATAGCTTCCCTTGAATGTATCTTTATGATTCTTGAGAATCAAGAAAAAAGTATAGTAGGACAAGTAGTAACACCTTTCTTAACACTCGAGATACTCTCGGAAGTAGATCAAAAACAACAAGAAGTGGTAGGAGAGAACATCTAGTTTCTCCAAAGAGATTTCTAGAGAAAGCAAACAGTTTGTAATGAAGAACAGTTGCAAAGAAGTTAGTAAAAAAAGTTACTTGACCTTCTTGTCAATTCATTTCCTCTCTTATAATAAAACTTCTTGAGAATTTTCCGCGCGGAAAAATCGGATACATAGGGAAAAAAAGCGTGGCAAGAGAGGGGGAAAAGCGTGAAGTGGCACATAGGTACACACATGAAAAAATGGCTGACATGTGAGAGAGAATGAAAAAATGATTTTTTGTATGTGATCGAAGCAGCTGGTGGTGGCGCCTGGAGGGATTAGTAAACTATACACAATGTGATCTTACGGTTTGCAGGAAGCTAGACATTCTAGCTTCTCTGGATTTATCAATTTTAATGAGTTCGAATTTGTTAACTTTAAAGATATCTAGAGCTATGAAAGCTATAAAAAAGGTACGATTTGAACTGAATCATTATCTCACAATCAGAAATTATAGTAATCGACTTCAACAAAATTTTAAATGACAATTTTTTTTTGAAAGTTAGTTAAATTTTTTTTTTTAGAAATAAAGCTTCATTTTCGTAGTTGACAACTTTATTGTGAAAATTCATTCAACTGAGATCCAGTACCATTAACGTATTTCTCAGTTGATTTCCGACCATTTCCAGAAGTCTGAAGCTTGGCTATCAAGTTTCCTATCATTTTGAAAATATTGAAGGTTATAAAACAAGCCTAGATTACAATATTTGCATTCACAGAATTTTTGAAAATTCCAAGTTTAAAAGATATTTTTAAGTTTCTGAGAAACACCTTTTTCGATTTGTTTTTGTACTGAAAATATGAAAAACAGGTAACGTTGGGAAATTTGGAAATATCTGAAAACTAGGAATTCCAAAGTTTTCAAAGTGATTCCACACTTGACAACCGAGCTCCAAACTCCTGAAATAGGTCAAAATGGCTGATAATCAATTGAATATATGTTTTTGAATATCTTATTCACTTGTATTGTACATAAGGAAAGTTTATCAATGTTGTATGTTACTGTACTTGAGTTTTCCTGAACTTAAAATCGGCCAATCATTTTACAATTTATGTTACTTGAGATTACAAAACTTGAAACGGAGTTTTTTTTCAAACACTGAATTTTTCCAATAAATCGATTCCAATAAATTTTTTCGGCAAATCTAAACAAAAAAAAAGAGAAAACATTTAAAAGCAGGTAATTTTGTCAATGACGATGGAAAATCGGAAAGACATGAAGAGGATAAAAAGAGAAGGTAAATCGGAAAGACATGAAGAGGATAAAAAGAGAAGGTAATAAGAAAATAAGAAAAGGAATTTTTCATAGAGAAAAATTAGCGATTTCGAAGAAAAAAGCTCTATACTTTTTGAAAAAGGAAAAAGTTTTTATAATTCAAAATACATGTCCTCTTGTATAGCCCGCAACTGTGCCGATGAAAAAAGTCGAAAACAAAACAAATTTTCTCTTTTTTTGAAACGGTAAAATTGGAAAAAAGACCTAACAGGGAAATAAACGAATCCATGTTGTAAGCCGATAACTATGTATAAAAATGCGAAACAAAAAAAGTAAAACTTTTGAACCAGTCATTTCTTGAATTGATAAATGGAGCTATTGCGTTTTTCAAAGAAAAAATTTAAGTTTGTATAAAATAGATAAATTGACATCTTAAAAAAACAACAAACAGCAAAATCAGGAAAATAATTTTTGAATACGTTTCTACAAAATTTCTTGAAAAAAAATTCAGGAAATCAAATCAGGTTTTGAAATAAGAAAACTAACAAGAACACAAAGGACTGTCATTTTTCACACAAGAAATCAGAAATTTTTGAAACAGAAATAAAAAATTTGGAAAAAAAATATTTTTTTAAATTCCTGTTTCAGAAAAATTCAAAATACCGAGAATTATATTTTTAGTAATGAAGCAAGCGTTCACACACAAAATTCAACCGAAAAAAAATTAATTGAAAAAAAACCGAAAAAAAAATTAATCGAAAAAAAAAATTAATATGGAGTAATTTGATTGATTTTTGAAGTATTTTGATTGGTATTGAAATTATCAAGATTAGTTCATAAACGCTTTTTCTAACCCGATTCTTTGGCAAACTGGTTAAAAATATACATCTTACTAGTTATAAAATTTTTGAAACCGAGGAAAAAATGGAACATCACTCTTCAAATTTTTTCTTTAAAAATTACTGTTTCAGGAAATTTCAAAGTTATAAGAATTCATATTCGAGTGATACTAAGGCTTCAAAATATGCAGCTACTTTTTGGAAAAACTAAAACTTCAAAATGTTTAGGAAAATTTGAGGCTGATTTTTCAATTAATTCTTCCACAATTTTTATGAGCTTGAAAAACCTAGTGCCCAATTCTTCCACAATGACTTTGAGTGAAATGATTTGAAAAAGCGCCGAAGGCGCGCCAGCCGGACTGATTCCAAAATTCCAGAAGTTTCGTATAGTAGCAAATAGACGATAAACTATTCCGAAGGAAGCAAAAGAGTTCTCGAAAAGTCCCGCTGTCCCTTCTTGGACCAGAAGTCTTCTTCCATTCTTTTCAAAGGGACTCCCTAGATTTTATGAATAGATGTGTGAGAAAAAGAAGTCAAGAGAAGGAGAAAAGAAGAATGCTTCAGGAAATGACCGTTGAGCCACTCGGGGAGAGCTACTGAACACTCTCACGCAATCGGTTAAGCATGATGGGGGAACCGGGCGGTCCCCACAGAGAGAGAGAGAAACAGTTGGTTTTTCGGCTTAATACTCAAAAGAAATGATTGCGTGAGAGCATGTTTCACAGAAATCGGTCGCCTGCGCGGAAACGAGAGAGTGTGGAGGGGTAGAAACGCAGAGACGGGGGTGAGGGGAACCGGAGGAGTTAGTGGAGTCAAGAGCAATACTTGGCATGTGTTATGGTTTTTTTTGTTTGAGTGATAGTTATCCTATGGTAATATCAGGGTTTAATCAATACAAATATTTTTTTTGCATTTTTAGAAGGAATTTTGAAATGGTGATTTTAGTTCAGTTTTCCAGTTATTAGAAATTAGAAATTTTCAAAAATTTAAACAGAAAAATATTTAAAAGTTTTTCATGAAATTAAAAAAAAAACTGAAGAAAAGTGATAATTCTAAAATTCTGAAAAAAATCTGAAAATTCCAAAACTCCTAAAATTGAAGAAAAAACTGAAACTACTTGAATTTGAAATTATCGGAAATACCAAAGTACATCCTCAAACTGAAAATAAGATGAAAATTTTAAATGGAAGAAATTCTGAAACGGTGAAATTCCGAAAACTGAAAAAAGCAGAAAGGTCTTTAATTTTGAAAATACTGATATTCTGGAGCTCGTTAACTCAGGTAAACGATTCGGAATTAGATCTGAGTTCATTCGGAATTAGATCTGGACTAGATCTAATACCGAAGTTGCCACGAGAAATGCGCCATCAATGACTCAGCTGCCGCGGATGAACTTTTTTGTTTTTTTTTGTTGTCCTAATTTTTTTTTCGTCAGGAAAATGGGTATTTCTCTCAACTTTTGCCTTTTTTTCGCTCAATTATTTAAACTATATTTTCTGGAACATATTTTAATGTGTTGTGCAAGTTTTTGCAAAATTTTAGGTGAATTTTTTTAGGGACAGCTGAATATTCAAAGTTCAGTTTATATATACGACTTCTATAGAAGACAGTAATTCTATGAACTGACAAAAATACGAATATTTTGAAGATTTTAAATTCGGAAAAAACCCTGCAGCTCAATTTACACAAGTCGAGAAGGCCTTACTTTTGGAAGCCGTGTCTTGTCATGAGCAGGTTAGTTTTCGAAAGTCTAGTGGACAAAGAAACACGCGTGAAATTGCAGTCTCTCCACCAAATGTGTCATGACCCGATGATTGAAACGATTCAAAAATTTGGGATTTGTTGTGTAAAACAACTGCTTTAATGAATTTATTTGGATTTGCAAAGATTTGAGTACGGAAATTATATTGAAATGGCTCAAGTAAGTTTATTATCGACATCACAAAGCCAAAAACTTCTTTTTTCAGTTAAATCAACATTCATTTCATAAAGAATATCCATCTTATCTACAACCGGAAACTATGACAAGAGAATTTTCAAAATCGAAAATATGGACGAGCGGAAGAATTCGAATTGAGATTTTTTTTCTTCATAAATTTTGTCACTTTTTCTTATCTCATAGTTCCCATTATTCTCGCTGATATCATCGTTTTCTTTTTTGCTGATCCCATTCATTCATTTGTATCACACCCCTCATTTTCGTTCCGATTTCCTATTTCTACATTTTAATCAATGTTTTTCTTTTTCTCATACTTGTTCTGTTTTTTTTTAAATAAATTTTATTATAAATAAAGTGAATGGCGTTGAAAAGAAAACAAAATTTGAAAAGCACTCGCTACGATGCTCCGAAATCCCGCTGGTCTGTTCGGAATTAGATCTAATTCGTTCGTAGTTCATTCGGTGTTCGTTCGGAATTAGATCAGCTAAATTCTGTATTAGATCATGCCACTTCTATTTACGAACGAACACAGATCTAATTCCGAATGAAGTCAGATCTAGTTCAGAATCGTTTACCTGAGAATTCGAAAATTCGGCAAACAATTCTAAAAAATCTTCTGATATTTAAAAAACAAGGACTCAATTAATACAAATAATTTTCTTTGAGGTTTTAAAAATAATTTTGAAACAGCAAAGTTTTCAGTTTTTGGAATTCGGAATTTTTTAGTTTTGAAATTAATTGGAATTTTGAAACTGAAAAATTTTGTTGACATTTTTAAGCAAAAAAGAAAAATTCAAAATTCTTGAAATTTCAAAGGGAAATTTCTGGATTTCTAGAGATAGAGAATGATATAAAAACTCAGAAATTCGAAAAAAACTGGAAATAAAAACTAAAATTTCTGCGATTTTAAGAACTCTAAAAAAGGTCGTTTAAAATGTATATCTCACAATTGTTGGAAAAAATCGGGAAATTGAAATTTCTGGATCAAAATTCTGGGTCAGAAAAAGGGTCTGAATATTCTCAAAATTTACTGTTTCAAAACTAAAACTAATATAATAATTCGAAAAACAACTTGTCCCCAGTTTCGTTCCTCTTTTCATTACAGTAGTTTTCGGATAAAAAAAAATTATTTAAAGGTGGAGGGACATGAAAAAAATAATGTTCTCGAAATTCCGCTTAGATATGCCCCTCGAGGAGTTGAACTTGTGGGGCGAGGATTGAGGGCGCGGCGCCGCTACCGACTGAGCTACGCGGGCCTATGAGAAAGCGGCAGCCCGATTGCATACATAAAGGCGAGGACGACAGCTGTACGCAGAGTGACATTAAGCGTTGTACACTGTTACGGTAGAATGCATACTCTGGCCTCAAAAATCCCCCGTAAAATCTCCTGTCCCCCCACCTTTAATGACATAAAATATTGGGAAAACATTTTACCAGTAGACGGCACAACTAAACCAACATATGGAAAAGTATGTTGGGGAACGAAAGTGTCATCTAATTTATGTATTCTTAGAATATTATATGTGGAAAATGTGAAGACGTCATCATCATATTCAGAAGACACGGGTTGTAAAAGAGGGGAAGAAATTATGTGAAGTAATAGGTTCGGAAGGTTTATGAGGTGAGGAAAGGAGAACACAACAATAGGCATCATGTTCTAGGAGGGAAAGCAAATTAGCAAATTATATTTCTTTTGAGAGGGGAAATAAGGGGGAACGGAAATTAGACTGAATTACTTTGGCATGTTTATTGTTAGCCACATAAATTAGACTGATCAGGTAGTAGATGGAAACGTTAAGCCCATATATCTTGCTTCCTGCCAAAGGTATCAAAAAGTAGTAAAATATCAAAATGTTTATCATAGTATCAGCATCATTTTATCAGTTAACCACTTTTTGATATCTCGCATAAGAGTGTTTAAGGACGTTCATTTTGGACAGGGCTAAACTTTATCACACTGTTTTCAGGTCAAATTTCATCAATTTTTTTGTTGTTCATGAATAAGAAAACTAATTAAAACAACATATTTCGTTATCCTGTGGAACTTTTTCAGAATGATAAACCATGCACGTTTAGCTTTATAGGCTTACTGTGAAACTGTGAATGTTTTTTGAGAGAGAATTCACTGTTTCAGAAGGAGAATATCACTAAAAACAGCTTTAAAGTTACTATTAGGTAGGTGCGAAAGCAAACCGTAAAGCCAGTATTAGAAGAGCCCCTTTAATAGAAGGGCCCTCTAATAGACGGGCCTTCCGAGAGGGGCTTGGAAAAATAGAAGGTCCCCTGTAATAAAACCACCTCCGTAATATAAGTGCTCTTTGTGAAAACGGACCCCCTTCGAAATGTGTTTCGATGCAAAATTTCGGAAAAAAACTGGCCGGAAAAATAGAAGGGCCCCTCTGATAGAAGGGCGCCTGTAATAAAAAGGCCTTCCGAAGGTATCTTGGAACAATAGAAGGACCGACCCTTCTAATACAGGTCTTATGAAGGTTATTTTGGACAGAGTCAAACTTATTGCTGTTTTCCTGACGATTTTTCAAATACAAACGCATTTTTTCAGGTCAAAATTTTTCAAATTTTCCGTCGAAAAATTTTTTTTTTTTTAATTTTCCGTCGAAAGTGTTTTTATGTCTTTTGTGAATAAAAAGTATTAGCAGTTTCACATTCAGTTTTAAAGGTTTACTGTGAAACTGTGATTTTTTTAAAGAAAGAGATTAAAAAAAAGGCTATAGAAGAGGTAAACATGTTGGAAAACAAAGGAATAATCTTCAAAAATGAAAAAAGAAAATGTTCTGGTTCAAAATGAGAACATCACTAAAACAGCTTTCAAAATTTGATCGGTCGGAAACGGCTTTGGATTAAGTTATATGTATACAAAACAGATACGATAGCCACACGGAAAAAATTTTGAAATCGGTTAATTTTCTCTGTTTTAAAAATAAAGTTTGATGAAAATCTCTAATCAACAAGTAATAGGTAGTATTCTGCTTCATCCTCGTAACTGAAAAATTGAGAATAAAAACACGAAGTAACGCTCCTGGAGCTTCTTTGACCTACCTGACAACAAAACAATAAGCAAACAGAGAATTCAAAAAACAATATGGTGTCCGTGACAGGGTATTCATGTACCTTTTTATGTACAGAGAGATTACTTCAGAGTGTCAAAAACCGAAAAAAACGGAACCAAAAGAGTTGGATGCTAATCCTACCACACGAGAAATTGGGAAAGACCAGAAATCAATCTGTTTTCTGAAAGAAAATGGGACGCTCTGGAATGAACTGTCTGAAAAGCTTTAGTTATCGGTTTTGAAAATTTTTGAAACAGAAAAAAGCATAAATCGAAAATTTCTGAATATAAGTAAAGGAATCGGCATTGTCCTAAAAATCCAAAGTAGCAAAAAAAGAATTCTAGATTTGGTTCAAAGTTTATTCAAAAAGCAAAGGATGACATCCTCCAACTAAAATTATAAGTTAGGTATTTCTTTTCCAAAATGTTTGAAACAAATTTTTTTTCAAAAAATCTTAATGTTTTTAGTTTCATGGATAGGCGCCGCAATGAAAGGGGGCGGGGCGACCAAATTTTTCTTCCCTTTTCAGAAGTCCATCTTTGAAGTCTTGTACCGGGCGTTAGAAACTCATTATTTTTAAAGTTAGAATTAGTCCCTATTTAATCGACTGCGATAAATCGAATGGAACCATCAGTTTTTCAATATTTTTATTATTTTGATTCAAAAACTTCGAAAAATAGGAGTCGGACTGACAAAATGGGCAAAAAGTGTTAGATGAAGGGGGGATGCCCCCAAATTTGTCGATGGATTCTGCTAGATTATGAACTGGGGAATTGGATTTTGAAATAAAATATAATTTCTACTGTCGCCGTAAAAGGTACAAAATGGTGTGTAACTTGGGATTGAATGAAGATTTTTCGCTGAAATTTTGGGAATGGACTTCTATAAAGTAGGAGAAGACAATCCAACAATAAAAACTGGGAAAAATCTATTTTGAAAATTTTGTTGTGGTGCCTATTCATCTTTACTATTAACAATCACCAAATTCTGTGTGTGAGTGTATGTGTGTGTGTGTGTCCGGTGTTCCAGGGTCACCTGCCCTATCGAATTCCAGAATGGACCAAAATTTCTCAAATTTTCACAGATGACCCGAAGCAGCAGAGAGATGATGCCCGAGTATTTTATACTTCTAAATTTTGTTTCTGATGTCTTCTGGAGACGTTCTTCTATTTCTACAGTGCAAAATTAAAAAAAAATATTGAAGAAATATTCCCATCATTCCCGTCTAACCGCCTAAATTTTTTTCTTATCCACGCTATTTCTGAGAGAAAGGATTTTGTGGAAATATTCTTTTGGCATGGGTTTTAAAGACTTTAAATGGAGAAAAAATTCTGAAAGATGGAAGAGAAAGTGAATAAAAGGAAAAAAAGCAAAGAAAGAGAATGCGAGGAAAAATAACAGCGCCCTTTCTGGATCACTCGAATTTTTAGAATTCAGAATAATTTTTAAAATTTCGAACTTAATTCCATAATTTTCAAACTTCGGAATATATACATTTCTGAGATCTTATTCACCGAATTTGCCAAAAAATTTCAAAGTTCAAGATTTTCCAACTTTTCAGGTTTTCAAATCTCGGAGTTTCTAATTTTTCGAATTCTCAAATCTAAATTTTTGATTTTTCAAAGTTTCTTCGACTAGAATGTTTTTCGAAAAGTTGAATTTCTGAATTTCCAATTTTTCAGGTTCTCAAATTTTAGATTTTCTAAACTTTTTCGAAATTCTATACATTTTGCGGACAGGACCGTCTCAGGCCAGCCCGGCATTTAGTAAGTATGAATTTCGAAAATTTTCAATTCTTTAAAATCTGATATACCAAATTTCGATATTTGAGACAAACAGATTCAAACAATTTTCTAGATTTCAAAACTAATGTTTTCCTACATCTGATTTTTAAAAATTTACTAATCTCTGAACTTCCAAGTGTCTTACTTTTCCAATTTCCGGATATCCTTACTTTTGATTTCCGAATTCTGGAAATTCTGAATAACCGAAATATCGAAATTCGAAATTTCCTAATAGACCATGAAAAAATAGTCCCTGTAAAAAAGACAAAACCTGTATAAAATAGTCCCTGTAAAAAGACAAAACCTGGCTCCTGTTAGCGAGGTTCAGCCCGGATGGGCGCAAGCCGACTGTTTTTCAAAATTCGAATATTTCGAATTTCAGTAAACCAGGACATTTAGTTATCCAAAATGTGAAGCTTCAGAAAACCGGGAGTTCACATACTCCGGATTTCAGAACATAAAAATATTTTTTCGGTATTGGAAATTTATAAAAATTTGGGAAATCAAATATTCCGCGAAGAAAATTGATAGTATGCAAAACTTTCACAAGTTTTGGTGAATTCGGAAACTCAAAAATGTTGAAATTAGAAACTCAATTGTAAGGTACAACAAGCGGAAGCCAGGAGGTTGAGCCCCCGACAGGGGGCGTAAACCGACTGGTGGATAACGTTTATAAATTATAACAGTAAATCCGAAAACTGTTTCTTGACTCCTTTTTTCTTTGGTAAAGTTGTATAAGCATGACAATATAATTGATGATTTTTTTCTGTTTCAAAAGTTGAGCTTTTTTGAAACAGTAAAAGTTTTATACTCGGTCGAAAACTTTAAGTTTGAAGCATACAATTATAAGGTGCGTAATCAGTTTGTGGACACCTGGACAAACAGACAGGCGCAAAATTCAAGGTTTTTTTTACGAAATTGAGAGAATTATTTTTTTTTAATTTCCGAATTTCTGGGAACTTTTTTTGTAAAATGGTTTTCCTAATTATTGTGATATGATTATTTTCATAGTACAATTAATTTCTTTTCTGTTTTAAATTTATTGAGCTTTTCTTGAAACAGTTTTTTTTCGATCGTTCACACCTCGGGTGCGGGACTGTAACTTTTGGTAGGAAGTTGAAGGGGGTTCGGCTTCTGGTCGAATCTAAGTCAGCTTCAGGTCGGAAGTTGAGGGACCGTCGGCTTCAGCTCGGAACCTGGTCGACTTCAGGTCAGAAGTTAAACAGCGTTTGGATGTCACTGGCAACTTTTGGTCGGAAGTTGAGAGGGGTTCAGCTTCTGGTCGGATCTTGGTCAGATCTTTGTCAGATCTTGGTCGGCTTTAAGAAGCGTTGCGTATGCGACGCGTGCGTTTCTCATTCTTGTTTATTTTTTCAAAACTGTTTTCTTTTCTGCCTTTTTACCTAAAAACGTTCGTTTTTGAATTTTCGTTGTAATTTACTTTTGAAACAGCACACATTTCATTTCGCTTTTTGTCGGCTTTAGTAGCGGTCTTGTCCATAATCCGACCAAGCAGCGCCCAGAAGCCGACGAAGATCCGACCAGAAGTTGCCGGCGACACCCGAGACATTCGTCAGATTTTTATGGACATTAGGGCTTGTGGGTTTGGACAAATAAACAACTGCAAACTTAAATGTCTCCTCTATTAAATTGGGAAAAGTTAATATGCACTATTAGGATTAAAAACAACTAACACTCCTTTCCAAACATTCATAAAAAATTACTGTTTCAAAATATTTCTATTAATGAGAAATCTCAAAGTTTCAATGTTAGTGTAAAGGAATGTGTAAGCACATCATAAATTTGTGGACATCTGACCAAACAAACACCTGCGAACTTAACGCAATATTTATGAAATTTAAAGAAATTACCATGCGCTTTCACGATTTAAAGATAAAACAAAATTGAAATTTTTTGAAAACTAACAATCCGTTATAAAATTATCGAAAAATACTGTTTCTAAAGGTTGATACGAAAAAATAACAAAAATAAAGATCTTAATAGCACTTGTTATGAATTTGGAAATCATCTCATAAATTTTGACTCAAACATTCTGAGCAGAGCTTAATGATCACACATTCGTCAAATTTGGTACAGACATTTGGCCTTATGGACATCCGCACAAACAGACACACACCTAATGTATTCTTTATGAAATTGTGGGAATTTCGTCATGGAAGTTCGAGATTTCAAAAAAAAATTGAAACTTAAAAAAAAATCACTGTTTCAAAATTTTGCTATTTACAAAATAAATAGCTCAAAATTTTTATGGTAATACCTGTCTCAAATCACATCATAGATTACAAATCAAACTTGCAACTAGCCAAATTTGTCGAAACTTTGAAACTTTCGACTTTTTGCAAGCCTTATTAATAATCCGGAAAATAATAACAAAATCCTCTGAATTGAGGAGATGATCTTCCTAGGAAACAGCGTGAAAACCTCTCACCAGAAACCACCAACCGAACCCGAAATTCGATAGAAAAAGTACGGGCGAAGTGAGGACAATATACATATAATAATAAGCGAGATGAAAATCTATTAAAAACGACAGTTCTTCTTCTTCTTCCTCTTCCTCTTCCTCTTCTTTTATTTCTCGAATGACTGTACTCTCTTAATTGCATTTTCTGTCGAGACTCCTTTTCTAGGTCACTTGGGTTGTCGTGTTGGCTTCTTCTTCTTCTTCGTTTTTTTTGACTGAAAAGAAGTAGCTGGTTTGTTCTTATATTATCCTTTCCGTTCTCTTATGATGGCAAAAGAGAGGGTATCGTGAAATAAAATGGAAAAAAATAAACTGGGTGTTAGAAACAGTAGCATTTGTTTTCAATTTCTTAATGAAGTTTCGGTGAAATTTAGAATGAAAGAATAACGAGGAAGAAGAGGGGATGTTCACACCCAAAAGAATAAGGATTAGAGCAAAAGAGCAATCATAAGGTTGAGAAAATGGATCTGGAGATGCAGAAAAGGGAAACTTGTTCAATCGCAAATCTAGATTAGCTACATGCCCATGAAGCATTAAAACGAGGAAAATGATAATTTTCGAAACTTTTTGAAACAGTAATTTTGTAATATTGAATTTGAACCTTCAAAACTTGAGAAAAGCTCTTGAAATTCAAAACTTGAAGTCAGCTTCAAAAATTATGAATGCAATTTTTGAAAAAAATTTATCACTGAATGAGAAGTTTGAACTCAATTCACATTAAAAATTCTAATAAATTGTAAGTATTAAACAAAAAAAATATTTTGATTTGAACATTGATGGATGATAGATAGTAACATTTTCAGAGCTTCTTGCAATTACAGTAACCATTC
This sequence comes from Caenorhabditis briggsae, assembly GCF_000004555.2. NCBI lineage: Eukaryota > Metazoa > Nematoda > Chromadorea > Rhabditida > Rhabditidae > Caenorhabditis > Caenorhabditis briggsae. Next base: position 13,196,601 of record NC_013487.2, on the reverse strand, counting down.
TGACTTGACGGTACACAGGGGGCACTATTGTAGCTCAGCCGGTAGCGGCGCAGCACCTCTAACGTTGGACCCACAAGTTTAACTCCTCGAAGGGCGCATATGAACGAAGCTTCGCGAATTTTTTTCATGATGAGAATAGACGGAACAAAAATCATTTAAAAGATGTTACATTCGGAATTATTTGAAACAGTAAATTTTAAAATGGTATATGAAGCTAACAACTTGAAATAGTTACTAAAAAACATTTCAAAATTTACAGTGAACCAAGAAGTTTCGATTAAAAAATGAACCATACTTTTCTGTTGAAAAATTCAAAGGGAACAAGGATTTGGAGACATTGATTAGGAAAACGTGCTCAATTGCAAATTGAAACGAGGACGAGATTTAATGAAACTATTGAAAGTATGAAAATGTTTACCTTTGAAGGTTATTAAAACTGCAAATTTTAGAATGGCATCCAATATATATAAAAAAAACTAAAAAACTTAATGAAACTGAATAAGTTATATTTTCAATTAGGCATGTATAGGATAACTATCGTCTGAAATTTTACCATTTAGTTTAACACATAATTTAGAAACAGCAATTGTTATATTGTTGCACTGATTAATGGATTACTTATAGTTTCGTTGACGAAAAAATTATGAAACAGTAAAAATATCAGAGACTTTCGAAGGAAGGGAATGGAAAAAAGAAAACCGGAATACAGAATACGGAATTTCTAATGTTTTGGACAATTCCTTCATTTTTAGAATTTTCTTCAATTTTTAGAAATTTAGACACAATGGCGACTGCAAATGATTGTCCTGAAAAAAGTTTCCCTGTTTAGGTATCGTTTCGGCACGGCCTGTTGTTCAAAAAATTGTTTATCAGTTCAGTTTTTTTTGAAACAGCAAATGCTTTTTTTTCGGTCATGAAGAAATAACTGCACAATTAATCGAAATTTCAGATTTCGGAAAAGCGAGAATCGGTTCATCTTTGAAAAATTATATTTTCACATGGATGCTACAAAACTTGAGAAAAATGAATAAGCTAGATTTCCGATTTCGACCTATAGCTACATGCAAATGATTGTCTGAAATGTTACTGCTTCATTCAAGACATACTTTTGAAACAGCAAACATTTTATTTCACTTTATATTAACAACCAGCAAGCTGGTGCGCCTTCGGCGCGAATCAATCTAGTTTTTTAATGTTCGTTGCTTCGAAAGTTTACGGACTGATACCGGGACGGACAGACGCCTCTAGTCTAGTTTTTTATTTATAACGAAGATTAAAAATCCCTAAATTGTGACATTGTTATTCTGACTAATACATTACTTATCGTAATGGTATTGGAAAAATTTAGAAACAGTAAAAATATTAGAGTAGTTGCAAGAAACAGGATGGGGGATCCGGAATGCGAAATTTTCCACACTTTGGACAAAATCTTTAGTGTTTTCAACAATTAGCCAGTAATGACTGGTTATCCTAAAAATAATGTTTCCTTTTTTCAGTTTTATTTGAAACATCAATAATATATTTCACTTTTCTTCGACTAATTATAATTTTTAATTTTCTACACAAAAATTGATTGAAACAATTTTTCGAAAAAGCTGAAAATTTTACTCTTTCAAATTTCCCAAACCTTGGAGGCTTTTTATTCACAGTAGTTTTCGCTGCGTATTTTTTCGGAATCTGATAAGTATAATTTCTCTTTGAGAATAAAAAGCAAAATCGGCGCTACCTCGAAATAGAACATGAGCAAAATAGAACTGTACCAAAATAGAACGAGACGCAAAATAGAACTGCGTGAAAAAGAACTGATCTTTAACTGAACTGTTCTTAATTAGAACTGCTCTTACATAGAACCTCGTGAAACAGAACTGTTCTGAAATAGAACTGCGTGAAATAGAACTGCTCTGGAATAGAACTGTTATAAAGGAAAATAGAACTTTTAAAAACGGAGATAAAACAATAGATTTAAAAAAAAGTGGACATATAAAAGTGGACATATATAGATAAAAAAAAAGAGAATCCTTGTTATCAACTCTTAGCATAAACAAAAGATCTTAAAAGATTCAGATCAGATAAAGAAGCATATGGAGGTCTTGGAATGTTCTGCGCAGCTCGTAACAATCTCGTGTCTTTCTCTATATCCGAAATTCGTCTCGCTTTGTTGACCTAAAATTGATTCGATAGATTTTAATGAGAAAAAAAAGAATGGCTCACTCTAAAGGCAGGGTCCAAAGCAATCTCGGCGGCGTCTTTTGACGTATGGTTATCCTCAAATCGGATCCGTTATTAGATCACACATTTTCAGTGGAGATAAACCATGATACTTTGTAACTAGTGAAAAGAGCGGTGCTAACATTCTACTGAGTTTGTAGTTCTATGTACCGATTTTAAGGTTCTAGAGGAGCAGAACCATTGGGCAGGGGGAAAACATGAAAAAAACACGATCTGTCGCTTGCAGCAATCACAGTTCTATTTTCCTCTATAGCAGTTCTATTCAAGAACAGTTCTAATTCGCGCAGTTCTATTTCAGAATAGTTCTATTTCACGCTGTTCTAATTCAGAACAGTTCAATTATAGAGCAGTTCTTTTTCACGCAGTTCTATTTTGCTCAAGTTCTATTTCGAGGTAGCGCCGCAAAATCACACAGGGTGTGCGGAAAAAGAACATAGAATTCGGAATTTCGAAAATGAAAACTCATAGGACAAAATTCTTGTAGGGAACTCGAAATGAATAGTACTTCTCGGAAATTAATATACGAAATTCTGAATTCGATAAAAGTGACTGATGAGTTTTAAGTGTTTTTTCAACAACGCGAATTAAAAGAACTATTAATTTCGAAATTTCTGTTTCAAATTCATTATCTCTTTGAAACATATAAAATTTCAATATTGACGTTTTGTTACTCATTGTGTTTAAAATTACATTCAAATTGATATGAATTCTTGCAGTTAGGAACTGGGCAAAAAAAGATGACTTTGAAAATAAGAAACATTTCAGCGAAAAGAAAATGCTGTCAATTGTTCAGAAGTATAGTTGATTATAAAGCCTTGGGTCAGCTAACAAGAGTTTCCGTAGATCCAATTAGAAGACAACCAAACCTAGGAGGTCCCAGTGAATTAAGGAACAAATCGGATTAGTGTATTCTCACTTCGTCTTTACTTGACTTCTTGATGTAGTGGTGGTGTAATTAAGAATGAAAGGAGAAGAAGGAGGATGTTCACACCAAAAGAACATGGATTAGAGCGAAAGAGCATAATGGGAACGTCAGAGAAGCATTGAAAGTACGAAAATTTTCATCTTTTTAGGTTATTGAAACATAAATATTTTGAACGGAACTTGAATTCATAAAACTTGACAAATGTTTTCAGAATTCAAATCAAAACGTTTTATGGAAACATTTTAAAGATTTCAAAATAGTTCACAACATTATCATATTGAAAATTCTGGAAACAGTGTTGCCTTAACAAGAACTAGAGACTGTATTAGGTTGGCGGGAAAGTCTTTGTCACTTTTTCAATAGTTTATTTCTCAAAGAAAAAATAACCGAATAATTAATTATATTGTCCATCATTATCAACAACATGTCTCCAACGTTCCCTCAATTTATGGATTCCATTGCGGTAGAATCCAGCCGGGCGTGAGGCAAAGTATTGTTTGAGTGCCGCTTCGACCGCTCCACGGGAATTGAAGCTTCTTCCTTCGAAGGCACGTGTCATATCGCCAAATAACCAATAGTCGGAAGGAGCAAGATCAGGAGAATACGGGGGGTGAGGGAGAACATTCCATCCATATCCCATCAGCTCCTGCTTCACTTGTTTCGAAACATGTGGGCGAGCGTTATCATGTTGATAGTACACTTTCTTGTCTTTCAGGGCCGAACGGTCGACTGCTTTCTTGAGGTTTCGTAGTTGAGTAGTGTAGAGGTCTCCAGTTATTGTTTTGCCCTCGGGCAGAAGTTCCCAGTAGATGGGGCCGTCCACTCCCCACCACACAGAGAGCATAACTTTTTTCGGATGAAGGTCGGGTTTGGGGACATCCTGTGGGCTCTCTCCTTCTCCAACCCACTGGGATTTCCTGTGGTGATTATCGTAGAAGACCCACTTCTCATCTCCGGTTATTAGCCGGTCCAGCCATCGATCGCCCGCGTGGAGAGTGAGAAGAGTAATCGAATCGTCGACTCGGCGGTCAAGGTTGGCTTGAGTCAGGTGATGAGGTATGAATCGGCCAAAAAGTTTTCTCATTCCAAGAGACTTCAAACCTTCAAGGACTGTGCTATGGTGAACTCCGAATGTGACAGCTAGTTCACGGCTAGATTGAAATGGATCCGATTGCAATGCGTGCTACAGCTTGTCCAAATCCAACTCACGGGGTCTCCCAGAGCGATCCTTTTCATCGAGCGAGAAGTCATCTTTTTCGAAACGATGGAACCAATTGCGAATAGTATTGTAGTGAGGGGCATGTGTGTTGTACACATTCTTCAAGAAAGTTTCCGAATCCTTCATCGTGGTGTGAGATAGGAAGAGGTAAATCAAAACATGTCTGATGTGAATAGCAGTGGGAACAAACATATCGTTTCAATTACAGATGAGGAGCAGGGAAGGAGATGGGGACTTGTTTATATGGAAGGTTCTTATCACCTTGTTATTCACTAAAGTCGATATCATACACAGCCTCCATATACGAGAACAGTGATTAAACAAACAGAGTGACAAAGACTTTCCCGCCAACCTAATAGATACATAGAAAAGTGAAAACGCGCTCATATGGAAGTACGGATGAACTAAAATTTTTTAAAACTGGATTCAATTTTGGGATTGTTTGAAACAGTTATTTTTCAAAGAACATGCTTGAGAAAATCGAGAAAAGCAGATTGGTAATTAGAAAGAATCAGTACAAAAAAGTAAAGAGGAGCCTCATAGAGATAAGAACATGGACCTGGAGATGTTTAAAGATGAACATGTGCTTCAACAGTGCCTATTTTGTCAACGAGCTGAAATTGTCAACAATTTTTTTCAAAATTTTTCGAAACTGGAATTTTTCGCAGAAAAGGAATTTCAAACTAAAATCCATTCAAATCCTTTTTTAAAATGAATTTTTTTGCAAGATATCAAATTTATGATCACATCCTGAAGTAATGGCAATTACTCTTTGACTACACCACTCTTTGACTACACCTGCTCTTTGACTCCACATTCTCTTTGACTACAATGTCTCTTTGACTACATTTATCTCTTTGACTACACTTGTCTCTTTGACTACAAAGTCTCTTTGACTACACTTTTTCGTTTTATAGTTCTTTTTGACTGAATTTTTTTGGAATTTCTGGTTTTTTGTCTTATAAAGATTATAGGCTTAAGCTGAAACACCTGTTTACCGGCAAACCGGTTCAGCCTAAGCCTTTAATTTGGACAAAAACTAATAAAATTTTGGAAATCTCAGCGAAACAGTGATAGTTTCGCTGATTTTCTCGAATTTCAGTACTTTTTTCACTTTGATGTTTTTTGTAATTGTCTGTTTTTTGTTTAAAATTATAGGCTTAGGCTTAAATTCTTCTCATTTTCTGTAAGAATACCCACAAAAACTGCTGAAAATTTCAAATTTTCAAGAATTGTAGTCAAAGAGACTTTGTAGTCAAAGAGACAAGTGTAGTCAAAGAGATAAATGTAGTCAAAGAGGCTTTGTAGTCAAAGAGAATGTGGAGTCAAAGAGTAGGTGTAGTCAAAGAGTAATTGCGTGAAGTAATTAGGTAAACACATAACATTTCATAAAAAGTTGCAAAATGAAACAGTAAAAATTAACTTAACCTGAAAGTTTAAACGTTTCGAAAATTTCGTATTTCCGCTTTTTTAAAATTCGGGTTATCCCCAAAATCCTATTTTTGATTCGAAATATTGAGAGACTCTGAAATTCCTAATTTTGAAAACTCGGAGTTTTCCAAGATTTGGAAATTTCGTTTTTTGAAGTTCGGAATATTCCGAGACTCGGAAACTCTGATTTCATCGAATTCGGAATATTTTGAGATTTCAAAATTCAGATTTTCTAACATTTGAAAGATTTCGATACCATTCCGAAATTCCAATTTTTCCTTTTACGAACTCCGTGGAAATAAAATTTGTTTCAAAGTTTTGATAATTTTCTTCGAGAATTTTTACATCTATTAATTAAATTTCATCATCTTCTTTGAAATCTTAACAATGTAAAAAACGAAGAAATAAAAAAGTTAAAAACTTTAGAAAATACTTTCTGAATATAAATTTCCCCAGAAACATCTTCTCGTATAAAAAATTCACTGACATCTCCAAAAAACCCCATTAATCTCCTGTCACAAAATGATAAATTTTCTACTTCTGTGTCGAAAAAAACCGCATTTTTCCATTTTTTCACCTTGAGAAATACCAAAATAAAAATTGACAAATAGTTCTTTATTAGGTATCAGTTTCTTATCAAATCAGATAGAATAAATTGCAAATCTTTGGGTAACAATTGAGATTACTTTTAGAATGACTAGTATTCTTAACTATTTTTCGGAAAGTTTCTAAACGGGTACATATGTAGATAAAAAACAGGCAGAAGCATAGAGAAGGAGAGCGAAGAGGCGAGAAGTTTCCGGGCAAAAAGAGATTTTTGAAGAAAAAAGCACTGGGAAAAGAAGAATGGAAGGTTAAAAAGTGGGCGGGGCTAGATAAGATTTTTCTAAAAAAAAGAAAGAGATTTCTAGACTTGGTCTCCATGTTGATGTGCGCATTTTTTGACAATTTGCTCCTCGCGAAGTTTGACGACTTGCATGAAATTGTTGACCTGAAAAAGTACTGGTTTTGTTACGAAAAAAGCCAATTTCGGAAACTAGAAATTTTCAAAAAACTTTTTTCTTCTGTTTCAAATGAACTGTTAAAAAAAATTTCAATCAATGATATGTAGTCACATTCATAAACGATCCATTGAAAAAAAAACGAATTCACATTGGAAATCCCATTTTTCGAGAAAAATTGTTTCGTTCCAAAAAAAAAAACAAAAATTTACCATTTCAAAAATTCTAAACATTTTTAACAATCCTATTTTCTTAGTAATCTAGTCCATGATTCTTCCATTTTTCCTTCAAAACAGTCGGAAAATAAACATTTTCGATAGTGAAACAAACAGTGAAACAAGAAAACGCACGGAAATTGAGGAAAAAAAATCAGAGAATGATAATATTTTTGGGTTACGGTAGTTGCCTTTGTGGGCGTTGAAACAGTGATTTCCTATTCTAATGATTCTAAGAATTTCTAAAAGCACTGTTTCGAAATGGCTGTAAAATTTAACCACTAAACTTTAGATTTTAATTTCAAACTTTCTAATACATAGAGTAATGTTAATGAGTGCAAAGTTGGCAAGACCTGGAATTATACATTACAATTTTTATTAGAAGATCGGCCTTTCTTTGAGAGTAGCCCTCTAATTAAAGGGTTTTTTCAATGTACACCCGACAGGCCTTACCATTACATAAGCTCTTCAAACATGTTAACAAATGTTTTAAAGGTTTGCTATTTCAGACAGTCACTATTCCAAAAACTAATTTATTATTACAAAAAAAGGTATGAATGGATTCTTTCCAATTTTGAATCGATCATGCTATCATAGACGGAACTTTCTCAGAATTTTCCCACTATCTTCCATTAATAATACTTTACTGTAGTTAAACCAACCAAGATTCACCCTTAAGTCCCAATCTTACCCGGTGAGAATCGACCCAGCTTAGCAATTCTGATGACACGAAGAACATGAAGAAGACGGACGGTGAAGAACGCCCATCTGACTTTTCGAACATTTTTCCACTGATTCCACAAACCCAAAGAAGAAGTTCAAAATAGAATGGAGCAATCGACAAGAGATCGATGACGTTGAGGATTTGACGAGCGAACGCTAGCTGGAATTAATGGACATGGATACAAATGAACACAGGAATGTAAGGAATGTAGAAGTCGAAAACTGTTGAAAAAAACTGTTTCAACATTTCTAAAAATTTTGAAACAGTAATAGTTTCCTGATGGTCGTCTTGTAAGATGTAATGTTGATGAATAGGCAATTCATTTTGATAGATATTTTGTTTTAAAAATTTCAAATAGCCTTCTTTTGTTTTTTAAAACAATTAATTTCTGTTTTATTGTATTTCCGATACGAATCCTTCTTTAAACATTTTAATGCTTTCCATTTGATGTGCGTTGTGGGAACTCTGGCAGTTTTTTACCAGAACAATAGCAAAATACAAATGCACAGGAAGTTGATAGCCTGAAGAACTAGAAAAATATTTTTCTTCAAATTTTCAGAATTTTTGAAACTGTAAATTTCTGTTTGTTTCGGCATACAATTATGTTTTTTTCACAAAATATATGAAACAGTCTAATGTGAATATTTGTACGGCTCAAATTTCACATATCGTCGAGTGTAATTTTTCAAGAAGTTTATTTGAAACAGAAAACATTTTTAAGTTCTCAAAATTTTCGAAATTGACATCATGTAACAAGCCAAGCATTTTTTCAGGTCAACAATTTCATGCAAGTCGTCAAACTTCGCGAGGAGCAAATTGTCAAAAAATACGCACAGCAACATGGAGACCAAGTCTAGAAATCTCATTTTCCCAAAAATCTTATCTTGCCCCGTCCACTTTTTTAAACCTCCCATTCTCGTTTCCCCCGTTCGTTTATCTTCGAAATCTCTTCCTACTTTTCCCGGAAACTTTTTGTCTCTTCGCTCTCCTTCTCTATGCTTCTGCCCGGTTTTTATCTATGTACCCGTTTAGAAACTTCCAGATATTTCAGGCTTTCGAAGTGAATGAGATTCTGATTTCCGAATATTTTTCCAATTTGATTTTTCCAATTTCGGAATTCTGTAAATTTGAGTTTTTAATGTCGAAGTTGAGAACCCAAATTTCAGAATTCTCCCCGTTAAAGTTAGGAACCGCGGACACCGTTTGGCCAGCGGTTGGTTTACGGAAAAATCCAACAATTTCCCATGTACATCTGTGTATCCAGATGTCCTCTTACCTTCCACTATTTACTCTGCGAGTGCCCCTCAAGAATCAACCATAATCGAAGACGAATGTTGGCGCATCGGACGCCAATGAAATGACCCTTTTCCTGAAAATATCTATTTTTTTCAATTTTTTTTCCAGAAAGTTCTATGTTGATTGAGTGTTGGTTGGTTATAAATTTAAAGTCTGGTAAGAAATAGTTAGGATTATAAAGGATGCAAAAATTGTTAGTTCTTCGAATTATCATTCTTCTACCTTCCGGAGTTCCGCGGCTTCATCCTAAAAATTGGTATTGAGGGTTACTGTAGTTTTCTTTTTGGGTGAAGGGTTTAGGGGAGGTACTAGGAAGTTTGAAGCGAAAAAATTGCTGTTTCAAAAATTAAATTTTTATAACGGTTTAATTTTGAAAACATTACTTCCATTTTACACTTTCCATCCCCAGCCCTTCAATCTCATTTCTTCTCTACTCCATCCCATATTCCTCATACTTGCTCCTTTGAATCACGGTACCCACCGTATACTTTGGATCACCACCCATCGTGGCACCATACTGAGCAAATGGTGAGCCACACTCACCGATTTACGATTTCGAGACGAATTTTTAACCTTGAGAAATGCCCCACAAAAATTGACAAATAGTTCTTTATTAGGTATCAGTTTCTTATCAAATCAGATAGAATGAATTGCAAATCTTTGGGTAACAATTGAGATTACATTTAGAATGACTAATATTCTTAATTATTTTTTCTGGAAGTTTCTAAACGGGTACATAGATAAAAACCGGGCAGAAGCATAGAGAAGGAGAGCGAAGAGACAAAAAGTTTCCGGGAAAAGTAGGAAGAGATTTCGAAGATAAACGAACGGGGAAAACGAGAATGGGAGGTTTAAAAAAGTGGACGGGGCAAGATAAGATTTTTGGGAAAATGAGATTTCTAGACTTGGTCTCCATGTTGCTGTGCGTATTTTTTGACAATTTGCTCCTCGCGAAGTTTGACAACTTGCATGAAATTGTTGACCTGAAAAAATGCTTGGCTTGTTACATGATGTCAATTTCGAAAATTTGGAGAACTAAAAAATGTTTTCTGTTTCAAATAAACTTCTTGAAAAATTACACTCAACGATATGTGATTCCTCAGCAATATTCCAAAAGTTTAGAAAATGAATTCACAGTTGAGAATACTGTTTCAAATAATTTATGAAAAACATTATTGGGTGCCAAAACGAATAAAAGTTTACAGAATATCGAGAAAAGGGTCTGAAAATTAAGAAAAAAAGTTGCCTTTGTGGGACCTTTGTCCACCAACGTTTCTTTTCTAAGTTCCCGAATTTTTTTGCACAAATCCTTAATCGACCCACAAAATTACTGTTTCAAAAGTTGGATTTTTGAAACAGTTATTTTCTAGTCTAGTGTTTCTAAGAGATTCTAAAAGTACTGTTTCGAAATAGCTGTAAAATTTAACCACTAAACTTTAGATTTTAATTTCAAACTTTCTAATACATAGATTTATGTTAAAAAACCGGGAATTTTATTAACCCAAAGTCCTTACCATGATAGTAATTGGAAGTGCCAGAACCATAACTCCACATACGATGGCTCCACTTCCGACTAGTTTTCCAGCTACAGTAACTGGCACAAGATCTCCGTATCCGACAGTGGCCATGGTCACAACGCACCTGGAATTTTTGAAGCTCACAAACAATTAGATTCCATGAAAAAGCCAAAAATCTGAAAAAATCCAAAACTTACCACCAGAAGGTAGCTGGAATACTGGTGAATTTGGTTCCAGGTTCGTCTCTCTCCAAGAAATAAATCAAAGTTGAGAAGAAGATTACAACAGTCATCATAACAATTCCAACCATTTGCATTTGTTTTTTGGATTTTCGGATTGTGAGAGCAAAGTTGGCAAGACCTGGAAATGTTTATTCAAAACAGTAATCCTGAAAATTAACTACTGTTACAAAAAAAATTCACAATCTAATTTCTCAAAGTCTGAAATGATACTGACATTGAATTGTGTATTAAATGCGCTCATCTCGTTTTTTTTTTGGATTTGTACAAAAAATTGTCATTTACAAAAAAAAGCTTTAATTTTGTTTAGTCTCGTCTGAAATTTTCAGACAAGTTAAGCTACTCTGCATTACTTTTTAAAGGCTCCAAACTTGACGTCTTTCCCTGAAAAATATCATTTACTGTAGTTCAAAAAATCTTACCTGGCGAGAATCGACCCAGCTTAGCAATTCTGATGACACGAAGAACACGAAGAAGACGGACAGTGAGGAACGCCCATCTGACTTTTCGAACATTTTCTCCACTGATTCCACAAATCCAAAGAAGAAGTTCAAAATAGAATGGAGCAATCGACAAGAGATCGATAACGTTGAGGATTTGACGAGCGAACGCGAGCTGGAAAACACAATCTTCCTTATATATATAAAACGCTAGGCGCGTCTGTCCGTCTCGATGTCACGCTGTCATCTTTTGTGCTTTTAAATAAGAGTTTGGCCGCTACCAAAACCGAACCCGCGGCCTGCCGCACAATAGCCGCGCACGCACACAGCTGCGCCAAAACGCTGGAGGCGCGGCAAAAAGAAGGCTGGTGGATTAATAGACAATGAACCAACGAACTGTTGAAAAATTAGCCCAAATTTCAAAATTGTTTGAAACAGTAATAGATTTCTGATTAGTTGATCGGAATTATATCTCAATAAGAACGAAATTGATTTTCGTTGAATCCTAAAAGCTATTTTTATTTATAGGAGTTTGGCCACTGGCTATAACATAATTTGCAGACATTTTTTCTTACTTCACAAATTTCAAATTCGAAAGATTTTCAAAACGCAATTATTACCTCAAAATGTAATTACTGTTTCAAAAATTGAATATCAATTGGAACAGGGAAATTATTTCGTTGAGCCGTGTGTCGTTCCACCGTTCGAAATGCACTTAATTTCCTACCGGTGTCAAAATTAACTTTCAGCTTACTGTAGTTTTGGTTTTGAAATCTTCAGCAACGGTAACTAGCCTTGGAATGAATGTCTCCATATCACTTTTAATGAAATTCGAAAATTTTCTGTTTCAAATTTCCGAAAATCTCAGACCACTTATCTCTACCGTAATCATTTAACAAACGCTCAATTCTATTGGACAAACCTTTCTTGGTGCCACAATAAATCGCATCGCGTATTCGATTGAGAAATAAATGACACAGACGTTTTCAACCCAAGTGAACACTGGATGCTCAGTCATTTCCACCTGAAAATATTCATTTTTTATTATTTTTGATCTACCCAAATTTAAACAGATAGTAGTGTTTGAAAAAGTGTTAGTCGAGTTGTAAATGACAAGAATAATGATGCTCTCTCTTTCTAAGAATATAGAGTGGAAACCGACACATAAAGATAGTGGTATTCATATATTCTACCTTTCCATTATATGATCTTGTCGATGAATCACTTATATCATCGCTCGTCTGTAATTGGAGGATTAAATAAGCTTTCATTTTCTTTTTGAAAAACCGAATTAAACAAAATATCATGATCGCAAACTAACCGAATTATCCGCCACATCCCTCACAACTGTTCGACTTTCAATTGTCTGTCCTCCACCATTCGGATATGTTGGATACGTGGCAGTTGCATACACCAATTGACCGTCTTCTGATTTCTGGGGAACTTGGAATTCTGGAATCGATCCAAGGATCAGAGCAGAGATGGAGAGAACGACGAATGCCGTGGAAATCACTTCGAAAGCCTGAAAAAAATATATTGTGCGTTGTACCGTAACTGCTCTCTTGAAGCCGACCTATACTTCCACTTTGATCACAATTATCTCGGTTCTTCTGAGAGATATCGAAAAATTGTTGACTGATAAAAGGTTTATCGTTAAATAACCAAAAAATTATAACAGTTGATAAATGTTTGATCCCTCTGATAGGAACCGAAATAATTGAGCTCAAACTGTGCCTATACAGTGATTTACGTTAAATGTCACAAGAGTATTTTTTTTACCAATCACTGGTTATCGAAACTTTCCATGGAATGGGGAATAGTTAAAAAAGTTATATGTTTAATACTGGTTAAAACATAAAATATCGGTTTCTGTTCAAAAAACTACTTCAAAATTCACAAACTTCCCAAGTTCGATTAGTAATAATATCACTGTTTCAAAATATTAGGGGTTTGCAAAAGTAATGCGCGTCAAGTTTGGTGTTTTGTATCTCACCCAAAACAAACGGTTTGTGTTCAATTTTTTTGTTTTAAAAAGCGCGTTCTTGGGCTTCATTTTGTTATATTATATTGCTGTTTCAATTTGATTGCTATGAAAAAAACATCCTAGAAGATGTCCGACCAAAAATTTCGCCTTCGAGCATTTTTGTGGCACCAATTTAAGGAAGGAAAATCGGCTGCCGAAGCTCACGGCTCACTTTCTCCTGTATTCGGTGAAGAAGCTATATCCGAAAGTCAGTGTCGCCGCTGGTTTCAGCGCTTCAGGAGCGGAGATGAAAGATTGGAAGATGAATCGCGCCCTGGTCGTCCAGAGCAGGTGGACAACGATGCCTTGAGAGCAACAATTGAAGTGGATCCTTGCCAAACTACTCTCAGTCTCTCGGAGCAGTTCGACTGCGATTTTTTCCACAATTTCCAGGCATTTGCATGCAATCGGAAAGACAAACAGATGTGGAAAATGGGTCCCTCATGAGCTTTCCGATTCAAACAAGGAAAGACGTGTTGAAGTTGCCAATATTCTGATGCGCCGCTCCAAAAATCGTGGTTTCTTCGATTCGATTTTGACATCGGATGAGAAATGGATTCAGTGGGACAATAATGGGAGAAAAAAACAGTGGCTGAGTCCTGGCGAGACCCCGAAACCGACTCCAAAACCGGACATCCACGAAAAGAAGGTGATGATATTTGTCTGGTGGAACACACGAGGTCTCGTGCATTTTGAACTTCTGAGACCTGGTCAAACGGTGATTGCGGACCTTTACAAAGATCAGCTGGACCGTGTGGACCAAGCTCTCAAACGCCAAGGCGTGGACACTTCGACAACACTCTTGCTCTATGACAACGCTCGACCACACACTGCAAAAATCATTCAGCAGAAAACTCAGGAGCTGGGCTGGGAAGTGCTGCCTCATCCGACATATAGTCCCGATTTGGCACCATCGGACTATCACCTATTCCGATCCATGCAACATCATCTGGCCGAGAAAAAATTCGAAAGCGGTGAAGAAGTGCAAATTTGGGTGGCGGACTATTTCGAGTCACAGCCAGAGGAGTTCTTCAAGAAAGGCATCGCTGAATTACGCACACGTTGGCAGCAAGTAGTGAACAATAATGGAGAATATCTTATTGATTGATGATCTCTTGTTTTGGTTTTACAATAAAAGAAAGTTGCATCAAAAACGCGCATTACTTTTACAAACCCCTGATAATTGCAAATTATTTGAAACGGAAAAAAGTTTACTGGAATCCGTTCCTTTTTCCAATTCGAATTATTTCGAAAATCTGGTAAATATCACGAATAACAGAAATCCAATTCCTCTTTCTGTGTATCCAGATGTCCTCTTACCTTCCACCATTTACTCTGCGAATGCCCCTCAAGAATCAACCATAGCCGGCGACGAATGTTGGCGCATCGGACGCCAATGAAATGATCCTTTTCCTGGAAATATCATCATTTTTTGAATTCTTTTTTTCAGAAAATTCTATGTTGATTGAGGGTTGGTTGGTTATAAATGTAAAGTCTGGTAAGAAATAGTTAGGATTAAAAATGAGATGCAAAACTTTTAGTTTTTTGAATTATCATTCTTATACCTTCTGGAGTTCCGCAGCTTCATCCTAAAAATTCGATTTTTAGGGTTACTGTAGTTTTTTAAGAGTTTAGAGTAAGGTACTGGGAAGTGAAGTTCTCAGGAAAAAATTGCTGTTTCAAAAACTAAATTTTTATAACGGTTAAATTTTGAAAACATTGTTTCCACATCTCTTCCTCCGTCTTCCTTGTCATTCAACACCTTTCCTTCTTTTCTCCATCCCATATTCCTCATAATTTCTTCCTTTGGATTACGGTACCTACCGTATACTTTGGGTCCCCACCCATCGTGACACAATACTGAGCAAATGGTGAGCAACACTCATCCATTCGCGATTTCGAGACAGCCCAGAAACGGAGCTCGGCCATGAATTTGTCAAAACACAAATCCTTGGGAACATGCAGTTTTCCAGTGGCATAGAAATCGTAGATCGGGTCAAAGTATCTGAAAAATTCACTCTTTGAAAAAGAAGAAAAAAGAGATTTGTTATGTTTTTTTGTGAATTCTTTCTCTCAATGGTTCCCGCGAGCTCCATTCTTAATTAATGAGTTTTTGCTCCATAACAACTGACGCATTTTTTTCGGAAAGAAGAGACAACACAAACTACAAGGGTGTCTTTCTTTCCACTCAGACACATTACACATGAAAACATACCTGGGAACTCGTTCGAAAAAATACTCGTCCTGGTCCTCAAAGTACCAGTCGGCCCATTGTCGACGGTGTTCGTGGTTCATGCGGCAGAAACGACCTGTAAATTAAGGAAAAATACTGATTAGATAATAACGCAGTTCCCAATAAATGTTCATTTTTTGAAACCGAAATTTTTTGTGGTAACTTTTGTTTTAGTACAAATAGCATTAAAACACATCACTGTTTCAAATTTTGTGGAATTCTGCATAATACTGTAGATGTATTATTAGAGAGTACTCATCGGATTGTTTTGATTAGCATACCAGAATCGAAAATAAAACACACAGTTTCAAATGTTTTCAGGAAGGTTTTTTATAAATTTAGAATAGAAAAAGACTGACTGAATAAAAGTTTACTTTTCAGGGAAATAATTCGGAGGGTACAAAAATTTAGGGGTCATTGGAGTACAAAGCAATTTAGGGGTACAAAATCTTCAATTCGGGGGTACAAAATACTTGAAAAAAGCTTAGTTTTGTACCCCCGAATTGTGAGTTTTATACCCCTAAATGACTTTGTATCCCTTTGTACCCTCGAATATACTTTAAAAGTTTTTTTAAAAAACAATTTTCCATACGATTTTTTGTTTTTGTTCAAATGCAATCAAAAGACATTACTATTTCAAATTTTGTGGACTTTTGCAGATGTACAATGGGGCGAAATTCACCTGATTTGGAACTTTGTGAAGAAGAAAAATTTTGAAGTTTTTAAGTATGTGGAAAAAAAAGTATTAGGAATTTTAATGGAATCTGTGGACATTTTTATTTCGAAAAACATAACTAGGTATGTTAAAATTGAATAATGAGCAGTATATTCAAATTCTTTCAGAATTAAAAACTCATTGAAACAGGTAGTTTTTAGAAAATTTCATGCAACAGATTCAGAGGAAAAAAGGAGCAAGGGGAAAAATAGTTACTACTAATTTCAAAAATTCAAAAAAAAACTTTTTACTCACCCAACAAAGTTTTTGGCCCGAACTTGATGATGGATCGTGTCCGAATACGGTAACTACTTCCACCAATGTTCAACCTGAGAATCGAGTCCGGCGTGTTGTCACGGATGCTTCCCTTATGACTTGGCCGCTCCAATGGGATCATTCGGCTCTCCACATCCTCGTCGTACATTCTAAATTTTACGATAATGGATTGGAAAAATATAATGTTAGCGGGACTCACTTATTGCTTGACCGATCATCGATGCTGGCTCGGTCTGGCTGATTGTCAACGGAATTCTCCCGTTCACATCCTGAGACGGCAGCCATTGATGTGCTACCGGAGGCGATTTGTCTGAAAATTGATAAGATATAGGAAAGTGATATTGTATTGCTAGGGATCATATTTCCCTTAATTACAATTACCGTATTTGCTTAGAAGCCCATCCAATATGTTTACTTTCAACTCGTTTATTTCAGTTAATTTGAAAGATGAAAAATCGGTCAACTGGTAAAATATTTATCATAATATCACCAATATTTTATCAGTTAACATATTTTAGATATCTCTTTTAGGAACCTAGATAATTGAGCTCAAAGTTAGCCAAAGGTTCAATGTTTAACGCACATCCCTGAAGCCCACCCAACCCGTCAGCTTTGCGCTCAATTTCCTCTGTTCATAAGTGATATCAAAAATTTGTCAATTGATAAAATATTGGTGAAGTTATGATAAACATTTTAACAGTTGACAAATTTTTGCTATCTTTCACAAGAATCGAGATAATTGAGCTCAAAGTTGGTCAAATATCGAAGTTTTACATCCATGAAGCCCACCCAACCTGTCTGCTTTTGCGCTCAATTTTCTTGGTTCATATGAGAGATATCAACAATTTGTTAATTGATGAAATATTGGTGGTTTCATGATAAATATTTTATCAGTTGGAAAGTTTGATATCTTTTGAAAGACATGAGATAGATAGGCTCAAAGTTTAGGCATGTTTAGACCTTTAATCGCGCCGAAGGCGCACCAACCAGCTGTTTGATGCGCCAGAGGCGCGGCAAACATTCTGGTTTTCAATTCAACAGTTTATTTAACTTTCCCACATCCCTTATCACCCGTTTTCAGAGAAACTCACGCCGCAACAGTTGGTGCAATCAGCAATGCCATACGAGAATCTAGTTACAAAAGAATATGTAGATTTTTTTTTGAAAATGTTCAGACGAGATTTTCCAAGACAAAAGAACAAGAGACAAAGAACACAACGAGTTAGTATAATAGTTATTGACACGGACCTTGCAGACCAGGGACAAATACACAAGTGGTGGTGGTGGCGGGGGGAGGATGACGGCTTGATAGACAGTAAGAGTAAGAAGTGGGCGGAGTCTGAGCAGTCGGGAATGTGCTCTCCCCGATGGGTCGTAGCCAGAGGAGAGAAAAAGAAGAAGGATATAAAAGTTGGTGGTGGTAGAACAATCTCATTTCTTGGAGTAGTAGTAGTAGTACCTAGAGCTAATCGAACTAAAAGTGGAAATTCAAAGTCGTGTCGTAAAATGGAAATCATTTGGGTACCGGGTTACTGTAGTTGTACGAATTTGGATGGATGGATTTAGTACATGAGAGAGGTCATAAAGGCGGAGAAAACACTCAAATAATTGCTCTTTGGGTGTCATAAACTGGTTTATAGGGGGGAGACAGAGGTTGAAATGGAGGAGAAATGGACAAGAGTGAAAAAGACACTGGGACAAGATGTCGAACATCAATGAGCGATATTGAATTACAAGATGATAGAGGGGACATCGGGACACTTGGAAACATGGAAAAGGAACTTCAAAATTGGAAATTCTTAAGGTTTTGAAAATTGCTCGACTTTCTAATTTAAGTACGCCATAAATTGAATTAGAGTCGATTGTTTATAAAAGTTTGAAAGTTGAAACAGAGAAAAAAAAGCTTTGTATTTCAAAAATTTAAAAAAAGTCCATTGATAAATTTCACTTATTAGACAGACTGGTACTCGACGATAATCTCCATAATCAATTTTTTACCCAGAGGATATATCAAAAAGATCGTTAAAATTAATTGTCCAAAATATTCGTAAAATTTTTGAAACAGGAAAATAGTTTCCCTGTAATTTTGCCAATAAAGGAGTTGAACCTATGGCAAAAAATTGGGGATGCCGATCTGATACCAGTGACAATTACAACTATGGAATTGAAAAAATTCTGAGATTCTGAGATTCTGAGATTCTGAGATTCTGAGATTCTGAGATTCTGAGATTCTGAGATTCTGAGATTCTGAGATTCTGAGATTCTGAGATTCTGAGATTCTGAGATTCTGAGATTCTGAGATTCTGAGATTCTGAGATTCTGAATTTTCGAATTTCAGTTCTTCGATTCTTCAATTCAACGATTTCTGATCTTCCCCAAAATCTCTTATCTTGTTATCACCTCCTCTCAACCCCTATCATCTTATCAGAAAGAGGGGTTCAAGTGATACTCCGAATCCCATAAACCCCGTATCACTCTTTTTTTCCGTGTCTTGTCCCTCCGGACTGATCTTCAAAAAGCTACTCTTCTCCTTCTTCCTGGTCTAATTTTTCTGTTACAACAAAAATAAGAACAAGAACTAGAAGAAGAAAAAAGTACATTAGAGCACACACGTATACACAGAAAAAGTTGTGCTTTGGAACAGGCTAGATTTTCGACCGTTTGACAGAAAACAGACGGCGGGCGGCAGAAGGGTTAAAAATAGTGATAAGATGGGAAGATATACTCTCAAGCACACAGATCATTATATCAACTTGTGATTTTTGAAAGGAACGTGGGATTCATGGGATTCGGAGATGCGGTCCCAAACGAGTTTTGATCAGGAGCAAAGATCCGCAAAGATCTCATGGATCCTAGGGATCTGAAGTTAAGCTCTAGAGAGCTTTTATCCAAAAACTACTTACTATGAGATCAACAAAAATATGCGGTTACTGACAAACCATAAAATTTTGCGATTTTCAATTTTTTGAAAATTTTTGAAACAGTGATTTTCTTTTTTATCAAAATATCAGCAGTACTCGATAAAAATTGTAATTTGACTTTTTCAGAGAAAAATAACTTTTTTGTACAAATCCAAAACGAGAGATAAGCAATTCTAAAGTGGGGCAACTATCATGTCATTGCTAATTGTAGCGAAGATAATGTATCCTCTAACAAAAGCTCACCCGAACTGTCAACTTTAAGCTCTATTATTTCTGCTGCTATAAGAGATATCAAGAATGTGTCAACTGGTTAATTATTTCTCATAATATCACCAATATTTTATCAGTTCACAAACTTTTAGTATCTCTCACCGGAATCGAGATAATTAAGTTCAAAGTTTACAGTTTGGGTGAGCTTCTGTTAGGGAAAATACGGTGTTTTTATCTGGTACTGTTTGTATTTCCGATTGAAAATATCACTGTTTCAAATTTTTTAAAAAAATTTTAACAAAAATTTAACATTACTATATCTTCTTCGTCATTTTCAATGTTTTCAAAAAAGTCCTAAAAACTCCCACAGGGAAAAAACGAAATATTTTCTGTTTCGAAAATTTTCAAAAATCGAAAAAAATACTGATCCTTTGTGTATATATCCTAAAAAAGGATCCTAAAAATCAGATTGAAAAAAATTGAACTTCAAGCGACCAAAAAGAAAAAATTTTCCATTTTCGTATTCCCACCAAATTTCTCAGTCCTTGATGCTCCAGAAATTGCTAGCTTTGGCGGGAATTCAAAACATAATTTTGATAATTATCTAGAAATTTCTAAAAATCAAAGTAAAATTTCGAAGATTTTCGCCAAAATCCAATGGCAAATTTCCCTGTTTCAAATTTTTTTTTGGAAATCTTGAAACAGTAAGATTTGAACATTCAAGACATTCTTCTTGTTTTATGAGAAGTTTGAAAATTGATCTGGTTAATTTTCTAGAAGTTTCTGAAAATCAACGTAAGTTTGGAAGATTTCCGACAAGTCCTAATGAGAAAAATTCACTGTTTTTACTGTTTCAAATTTTTGAAAAAGTTTGGAACAGTAAAATTTGGACATTGACTTCAAGTTCAAATCAGCTGATTAAATTTACGGTTTCGAAAATAGTCAAAAATTGAAACATATGACATTTTTGGACATAGGACCTTCAAAACACAAAAAACTTGGGAATTCTTTTAGAAAATGTTTATACATAAATCTTTTTCTAAAAGAGCAAGTGAGCAAAAATTACTATAAACATTTCTGATCTTTTTTTTTAGCATTTCTAGAAATTATAATTTTGCTTAAATTATGCGAAAAAAATTTCAGAATCTCATTTTCAGAATTTCCGTATACATTTGCCTCCATCTTCTCCATCTTCAAAAAAAAAGTAAACAGAAAAAATCAATTTATAAATTATTCAAAATGTTTTGAAGTGTCATTTCTGTGTGCCGTTCCTTTTGATGATCCTCTGCTCATTTAAACAAAAAATATTATTCAAAAGTCATATATATTTTTTGGTGGAGAAAAAAGAGGGAATTGTGGATTTTGATCGAGTGTCTTGTTTATTTTTTAGTGGGATGGGAATTTTAAGTTTTGAGAAATTCAATACACTTTTTTGGCAGATTCTGGAGTCAGAAAGAGGGAACAAATTTTCCAATTTTTTAAATATTTTTTACTGTTTCAAATTTAATAAAACGTTCAGAAAAGTTTTGAAAGTCTTTAATTCCTCGGTGTGATTGTAGAAAATTAGGCAGAAATAGGAAGTTTTTAGTTTTGTAGATTTTCGGATAGTAATCACAAGAAAGTTTCTAAAATTATCAAATTTTTCTAGAAACAGCTAAAGTTTCTAATTTTTAGCAATTTATAAATAAAAACTTGATGTTTCAATTTTTGGATATTTTGAGACGGCTCTATGTATTTTTAATTATTCTCGCTCACAGAGAGAAATACAAACTACATAGCCAAAGTTGATCTACCATGAAAACATATGGTTTTGGCAAGCTTAAAACTCTTAAACTCGGCTTTTCGGCTTTTTTAGTTTTGAAATTTTCAAAATTTCAGACCTGATAGTCCCGAAAAGTAGACCAAATGTTGTTCTTGTAGTTTGAGTTTTTTGTTTGTGAAGTTATAAAGGTATTAATCAAATTTGAAATTTCCGATTTTCGTAAAATTTCTGAAACGGCCATTTCTAGCAAGTTATAAAAAGTTTTCTGTTTTCGGTTTCGGATTTTTTCGAATCAGCTATTTGTATTCCTAATAATACTCTTACACATATAGACAATTACTGCAAGGCCAAATTTGACCTACCATAAAAAATTTCGTGTTTGATATGTCTGAAACCCAATTTCAGAATTTTCAAGCTTCTTTTTCAGAAATTCGAAAAAAATTAGATTTGAATTCTGTTTTTTATGCCTTCCAATCTCGAAATGTTTACGGTACATTAAATTTGCTTTGGAATTTAGGATTATTTGGTTGCAATAATTATCATCAATCATATTTGCCAATACTCATTAATCATATTTTCCAATACTGATTTTTCTATAAAATTTTTGAAACGGCAATTTATAGCAAGTTATAAAAAATTCTTTTCCGGTTCATGACATGTTGACAACATTCAGGCAACTTGTAAATACCATACCTTCAAAAGCCAGCTGACTGCGACTCAAAGTATTTTTTGAGTAAAGATTTTATCTCAACTTCAGTGTTAAATTATTTCCCTCCAGATGACGTTGCATATCTCCTAATAATCAATAATGAAAGGGCCAAATCAGGAGTTAGAAGTGCGTAAAGGAGGAACGTCCAGCTAAAGCGGCCCAGGTCTTACTTGACTTACCGTGGAACATAGGTTCTCGAGTTATTTAATGAAACTCAATTCAGTCCTAAGACGCTTTGGATGGACGGCTCTTCACTTTCCTTAAACTCCAGACTTGACCCTTTTATTATTGGCTATTCGGAGATATTCAACGTCATCTGGAGGGAAAATAGTTTTACACTGTCGATGAGAAAAAAAACGTCCGGGAAGGTATACTTTGATTCACGGCCAGCTGGCTTTTGGAGGTATGGTATCCACAAGTTGCCTGAATGTTGTCAACATGTCATGAACCGCGATGGTGCATACTGTCAATCTTGGATGGTTCTTGTTTTTGTGTTATTCACGAACTAAAAAATGGACAGTTACTTTCCTTCTAACATAATATTGAAAACGTTAAAAACATATGTCTTTCAAAAATCGGAAAATGGCTGAAAAATAGGAATTTCGAAAAAATTCTGTGAATGCAAAATTTTCAATCTAGTTATTTTTTACACTCTCCAAAATTTTCAAATTGATCGGAAACTTGATAGCCGAGATCCAGACTCCTGAAAATGTCCAAAATCAACTGAAAGACACTTTTTTGTATGTCTTATTAACCGGTACTGTATATGAGCTCAAAGCTGATGGTGGATGGAACTATTTTATATGATCTTCGGCACATGAAACTAGTAATCAAAATTAAATTTTTTTTTTTCGTAAAATTTTTGAAACAGCAAAAAAGTCATTCAAACAAAGATGCCAGATTATTCACAAACTTCTTCTGGGATAAAAATTACTGTTTCAATTTTCCATATTTATCGAAAAGGCACTAATAATATTATTTTAATCTTTAAAAAATGTTTAAAAATCCTAGAAACAAAAAAAAGAAACATGTATGTAGAAACATGAGAAGGTGACAAGAAGGACCCTACTTCTTGCAACACAGGATATGAGTTTCCGGAATTTTTTTCTGTTTCAAAAAAGAACAAAGCCTCACGTGGTCCATAACCTGTTTTTACAAAATGTGGTCAATTAGGATAGTTAATTAGTGTATACGAGGAGAGAGTAATCGAATTATAAGCAAGGAGTCATCAGAAGGAGTCTAATAGAGTTAAAAAGTAGGGTATGCTATAGCAAATTGAAGGAAAAAAACCACCTAGTTTGTTAAGGGACCAGACCACCCGGTTAGTAGAATGGGTGGTTTCTGGGTTGCTGACCTAGAAATCAAAAATGAGAAATTTTAGGCCACAGGGGTCTAGAAAAAAGTAATATCACTAAAATGAGGACCCAGAGATGCAGGGTTACATTGTGAAACTGCTGAAATCTGGAAAAAAAAAAACGAAAAACCCAGCTTTCAAATGTTTTTTTTGACACATGTAATTGTTGGTTTTCATAAAACACACACAACATGGGTGAGGTTTTTTGACGGACAAGATGACAGGAAAATCGGAGGACAAGAAGAGAGAAATTGAGGAGCGGTCCGTGTAGAAGAAGGAGCACACGAAACCTGGGGGTTTTTTTTACGAGAACGTGCACTTTTTGTCCCAGGAGGGAGCTCCTAGGGAGGTAAGAGAGAAGGGTAATAAAAAGAAGAAAAATGGTAATCAAGCTGAAAGAATTTCTGAGGAAACTTAGGGGTCTTGTGTTTGCTTTGAAGAGAAGGCTCTGGACAAATAGGATGTTTTGAAAAAATTACTGTTTCAATAATTGTATAACAATTTAAACAAATTATTGATTACTAATAACACTGAGGTCAACCTTGGAAAAGCGGAGCACAGGATATGCCACACCTCTGAGCTACACGGTCGAGAACTCGGATACCGAACGATGGCTATATATAAACCGGGCACGCAACGATACAAAAAGCGAAAAGTGTAAACATCAATATGTAGACAAAAAAGGACACTCTCGTCTTGAAAAATTGCAAACATTGATGTAGAAATCACACCATTCTCAAAAATTTGTTTCTTGGATCCTTCTTGAAACCGAGATTTTTTTCAATGTGCTTTTTTTCAATGTGAAATTTGAGATCTGTATGGTTATTAGAAACGTATTCTCGAAAATTTTGTTTTGTGATTCATCGGAAATATTTTTATGAGCTGTCGAAAAATCACTGTTTCACTAATGATTGTAACAATCACTAGTTGAACAAACGTTTTGTTTTTGTTACCTTTTCTAGAAACTGAGATAATTGAGCTCAAAGTGCACATTTAGAATGATCTTCTAGCAATGCGTTTACAGATTTTGAGGTTTCAGACCCTAATAAAAATATTATTTTGAAGTTTTATACCAGCTTGACTTGAAACAGCAAAATTCATTTTAGCGTAAGGACTAGTATAATGCTTTCCTAACCGTCAACTTTGAGCTCCATTATCTCAGTTCCTGTGAAATATATCAAAAAGTGGTAAACTGACAAAACGTTTGATATTATAATACACATTTTGCCAGTTTAACGTTTTTGATATTTTTCATAGGAACCAAGAGAAATTGACCCAAAGTTGACGATTAGGAGGTATTCAGTTCTTTTTAGTGTTTAAGGTATTCAGGATCTCACATTTCGGACGAAGTTTTCAATTATGTTCTAATAATGAAAACATAAATTTGGTAGAAACAAGCCAAAACAAGTCCTCCTTTACAACGTCAACTTTAGACCATCTTATCTCGTTTCCTGTTTAAGATATTAAGAACTTGTCAACTGACAAATTGTTATCATAATATCACCAATGTTTCATAAGTTGACCACATTTTGATATACATTACAGAATTCGAGATGAATGGGCTCAAAGATGGCAGTGCCCCCTTCTATTACAGGTTTTGTGGTAACTTTTTTGCTTGGCTGAGAAAACCTAGTTGAAAATAAAAACAAACTAATCAGCAGGAAGAAGAACAAATATTACAAAATCATAAAATTACGAAATATTAATGTTTTCAAGTTTGATATTAGCTTGAAACAGTGAATTTATTTTCCTGTACAAACTTGTAAAATGCATCCCTAGCCGCCAATTTTGGATCAATTTGTCTCAGTCTCTGTGCAAGATATGAAAAAGTTGTCAACTGGTGAAATGTTTTTGATATTATGATAAACATTTTGTCAGTAGACTAGTATTCGATATCTTTCACTGGAACTGAGATAATTGAGCTCAAAGTTGAAAGTGTGGGTGCCATTCTATTCTATCTAATTCATTCTAGCGTATATGGTATAATGAAACGAGATTGTGTTCTAATACCGAAGCTGTGCAAACCACAGAGGCGGTCAGCCGCGGCCTGCCTGGACAGACTATTTTCCAAAGAAACTTACTGTATCATCGCCCTGTTATAATTCGATGACGTAGTCGAGGATGCCCTCGAAACAAGTGACGCACTGGATCTCGCCGATTCGAGTCTCTGATGTTGAGGTGATGACTGATGATGATTGTGGACTGAAGACGAATAGGATGAGGATCCACCGCTGGGGGCCGTGCCCCGCCTGTACGGCAAAGCCCCGCCCAATTCGATGACTCGACTAACCGTTTTGCTGGAAGCACCATGAAGAAGAGTGCACAAGAGAGAAGAGTAGAGATGGGGGGAATGTATCAGACGGGGAGATAGGAGATGATAGAGGGAAAGAGTGGTACGAGAATTAAGATGAATCGGTGGACCAATGGATTGTGACGAACGGATGAAAAGTGGGGGGACGTATGGGAAGAGAGATACGTAGTGATAATTCTGTGTGATTGGGATTGAAGGGGAGATCAAAGAAAGTGGGGAGAGCTTGGTGTTCTTAGGTGTCGCACTTTTAAAATTTATCTGTTTCGAAAATTTCCAAAATTCATGGAGTTTGTAAAAAAGACAATGTTAACGTGTCTGATTTTCTTGTAATTTTGCCAATTAGCAGTTCCTTAATGGATATTCAAATTGATATAATTGACAATTGAAAGCAAGTCATATTGGCGTATGGATGTTCCACTAAATGATTTATCTAAAATTTGCTAACTGTTAAATTTTTTATCATAAAATCACCATTATATTATCAGTTGACTGATATTTGGTAACTCTCATAGAAATGGAGATAATTAGGGTCAAATTTCATGTACCTCACACCTTGTACGTTTATTTTGAGCTTAATTATCTCGGTCCCTATAAGAGATATCAAAAATCTGTCAACTGATAAATTGTTCATCATATTATCAAAATAGTTTTTCAGTTGACAGTTTTTCGATATCTCTTATAGGAATCAAGATAATTGAGCTCAAAGTGCACATGTTGAGTGTTTATTACAGTAATTACGGTAGCTCGTGGTTTTTTATAGCTCCAAACTTTCAGCTTCTCTTTTTCCCACATTTCTGAAATTTGAAAAATCCTACAACCTTTTTGTTTTTTCCTCATGAAATAAAAAAACCCCATTCCATGAAAATTGATGTGATTGGGAGCAACTTTCATCCGGATTTCTTTTTTTTTTCTCTCTTGAATATCATTTTTTCTCGAAAAGTGACATTTTCGAAACAAACTACATTACAAAACCGATTTTGGGGATTTTCACTTCAATGTTCTTTGAAAGAAAAAAAAGTGTGCATGTTCGGGGACGAAAAAAGTGATGTGTGAGATTTGTAGAAAAAAAATTCAGGGGCTTCCGTGTAGTTTGGAACTTAAAGTTTAAAGGAGGCGAGACAGCAAAAATTTCGGGGGACAGTTCGGGGGACGATCGTCAGGCGCCTTCGCGGCCCCGTAGCTCAGCCGGTAGCGGCGCTGTACCCCTGAGCTGCCTGTCATGAGTTCAACCCCTCATGGGGGTTCTCTATGCAAAATATCAGGAAAACTTTTTTTTTTGGTGTCTGACCTCCTTTAATGTGTTAGGGGGATGGAGGTTTACTGTAAATTTTGTAATATAAGAACTCCCACATTGTCAAGTTTGAACTGGTTTTTCTTGGCTCTTTTGCAAGTTATCAAAAATGTATCAACTGATAACACGTTTGTGATATTATGATAAACAATTGATAAGTTGACAACTTTCTCATATCTTTGACAGAAACCGAGATAAAGTACCCTATAATTAAAAGTTATGAGGTCCTTCTATTACATGTATTACGGTAGTTGATAACTTGCTCAGAATTTGAAGCTAAATTTCTGAGTAGTTAATTTAAATTTAAACTTATTGGTTTTATCCTTTTTCGAGATACGAAACATCTTTTAGAAAATTATATTTTTGGAAAAAAACTTTTGGAACAGTAAAAATTCAAAAAAATTTTACAAAATTTTTCTATTTTTTTATATTTGCATGTCGCATAAAAACGAATGACAGAAACTTTTCCAAAAAGTTTCACGAACTTCTGAAACAGAAAAAAATTGATTTTCAATTAATAGGGATCAATATGTCCATAAAAATGGCTATATATGTAACATTCTGGTACAGAAAAATGAGAGCGGTGGAAGATAAACGCTGGTGGTCGTGGCCGTTTGAGGAAGTATATTTGACATTTGAACATTTTCAGGTTACTTTAGTTCGGGCACTGCCACTGGGATTTCTCTTCCACAGCTTTATCTTTTTTGTACCAGAATCATAGCCACTATTGAAAACCTTTGACATCTATCGGAACGTCATCGTTTTTTGAAAATTGAATTTTTTAGAATGAAATTTTTGAAACAGTGAAACTTCGAAAAAATTTCACAAGATTGTTCAAACTTTCTGAGCTAAGTACCTTAAAATAAGTAATACAGAAAGTTTCAAAAACTTCTGAAACAGAAATTTTTTCGATTTTTCAAACTGATATGGATCATGAAAGCCATAAAAGTTAATATAAATACGTTAAATGTAATTTCAAGCATACCGTAATCCTTTTAATGGCACCAAAACCCTTACGCTCAATTATCTCGGTTCCTATGGGAGGTATCAAACAACTGTCAGCTAATAAATTGTTCATCATAATATCACAAACATTTTATCAGTTGACAAAATTTTGATATCTTTTACAGGAATCGAGATAATTGAGCTCAAAGTTGACGATTCGGGAGGGTTTCGATTAAAGTAAGTACGGTATTATTGTTCGGGAATGGTGGTTTGATTTGTA
Organism: Caenorhabditis briggsae; assembly: GCF_000004555.2. Lineage (NCBI taxonomy): Eukaryota > Metazoa > Nematoda > Chromadorea > Rhabditida > Rhabditidae > Caenorhabditis > Caenorhabditis briggsae. The sequence continues at coordinate 13,168,335 of NC_013487.2, read as the reverse complement.
ATATTGCAATCATACTTGCAACGGGCCGAGCCGGGCCGGGCTTTCAAAAAATTGGTCAAGGCCCATCCCGGCCCGTCCCGGAAGGCCCGGAAGGCCCGGCCCGGGAGGCCCGGAAGGCTCGGCCAGTTGCCGCCAGCTTCGATTTTTGGGCAAAAAAGTTTGTTTTTTTTTTGAAAAAGTTGTTTTTATCATCTAATTTTTAGCTAAATTGTAAATATTAAATTTGTAAATGTTTAAAAAAATTTGCGAAAAAAATTTTTTTTTCCTGAATTTTTCCAAAGTTGATATCGAAGAAAAAAAATGCATTTTTGAAGCAAAATAACAGTTTTCTCTCGAAAACTAGTTTTTTTGTTAAAAATTCTCAAAAATTATCAAAAAAGATTTTTTTGAGAAATTTCGACCAAAACAATTCGTCCGGGCCTTCCGTGCCGGGCCGGGCTTTCAACGATTTTTGCAAGTATGATCGCAATGAGATGAAATTTCAGAAAAATTTATTCTGAGACAGTGATTCCTTTAACTTTTTTTAATGATTTCCTCCATTTGTCCCATCTCCATCCAATAAAATGTTTTCTTGTGACATTTCACAGATTATTTCAATTTCTTTCAAATTGCTCTCAACACTTCTTTCTTTCCCATCTCTCCCGGATTCACCCTCATAATTCATTGACAATAAATTAGAGAAAAAAGTGAAGAGACGCAGACACTTCAAAACATGTCTGCGCTCTCTTCTATACTCACTCTGTTTTTTTTTCTGAAAAGATGAGAGCTTTCGAATGGATCCGGGTAGAAATAGAACGAGCAGTTGGTGGAATGGATGGATGAAAAAAGAGGTTAGGCTGGAAGAAAAAACGAAAAGAGATGGGATATTTACAAATAATAAGGTTTCCAGATGATAGCAACAAAAAAAAATAATTAAGGGAAAAATGGAAGAAGGGGTGGTTTTGAAAAATTGAAAATTTACTGTTTCCTAAAAAATTTTAATCGGTTAAAAATTTTAGATGGTATTAAACACAACTGGTTTTGTCCGATTTGAATAAATAACTCGAAAAGTTCAAAAATCTCAAGAAAATCACTGTTTCAGAAGTCATTCGAATCTTTCACAAAGTTTTTAAGGTGCATACTGTAACTCTAAAAACTTGAATTTTCTAATTTTCAAAAAAAAATTATCACTGTTTCAGGAGTTATTTGAATCTTTCGCGCTAAATTTCATAACCAATACTGAATTCAATGCCATATTCAAAATATTTCCAAAATCAAAAAATCACTGTCTCAGAATATTGAACCCCTCTGCGTTAAATTTTATAACCAATAACGACTTTTGGAACGAAGTTCTTTCAAATTGTTTAAAAAATGGTTTTTATTCAAAACTTAAAAATGGATTTTCTGAAAAATCTTTTTTTCAGAAGTTATCGGAATATATTGAGCCAAATTGCATAACCAATAATACTGCGTTGGATTGTGCAACATTTTGAACACTTTGAACATCACAATTTTTAAAGGTTCCTAGAATGAAATTTTTTTTTTCCAGTTTCAAAAAAAATATTTCCAAAATTTTTCGAACCAAATTTTAGTATCAATATCGTAGCATATTGGATATAACATTATGAATTTGTACACGTAAAGATCATTAAGTTTAGGGTTCTTGTAATGAAATTCTTTTTTTTTTTGCTTGAAAATGTTTTTTTCCTAAAATTTGAAAAGAAAATTTTCAACTGAAAATCATTGTTTCAGGAGTCATTGGAATCTTTCGAGGCAAATTTTATAACCAATAGTTTTGGATTGGGGGACATGAAAAAAATATAACTCGAAAATTCGAAATTTTCGAAAAAAAATTCTGTTTCATAAGTTAATGGAATCTGTCTAACAAAATTACCAATATTGTTTTGGGTATCGTTTTTATAATAGATTGCGCCCAAGGCACACCAGCCAGCTGTTCGAAGTGCCGGAGGCGCGGCCAACAGGCTAGTTACATTGAAAACTTATACATGTAAAGATCACAAAAATTAGAGTTCATGGAATGAAATTCATCTCATTCTGCCGTAAAAAGTGATTTTTTCCAAAATAAAAAAAGAAAATTTCCACCAAAAAAATCACTGTTTCAAAAGTTATTGAAATGTTTTGAGCAATGTCTTCATTTCAATAATGATGGTTTTTTTTAATTTGAATTGTTAAAATTTGAATATTTTCAGAAGTTTCCAAAAAAATTTGCAGTCAAAAAAGGAAAAAAAAAGATAGGTAATATCACCTGAAATTTTTTTGTCGACGTATGAGCCTATGTCAAAAAGAAATGGAAAAAGAGAATGGATAGATCCGGATGATAAGGACTTTGCTAATCCTATTCGGGATTATGAGATTCGAAATAAAATACGAAAAAAGAAGAAGGAGCATAGAGGGTATATGGATTTGTCCAGAATGTGATGGAGAAAAAAATGGGAAAAAAAGTTTTCGAAGAGAGAATAAGAGAAAGACGAGGGGGAATTATTAAATTAGAAATGAGATTATTAAGTTGTTTGATGATTTGATTTGGTATTTGATGCGTTTTTATGTATGAGTGCAGAAAGGAATGTGACAAAGAAAACAACGAAAAATTCGAATTTTTAGATTTACTGATAATTCCGTTAATTAGAAAAACAGGATAATTTCGGGTAATTAATTAATTTCCAAAATTCCAAAAAGAGTAATTTCCAAAATTTAAATTTCAAACTTATGGAATCACGGACTGAGCAACGCCAATAGCACCCAAAAACTTTGCAACTTTTTTCCCTACATTTTCGGAAACAGTACTATTTTTTTTCAACAAAATTTTTTTACCGTTTCATGGAAAGTTTCAATTAGATGTTTTTTGAGAATAGTGCCGCTGCAGGTTTTAGGCTTTTTTTTACAAAATCAAAAAATTAGGTCGTCACCTGGAAAATCCAAAAAAATTGGTCGTGACCTAGAAAATTCGAAAAATTAGGTCATGACCTAGAAAACCAAAATATTAGGTCATGACCTAGGAAACCCAAAAATTATGTCATGACCTAGAAAACCTAAAATTAGTTCGTGACCTAGAAAATTCGAAAAGTTAGGTCGTGGCCTAAAAAACCAAAAATTATGACATGGCATAGAAACTTCAAAATTAGGTCATGACCTAGAAAATCCAAAAAATTCCAAAACTTTTAAAAACTCATTCGATCTTTATCATTTTCAAAATAGAAGAACTAACGGATAATGAAGGAAAAATGAATTTTTCTGATAAGAAAATTGATCAGAAGTGAAGAAAAAATAGAGTACGAAATCTGGATACAAAAGACAGTACAAATTTTTGTGGGATTTATAAAGTCCAATTTCGAAGCTAAGCCACAGTGTTTTTTGGTTTTTAGATTCTTAGGTTTTGAACTTATGAACGTATTTTTGAATTTTCTCGAAAAAATGTCTATAAAATGTACCAAAACTTTGAGAAACAGCCTAGATTATGTCACTAAATTCTCAACTTTTACTGTTTCATGTGAAAAATTTGTAACAGTGAAAATTATCAAATGTAATCGTTGTAAATCAGAGTGTTCTGTACTTCTAGAAACAAATTACAAGGGATTAACACAAAAATTCATGCATACGGGAGTCCAATTTCCAGTCTTTTAACAATTTTAATATCTAGCCTATAAATTTTCAAAGTTTTTCAGAAAGGGCGAATACTTATGGGGGTGAGAATGAGGCAAAGATCTTTGACTAATCTTTGAAACTCATTTTTCGTCGTCATTTTCATATTTTTCATTTTTCATACAATAAAATAAAAACGTATTGAATGGACTTGACTCTTATATCAAAAAATAAGGGATACATACCCACATATACATGATGTATCGTGCCCTTCGGCTACTCTTTTAATTTCGATGATGTCTCTCTGTCAACGAAAAGAAAAAGAAGAAGAAGGCGAGCACTGAGCACAAAAAAGAAGAAAGAAAAAGAGCACTCGGATTAATCTGCTTACCCCGGTATGATTGCCACTGTTGAGGAGGGTGGAGAGCGCTCCATATAATTCACGAGTTTCTCGCCACGAACACGCGAGGAGATGGGCGGGGTGTTGAGAGATGGGCGGTCGGGTAGATTACAAGAATCTGAAATTTAAGAATATTTTTGAAAAAGACAAAAAATTTGTATCTTTGTAACAAGTGGGCCCTTTTCTCATCGACTCTTCCCCTTGTCATAAAGATCCAGAATTTTAAAGAAATTTTTCTCTGGACCAGGCTAGATTTTCGACCGTTTTGACAGAAAACGGACGACGGGCGGCAGACGGACATGGGTTGAAAATAGTGATAAGTAAGGAAGATATACTCTCAAACACACCGACCATCCGACCAAGAGTGATTTTTACGACTTTTGATCTGGAGCAAATATCCTAAAGGAGCTAACCGACCCTAAGAGTCGGAAGAGCTCTAATCCATCAAAAGTTGCTCACAACAAAGCATTTTTTTGACTTTCAAAATTTTGGAAATTTTGGAAATAGTGATTTTCTTTTCCACACATACAAAACAGAAACGGAAAGATCCGTAAAGATCTCATGGATTCTAAGAATTGGATGATGTGCTCTGGAGAGCTCTGATCCAAAGACGTTGTGCTCAACAAAAAATATTCAATAACTGATGAAAATAATCATGTTTTGAGATTTTCTGTGGAGAATGGTCGAATGGTTAAAGTTCTACAAAAGTAGTTCAGAATTATTCGATTTGTCTGAAAATTTCAGAGTTCACTAATCGAAAATAGAACGTCATTTTTGTCAAGTCCCATTCTGATGAGATATGTGATTTGTAACCAAAAAGTGTCAAAAAAGGCACTGAAATGAGAGTTGTGTCACTTTGAAACCGCGTATCTGGCTTTGTTGGACTTTTGCTAGAGAGTTATCAATTACAAAACTGAAGCTCTAATTTTGCTCTGTAGATCCTGAGATTTTCAGAAAAATCGAACAATTCTGGAGACAAATATTGTTTAATTTTTACGAGTAATCGCATTAATAAAATTCATACATTTTCAAGATTATTAAACTTTATTCTGAAACAGAAACTTTTCTGATGCTCCGAGAAAAAAATCCTTTATAAAAAAATTCCCTTTTCTAAACCTTTATTCGAAATAAGAACAACTCATCGTTTGAGATATTTCTAAAGAAAATGAGCTTTATAGAAATGGATCTCATTGAAGAACTAATTCTAGAGAGCAGAAAAATTTTCGCACATATTGTGGAAATATTTCGACCACCCATCAAAAAGAATGCAATTTCGAAGTATATACTGTCTATTCAATAAAACGTGGGCGCGCCGCAGGTTGCAAAGTGACACGCCCCTTTATGAAACGCGTTCATTTTTTTTTCTTCTCTCACACGTTTATATTCCATAGTTTCAGAGACATTGTCAAGACCTTTAAGACATTTCGGTTTCAAAAATATCTCATACGTGAACAAATGAATTTTCGGATAATGTGGATGGTCTTGTTTTATCCACAACGAGGTTCTTGTACTCAAAACTGGAAAATTGCATTTTTTTTCCAAAAAATGTTAAGGCCTACAATTAGAATGCAATATAATTCTTAAATAGGGGAAGAATAGATTTTTGGGTGGGAAACAAAAAAAATATTAGAACTTCACTGTTTCAAAACTTCACTGTTTCAAAAGAATCTTGTCAAGTTTTCACAATTTATCTATTTCGTTCGACAGTTATTTCTTTTTCAAAAATTCGTAATATTTTGAGAGAAAAATTTCATAGTGGCCGTGATAATTTTGCAAAAATCAAAAATATTTTCTGTTTCAGTAGTCTCATACTGTCTATTCAATAAAACGAGGGCGCGCCGCAGGTTGCAAAGTGACACGCCCCTTTATGAAACGCGTTCATTTTTTTTTTAAAGTTTGAATCAAATTGCGACAATCTATAATTTGTTTCTATAGAATGATTATAGAGAAAAAAATATAATTGCCGAAAATAATTCTCGATAAAATATGCCTTCAAATAATTGAATAAGACAAAAAAGGTTCGAATATCATGATTTAACGAAATGCTAAAAGTACAAAAATCTGACGAGGTACTTTTGAAAAATTAATTTTTCGGAATCTAGAAAAACCGTATTTTTAAGATATTTCTTAAAAACAAGGCTTCTCAATAGCTGACACCGGAGAAGAGCATAATCATTGGCCGTAAGAAAAATTAAGAAATTAACAACATTCTTCTGAAACAGCAATTATTTTTTTAAATCCTAAAAAATCATTAATTTTCAACCATAGAACTGAATAGAAAAACTGTAAAAACTTGACAAGGTTCTTATTAAACAGTAAATTTTCGTGACAATAAGTCTGAAACTAAAAAATCGTATATAAATAAAAGTGAACCTATTCTAAAACAGCAGTCATTTTTAGGAATGTAGTTTTTCCCTCATGTTTTTACATCAAAAACTATTTTCCATTTCAGAATTGATTCCAATAAACGACTCACCAGTAGACGTAACCTGTACAAATGGATTTCTTCTCGAGCTCGTTCCATTGGACCCATCTAGTGGAGTGAAGTTCCTTCCAGTCGAGGACAGCATGTCCCTTTAAAATGATGAATGAGTGTTTGAAGCTCGAAAGACAAAGTGACAAGTTTTAACGTAATAATCGGCACTTTGGAAGATTTTGTCGCTGAGTCTGCGTCTAGGTGATTAGAGAAAAAGAAAATGGGTCCGGGGAGAAGTTGAAAAACGTGTGTGAATGATTGACTGATATGATGACAAGAGATATGATAAGGAAAAGAGGAGGGCATGTTTGAGGTTTTGAATTTCCGCATGTTCAAACACTTTGAGAGATATGGTCCAGCTGACGATTTATGATTAGTGAAGCTTGTCTGGAGAGAGAGAGAGAGAGAGAGAGAGAGAGAGAGAGAGAGAGAGAGGGAGAGAGAGAGAGAGAGAGAGAGAGAGAGAGAGGGAGAGAGAGAGAGAGAGAGAGAGAGAGAGAGAGAGAGAGAAAGTGAAGGGGAGTGCAGAGAAACGAGAGTGTCTCGCTGTCTGGATTCTCTGTATATTCTGAAAAGCAATGACTAGAAAAATTTGAAAAAAAATAGATTTTTTTTTTGCGAATTTTTTCTGTTTCATAGATTTCGAAAATTAGAATTTTTTTCATAACTTTCAATTGATAAGCTGATTAAAATAGTATCTATTTTCCGACTAAAATGAGCCGTTCAAAAATGTTCCGCTCGAAAAACGCAATTTTTCTCTATGCAAAATTCTCTTCACATTCACAGAGAACCTAATAAAATAGAGTTCATTTGAGGGACAAAAAGAAAAAAAGCTAAATACAATTTCAAAAAAAAAATCCAATTTCCCCCAAAAATCTAAAGGTTTCGATTCAAAGAAAAAGATATGTAACCTAACTAATATGATTTTCGATTTTTTGAAAATATAAAGAGAAAAATATACACAAGTGTCACTGGAAAAAAGAAAAGAAAGATTATCCCAGAAAAAAAACCGGATGTTCTGATATTGTGACGAAGCGGATGTTCGGATAAAAATATTGAAGAAGTGAACTAATTCGAAATGAGTTTGAGGATGGGGATGAAGGGATGATGGATGATTAATTGATGATGAATAATCAGAGAAATGGAGAGCGAGAGCGAGAGAGAGAGAGAGAGAGAGAGAGAGAGAGAGAGAGAGAGAGAGAGAGAGAGAGAGAGAGAGAGAGAGAGAGAGAGAGAGAGAGAGAGAGAGAGAGAGAATTCGAGTTTGTTGATTCATTTATCCGATTGTTTTTGTAACAAAACGAATCAATTTCTTTTTTAAGCATTTCTATACATTCTTCGAAACAGTGAAAAACTGGTATTCCTAATTTTTCGTATAATCCACACTACCAAATTAAAGTGTTCAAAAACTGTTTAATCTCTAAATTAGGAATCACAGTGCCTGTCAATGAAAGATACAAATACGTATTTCTCAGTAAAGTTTCGGTCATTTTAACAACTTTCTGGAGTCTGCAGCTACAAAAATGGCCCAAAATGTGCGTCTTTCAAAAATCGACCAATAGCTGAAAAACTAAGATTTTCCAAAAATTATGTGGCCGTAAATTTTTCAATTTAGGTCTTTTTCAAACTCTCCGAATTTTTCAAAGTGATCGAAAACTTGGGAGCCGAGCTGCAGACTCCTGGAAATGGTCAAAACTGCCGACAATCAGCTGAAAAATATGTTTTTGTATATTCTATTGACCGGTAATGTAATTCCTGATTTAGAGATTTAGGATTTTTCAAATATTTTGATCTGATAGTGAGAAAATATTATAAATCAGTAAAATACAATTTATTTCCAATTTTCCATTTAAAAAATTATAAAAAATTAAAATTTATTATAAAACTTCTTGCACAAAACATACTTTTGTTGATATCTTAAGTGGCGGATTTGAAATTTATTATCTTCAAAATTTTGTAGGTTTAGAAATTCAAGAAAAAATTTCAAAATCTGTTGAACTAAAAACTTTTAATTTGGCCATCTTTAAAATACCGTTTCAATTTTTTTGGAAAATTTTGAACTTGAAAATTTACTATTCTTCTTCTTTAATATTTCGTACTTCTTCAATATTTGGACAGTACGATAAGTTTAAAAAAAACATTTTTCACTTTTCTATTTTTTTGAAAAATTTTCGCTGTTTCAAAAAATCATAGTTGCAGGCGGTCCAGCTGATAACTTGTCTCAAAAACACTATATTCAGACGGTTTTGATAGCAAATGATAGATCTCGACAGGGCCCATCACGTCTATATCTTTTGAGCCGGATTCCGGTCCAAAAACATGTCGAAAAATGTGTTTGACTGACAAAAGTTTTTGCCAAGTTGGTCGAAAATTGTCATTCAAGCCCAGGTTGCGGCATGTTATCGAAATGGAATCAAGCTTGATTAATATAGGCGCGATGGGTCCTGTCGAGATCTGTCAATCGGTACCAAATCTGTTGGAATATCTCGTACTAGGGACAAGTTATCCGCCGGCCCGCCATCTGCCCGGGCCGGCCCATTATGCAAAACATGTTCAAGTTTCCCTGAATCTAGAATTTCTTGACTTTCTTACAAAGGTTTGTATATTCAACACTTTGAAAACTACCAAAACTGTGGAATTGAAATGTCCTTATCGCGCATTTTTTCCAAAAACAATCGAAAAAAAAATTGCCGTTTCAAATTATTTGAAAAATTTTTGAAACCGAAAATTTTATCAATGATATTTGAATTCAAAATCCATAAATATAGAATCAGAAAGGAAATTTCTCGAGAAGGAAATAAAAAAGTCCGGAATGAAACTTTCTCTTTCTTCTTCTTCTCTCTTCATTCACTCACACGATGGATTTAAAAGGAATTATGAGAGCAGAAATGAGCGAGAAGAAAAAGGTCAACTTTTTTAGAGCCAAAAAAAGTTTAGAATGAGTGAAAGAGAATTTTTTGGGCGTGGTGGTGTCAGTTGGCATAGATCCACCATATGACTTTTTTCTTCTATTTCAGAATATTATGAAAAACGGAGAAAGGGAAAAAAGTTGCCTCCTTTCTGGCGGGAATTTATAAAAGAGGGAGAGAAGAAATAAATACTTCCCAGAAAAATCAAAGTTCATTAGGTTGGAATTCAATATTAAAGAACTCCTAGGATGTTCAAATTTTGTGAAAAAAGAGAGGGTGGCAGAGAGATAAAATACCTATTGAAAAGTGTATAAAAGACAACTGTTAAGAATTTTTTTTCGGAAAAAATGATCACTGATAATAGAACCTAATGGACTATGTGAGCAAGAAAACAGGAAAAAACTGAAGGAATATAAGTGTAAAAGTGAAAGATCAGTGTAAAAAATAGTTTTCGAAATTCTAATTTTTTCTGTTTCAAAAAAAATTTCATAAATTTGTGAAAGGAGATTTTCAATATTAGAGCATGTTATAAACAAATATATTAAAAATTTCAGAGATTTAACTAAAAAACATAGTTGTCTTCTAAACCGAATAAATCAAATTTAAACATTCTCAGAGTGAATGTTGAATAATCATTTGAAAATTTGCTTTCACCATTTCATAATGTTGAAAATCTCAATTCACAAATTTTCAAAACTCCGTTGAAACAGAAAAATAATTTTCAGTATTTAGAAATTTTTGGAAAGTTTTAATGCTACTCTTGGAATATTCCAAATTTCCATTCAACGATAAGAACATTTTTAGAAACTGTACATAATTTTTTATATGTTTTTCACTTTTTTTGAATTAGACAATACGGGAATATCCTATATTTAAGTTTTCAGACAAAAACTTAATTATACAATTTTACTGCAAAAGCTTATTTCCATTCAATTTCGTTTCTTTTTTCTTTGCAAAAAGTTCATTCCTTTCTAGTTTCCAATATTCAGAAATAGCTTCTGATCTCCAACGTCATCAGATGAAGAATCAGAAATAAAAAGAGTCTCGTGCTAAAATTTGCAGCATCTAATTTCCGTTTTAATGCTCATATCAGCCTGAATTGGCACGAAATCTGAATGAAATTTCGTAGAAAAAAAGGGGAAACACGATAATCCGGTGATGACTTAAAGAATAAATCTAGAAGTCTGAAATTATATAAAACGAATCAGGGAATATGTCTGATCATCAAAATGAAGGGAATGAGAGAGAAAATTTATAAAATTAGAAATGGGCTTTTCCAGTTTTAAATAGTTTTTTAGAATTAAATCTCCAAACGTCTTTACATTTTTAAGAATCCTGAAAGAATGAATATAAAATGTCAGGTAAACCCCTAGGACATTCGACAATTGATTATCTGAAAATTGAGAAACAGGATAACTTTTTGCGAATTTTCGCTGGAATAAAAATACTCACTGCTTCCGAAAAATTATATTTTCTTAAAGGGGGACTCCGACCAGAAATTTTTATTGCATCAAAATGTGTTAAAATTTATCTATTTTTCAAATATTATTGCAAAAAAATTCCGAAAAAATCCGAAATACCCGAAAAACGGCGTTGAAAAGGAAGAAAATTCAAAAAAAGGTGCCGCCGGGGGACGAGGATTTTCAGTGAGAAACCTAGGCCACGGCACCTGACAGCCTTTTTTTCAAGTCGCCGACAGTGGTTTTTAACGTTTTTTACCTGCCTGACATGAAATTGAGAAAAAAATCCGGAAAATTTGCCACATAGGAAAGGCGCCCGCTGCCGTGGCCTAGGTTTCTCACTGAAAATCCTCTTCCCCCGGCGGCACCTTTTTTTGAATTTTCTTCCTTTTCAACGGCGTTTTTTGGGAATTTCGGATTTTTTTTTTGAATTTTTTCGCAATAATATTCGGAAAATAGATAACTTTTAACACATTTTAATGCAATAAAAATTTTTGGTCGGAGTCCCCCTTTAAACTAGTTTTCAAAAACATTATGTTCATGATCCACTCAGGAAAAAGTATTTCAAAATTTCATTCAATTCAAATATACCTTTGGATATACAAAAAATAAAAAATATACTTTTGAATATATTGTTTTTCTGACACAGATAAGTTTTTTTTTGGTGTAAAAAACAGCCGAATTTCAAATTTCGACAGTTTTGTTATGATTCTAACGAGAAAAAAAATTTATAAATTCAATGTTTCAAAAAAATTGTTTTATACTTCGAAAAATATATGAATTGATTTGTCTAACTTCTGGATCGCTGCCTCTAAAATATCACAATTTTTGCAATAGTCCTGTACCCTTTTTCATTGGGATTTTCAGTACGTCTTACTATAATTTTAGCAAAAATAAATTCTAAAAATTTATTGTTTCAAAAAACTTTTCTATATCAGAGAAATGTAAATATTGAGTTGGGCAAAAAATTATCTTTAAAAATTGTTTGAAAATTCTAAAATGATGAACTTCTATTTTGATTGAATATAACATTTTTTGAGAATTTGAAAGATTTTTCCAACTTTTTAAAGCACAAATGCATAAATCAGAGAGTCAGAATACCAAGAAAAAGTATGAAATGTATCCAAAAAGTATCTATTTAAATATTCATATTCTTAGAAAAAGAGTAAATGTTTAATATGAATTTTTATGCAGTTTCTATATTCAAAGTGAAAAAAACCAAAAATATTATAGAATGGGTTTTTCGCAAAGAAAAAACTTCAAAATTGTGATTTTCAAATATGAAGAAGATTACCCAATATACAGTACTAAAAAGATGTACAAAAACGTACTTTTCAGTAGATTTTCGGCCATTTCCACCATTTTCAGGAGTCTGGAGCTTGACTATGAAGTTTCCTATCACTTTGAAAATCATGGAGAGTGTAAAACGACCCACGATTGAAAATTTTGCATTCACAGAATTTCGGAAATGTCCTAGTTTTTCAGATATTTGCCGATTTTTAAAAGACACCCCTTTTGGCCCTTTTTTGTACTAAAAACAGTAAAAGCGTGTCTTTCAGATACCGTAAACACTCTAATAGAATGTCACCCAAACTGTCAAATTCGAGCCATGTATCTCATTTTCTATGAGAGGTATGAAGAAGTGGTCCACTGATAAAATGTCGCTGATATTTTGATAAATAATCTGTCAGTTGACAGCTTTTTGATATCTTTAACAGGAATGGAGATATGAGTTCAAAGTTGACGGATTGGGTGCGTTCTATTAGAGTGTTTACGGTAACAGCTAAAAACTAGGAATTTTCAAAAAAGTATATTAATGTAAACTTTTCAATCTAGGTCTGTTTTACACACAAAACACCGAAAAGCCCAAAAACAGAGACCATCATGAAAACATTGTGAAAATGGGCGTGAAACAATGCAATTTTTGGTGTGGAATCTGGGTCCAAATTGTTTCCTGTTTATCCTGAGAAGACACTTTTGGAGGAAGAAGAAAGAAGAATCTTGAGAAAAAATTCAGACAAGACAACTAGAAGGTACAATGGAATAGGGGAGAGCAACACAAAAAAAACTAGATTTGCGATTATGAAAAGGCGAGAAAAAATACGGGACGAAAAAAAAGGAGAAAGAGGAAAAAAGAAACGCCCGTCTTCTTTTTCTTAAATTGTGTTTTTTATTCCCCCTTCTTCTTTTTCTTCTTGACTAAAAAAAGCTGAAATTGTTCGGACGTTCCACGTGGATCCCTTCATATATCTAGATGTGCTGAACGCCTTCTTTTTTGGAGAAGAAAAAAGTGGACGGGAATTTCTTACACTCGATTGAATTCGTTCTCCTTTTTCACACAGACACATTATATTCTATGATGGAATATTCTGGAGAAAAAATTGGAGAAAAAGAGGAAAAATATTTTTAGAAAAAATTTAAGACTTGGGGAAGTCTGTGAATTCAAAAGCTAGAATTTCGATTTTAAGAACTTTTTGAAAAACTTAATTGATAAGTTGTAAATGCTACATACTTCAATCAATCAATCTGAGATTCTGAGATTCTGAGATTCTGAGATTCTGAGATTCTGATATTCTGAGATTCTGAGATTCTGAGATTCTGAGATCCTGAGATTCTGAGATTTTCTAAATTTCAGATTTTCAGAAAATCCGGAGGTCTTGCCTTCCGAAAATCCCTGTTTCAATGTTCACTGAAAATTTTTTTTAATAAAATCATTTTCCAGTGATCTGCTGTTCTCCCGGTGCCTAATATACGATTAAAGAACGACCGAAATTTGAAAACATGGGAATTTCGAAATTTCCCTTTTAATCTGAAGTTATTATAATACGGGAATTGTAACGTCAGTATTGAAGGAGGCCAGACAGCAAAAATTTTGGGGGACAGTTTGAGAAACGAAATCGCACCGCGCTTTTGTATGCCATCGGTCGACAGGCGCTTTCGCGGCCCCGTAGCTCAGCCGGTAGCGGCGCTGTACCCCTGAGCTGTCCTGCATGAGTTCAACTCCTCATGGGGGTTCTCTATGCAAAATATCAGTAAAACTTTTTTTTTGGTGTCTGGCCTCCTTTAAGTTCACAAATTTAGAAAATCCAGAATTCTTCGCTTCGAAAAAGTTCTGTTTCAATGTTTTCTGAAAAAATTTCAGTTAAAATCACTTTCAGTAGTCGACTGTCCTAATGGAGCCTAATATACTATTACAAAATCCGAAAAAAATTCAAAAATGAACAAAAAATCCAGAAGACGTGAGAGGAACTCAGAATTTCCATTTTTCTCCTTCATTTTTTTGTCTCCTGCCGATGACATATTTAGAATAATTGCTCTGTCTGCGCAGAAGACACACACGTTTTTCTTCCTGAAAATATATATTCAAAGAACCGATACATCACTTCGTTGTGTTACTGGAAATTTGTCTGAAAATTGTGGTTTTTTCTGAGAATAGGAAAAAGAGAAGAATGAGTGACTACAAATGGTTTGGGGAGTGCTCTCAAGTTGATTCTAATATGATAATAAAAACAATTTCCGAAATAGAAATTCCATGAAACAGGAGAAAATTTTTACAATTTTTTCTGTTTCAGAAGAATACAACAGAATGCATAAAATTTGATATTTCTTTGCAAAGTAAGAGTAGCTACTCTGCTGCATTTTGTCAATTCCACCGCCACTGGATTCCTAGGGATCTAAGGAGCCACTTTGTGCACCTATGTAACCAATATTCGTTTTCTCGATGTCAGCACTTGGATGTGGTAGGTACCGTAATCTAATTACCTGATTTTGATATTTTGTCCGTTAAGGATGTTGCATGTGCTCGTGTGCCACATGTATTCTTTGGTTTTTATCATAAATCGAAAGATTCAGGATACAGAAAAATTGGTTCCGATTAAAAAATTTTTACTTGAGATAACTTTCAATTCAAAAATCAAAATGGTTTTTTCGAATTTTCCCGCGCTGACCACACTAAACAGAGGGACAGCTGTAAACTAGCTGGCCCTCTGCAAAATCTATGAAACCGGAAACTATAAAACAACTTTTCATCAATTTTCGTTGCTTATTTTTATTTTTTCCGGAGATACTTTGGAACAATAGAAGGAACCACCCTTCTAATACAGGTCTTACGGTATCTTGCAATTTAAACGGATTTTGTACAAAGGAAATTTTAATATCCTCAAAAATCCAAATCAATACTTATTGAACCTTTCTTTTCTCAAAATGTTCAATGCTCGGTGGATCTTGAAGTTTGGAAATTCAAAAATTCAAAAACACAAACATCTTTCTTTCTTCCCAAAACTGATCATTCTTTTTCACCTCAAATCCACTATAATCCTCTCGCAACGTCATATACGATATTTTAGCACCTGACCAAAAATCCTAAAATCTTTCAAAAAATAATGAAGCAATTGTCTCCGACGGATTATCGTAGTGGGTTTAAAAGCGGAATCGTCTTACCTTGTGCACATTCATTCTAAGATGGAGTTTATCGGTAGTGATATCGACCAAAGCTATAATTATGTGATTCGACACGGATTCCATTTGAACGAATGGTTTTATAATTGTACCGGAATCGATGGATTCGCATTGGGAGTTCCTCGGCCATGGCTTGGTTCTTATTTTCTGACAGTCGGAGTTGTTCTGATGGTAAGAGATCATAACTAATAAAGTTTTCACAACTATGGTGGAAATATAACTTTTCCGATTCTCATATTTACAAAAATTCCTTAAAACAGAGAAACTTTTTAAGATTTGCCTTTTTTCGGAGTTACGGTTTACCTGACGGTGTGTAGTTATTAGTTTTCACTTAGCTATCGTGCCGCTTTGCATATGATATGATATGATATCGGTCGGAAGCGCAGCACGAAAGCGCAGCACATAGCTCAGCTGGAAGCGACGCGGCACCGTTAGACCCACAAGTTCAAGTCCCCGACGGGCTCATATGAACAAAACTTTGATTAAATTATTTTTTCATGTCCCACCACCTTTCAAGTTTCACGTTAGAGGCTCCTACTATCATAGGTTTTACGGCAAAGCAGGTTGTTCGGAAACAACAAAAAACAACAAAAACAACAAAAAACAACAAAACCAATGAGCATAATGCTGAAATATCGATTCATAAGTTTACAAACATTCATTGAAACAGAAAGTTTTTGAAAATGTAACAGTCAAGAGTTGGTGGTGGAAAAAATCATCCCATACCGTATTTCCTCTGATAGATGTCCATCCCAACCGTCAAGTTCAATTATCTCTATTGAGTTCAATTATTTCTATTCTTGTGCTGGACATCAAAAATATGTCAACTGATAAAATGTTTGGGGTCCCACGGTCATATGTTATACGTAAATCAAACTGGTGGCAATCAAATGTTCTCACTATCAGAAAAACCAAATCCGAATAGTTTGTTTGAGCCTAATGCTAATGCTAAAATGTATATTCACGAAATTACGAACTGAAACAGATTTTTTTTTCAAAAATTCAACAATTTTGAAAGCTGCTTGTTGAAAAAGTTCCAAAATAAAAAGTCTTCTATTACAGGCGTCTCAATGACCCTAATCATTTTCAGGCCATTTACATCCCTTGTCTAATCGTTATCTGTAAATCTGACCTCATGAAATCATCCTGCTACAAAATCATGGTTTGGCTCGGCATTCTCGATGTCTGCTGCATTTTTGTCAATTCCATCGCCACTGGCTTCTTAGGAATTCAAGGAGCCACATTGTGCTCCTACCCCGTATTCATATTTTCGATGGGAGCACTTGGATGTGGTAGGGGTACCGTAATCTTATAACCTGATTCAGTCATTTTTGTAGGATGCTGGATGGGTTCGTGTGCCACATGTATTCTCTTAGGTATCAACCGATGTTGCGATGTGAACCAAAATCTGAAAATTCGAAAAATCTTCCTTGGATGGAAAATCTATCCGACGCTTCTAGTCCCTGTTCTTTATACTCTTTACGCCATATTTTTCACAAAAACCGCCTCTTTCAATTCGAACCTAATGAGTTGGTTTTTCAATCCGTTACTTCCAAATGGGAGACTGGTAAGAGGACATCTGGATCTATTAAAAAGGGAAAACTTTTAGGCTACCGACTACGTCAATCTTCAACATGCTATAAACAATTGTATCGTTTCGGGAGCAACCACTTTGATCTACACCTACCTCTGTGTGATCTTATTTGCAAAGAGCAGGTTTATCAAGTCAGAATCAATGACCAAAACTCAGAGACAGGTAATTAGTCATCTAATTAAGAATATCAAAGTCCCTGGGTCCATTTACCGTATTTCAATTTAGGTATTCTTCCAATCCGTCCTGATCTGCTCCTTTAACGCTGTCGCTGCCTACATTTACGTCTACATGCAATACTTCACTCCAGCCCCAATTACCATTATAATCGGACAAATCGCTTGGCAATGGTCGCATGGTAAGAAACCCCGCTCCACTGATAACTAGCAAAAATTTGCAGGCTCTGTGTGCCTAATCTATATCACTATGAACCGATCCGTCCGTCGGGGAGTTCTTGATCTCTTCTTACCAAAATCTTTCCGGAATAAGCACAAAATTGGGACTTATCAGGAAAAGATTCATCGGTTATCGTTTAGTGTTGGCACTAAGGGAACGACCAAGGGACCAACAAGCTCAGGAACAGCGGTTTTCTAATTTTTGTGAAATTTTGAAAAAAAATACACATGTGCCCAAATATTAATACTTTATTTGACACAAATAAATGAAAAATCACAAAAGTTGAAAACCATGAAATGATCCATTAAGCCTTATACTTGGTCTCCGGCCAGTTGGCATCAATGTACTCCTTGAGCTCTGGCAGATTACGCATTCTCAGATAGTAGGCTTGCAGTTCTGGGAACTTTTCGAACACCTCGTCATCAAACTGAAAATATAACTCTTCAAATTTTGATCATTAGAGCGCAATTACTTCGTCAAGTGATTGAAGAACTCCCAAGATGTAGACATCACACCAGTGGATGGATTTTCCGACGAAATAGTCTCCCTTGCTCTTCTTCAACAGGTCTTGCATGATTTCCAGCTTTCCTGGCATCGTGTCCTTGTAGTGTTTTTGAAAACCCTCCTGGAAAATGAAGAAAATTTCATTTGAAAATTTGATCTTCTCACTTTGATGCTATCCGGAGCATACTTTGCCATGGCGGCCAACTGGAATAGATCCGCAAATCCATCAGCCATCATGTCCACTTTGGCCGAGTCGGTCTTCGTGGCACCGCCCAGCCATCTATCTGGATGAACTGATTTGGCCAGGTAACGACAGATGGAAACCGTTTGGCAGAGAGTGACTTTGCCTCCGTCTATTTCGATGAATGGAACTTGTTTCATTGGGGCTTCTGGAAATGGAAAAGATGAGGTTTAGGTTCTGGGGTGGTTTCAAAGATTCTTGGAGTTTTGGAATTGATATTTTGAATTTTGGATATTAAATGTTCGGAACCCTTGAAATATATAAATGTTGGAAGTTCCACCTGGGAATATCAAAATCTCTGAAATTATTCAAGTTTCTCAACTTTTCTTCAATTTGAAAAATGATCTGAGTTTTATTTCGAATTTTTCGAGTTTTCAAGACTTAAATGCTGAAAATCCAGAATATTGGAACTTTGGTATTTTAGAATATTGAAATTCAAGAATCTTTGGGTGAAGGAATTTACAAATTTGGAAATCTGAGAATTTCTGAGTTTCAGAGTTTTTCAAAATTTCCGAATTTTCTAAATTTTGTAATTCAAGTTAAAAAAACAATCAATTAGGAATTTCAAACTATTGAAATTTCAGACTCTTCTGGTCTGAGAATCTCAGGATCTGAAAATTTCAATTTTTTGAATTTATGAATTTCTGAATTTTCTGGTTGTTCTAAATTTTTTAATTACTTGAATTTTCTGAAACTTTTCAACTTTCTGAACGTTTTGAGAATTTCTACATTTTCTGGAAATTCAGAATTTTTTTGAAATTCAGAATCTCAAGATCTCAGGAAACATTTTTTCGCTGTTTCAAAATTTTTAAAAAATGTTTTGGACAATCAATTTTAACAATATCTTCATACTTTTATTATCCAGTGCCTCTAATAAGTCTTATAAGTCTAATAAGTAAAGTTTATCAATGTACTTTAAATAAAAATTGAAACACAACCATTTTTCTCTGTTTCAATTTATCAGATTTCAAAAGCTCAGAATCTGGGAATCCTATTTTTTGAACTTTAAAAACTATTGTACCTCAAGCCCTCTCCTCTTGTTCCCTTCTACCCCCAGACCATTATATTGACACATATTCACATATCCTTCAAAAGGACTGCTACTGCATTTCAAAAACGTTATTCCCCGATATCTCTGCGTCTCTCAATTTCACTCACTGTCTTTCAATGCTCCAGTGAACTCTCCCTGCTCCATGCGATAATCCTCGAAGTCGACGCCGAGAAAACTACAAACAGAATTTTGGAATTTTGAAAATTTGGATCTATTTTCAGTATCTTTATCCAAATAACTTGGAAATTTAGGAACTGCCCATTAGAACTCAAAAAAAGCTAGATAAAAAGATAGTCCCTGAAAAAAGCTAGCTAAAAAGACAGAAGCTCAAAAAAAGCTAACTTACTGAAAAACGAGACGAATCGGTTCGGCACGTCCTCTGGCATTCCCATAGTACAGTTTGTAGCGATGCTTTTGGTCCGGTGACATTCTTTAAAAATTGAGCAAATGAAAAAAGTTACTTCTTCTTGAAATGTATATAGAAGAGAAGAAGTGAAGTCGTGGGTAGTGAGAGGGGACGGAGGAGATGGGGCGGCGACAAGCCAATAATCAAAAACACGTTTTTTGGTGTGGGGCTCGCGGAGCAAAAACGAGATGAAGGAGGAAAATAGGAGAAGGGGAAGAAGGAGAGATTTATTGTGGATACAAATGGAGAGAATTGGAAATAGAAGAAGAGAAAGAAGCATGAATGAACGAGGGAAACAAAAGGTTGGGAAGGGAATGATGGAGAGAGAGAGAGAGAGAGAGAGAGAGAGAGAGAGAGAGAGAGAGAGAGAGAGAAGTCAAACACCAAGTTCTAGGAACCACAGAGGAAATGAAGCATGCATAAGTTGAGAAGGTGAACTTTTTCAATGAGAAGAACACACAATTTTTGAGTCGAGAGCCTTTTTATCTAGCCGGTCTAGCGGTAAAGTGGGTGTAAGCCGGGTATCGGACAAAAATATATCATACCATCCTAATAACCACACCTTCGGCGCATCAAACAGCTGACTGGTGCGCTTTTAGCGCGATTTGATCTAGTTTTTACTGGTTAATCTCTTCGCTCCACATATTCTCTAATTTAGAGTCCGAGATGCGGCAAACAAGGGTACAATTGAAATTTTAAGGGTATATTGTACCACTGAAATGAAAATTTGTTTCTCCTGAAATTTTCAGAAAAGTCGGAACATTTTGAACTATTTTTTCAGGACATCAAAGTACACTATCTTAAGGGAAAAAATCGAAAATAAGATTTTCAGTTCTTTACATATTTGCCATAACCTTTGGCTTAAAAATTTTTTTAAATTTTAGGCTAGATTAACACCAGAATTAACACCAGAAAAGGCAGTTTTTTTGCAGTCAGCAAGAAAAATTGAGTGAGGCGAGCTCATTTTTTTAGGAGTCCTATATTTTGACCGTAAAAACAGCTATAAAAGGGTCTAGAAATTTTCAAGTTTGAGCCCATATATCTTATTTTCTGGAAAAGATACCAAAAAGTGCTTACCGTATAACCTGTATTAGAAGGGCCGGCCCTTCTATTTTTCTTGGGGTCTTTAGGGGGGGCACTTCAATTAGAGGGGCCCTTCAATTAGAGGGGCCCTTAATTAGAGGGTGCACTTGTATTTTTCGTGGGGTCTCTGAGGAAGGCACTTTTACTAAAAGGATAACGTATTTCGGTGAAATTTGTGTTTTTCCTACTTAAAATCTTCTATAATTTGCGTATACCAATGCAAACAACATCTAAAAAAACACCAGAGAAACAGCTTCTTTAAGTTCCTTGTTCAATTGGATTTCATAAGAATTCAATCTTTGGACACATTGACAAGAATTGTGAAAATTTCAACCGGTTTTCGATAATTTAGCAAAGGGGTACTTCAATTAGAGGGGGTACTTCAAATAGAGGAGCACTTCTATTTTTCGTGTGGTCTCTATGGCGGGTACTTCAATTTCAGGGGCCCTTCTAATACAGGTTTTACGGTAAATGACAAAATATTTGTCATAAAATTTATGACTCATAATATCCTTAACATTTTAACAGTTGACCAATTTTTGATATCTCTTACAGAAATTGAGATAATTGAGCTCAAAGTGCAAGTACAGGGAGTTCTACTAAAAGAGCATTTACTGTAGCCTCATTTTTCACTAAAGAAAGACGCCTAAAAGCTCACTTGACTGACTACATACAATTCGAAAGTAAAACATTGGCGAGTGTATTTTCCCCTCTTTTCTCAAGAAGACACGACGACGTCGTCGTGGAAAGAGAGGTGGAGTTTGAGCAGCACACACACCGCGGAGCACATACGATGACAATTGACGAGAATACGAAAAAGAGAAACGGAGAAATGGACTTTGCTCGGTTTGTGTCTGGCGGATATATATGGTTTATTATTCATCAGAAAAGAGTAATAAGAAGGAAGAAAATAAGAACTTGGGAGATCAAAGGAACATGTTGTAATTCTCTAGAAAACAGTTCCAGAACTGGTTCCGGTTCTTGTAGTCCCTCCGATTTTTGGTTCCATTCCAATCACGCTCAAAATCGGTCTGGCTATGTTGGCGGCTCGATTTGTTCCGATGCGAGCTTTATCCCGGATGACACGTGGCACAACCAAATCAATCACTCCACGACGGACCGTCTTATTCATGGTGATATAGATCAAACAGACCGAACCTGAAAAATGCTTTGAAACTCCTGGAGGATGACTAAATTTCGTATAGCAAAAAGTGCAAGTCACACTTTTCAAAAAAATGCTGACAAAAAGTTGGCATAAAAGAAAATTTCGGTTTCCTAGCAACCGCTTTTCGTTCTAGTGTGCTTTTTGTGTGCTCACTCACCATGAGCACACTGCCAAGCGAGTTGACCGATAAGAACGACGGATGGAGGGGAATAAAAGAATTGCATGTAGACGTAGATGTAGGCGGCGATGGCGTTGAACGAGCAGATGAGCACGGATTGGAAGAAGATCTTGAAAAAATTCAGATTTTCAGTATTTCAGATTTTTCGACTTTCAAAGTTTCTTTAATTTCAGGATTCCTGAGTATCTGAATTTCTGAAATTCTGAAATTCTGAATGTCAGGATTTCTGAGTATCTGAATTTCTGAAATTCTGAATTTCTGAATTTCTCAATTTCTGAATTTCTGAATTTCTGAATTTCTGAATTTCTGAATTTCTGAATTTCTGAATTTCTGAATTTCTGAATTTCTGAATTTCTGAATTTCTGAATTTCTGAATTTCTGAATTTCTGAATTTCTGAATTTCTGAATTTCTGAATTTCTGAATTTCTGAATTTCTGAATTTCTGAATTTCTGAATTTCTGAATTTCTAATTTTCTGAATTTCTGAATTTCTGAATTTCCGAAATAGGGGAATTTCTCATTTTTAAGAATCGGAATATTCTGAAAATCTGAAATTCCGAAAAGACCATTCCAAACATCCCTGTGATCACCTACCTGTGTCTGAGTCTTCGAAATCGATTCTGAACGAAAATGCTTGCTTTTTGCAAACAACAAAATACACAGGTACGCATAAATCGCAGTGGTAGCTCCAGAAACTACACAATTATTTATGGTATGTGCGATATTCACGTAATCAGTTGCCTGAAATCTGATTCCTAATTTTGAAATCTCACTCTTAACAGACCTCATGTCCCGGTAGCATTGGATTGAAGAACCAGCTCATATAATTGGAATTAAAAATGATTGGTTTGGTGAAAAATGTCGAGTAGATGGTATAGAGAATAGGAATAGAAATCGTAAAATACATTTTCCGACCCAGGAAAATTGTGCGGATCCGGAGATGTTGATTGACATCGCAACATCGGTTGATGCCTAAGAGGATACACGAAGCACATGATCCCATCCAACATCCTAAAAAATAGATTCATCAGATGTTTTTCAGTTGATTTTTGGCTGTTTTGACGGAATCTGAAGCTCGACTGTTAAGTTTCTAATCACTTTCAAAATTTTGAAGGATGTAAAACTGATCTAGATTATTAAAAACGTTGCATTCACAGAATTTTTGAAATACCCTAGTTTTTCAGCTATTTTGCCGACGCTTATTTTTGACCGTTTTCAGTACAAAAACTAGCTCAAAGGGGCGTCTTTCAGAAATCGGAAATAAAATGAATTTTCAAAACATTCTGTGAATGCAAATTTTTCAATCTAGGTCTGTTTTACAAGCTCCAAAATTTTCAAAATGATTGGAAACTCGATAGCCAAGCTGCAGCCTTTTGAAAATTGTCAAAATAACCGAAAATTGACTGAAAAATACTATTTTGTATACTTTATTGACCGGTAAGTTAATTCTTAATCTAGAGATTTAGCATTTTTTCATATATTTCGATTTGATAGTGAGGATAATGTAATGAACAAAGAAAATATATTATTTACTTTTCTCCTTTTCAATTTTCTAAAAATTATTCACTGTTTCGAAAAATTATAGAATTTGTTAAATAAAACATGACGTTTTCGATGAGAACCTGATATTGCCAATTTTGAAAATCAACCTTGAAAATATGATTTTGTAGATGTCATTTACCAGTAAATATTCATTAAATTTCAATTGGGTGACATACCACATCCCAGCGATCCCATAAAGTATATAAAAAGTGGATAGGAGCAAAACGTGGCTCCTTGGATTCCAAGAAAACCAGTTGTCACTGAATTGGTTAAAATACAGCAGATGTCAAGGATCCCAAGGCAAACCATGATTTTGTAGCATGACGATTTCATGAGGTCACTTTTCCAGATCACGATTAGACACGGGATGTAGATGATCTAGAAAAGACGAGTTGAGCAAGGTTTGGGCAAGTTGCCAGTAGCCCTATCATTCGGAGAAGGCCCAAGAGCTCCAGGACCAGCTGGAGATACCGGATCCCCAGGACAACCAAGAGGACCAGGACAGCCAAAGCGTCCAGGAAAGAATGCTCAAGGAGGATCTCGACGTCCAGGACTACATGGGCCACCAGGACCACGTGGACCACCTGGAAACAATGGAGCACCAGGTGGTGGATACGGAGTTGGACCACCGGGACCACCTGGACCAAATGGACGGCGATGAGACCCAGGACAGTCAGGACCAGACGGACAGCCGGGAGATCCAGGAACTCCAGGAACCAATGCCGCCTACTGCCCATGCCAAAACTTGTCAAAAATTGAACTCACCAACAAAACCACTCCAACTGTCAGGAAATACGCTCCAACGTACTGTCTAGGCTGTCCCAATGCAAATCCATCAACTCCATCGCATCCATAAAAGGGTTGATTTAACTTCAAACCATTTCGGAACACATAGTTTAGACTCTGGTCCAAATCGCTGGTCAGAAACTCCATAACGGCCAAAAAAGAGGTATCTAAACTGTGGACCCATCCCTTTTAAACCCCCGATTTACGATAATCCCCACTACGGTAGTCCATATTTGCATAGAATCTTATTTTCCGAATTCACAAATTAACGGATTACACTTTTTTACTATAGGATGTGTCGCCACCCCGTGTGACTGAATGAATGAGTAGAAAATTTCGAAGGATTAGTAGTAGGCTCAAAGATGCTGTTAATTTGAGCGATCAAATGAATCAAAAACTAGAGATTAGTCAGGATGGTAGACTCTAGCCTAGTAGCGGACATCCGGACAAACAGAAATCCATTTTTCAGTAGATTTGTGCTCCAAAATTGACCAACAATTCCAGGTTTTAAAATTTTAGCAAATGCTAATATTTATCAATATTCTGTTCTAGCATCTTTCAGCTTCAAAATGCGCCGAAAATCATTGAAAACGGTAAACTACAAACCGAGTTATGAGCTTTTAAAGTTTAGAAGAGATGCAGAGAAACGAGAGTTCTCTGGTTTCTCTTCGTCTCTTCAGGTCGTCTTAGGTTCATACCGTGCTTCAAAATAATTCGTTTTCGGTAATTTTGGCTCATTTTTCCGGAATTTTTTTACTTATCTGTAAAAAAACTGTGCGTAACTTTGAGCATGAGCTTCTGTAAGTGATAGCAAAAAGTGACCAAATTATTACTGTTTCAAAAATTTTTCAAATTTTTTGTTTTTGCATTCTATGGTAATTTTTTTGGCCTTTTCAGTTGTTATGACGATTTTTCTAGTTTGTCAGCTAGCATAACTTTTGCGCTAAATTCCGTGAATTTTTTGCAGTTTCAGGAATCCTTTTTATAACTTTTTTACTGTCAAATGTGCTTGGCAGGCCATATTACCCAACCAACCCAATCTATCTTTTCTGTTCAAAAATCAAATTATTTGTTGTTCACATCACATTTTTCCCAATTCTCTTCTCCCAAGAAAATTCTCAATTAGCTATCCTTTCAACCAGTTATGTGTCCTGTGTCCACTTCCTTTTTATTTTCCTGCTAACTGCTAAACCATCATCAACTGTCCCCGGTAGAACCGTTTTTGACGGCAAAACGGCGATTCGGCGAAATCAACTGACTCTCGAAAACAGAAATAGAATGCGTTGGACGAGAGACGCAGACACTTGAGAAGATGTTTTGATGATAGAAGAAGGACAAGGACGTTCGGGATGGGGTCGGAGACGCAGAGATGTTATTCGGTCAGGAAAAAATTGGAAAAGAAGATAGAAAAGATAGGAAAAATGGGAGGAGAGTGCCCTTGAAAACAGTTTTCAAAACTTTAAGGAAGAGATGTGGCCCAGTATAAAAGAGTTACCAGGTTGACGAATTCTTCAGTCGGTACAGCAATGACCGCTTCAACAACGTTTGCCGCGTCGGCAGCAATCCTTTCGGGGGCAACGATCGTCGGATGTCTCTTCTTCGCCGCTCAAATCTTCAATGAGGTCAATTCCCTGTATGATGACGTCATGGTCGACATGGATGCTTTCAAGGTGAGTCTAGAAGAGATTCTTCAGCTGTAACAGACCATCAATGCTTCAGGTGAAGTCCAACATCGCCTGGGACGCTATCAACGACGTCGTCGCACCAAAGGGAGGAAACCCATTCATTCGTGAGAAGAGAGGATACGCTCAGTATGGAGGAGGACATGGTGGAGGTGGATATGGAGGTGGTGGACACGGAGGAGGTCATGGAGGAGGTTACGGAGGTGGTATGGGAGGAGGTGGCGGTGGTGGATACGGAGGTGGTGGCGGCGGCGGCGGAGGTTGCCAATGCTCCCCAAGCTCCAACACCTGCCCACCAGGACCACGTGGACCACCAGGACAAGCCGGACTCGATGGACTTCCAGGAGCCCCAGGACAGCCAGGAGCCAACGGAGGAGCTGGATCCAACGGACAATCTGAGGGAGGAGCCGGAGCATGCAAGACCTGCCCAGCCGGACCACCAGGACCACCAGGACCAGCCGGACAAGCTGGACGCCCAGGAAACGACGGGCAGCCAGGAGCCCCATCCTACGGAGGAGGTCCAGGAGCACCAGGAGCCCCAGGACCAGCCGGAGACGCCGGATCCCCAGGACAACCAGGAGGACCAGGACAGCCAGGACGTCCAGGAAAGAATGCTCAAGGAGGATCTCCCCGTCCAGGACCACCAGGACCACCAGGACCACGTGGACCACCAGGAAACAATGGAGCACCAGGAGGTGGATACGGAGTTGGACCACCAGGACCACCAGGACCATCTGGACGCCCAGGAGGCCCAGGACAGCCAGGACCAGACGGACAGCCAGGAGCTCCAGGAAATGATGGAACTCCAGGAACCGACGCCGCCTACTGCCCATGCCCATCCCGTGGAGGTGGTGGATACGGAGCTGGAGGACATGGAGGAGCCGCCGTTGGAGGGGGAGCCCATCCACAAGGATACTCGAGAAGAAAGGTAGCTCGCAAGGTTTTGGCCAAGAAGCGCGTCGCTGTTCACCGTCGTGTTGCTGTCAACCGTCAAGCTGCTTAAATCATTTCATCAAGTTTCAAAATAAACGATTTGCATATCATTTTTTTTAATCAAGAAAAAAACTACTTCATTATAAATTACAGACAAAGTTTCAATACCTCGTATTTAGTTGGGGGACATAAAAAACAATAAAAATGAGATTCATCCTAGATTGAAGCCAGCTCCGCCATTTCCAGCGCCCAAGAATTGTCCGAATAGTTTGAAAAGATCGTTGCCAGGATTTATAGGTACTCCAGGAATGATGGCGGCTGAAAAATGATCCAGAAGTTAGACAAGTAGAGTCTAAGGCTTCCAATCGAACGGGAAATTCAGTCGACCGAGCTGACCGATCGCTCAACTTGGTCGGCGGTCCCGTGAACCCTTAGTAGAGTCAGACAGAAAAAAAAATCTCACGTGCTGGTGCTGAGGTAGTCGTTGATGGCGCTGGAATCTCTACACATTTCCCATTTTTCGGTGCAAATCCACATCTACACATGCATCGTCCGCGATAGCAGCCAGAGTTTGGAGGACACTGTTTTTGAATGAAGCATAGGGAATTAAGAGGGACCGCCTGGAAATTTAAGGTTCTCTAAATCTTGATTTTAAAAGATATGGAGGTGGTGGTGGTGGCGGCGGCGGATGCCTATGGTCCCCCAGGTTCTAACACCTGCCCACCAGGACAAGCCGGACTCGATGGACTTCCAGGAGCTCCAAGACACACAGGAGCCATCGGAGGAGCTGGACCTAACGGGGAGGAGCCGGAGGATGCAAGACCTGCCCAGCCGGACCGCCAGGACCAGCAGGATCAGCTCGGAAAGCTGGACGCCCAGGAATTCAATGTATTTCAAGAATCCCACCTTCATGCAACTGGTATCCTTTGACAAATTCTCATTCTCACAATCTCTCGAACACGATTGTGATGGATTTTTCAGCGGATTAGTAAGCACATCGACAGCTGGATGGAAGTTTTGCTGACACTGACACTGTCCTTTCATGCATTCCATGCCTTCTCCACCTCCGCACTGAGCGTTTGATATGCAGGCAGAGTTGAGTTGTCCACGTGGAATACACTGATTGTTGGCGTAGAGAGCGTTCGGAGCCATCGCGTTACAAGGACGACGACAGCAGACTGCTTGGGAGAAACTGCCGTCTGAAATTTTTAATTGTTTTTGGAAAGGATGTTAGGCTCCGACAGGATTTTCTATTCCCACTTTGAGCTCAATTATCTCAATTTCCATGAGAGATATCAAAAGTTTGTCAAGTGATAAAATTTTTGTCATATTATCATTAACATTTTATTAGTTTACAAAATTTTTATATCCCATACAGAAATCGAGATAGCTGAATTACCAGTCGGTTTGAGCCCCCTGCCGGGGGCTCAACCTCCTGGCTTCTGTATCATATTTGAATTTCTAATTTCAGTGTTTCCCCCTTCTCACGTGCGAGAAACTTCTGAGTATTTTAATTTTCGAGGTTTTCGATTTTCTTGAAATCTGCACTTCTGAATACTATATTTTCTCTGATAGAAGCCCCCTTTTTTATAGATCGCCTCTAATGTTTGAGGACCGCCTCTAATAGCTCACTCTTACTGTGCAGTTCTTGTCGTTTTATAACTATTCCAGTTCAGTTTAAAAGAAGGAAAAAGGAAAAATAAAAGCCCATCGGCCTCTAAAAGAGGAAATGCGGTATCTGAATTTCACGATGCCTGAACTTTTGAAATTCTAGAATCCGTAATACTTCAATTCCTCTGAATTTCTGAAAGTCAGAATTACAAACACACATAACTATTTCTAAGCCTTTGGTTCTAGAATACTGTTTGAGCTATTTGAAAAATCTTGTTTTGGAAGTGATGAAAATTTGTGATGCGGAACTTTTTTATTGCATACTTCTGAAAATCTGACTATCTGTAATTCAGAAATTCGGTGATTTTGAATTTTCAAATTTTTTAGATTTTCTGAGTTTTTCAGATCCTCAATTTTTCGTATTCAGAAATTAAAAAAAAAAACTAAAAAATTCAGAAATCCATAAATGCCGAAATGCGGAATATCAGAAATTGAAAATTCAGATACTCAGATGAATTATCCAGATATCCAGAAGATATCCAGATAAATTAAGATATTCAGAAAAAAAAAATCTGAGATAATCAGAAATTCAAAAATTCCGAGAGCTTCTAAATTGGAATATTCCTATATTCCAAAAAATTGAAATTCAGAATTTTCGACACTCCGAAAATTCTGAAAGGCCATTCCAAGCATATATGATCTTATAGAGAGCGCATGTTCAGACCATGCAGGGGCTAACGAAACCTCGGTTTACTTCTCTGAACGTGGTCTCTTCATACATAATTTCAAAGTGTTGGTTCATATTATGGGAAATTTCGGCATACTCGCGGAACCTGACACTGTGAAAAAGAAAAAAAACTCTTAATAAGGAACCAAATCATTCAAACAATGATACAGAGCCAAACACGTAAAAACCTTAATAAAAAATCCTATGAAATTTTTAGAAACTCTGAAATCTGGAAACTGGAAAATGGGAACTTTCAGTTATGTGTCAAAAAGGCGATTTTCTCCCTAGCTTTTGCGAGATATTTATTGCCATATTCGTTTCCCAACTGTGCAAATCTCAAAATCATCAAAATAATGTTCAGTGCAATCTCAAGCTCCAATTTTCTGTTTGGAAAGTGATTCAGTTAATTTTTGGAAAAATTGATTTTTTTTTGAATATACCCTCAGAAAGTTTTAGAAGTATCTAAAAATGATGCATGTAGAACTAAATACATTTTAACCCACATTTCTAGCGGGCCACAGGATCGAAGTTGAAGTGATTCTCGAAAAAAAAAGCAAAATTTCATTCTTTAATTTTGAAGATTTGATTTTTTTTTAATTTTGAAGATTTTTATTTTCTGTAGGAAACACATAGATAGTCCCAGAAAACGTTTTGCAGTATTTCATGAAGTTTTAGTGAGTTTTAGAATAATTTTGAAAATTTCGATTCTCAGCCCTGTAGGTTCCCTATAAGCTAGAAGACCCAAGACACCATAGACATAAAGCGCTCGGTAGTTCATGACTACATACCACACACCACTATAGCAGTCCCATGTCCCTTTGAGTTATTCAAGTAAATGTCCGAGACGGACACACAGACACACACACAGAAAAGTTTCCTTAGCAAGAAACCAGTCGGTTTAAGTCCCTATCGGGGGCTCAACCTTTTGGCTTTCGTTCACTGTATTTTACAATTAAATTTCTAAAGTCTAGATTTTCCACTTTTCCGAGTGCCTGAAACTTCCAAGTATTTCGATTTTTAAATTTTGGATGTTACTAATATGGGAATTTCTAGATAAAGTAATTTCTCCAATAGAAGCACACATCTATTTGATGCCCACCTCTGATAAAACAGACGTACTTTTTTTTTCATTTTTCTGATAATTTCTGTTAAGACTTGTCGCTTTTTTGAGAAAAAAAGATATCCGATTTTCTGAATTTCCGAGTTTCTACATGACAGAATACATGTTTCTTGAAAAGGGAATACAATTGTTTGATTTTCTAAAGTCTCGAATTTCTAACCTAAAATCCTTAATTGTCGAATTTCTGCATTTCCGAGTTTTTTAAATACTCGGCTTTTCCGAATTCCTGAATTTTTGAATTACCCACATACATCAATATTTCTAAGCCTTTGGTTCGAGATCACAATGAAAGTATAGAGAAAATGCTGCAATATTTTTGTAGAGAAAGCAAAATTTGAGAAAGTTCGAGAGTATATTCTAGAATGTTCTGGAATTATCTGGAATGTTCTGGAACTTTCTGAAATTTTCTGGAACTTTCTGGAATTTTCTAGCATGTTCTAGAATGTTCTGGAAATTCCTAAAATGTTCTGGAACTTTCTAGAACGTTGTGGAACTTTCTGGAATTTTTTAGAATATTCTGGAGTTTTCTAGAGTGTTTAGGAACTTTCTAGAATGTTCTGAAACTTTCTTGAATTTTTTGTAATTTTTTGGAATTTTCTAGAATTTTCTGGAATTTTCTAGCATGTTCTAGAATGTTTTGGAACTTTCTGGAATTTTCTAGAGTGTTCAGGAACTTTCTAGAATGTTCTGGAATTTTCTAGAATGTTTTGGACCTTTCTGGAATTTTCTGGAATTTTTTGAAATTTTCTGGAATTTTCTAGCATGTTCTAGAATGTTCTAAATTGTTCTGGAGATTCCTAGAATGTTCTAGTACTTTCTAGAATGTTCTGAAACTTTCAGGAATTTTTTGTAATTTTTTGGAATTTTCTAGAATTTTCTGGAATTTTCTAGCATGTTCTAGAATGTTTTGGAACTTTCTGCAATTTTCTAGAGTGTTCAGGAACTTTCTAGAATGTTCTGGAATTTTCTAGAATGTTCTGGACCTTTCTGGAATTTTCTGGAATTTTTTGAAATTTTCTGGAATTTTCTAGCATGTTCTAGAATGTTCTAAATTGTTCTGGAGATTCCTAGAATGTTCTAGTACTTTCTAGAATGTTCTGAAACTTTCAGGAATTTTTTGTAAGTTTTTGAAATTTTCTAGAATTTTCTGGAATTTTCTAGCATGTTCTAGAATGTTCTAGAATGTTCTGGAACTTTCTGGAATTTCCTGTAATTTTCTAGAGTGTTCTAGAGTCTTTTGAAATTTTCTAGAATGTTCTGGAACTTTCTGGAATTTTCTGAAACTTTCTGGAATTTTCTAGAATGTTCTGAAATTTTTTAGAATTTTCTGGAATGTTCTAGAATTTTGCGCATAACTTAAGAACCTTGTATTCTGTAGAAAATTACTATGACCCATTTTCAGTAGTCCACAGGATCGAAATTTAAGTGATATACGAAAAAAAAATAATTTAAAAAATTTTTAAGTTTCGAAGATTTGTGCTCAATTTTATGCAGGCAACACATAGATAGACCAAAAAACCGCTTTGCAAAATTTCATGAAGTTTTATTGAGTTTGAGCATAATTTTGAAAATTTCGATTCTCAATCCTATAGGTTCCCTGTTAGCTAGAAGGCCCAGGACACCATAGACATGAAGCGCTCGGTAGTCCATGACTACATACCACACACCACTATAGGAGTCCCACGTCCCTTTGAGTTATTCAAGTTAATGTCCGAGACGGACACACAGACACACACACAGAAAAGTTTCCTTAGTAAGAAGTAGATAGATAGTATGAACCATATAGTATGAACCGTATTTCTTCTAATAGAAGCCCACCCAAACAGTCAACTTTGAGCTCAATTATCTCGGTTCCTATAAGAGCTATCAAAATTTTGTTAACCTATACAATGTTAGTAATTGTACGGGAAATAATTTATCACTCGACAAGTTTGCGATATCATTCACAAGAACCAAGTTAATTCACTCCGAAGTTGGAGGTTGGGTCGGCTTCAATTAGATGGAATACGGTAGATTTTAAATGACACCTAATCATTAATTAGACTTTTTCAACTCAAGCAAAAATGCTCACCCGACAACAAATGACAAAAATGCGAGTCAGATGGACATTTTAGAGCTGGTGCCGCATCTGGATCACATGAATACTTGACATCCACGTGGCTGGCCAATGGGCAGACAACGGGACAACAGTGGCCTGAAAATTTGTTGTGAATATCATATACCGAAAAACCGTAATAGTTAAGGGACCCTTCTATTACAGGGTTTTTGATATTGGACTAACAGTTTCAGTACTTTTGAATTTATGCTACAGTTTTTTTCATATATCTAAAAATAATTTCTACATTAATTTTGAATTTCACCAACTGGAAATATTTTTTTGTGAAACAGAAATCTTACCAACTTGACTATCCGCAGCTGTGACACAAACTTGACCAGATGGACAATTATCCTGGTTTGGTGGGATGTTGAATGCAAGACTTGGGTCGGATCGTCGGACGCAGCTTTGACCAGGAAGACCTCCGAGGGGGCAGTTGGCAGCGGCCACACATCGGGAGCCCTGAAAGCATAGGTTATAGGTTTTTTGACTTTTTTTGTTTTTGGCCCAGTTTCTAATTTTCTCTATGTTTCTGGGGTTCGAAATTCCGTTCGTATGATCCTTTAAAACCAAAAAGTTGGTGGCCTAGAAAACTACATTTACGAAAATTAGGCATGGGAAACGGCCTAGCACAGCAGGTGCATGTTAGACCATTTCTGGACCATCAACAACGGTGGCCTAGGAATATCATGTTGAGAAAGTTAGGCCACTGTACTCCTAACATGAAACAAGAGCGTTTTTGAGTTAAATTATCTTAATTTTGGTCAGAGATGTCAACCCACCGCCCATTGACAACATATTTTAAATGTTCAATTTTAATGTTTTATAGAAACCGAAATTATTCATAGGAAGTACGGTATTGTCCCCCGCCTTTGTGTTTTTAGTACGCTTACCTGCTGAATAGTTCCAGAAATACAAACACATTGTGAATTCAGACATGCTGAGAATGGCGATGTACAATCATAATGACGGGAGCATCTGTCGCCAACTCTTGAAGTCGTGATACATTCTCCATTCGATATTCTTGTTGTTCCTCTTTGAACACATTGACATTCTCCGTTTCGGCAGAATAGCGGCTCGCGACACTTATTGGCACACTTCGCGCCAACTTTTGCGGGTACTGAAAAAATGTTCTATTGAATAGATTTGGATTATGAGATGCTGTTGGAGCCTTATGACATGATAGCATCACTTTGACTTCGAATATCTCGGTTCCTCGAATAGGTATCAAAAATCTGTCAACTGATAAAGTGTTTTTAATAATATGGTAAACAATTTATCAGCTAATAATTTGTAGAAATTTTTTACAGGAAATGAGAAAAATAGGCTCAAAGTTGTCAGGCGCGCTTCCATTAAATGAGCTAACATAACCTAAGAACTGCAAAGTTTAAGCTCAATTACCTCAATTCCTGTGAAAGATATCAACTATTTGTCAACTGATAAAATTTTTGTGATGTTATGATAAACATTTTATCAGTGAACAACTTTTTGATATCTCTCATAGGAACCGATATAAATTCGCTCAAAGTTGAAGCTTCCTTTAGAGGTTTCATTTTGAAAAAAAACTCACGAGGTGAACATTTTGGAAGTCTTCCTTTCTCATCCCGAGTTTCCACATAATGTGGGTGACATCTAAATTCTTGGCTTTTCTCCAATAATTCAAAAAATTGAGATCTCACCTGCATTTTCCTCTCAAACAAATCGATCCCTTATTGTCACAGTCTCCATTAACATCGCATACATCATTTAAGGCGGATTTTCCTGAAAGTGAGACTATTTTTTCAAAAATTTTAATATAATTTAGTTCTAATAACACTTTTCTGTTTTGAGGTTTTTATTTCTTTTCTGTGAAACTGTGAAAAATTGTAACATTATCTCGAGCCTTTAAATGATAGGAAATACGAAGCTTCCTAAGTTTAAAGGCGCATAACTCGAAAACTAGGGGCTCTCAAAAAGATTTTTAAAAAACGAAAATGTGTAAAATTGTTGGCTATACAATTTCATAGTTGTAATTTTCCTCTAGCTCTCCTAATTTTTTATTCTCCTTTAAGGTTTGCGTACTAGAAAAAACCAGATGCCCTGAGTTTAAATGCGCATCTCTCAAAAACTACGACAGCTAGAAACATTTCAAAAATATAGATATGTGTAAAATGTTTAGCTTAACAATTAAATTAAAAATTGTTTTTTTTTAAATTTCTTTTCTGTGAAACTGTGGAAAATTGTAACATTATCTCGAGCCTTTAAATGATAGGAATTAAAAATTGTTTAATTAAAAATTGTTTGTCTACCTTCTCTAGTTTTCGAGCTATGCGACTTTAAAAGGTTCCAAGTTTTTTAAAAAAAACTACCAAAACCTTACCATTGCAAGGTGAAAACATCTGGGACTCGACGATCCACACAACATTTATTAGTAAAAGCGAAAACTGTATAAAATTGGGTAACATTTTTGAATAATACACAAAAGTTTGAGAGAACAGAAGAAAGGGAGAATAGATATACACACACGCAGAACCGATGAATTTGGCCTACATTAGAAAGAGAAAAGACGAAAGGAGAAGCAGTGGAGAGAAAGAAAGACAGAAAAGATTGGAGAGGAATCCGGGAAAGGAAAAAGGCGACGATTCAGATGTGAATAGAAAATATCGATTGGACTGAAGATACTTAGATAGAGTGGGATATTGTAACACTCTCCCTTTTGAAGAAGCGTAATAATGATGAATCATTAGAAAAGAATGACGTAATGCGTCTGAAAAGATCTCGAGTGTCTGTCTGTGTGTCGGTGTGTCCAAATAAGTTCAAAACTTCATTAAACATTTTTCATAAAAATCAACATTAACTGGAAAGGCTTTCAACACTCGTCTCAATTCGATATCTTCGGTGAAGCGGCGAGAAGATCTCTGGAAAAAAATAATTTTTTAGAATAATTTTTTTTCTGTTTCAATTAAATTTGATCAAATCTTACAATCAGAATCTATTGATGCTTTGAAGATAACTCTATCGTACTTGTAATTAAGGTTCAATTATCTCAATTTCTATAAGAGCTTCTTAATTTAATTTTAATTAAAATTTCTAAATTTAATTTTAATTTTATTTATTTATTTCAACGAAGGGGAGAAAACCACTAACACGTGAAATGTCTATAAATCACTTACGGTTTTTCAAAATCATAAACTTTCTGAAAACTTTTTTGCAAGATCAGAAAGTTTTCCCACCTCTAGATTCGGAAGCATCGATAGAATATTGCCCATTCGAATTGGCGCGTCTTCCGAATTCTTTGTGTTTTTGAAATAATGAATTATCTCTTTTTGAACAGTGTCTCGAACTCGCCTACTAATTTCTACGCAATCGTCAGATTGGCCTTCTAGTCCTGAAAATTATGAGATGTGAACTATCGTAAAGACTCTAATGGAAGGCCCCTCTGTCAAATTTAAGCTTAATAATTTTGGTTTACAGGCAAGGTATCGAAAAATTTTTAACGGCTCAGTATCCAAGGGTACATCGAAAAAAGGTACATCGAGATCTTAGGGTACATTGGATCAGAGGGTACATCAGATCTTAGGGTACATCTGGGAGGTAGGTTCAAGGGGTACATCTCATGGTGGTTCTAAGGGTACATCAGGGAAAGGATCCCAGGGTACATCGAAACGTTCTTAGGGTACATCAATCAAAAATACTGTAGTTGTCCACTGGAAGATATTTTGGTCCCCTAAGATTTGATGTACCCTCTGATCCAATGTACCCCGATGTACCCTCGATGTACCCTTTTCTGATGTACCCTTGGATACTGGGCCATTTTCAACTGATAGGTTATATATCATAATATCACTAGTATTTTATCAATAGACATTTTTTTGGCATTTTCCACAGGAATTGAGTTAATTGAGCTCAGAGACAAGACACACCTGTCGGAAATAGAATCAAGGTGACCAGAGCCAAAAACTCCATGAAATCCACATGGTCCGTGATCATCGGAATTGACACATTTCTATGATAACTCTCAAATGAAGGACTGAACAATCTGAAATTAAAAAATAATTTTAGAATCCACAGTAATCCCTTTGCTCACCAACCTCACCGCTTCCTCAGAACTTATCGGTTGAATTTCGTCGGGATCATGAAAGAATGATTCCAAATTTACACAATCTATAAAATCTCCGGAAGGTAGAAACCAAACATCATTCCTTCGTCGTTGACTCGAACGAAATCCAGATTCCAAATTGAGAAATTGAAAATAGAAATGACGAATTAGAACGTCTTTTTGATCAGTGGGAAGGGCTGCATAACCATTAAAGGAGTTGTAAATCCAATCGGAAATCAGATAAAACTCTCTGAGCAAGATTTCAATATTCTGTTTGTAATTAACATATCGTGGAGGTTCATAGAATTGGTAAACTTCTATTCTGTCGAGTTCCAGCTTTTTGTACATTCCGCCAATTTGGTTTAAGAATGGAGTTGGTAGGAATATGGGTTGAAAAATTGGCAATCGTTTTCCGTAGATGTCTCGGTGTTTTTGAACAGCTGAAATGTAAAAAAAGCTTTTCTCGGAGGGCCCTTCTAATAGAGAGGCCCTTCTATTAAAGGGAGACCTTCTAATAGAGGTTTTATGGTATCAAAAAATCTATAGGAAAGGTTTCTTGTTGAAAAACTCACAATCCTTTTTCATCCCAATTGTTTCGCACTTCACGAACCGACATTTTTTGCACATTACCCCTTGCTCTAAAACTAACTAAAGCTTGATTTCTTTTAATGCAATTACAGTACAGGGCAAAATGATATGAACTTTTAGTTTTTCGACTAAAACTTTTTAAAAAATAGAGCTAAAACGTCAATCTTCTCTGTAAAATGTAGCTAATCGTCCGAGAAAAATGATGTGAAAATGGTTTCATCTTGAAAAAAATAAGAAAAAATTATAGCAAAAAAAATTTTTTTTAATTTTGGATTGGATCATTTTTTCAAAAATCTGGAAAAAAATAGAAAACGATTATGAAAGGGAAATATAATATTGGGAACATGAAAAATAGTGTTTGACCAACTTTTAAACAAGTAATACCTCATTAAAGTACAATTCTGCGTATGGTATGAATGTTCAAAGTGTCAACTGAACATTTTCAGCTTCTGGGCTTTTCCTACTACCGTTTCACAATTTCTAATTGTCAACGCTTGGTTATTTTTATGTTTTTATCATTTTTCAAGTGTCATTCCGCAATATCTGATTATTTTTCACGCGGAAAGATGTTTATTTAAGCTCCAAACACCGATTTTATGAATCGTGAGACAAGCTAAAACCAGCATGAAATGTACTTTTAGTCATTCTGGCAGAGTCGGTTGAACGATATCGGAATTTTTTCTTTTAGGTATCAATACTACAGTTCAGTTGAAACCTGAAACACATTATTTCCTGTTGGGGAACGCCCCTGGAAACGCTAAAAACATGTTAAAGTAGATTTTTGGAAGAAAATAATGACATTACAGATTCTGTATCTGTTCCCGAGTGCTCCATATATCAGTTTTTTTGTAAGAACGAGTTGTTGTGATTGTTCAAAGACAATCAAAATAAGATTCCACCACTTTTGAAAACAAATTATCAATCTGACCCAAAACATGAATTTTATAACTTGGACTCTA
>NC_013487.2:13118431-13125947 GCF_000004555.2 Caenorhabditis briggsae | reverse complement strand
TTCGAAACGTTCTTAGGGTACATCAATCAAAAATACTGTAGTTGTCCACTGGAAGATATTTTGGTCCCCTAAGATCTGATGTACCCTCTGATCCAATGTACCCCGATGTACCCTCGATGTACCCTTTTCTGATGTACCCTTGGATACTGGGCCATTTTCAACTGATAGGTTATATATCATAATATCACTAGTATTTTATCAATAGACATTTTTTTGGCATTTTCCACAGGAATTGAGTTAATTGAGCTCAGAGACAAGACACACCTGTCGGAAATAGAATCAAGGTGACCAGAGCCAAAAACTCCATGAAATCCACATGGTCCGTGATCATCGGAATTGACACATTTCTATGATAACTCTCAAATGAAGGACTGAACAATCTGAAATTAAAAAATAATTTTAGAATCCACAGTAATCCCTTTGCTCACCAACCTCACCGCTTCCTCAGAACTTATCGGTTGAATTTCGTCGGGATCATGAAAGAATGATTCCAAATTTACACAATCTATAAAATCTCCGGAAGGTAGAAACCAAACATCATTCCTTCGTCGTTGACTCGAACGAAATCCAGATTCCAAATTGAGAAATTGAAAATAGAAATGACGAATTAGAACGTCTTTTTGATCAGTGGGAAGGGCTGCATAACCATTAAAGGAGTTGTAAATCCAATCGGAAATCAGATAAAACTCTCTGAGCAAGATTTCAATATTCTGTTTGTAATTAACATATCGTGGAGGTTCATAGAATTGGTAAACTTCTATTCTGTCGAGTTCCAGCTTTTTGTACATTCCGCCAATTTGGTTTAAGAATGGAGTTGGTAGGAATATGGGTTGAAAAATTGGCAATCGTTTTCCGTAGATGTCTCGGTGTTTTTGAACAGCTGAAATGTAAAAAAAGCTTTTCTCGGAGGGCCCTTCTAATAGAGAGGCCCTTCTATTAAAGGGAGACCTTCTAATAGAGGTTTTATGGTATCAAAAAATCTATAGGAAAGGTTTCTTGTTGAAAAACTCACAATCCTTTTTCATCCCAATTGTTTCGCACTTCACGAACCGACATTTTTTGCACATTACCCCTTGCTCTAAAACTAACTAAAGCTTGATTTCTTTTAATGCAATTACAGTACAGGGCAAAATGATATGAACTTTTAGTTTTTCGACTAAAACTTTTTAAAAAATAGAGCTAAAACGTCAATCTTCTCTGTAAAATGTAGCTAATCGTCCGAGAAAAATGATGTGAAAATGGTTTCATCTTGAAAAAAATAAGAAAAAATTATAGCAAAAAAAATTTTTTTTAATTTTGGATTGGATCATTTTTTCAAAAATCTGGAAAAAAATAGAAAACGATTATGAAAGGGAAATATAATATTGGGAACATGAAAAATAGTGTTTGACCAACTTTTAAACAAGTAATACCTCATTAAAGTACAATTCTGCGTATGGTATGAATGTTCAAAGTGTCAACTGAACATTTTCAGCTTCTGGGCTTTTCCTACTACCGTTTCACAATTTCTAATTGTCAACGCTTGGTTATTTTTATGTTTTTATCATTTTTCAAGTGTCATTCCGCAATATCTGATTATTTTTCACGCGGAAAGATGTTTATTTAAGCTCCAAACACCGATTTTATGAATCGTGAGACAAGCTAAAACCAGCATGAAATGTACTTTTAGTCATTCTGGCAGAGTCGGTTGAACGATATCGGAATTTTTTCTTTTAGGTATCAATACTACAGTTCAGTTGAAACCTGAAACACATTATTTCCTGTTGGGGAACGCCCCTGGAAACGCTAAAAACATGTTAAAGTAGATTTTTGGAAGAAAATAATGACATTACAGATTCTGTATCTGTTCCCGAGTGCTCCATATATCAGTTTTTTTGTAAGAACGAGTTGTTGTGATTGTTCAAAGACAATCAAAATAAGATTCCACCACTTTTGAAAACAAATTATCAATCTGACCCAAAACATGAATTTTATAACTTGGACTCTAAAAGAAAACGAATTACTAGAGCCAGGAAGGATCATTCCACAACAGGAAATAATGTTTTTTAGTTTTCAAGTGAACTGTAGTATTGATATCTAGAAGAAAAAATACCGATATCGCT
The DNA here is from genome assembly GCF_000004555.2 of Caenorhabditis briggsae. Classification (NCBI taxonomy): domain Eukaryota; kingdom Metazoa; phylum Nematoda; class Chromadorea; order Rhabditida; family Rhabditidae; genus Caenorhabditis; species Caenorhabditis briggsae. Next base: position 13,123,845 of record NC_013487.2, on the reverse strand, counting down.
TAACCGACTCTGCTAGAATGACTAAAAGTACACCTCATGCTGGTTTTAGCTTGTCTCACGATTCATAAAATCGGTGTTTGGAGCTTAAATAAATAATTTCATCTTTCCGGGTGAAAAATAATCAGATATTGTGGATTGACACTTGAAAAATGATTAAAACATTAAAATAACCAAGCGTTGACAATTTGAAATTGTGGAACGGTAGTAGAAAAAGCCCAGAAGCCGAAAATGTCTAGTTGACACTTTGAACATTCATACCATACGCAGAATTGTATTTTAATGAGGTATCACTTGTTTAAAAATTGGTAAAAGACTATTTTGTCATGTCCCCAATATTATATTTCATATTAATGATCGTTTCCTATTTTTTCCAAATTTTTGAAAAAATGATCCAAAAATCCGACATTTTCTAAAAAATGAATTTTTTCGCTAAAATGTTGTCTTATTTTTTTCAAGATGAAAACAATTTTGCATCATTTTTCTCGGACGATTAGCTAAATTTTACAGAAAAAATTGACGTTTTAGCCATATTTTGAAGAAAGTTATAGTTGAAAAAACAAAAGTTCATATCCTTTTGTCCGGTACTGTACCTGTTCCCATTTTACAGTCCCCATTTCTTCTGCAGCTGTATTCCTGGTTTCTAGACACTGACCGACGAAAAAATGCGGAACATGCTCTGAAAATTTACAAATTAAAAAGCGTTTGATAAAGTCCCAACATCAACAATTTTTTTTCTATTTTTATTAACAAATGTTGAAACAGCAAATTAATTCATTAACCAACCTACACACACTGGCTCCAAAATGAATACCACTAGAATTGGAATTGCAGACTTCACAGTTGAAACTCATTGTTCTGAGACAGTCGAACAGACAAGAAATGTCACCATTCCTTCTCTTGTATTTGCCGTTTCCTTGAGTACAAATAGACTAAAAGACCAGACTACAGGATACAAATTTGGAGAGTTTGGGTAAAAATAGTAGACGCAGAGAAATTTGAAAGAATGGGTGGTCAACTGGAAGAGACTACATTTGTAAAAGGATTAGGATTAAGGTACCGTAAAACGTATAGTATAGGGTCCGATCTTTTTATTGTTCCAAGGTACCTCGAAGGGCCTTTCTATTACAAGGGTTTTTCAAGTAGGGGGGAGGAAGGGCTTCTATTTTTCCGAGCCCTTCTTTTTTTAGATTTAGGTTTCTTCTTCCTTCTTAAAAAGCATATCTATTAAATGGTCCCTTCTATAACAGGTTTTACGATAATCCTTGGATAAGTAGTTCAAATTCTGAAGACGTTGACTAGCAAAAAAAAATTAAACTTTGGACCTAGCTTGCCGGAATACTGTAGATACATAGTTTTTGCAAACTTTACAAAGTCACGCCGCCCACAATACATATAACTTTATTTCAAAAGTTCAACTCCATGAGCCATCTAGATTTAAATCGGAATTTGCAAAAATGTTGTTTGATGAAATATCGTGTTCTGTGCACACTTTTTTCATAAATTCAGTCTGTGTGTATCTGTGAGAAGGTGGGAATGCCTTGTTTGGATAGTGAAGAGCTCAATAGTTCACTTCAAAATTGATGAGAAAAAATTAGTTTGGAAGGATTTCCAGTTTGGAGAAAATCCTGAAATTTTCGATTCGGAAAAATAAAATAATTTCAGTTTCAAAGAAAATTTAAAAGATTTTAAAATGAAATATTGGGGATTTTCCAGATCAAGAATTTTCAAAAATATTCTGGTTGAGAAAAATCGGAGCTCCGGTGACCGTGGCTGAAGGTCCCACAGCGTTATTTTGAAATTTTGAAATTCTGAAATTCTGGAATTCTGTTATTCTGAAATGCTGAAACCTTGAATTTCGAAAATCGGGAATACTGAAACTTTGATGTTCTGAAGTATTGAAATTTCATAGGTCTAAAATTCTGGAATTCATAATTTTAGAAATTCAGAAGTTCAGAAGTTTTGAATTTCTTTTTTTTTATTCTGAAATCACAAAATTCTGAAGTCATGAGATTTGAAAAATCTAAAAATCGCGATATTCTGAAATTCTGAAATACTGAAATTTCAAAAATCTGAAAATCCGATATTCTGAAATTCAGAGATTCAGTAATTCAGAATTTCTGGTTTTCTGAAGTTCTGAAGATATGAAATCCTGAAGATCGGCGATTTTTAAATCTGAAATTCTGAAATTCTGAAACTTGCCGAAGTTCTGATATTATTAGTTTCTGAAATTCCGAAAAAGCTATGACAACACTCAGTGTCATTAGAAAATTCAAATAAAAAAAAGCATTATGCAGTTTTCCGAGGAATCCCCTTTTTTCTTTTTACAGTAACTACAATCCCCCGCCTCAACAATATTTGTATAGCTGGATATTTACAAACCTCAGGGTTTCATTGTGTGACAAGAATCATCTCACTGCACTTTTCTATCAAACTCCGCGCATCTACAGTAACCAATATCTGAAAATTAGTTTCAGAGAGGCTGAAATTTCAGAAAAATTCAAATTCCAGGTAAATGGATCTTTCAAATCCTCCCAAACCTTCGAAACGACTGGACCTCCAAGGCATCCGTGCCTTGGCCATTATAGTGGTCCTTGGATTTCATTTTTATCCAGAATACTGTCCCAATGGATATCTTGGAGTTGATCAGTAAGTCTATCCCAATTTCAAGGGATCATGATGTCCATAATGTTTTCAGATTCTTCGTGTTATCCGGATTTCTAATGTGTATGTTGTTAAAACGTGCTGAGAATCAATCCCTGTGCCAATTAGTCAGTCTATTTTACTCCAAGCGATTCAAACGAATCCTCCCATTATACCTACTTGTTATCCTTGTTTCTATGATTTGTCTCTACCAATATTTTCCAAATACTGCAATCGAAACAAATCAAGAGTCTGCTATCCATGCTCTTCTTTTTGTATCAAATCGTCCGAAGACAGATCAGGAAGACTATTTTCAGCAGGTAAGATTTTCAATTGTAACATTCTACCGTAAGACCTGTAATACAAGGGTCCTCTAACTTTTAAATTTGAGCCAATTTTTCTTGGCTCCTATGGAAAGTATTAGAAATGTATCAAGTGGACAGCTTTTTTATATCTTTAACAGGAACCGAGATTAATTGGCTCAAAGATAAAAATTAAGGAGCCCTTCTAATACAGGTTTTTACTGTATTCTATTTTCTATGTTTCCAGCTCTCACTCGCTGTGGATATCTTCACACATACCTGGTCATTATCCGTAGAAATCCAGTTCTATTTCTTGATTCCTTTCATCTTTATGGTCTCCACCGCTCTCCCTAGCAAGTTTCAATATTTTTACTATCTGGTTATAGGTAACTTTTTCCTGCAAGCTCGCTCCACCGCACTCATTTTTAGGTCTCTTATCTTCAACCCTATTCTACACTCTTCCTTCCACTGAAGCCTTCAACAGTGTTCTAGCGAGAATTTGGCAGTTTTTGATTGGTAATCTTTGAGCTTAATTATCTCGGTTCACATGAGAGATATTAAAAATCTGGCAACTGATAAAATATAGGTGATATTATGATGAAGAATTTATCAATGGAAAATTTGTTGATAACTTCTCAAGGGACCGAGATAATTGAGCTCTAACTTGGCAAAATGTTTCAGGCATGGTGGTTTATCTACTATCAAATCAAAAAACTGAAATCAAATACCAAGCACTGAATAACGAAGAAGAGGGAGAATGTAAAAAGTTGCTTGAAGATGAGGAGAGCCAAGAAGTTGATTGCTGTCCCAATGAAAAATTCTCAAAGTTTCTGAAACTGTCCCAAAGATTCTCATATATGATTCTGCTGGTTGTGACAATGGTAAACACATTTCCATTAACACTGCCGCCAGCACTAGTGAGGTACCAAACCTAAACGCGCACTTTGAGCTCAATTATGTCGGCTCCAATGGAAGATATAAAAAATCTGTCGACTGATAAAATATTGGTGAGATCATGATAAATAAGTTTTCAATTAAAAGTTTTTTGATATCTTCAAGAAGAACCAAGTTAAATGAGCTCAAAGTGCGCGTATACTCTGGGCTTCTAGAGCAAAGAAATATTTTTCAGGCCCTTCATCACTATTTCTACTGGTCTCCTGATGCTCATTTCCGAAGATAGCCTTATCCTATCCAATCGCTTTCTTACTTATATTGGAGATATTTCTTACTCCCTCTACCTCATCCATTGGCCAATTTACGCCTACTGGAAGCTCACATACGACGGAGACAAATACCGTAATCCTAGTTTTTTTTTATTCTTTTGATTTTTTTTCATTATTTGTTCAGTGCTGCTGTGTGCATTGGTCTCATCTGTTGTCCTCGCTGTTGTCACATTTGAGTTTTTTGAAAAATGGTATCTCAAACTGTCATCTACAAGTATTGGTATCCTTGTTGTGGTGATGTTTTTCTTGAATGCAGTGATAATCAATAAGGATGAAATTTCGGATAATTTGGAAACGATTCGAAGTAATGGATCTAATTTGGATAATGTGACAGACGACATGACGTTAGGTAAGCATTTCAGATACTACTGTAGCTGAAAATATTCATATTGAAAAAGGAAAATTTTCCAGACGATGCCGCCCGCCTAAACCATCGATGGAGCATTTATGACCGTAAATTTTTACGAGTTCCCAGTTGTGTTTATGAGACGAAATCGCATTTAGGATGGTGCAGGCATGCGGTAGGTTCTGGGGAAACTGGCAGATGACGGGCGGGTGTTCATTTCTAGGGCAGAACGTTTTCAGAATCTAAGAATTTCCGGTTTTTCTAAATTTTCTGGAATACTGAAATTCGAGAAATCAGAATTACAGAGTTGAATCGAATTTTTCAATTCTGAATTTTCTAAAAAAAATCTGGAAATCAGAAACTTCTGAGAGTTACGAAATTTTTAAAGGGGGACTCCGACCAAAAATTTTTATTGCATTAAAATGTGTTAAAAGTTATCTATTTTCCGAATATTATTGCGAAAAAATTCAAAAAAATCCGAAATTCCCAAAAAACGCCGTTGAAAAGGAAGAAAATTCAAAAAAAGGTGCCGCCGGGGGACGAGGATTTTCAGTGAGAAACCTAGGCCACGGCAGCGGGCGCCTTTCCTACGTGGCAAATTTTCCGGATTTTTTTCAATTTCATGTCCGGCAGGTAAAAAACGTAAAAAACCAATGTCGGCGACTTGAAAAAAAGGCTGTCATTTGCCGTGGCCTAGGTTTCTCACTGAAAATCCTCGCCGGCGGCACCTTTTTTTGAATTTTCTTCCTTTTCAACGCCGTTTTTCGGGGATTTCGGATTTTCTTTGAATTTTTTCGCAATAATATTTGAAAAATAGATAAATTTTAACACATTTTAATGCAATAAAAATTTCTGGTCGGAGTCCCCCTTTAAATTGCGAGATGATCCAGTTTTTAAATTTTG
>NC_013487.2:13090787-13118353 GCF_000004555.2 Caenorhabditis briggsae | reverse complement strand
GTTTCTCGCTACGCGGGAATCCAAATCCTTGTTCCTATTCGCCACCTTTTAAAGCAAAATTCTCACTCCAAACGACATTTTCGTAGATTTCAAGTTTTTAAAAATATTTTTTTCACAATAATATTAGGAAAATACATAACTTTTCAAACATTTTAATGCAATCAAAAGCTCTGGTCGGAGTCCCCCTTTAAATTGCGAGATGATCCAGTTTTTAAATTTTGGAAAAGTCCAAAGTTTTTGAAGAATAAAATTGTAAATATTCTGACTTTTTAAAATCTCGAAATCATTCGAAATTTTGGAATTTCTGAAATGTCAGATATTCTGGTATTTTTGAACAAACCAAAATTTCCTCGAAATTCTGGAAAATTAGAAAATAAGGTCCGAATTTTCGGACTTTTGGCATATCGAAATTTTTGGAATTTTCTGAAAAAAATGGATTTCGAATTTCCTACAAATAATGATTCTCAAAATTCTAAACTCTATTTTACACACCTCCTGACAAAGATCATGAAACTTTCGGGCCTAAATATTTGCTCCCCATATCAAACCTCATATTTCAGGGTCTCTCCCCATCTGGAAAATATCGAATCGCTATCATCGGCAACAGTTGGGCAGCCAATCATGCTAGAATGTTCTATCAGGAGTGTGGCCACAAGGCAAAAAGTATCATGCAAGGAGCCGCTTATGGTAGGGACTAGGAGTATTTTGGGGCATCTTTATTATTTGTAGGTTGTGAACCCCTTTACCCAAGTGGGAACACTGAACTTTGTAAGGGAAATTTCACTCATTTCGAGGAGAGGATAAGAAAGGAGAATCCAGATTATGCGTTCATATTTACGAGGTTTTTGACCCACATTTCAGAAAAAAAGTTTAAATTCAGATTCATGTCTATCGGTGATCCATTCCCAAAGGGTGTCACTAGTTTTGACAAAGATCCCATTTATCAGACCATGAAGAAACAAATGCTGAATTTCATCGCCAATATAAAATTCAAGCTTTACATCTTGGATGCAATTCCAAGAATCAATCGAAAAGTCATAGAGGAAATAGTCCCATTGATCAGAAATCATACGGATTTTGAAACTATTGATGTAAGTGAGACATCTGGATTCACAGACACACATTTTTCCAGAACCTCTACATAAAACCAGCAAATTTTGAAATGGCAAGAAGAAGGAATGCAGAACTAATAAAGGATTGTAATGGAAAATGTGTTTTGGTGGATTATGAACCCGAATTCTTTAACAATTCCACCCAAACATTCCGATATTTTGATGATCGAGGATTCTCTTATTGGACGGATCCATTGCATTTATCACCACATGGAATTGAAAAAATCCGGCATGTATGGACGGATATTTGCACGGATTTGTGAACTTTTGAAATGTTATGATATTAGTTTGTATATATTGTATAGGTTAGAAAAATAAAACAATTGGATCAAAAATTTACCACCTTTTCAAGGAAATTCAGAAAATAATTTACAAAATCTTTATGAAAAATTATTTTCCTTTACTCTTGTGTTATATACTAACCAGTCGATTTTCGCCGCCTGTCGGCGGCTACAATTTTTTGGCTTGCTTTAAAAAGTTATTTTCAGGTCACCCGGATCTAGGCCACTCGGTCAGGGCCACCAGGATCCAGGTCACCCCAATCCAGGTCACCCGGTCAGGGTCACCCGGATCCAGGCCACCTCAATCCAGGTCACCCGGATCCAGGTCACCCGGATCCAGGTCACCCGGTCAGGGTCACCCGGATCCAGGTCACCCCAATCCAGGTCACCCGGCCAGGGTCACCCGGATCCGGGTCACCCCAATCCAGGTCACCCGGATCCAGGTCACCCGGATCTAGGTCACCCGGTGAGGGTCACCCGGATCCAGGTCACCCCAATCCAGATCCCCCGGTCATGGTCACCCGGATCCAGGTCACCCGGTCAGGGTCACCCGGATCCAGGTCACCCGGATCTAGGCCACCCGGTCAGGGTCACCCGGAACTAGGCCACCCGGTCAGGGTCACCCGGATCCAGATCTCCCGGGTCTAGGCCACCCGGTCAGGGTCACCCAGATCCAGGTCACCCGGTCCGGGTCCCCGGATCCAGGTCACCCTGTTCTAGGTCACCCGGTCAGGGTCACCCGGATCCAGATCACCCGGACCCAGGTCACCCGAATCCAGGACCCGGGACCGATCCCCGGGTCACCTTCTCTGGAGCCCAGAGAAGGTGAGAACTAATTTTTTCTTTCATTTCCCTCTTCTTTTTATATTTATGTCCTAGAGGTCAATGGTTTCTAAACCAATTCACGTAGTTGTTTTTTTCTAGATTTTCAAATTTATTTTATTTAAATAATTTTTTTTTGCCACGGGGTTTCTTTTTTAATTTTTTTTTTCATCACTTTTAAATAAACTGGAATTTTTACTTTTGAAATCTGTGAAACTCCTTAAAAAGATAGTTCCTTTGAACCTAATTATCTTGTTTCCTGATTGAGATATCAAAAACTTGTCAACTGATGGAATGTTTCTGATATAAAGACAAACATTTTCGCGTTCAAAATTTTTGAATATCTTTTACAGGAACCGAGATATATTTGGCCAAAGTTCCGAAACTATGGTTGTCATCTTTCTCACACTGTTGAAAATCTACGCATTTTTTCCTCTCTTCTGGTGTGGTCCCCATGGCGCAGCTGCGCAGCCGTTGTGCGGAATGCCGCGCGGGTTCGGTTTTGGTGGTGGCCAACCTTTCATTAAAAACCCAAAACCGAACAGAATGACATGAGGACCAACAGAGGCGTATAGGGTTTTATTTATAAGGAAGATTTGTTAGGAACATTCTTCTTCGAAATTTTGGAGCCGATCCAACTTCTTCAGTTACGCTCAAAAATCCATAAACCAAGTTCGCTTTTTTTTCTCTTTTTCTCTTTTTTTTTTAATTTTCGAAAAAGTTTCGAGAGACGCAGATAAAACAGTAAATAGTTACACTAACTCATTTTTTATCTAGTGCTGTTTCGAAAAACTTTTTGAATGCGGTCATATTTGCTTAGATTTTGCTTAGATAATATAATAATAATAATAATTTATTTGATTCAGGACTATCAGTCACTTATAAAATCAATGTGTTACAAATTAAACAAATGAGTTAGAAATTATGTTCGTCTAGGAACAGGAAAGAAGATAAATTAACATGACTTCAAATAAGTTTTAAAAGAGATGGATGAAATCAAGGGTGGGAACACGGTTTTTGGAAGCGAGTTCCAGCAGGATATAATACGGAGAGTAAGACTACATAGCGTCCTCGGCCTACGGCCGACTCCGCTAGGCGCGGCTATGCCGCGCAATTAGGTGGAATCAGATGCAGGGCCCTTCGGCCCTGGCTCAGTGGAATCAGTTGATTCATATTTTAGTCTGGTCTCCCTTCGGTCGCTCCGCTCGCTCAGGTCAAACAGACCGGACAGGACCTTCGGCCCTGAAACATGGGCCCCAAAAAATTTCATTAATTTTTTCCCCAAATCCAGTTCTCTTTTTTTTCATTGTAGCTATCAAAATTACCCATCAAATGAAAAAGCCCGATTTTTAATTCAGGCCCTAGTTCGGCAGAAGAACAGGAAAACCCGGAAAAAAAAATGGTATTCACTTGTACGTTCGTTATCATATTTCGGTTCAAACAGTACAACTTTTGACGATTTTTAGTGGCCGCGTAGCCAGAGAGATTTGCTATCGATCAAAAAAAGATTTGGCCAAAACGGACTGAAATGAACCTAGTTAGGAGCTTTCAAAGAAAATTTCTACAAAATGTCAAAAATGATCGCTACGGTATTTAAGGGAAGAAGGGGGCGGAAATTGAGCAGAAAGTTTTGAAGCATTTTTTAATGTACAGCAAATGTAGTATGGGTGGCGTCTTAGATGATTATGATGAAACGGGACAATAAATAGATTATGGTCAATTGCAATTTCCCGGGAAACTAGAGTTTTATACATAAAAACTAGATCGGATAGAAGTCAACGGTACTTTAAGGATTCTAAATTGTGATCACGGAGACAATCAAAGTAAGATATATAGGGATAGTTGAACTTCTTGTAATATCGGAACAGGAATGACTTTTGGACGCCTTCAAGAAGCTTGATTTGCTCCTTGAGGACGGGGGAGAAAACAATTGTACCATACTCAAGAATGGGGCGAATGTAGATGACAAACCATTTTACGAAAATATCCATTTTAGACCGGCGGAGAACATTAAAGAAAATGTTAATTCGTTGGTGTGCTTTCCGGAGTGTGGTAGCGAAGTGGTCAGAGAAGGCCAGTGACGAATTGAGAATGACTCCCAAATCACGAATCCTCTGAACAGTTGCCAATCTCTCGTCGTTAATTGAAAAATGATTGTTAGTGTTATTAAGACGTCTTTTATGAGAGAAAGAGATAGCTTCACATTTAGTGGGTGCAACACTCATTTGCCATGTATCACACCAGTTCTCCAGTTTTTCCAGATCACTTTCAATATGCATTGGGTTGGTAGAGAATAGTTTCAAGTCATCAGCATAGAGTAGAAAGTTGGAAGAAAAGTTATCTTCTATGTCGTTAATGAAAATGAGAAACAGAAGCGGTCCGAGAACTGAGCCTTGAGGAACACCCGAAAGGACTTCCGTCTCTCTGGACAGCTCAGATGACGACTTTATGTTTTGGTATTATCGAATTTTTTTTCGAATTTTCGAAATTTCAGAATTTCCGAAAAAAAATTATATTTCTTATAGTCGAAGTTTGCTTTCTTCTTTTTTTCGACTGTTCGTTATAATGCTCATCAGCTAAAACTCTATTGTTTGAACCTAAAATGAGAGAAGGAGTTCGAAGTCGTGGTATTTTTTTGAAAATCACAATTTTTTTTTCTACAAATCACCTTTTTCTTCTTTAAAATTACAGTAAAATTTTCAGAACTTTTCGTTTTTTTTTAAATCCTGAAGTTTCGACCTTCTTTCTATTTTTTTCAGCCAAATCGAAAAAATAATTATGAAAAATTACGAAATCTCGGTTTTCCGTTCTAAATTTTCAAAAAAAACTTTAGTTTCATGCAATTGTGCTCCGCTGGAAAAACATCTTGTAGTACTGCATGCCGTAAAAATTCCTGAGCAAAACGTGTTATCAGTGAACCTGGTGTTAGACATCAGATGGTCAAAAATACTGATAATACCGTGTATGTGTTGATGGTTATGTGCTATTATTTGGAAATAGTGTTACTATTCGGTTCTCCACTTTAATTGAATGTGTTGTTTAGTTATTCGTGTATCTGTGTTTTTGTGATTGTATTGTATTCCTTTTCTCTTTTTTCTCTTTTTCCACGACGGAAGGTCGTAATCAATAAATAAAATAAATAAATAAATATAACGCAAACTAAATTTTTTGAGAATTTTCCAGGACCTTTTTGAAGATATTTCCTCCCGCACTTTTTAAATGGAAATAGGCACCTCTGAAGACGGTTTTCGACATTTTGCTTCTGAGCGCATTTACAACACTTTCCAAAAAATTGCCGCCGTAACTCTAACTTTTCATCCTTGAAGGCGTTAGCTGCCAAAATTCAGAAGCATGGAATAGTGGTACCTGCAAAAAGTGATCTTTGTCGCAAAAAATCATAACTTGGCAGCGTACCGGTTTTTGAATTTTCAAACATGTTTCTCCAAAAAGTTGGTTAAATAGCTGCTCAGCTCACTACTCATATTCATCCCAATCATCTACTCAGCTACTCGTGGCTAGTGGCCGCTTACGCGGATACACGACGCTTCCAAACTTGGCTTGATGCCAAATTTCAATTCGAGGTTCCCTTCCACAATACCGTGCACAATGCCACACCGATAACGAAGATATTTTAAGTTACTGTATTTTTTGTTGTGAGACCTTCGGCGACGGCCACCTTCCTCTACAGCTCCAATTTTTGCACCAGTATTGTCATCGGAAAAAAAAAACTTTCTTGCTCAGATGACGTAACTTCTGTCATTCTTGTACTGATTCATTTTCTCAATTATTGTTTCATGTCTTATTGTTTTTTCTTTGATAAGGCCTTTCTCTTATCTGTACTTTCATCCTCCACCAGACCATCACACACATCCGTGTGGTATTTGTGTGTTATTTGCCACCACGGTGTGTCTTTTTTCTCCAAGTGAATTGTTACGAAATAAACAGTGTAAATGAGATCAATCGAGAGATACGGATCATGTGAAAGTGTGAGGTCGCCGCAGCAGAGAAACAACAAACGATGAAGTCATGTTCGCTTTTTGCAACCTTTAACATTTTTTGCTAAAAATTCTTATTTTGTTTACTTACGGCCACTTCATTTATCGATAAGAAGTTTCTCGTGATTTGTGCTAGTTTTTCTTTTTTTTTTCTTGCTTAGACAACCTTTTTCCTCTACCATGAATTTTTCTCTACCATGGTCCGGTTTATTAGTCTCAAGATGTGTGAATTTTTCGGAGTCAATAGAAAAAATGACAATTTTTTGTCATGCAAAAATTTTTCCAAGATAAGAGTGCCAGTAAAAAATAATTTTTCCTAAAAAAACTGGAAAAACAAATTTTTTCCAAATTTGGAAAACCCTTTTGCAAGTATGGAAAGAAAGGCACCTTGAAAAAATAATGGACAAAAAATTCAAGAGTATGAAAGAAAAAAAAATATATATATATATACAGTACGATATAAAAAGAAGTATGCCGATTCCTGAAGGACACCCTTTCGAACCCTTTTTGTACTGAAAACGTGAAAAAACAGGTGTCGTTCAGATTTTGGCAAACTGCTGAAAAGTTAATAGTACGAATTTTCGAAAAATTCTTTAAATGCAAAGTTTTCAATCTTGATCTGTTTCAACACTCCAGAATTTTCAAAGTGATCGGAAGCTTGACAGATGGGCTCCAAACTTTAAAAAATGGTCGAAAAGGCAGAAAATAAACATGATGTAGAACATCTTTGTTACTGGTACTGTATGTATATAGCGTTCCCTCTTTTTAAATGACCCTTTTTAATCTACGTGTCCCCGAAACTGTTTCTTTGACTCCTCATTTTTCAGATTCTCCTTAAATTTAACCGTACCCTATCACTGGAATTGAACTAAACTTTCTTGCTCAGCCCTTTCCTAACCTATTGTTGAATTTAAAAAACTGACACCCGTGTTTGCAGACTCAGTAGAAAAATTAACGTGATTTGAACTGAGTCCGCAAACACGCAGGTGTCAGTTTCATAATTCTGACAATACGTTTCTTAACTTTCAGCTATCTCCCATCAACCTGCGTCTTTGAATTTTTACCATTGTGGTCTAATCTATTAGCATCTTGCCATCTGTCAACTATCGGGCTTGTTTTGTAGTTTGATAACGTTGAAGTGAGCTATTCTCATTTCCTCTCATTCTCTCGATGTTTATCCTACTTTTGTGTTATTATCAGTAAGCGGGTAAGATTTTTTTCTGTGCTCACCGTCCACATATTTCAAAGGACTCTATTTAAAAGACTCTAAAACGAACAGCGCAATACATTTCCCTCCTTCGAATGTATTTGCTTGCTTACTTCTGAAAAAAAAACTATCCTCTTCACATTTCCCCTTGACCCTATCCAGAAACTAATCAACGAATAATGTCTCCTGTTGAAGCTTCTCAGTTGAACGACATCGTTTTCCCGGAAGGCGGAACACAGAACGCGGATGAACTATTTCTAACGGGACTCGAAATACGGAATTCCACTCACCACTGGTAAAAAACCTCGACGTCTACAAACAATTCCTGGAAAGTGATTTTTGAAGTCGTCCTGATTCGACGCTCATTCATCGGATCACCATGGATTCTCCTGCTGTTCAACGAAAAAGTAAGTCATTCCATTTTCTTGCTCAAATTGTGGGTCTTTTTGAATAACTATGGCTGATTGATGAATGTGAAAGTGATAAGCAAAACAAGAAATCTTTGATAAAACAACATTTTCAAGCTCCCAACGGGATGTCCAAACTACGGCGATTGGGTCAGTGGATCTCTTCATTTTTCACAGGTTGAATTTTTTCCCTTGTTGGTGCGCATACGAAAAACTTATTTTCAGAAATGCCATCCCAAGAGGAGCCGGACACTCTCACTAGCCATATGTTCGACCAACTTCAAGGGGGTGCAGGTGATCCTGTTTCTCGGGCCACTCTCAATCACCTGGTGAGAATCCAAATTTTATTATCATTCCCTTTTTCATTTTCTACATTTCAGGCTGATGAAATGAAAAACCAAGGAATGTGGCCCAGTTTCAATGTACCTTACACTGGGCCAGATGGTAATGATAATCCCTATGAAAATCCTCCAGATGATGAACCTCCAATTGTTACTGCTGATGATGGTAGAGAAGCTGGCAGTCCGAGTGATCACGAAGATGTGGATTTACATGATAATTATGATATTGATCCAAACCTGGAATATGTTATTTACACATCTGAAAACTTACTGGATCCAGATGTCATGGATCAAGGTGGTGAAGAGCAGGAAATGATGAGCATGATAAATGACGAATTTCAAACAAGCAGTGGCATGCTACCTTATGATGCTGTAAACATGCTTCCTGAGAATGAACCAGCTCCAATAAATAATGATGAGACAACCGTTGAACCGATGGAATTTGAGAATGATCCACCTGAAACTTTCTTTCCAAATAATGAGACAACTATGGAACATGAAGTGCTAATTACAGAGAATGGATATCACTTGAGTTCTTCAACATCCTCGTCATCCAACGTCTGTCATGGTATTGTTGTCACATCTTTCCCAGGAGTCATCGAAACTGAAGATGGGGAGCAGGGATCCAGTGCTCCGGCTCAACCTCCCAGGACAAGAGACTTCAACAGTCAGCAAGACCCAACCGTAGCAGACTTGTCACAACAAGTAGAAAATTCTCTTCATGTACCCGACGACTTGGAACTTGATTCTTACGATAAAATCTTCTCAGGACCGTTACCGATCCCTAAGTATCGAACTGTTGGACCAAGCTCTTCCGACCACTGTTGTGACTTCCAACATCAATCATGGTCTAGCACAGCTGAGGCGATCCCATCAATTACAGACAGTGGATATCAGTCAGCCCTTCAACATCATCGCCATCCAATGTGTCTTTCACAGAAGTTATGGAGACGGAACATGGGGAGCCGACGTCCAGCCAATGACAGGTACTGGCCAAAAAGGTATTCGCAAACGGTTTTTTGAGAGTAACTTTGCTGAAACTTAAGGGATCGATCTGAAAATTTTACTGTGCATGTCGTACATAGTGACGACAAATTGCGTACAAGGAAATTGCATCATTTTCAGAAATTTTTTGTTTTTTTCAATTTTTTCAATTTTTTCGTTTTTTCACTTTTTTCATATTTTTATATTTTTGGATATTATGGTTTCTAAGAATGTTGGTTTTGGCTCCTATGTATTTAAAACTGTTTACAGACATGGCCAGACCCCTCGGAAAAAAAAACATCTCTCAGGACATCCGTAAAGCCATCGTCATCGGCTTCAGAAGTGGATGTTCCAAGGACCTCTTGGCGCAGCAGTTCAATGTTACTAAACGTGCCATCGAGAAGATCTTGAAGCAGTTTCGGGATGAGGTAATATTCAAAAATAGTATAGTTATGGAAAAAAATGTTTAGGGAGCCTTGGTGGAGCGAAAATCGCCTGGAAGACCGCGTATCACGTCGAAGAACATGGATCGGAACATCGTCCGAGTTTCAAGAGAGGATCCCCAGAGGAGTTCTACGGACATTCAGATGGTCGTGAAGACTCCAAATGAAGTCACACCATCCCTGAGAACCGTCAGAAGACGTCTTCAAGATGCTGGACTCCATGGACGACGGCCAGCTAAGAAACCATCGATCAGCAAGAAGAACAGAATCGCCCGCGTAGCATGGGCCAGAGCTCATCTCCACTGGGGACGTCAGGATTGGGCTAATCACGTGTTCAGCGACGAATCCAAGTTCAATCTGTTCGGTACTGACGGTATCAAGTGGATTCGCCGTCCGGTTGGATGTCGGTTCGATCCCAGCTACCAGCTCCAAACCGTCAAGCATGGAGGTGGATCGGTGATGGTCTGGGGCTGCTTCTCTGGGACTTCAATCGGCCCGCTGAGAAGAATTACAAGCATCATGGATCGCTTTGTGTATGAAGACATCTTGGAGAACACAATGAGACCCTGGGCAAGGTCTACTGTGGGCCGGGCGTTCGTTTTCCAACAGGATAACGGCCCGAAGCACACCTCGAAGCACATCAAGGAGTGGTTCCGACGCCGCCACGTGGATCTTCTGGACTGGCCAAGTCAATCTCCGGACTTGAATCCGATCGAACACCTCTGGGAGCATGTCGAGAGACAGCTTAGAGGGGTTCGTGCCTCGAATGCCAACCAGAAGTTCGACCAACTCCAAGATGTCTGGCAGGCCATCCCGATGTCTGTCATCGACACCCTTCTCGACTCGATGCCAAGAAGATGTCAAACGGTAATCGACGCCAAAGGCTTCCCAACGAAGTACTAAAGCTATTTTATTCATTTTCTATTATTATTTTTCGTTTACCGGTCTATCCTAGATCTCAGAAGTCAAAGTTCCATTTACCGGTTTTTTGCAATTTTCATGAATTTTTCGATTTTTTTTCAATTTTTTGAAATTTTGACTATTCTTGTTGTTGAATCAGTTTCTTTTACCGTTTTAAACTTTGTCTTAAAATATCAGATCGATCCCTTAAGTTTCAGCAAAGTTACTCTCAAAAAACTATTTGCGAATACCTTTTTGGCCAGTACTGTATGTTGTATGTTCATGATCGCCTTTCCAGTGCAAATCACTCGGAAATATTTGATAGTCAGCAACCGAAACAATACTGTGAGCTGGATAAGAAAGCATCAGGATCATTACATCAAGTCACTACCAAATATGATTTTTCTGGAAGTGGGATTAGTGAACCGTGGTCATCTTACTATGGTATTGGTTTCCCACACCAACCACCGCCAAGCCTGACTGATGCAATCCCAAGTGACTCTGCTAAGCGGAAGCGCTCATCGCCAAATTCCTCGGATCAGTTCCATCATCCGGCAAAAAAGTGTAAATTGGATGGAAGACAGTTACCTTGCAGTGATCAGCAAGCATGCTTTTCTAGCCCTGTAAACGTGTGCATATCTGATTCTATGCAAAAGCCAGTAATCCAGGTATTCTGAACTGTCCATTTTCAACAGTTTTCACATAATTACTTTTAGGACCTTAGACATGAGAACTCCGATTTGAATGCCACGGTAGCTAGGAAGACTGGTCGAATTTCCAAAAAACAACAAACTGTCTGTTCACCTCCCGTGCAACAGTCATATGCACAGGTACTCTCTCTAAAACTGTCTCTAAAAATTTTTTTCATGCTTATTTTTTCCAGGAACATCCTCTCGATTTCCTCAGTCTGAAATCATTTCAAAAATATGATGAAAAGAAGGAGAAGTACTTGAAATGCATGGGAAAAGGCGATACGACAGAAGCCAAACGAGTTAGACAGCGTACCAACGTTGAGGATGAGGTGAGTATTTGATTTTTTGTTTTTTGAAAATTTAAAGTGACAAAAAATAAAAGTAATGTGCTTTCAGGGTGTCCGAAAAGAGATGGATCGAAATTGCGACTACTCCAAAAAATGTGCTAAAAAGAAAAAAGATGCAATCAACGATGTAATATTGGAATTTATTGAGAAAGTCCAAGAAATGGAAGAAGTCATATCAATCGAGCGCGTTGCAATTTCCTCATTGGAATTGTATAATTTTCTAGGAGGGAGAGTTGATAACAGTGACTGCAAGGCTTATGAAACAAAAAAACTGTTGTCCACTGGTTTTGGTTCACAAGCGGAACAAAAGGTTCAGGAAACTTGGAAGGTGAGGCATCAGTAGATCTCTGTATATCATCAGAACTAACTATTTTCAGTTGTTTGGCCAAGCAAAAACCAAGTTTCAATTGAAGGCACAAGAGTATACAGCCGCGTCAAAAAACGCCGAGGGTCTTTCTAAAGTGAGCCTTTTGACCTACAATATCTTCATAAACTGTCAAGTTCTTCCAGGAAGAAAAGAAGAAGACAACAGCTTCACCGGGTTCCGCAAGATCAAGAGCGAAATCAGAAATGGAATTTGCTGAGATAAATTATGACATAGTCTGTCTTGGCCTTGTAAGTCATCGATATTGACACTTAAAATAATTAAATTAAATTTTTAAATTTTCAGATCATCTCGAAAAAAGCACAACTTTTGATTGTGGCTCATGAATTTGCTAGGAGATCCGTCAACAAGATTGCTCCGAGAGCAAGCTCCAACACTGAGGAAATAATGAAATGGGTCGATCGAAATGGAAAGACAAAAGAGTGGGATGAACTCAAATCATTCGTGGAAGCAAATCCGGAACTCCGTAGATCGAACCTATACAACTAACTTATAGATAGAATAGCATTTTAATTTCATAATAATTCAAGTCCTAACCATTATAACCATATTCTTTGTTTGATCTAGTATTTTTATGTAGCAAGAAACATGCATGGGTAAAAATAAAGACGTATGCGGGTAGCTCTTTTTTTAAAAAACAGAACCAAAATGAAACAGAAAGATTGTCATCACATATGTCGAATCGTCGAGAAAACTATTTGCTAGCTTTAAAATCAAAAATTTTCCTCACTATCAGAGGAAGAGAAATTCCTTATCAATTCCTATTACGACAATTCCGATAAAATCTAAAGAAGAAAATTTGTGTAGAAGGCTGGCTTTCCTACGTTATGAAACTTGAAGTAAATTGAACCTGCATTAGAAGGGTCCTCTCAAAATTGTGTTGTTGGTAATCATACCTTTCAGCAGACTCTCAGACGTTTCCGGCAACTTCTGGTCCTGTCAGATTCCTGTTAAGATCGCTATCAAACTCCGAAATACTTCTGACAAGGTTTTTAACCTAGTATTGCTTCAACTCTTAATTTCTTACCAAAATCTGACCATGTCCTACAGTCGTTTTTGGGCAACATTCCACCAGAACCCGACCAATATCCGTCCCCTACCCAAAACCCGCACAACTTAAGACCGCAAGTTACAAGCTGACAGTCGAGTTAACTTAGACATATATATTTTATGAAAACTACTTCGAAACTCAGCAAAACCCTTGCTTCATTCATTTTTTCCTCAGACTTGTTGCTATCATTGAAAGAGGAGGCAACAGAGAAACAAACTGACGTTTCCCAATGGTTGTCTTGTATTCCTCACTCTAAAACGAATCGACTCGAAAAAAAATTTCATTTTATTTATCATTCGTTCATTGGTGTTGGTTGCACTTCTTCTATGATGGGAGTTTCGCCGATGAACGTATGTATTTCTTGAATTTATTTTTTTGTATTATGAAATTCAGATCGAGAGATACGTCGAGAAAAGAAACCAGTTTTCGAAAGAATTGGAACAAGATGATGACACAAAACCACGGAAGAGGCGAAGAGAAGACGTTGAAGATTCAGTGAGTATTCGAAAGTTTGATATTTTCAGAAACGATTATTCAGGATTTCGAAATACATTTTCTACTGTTCTGTTTCAACTTTTAAATTACCGCTAAGCCTGCATTAGGAGAGCCCTCTCTAATATAAGGGCCCCCTTCAAAATATGTCGTTTGAAATTTAAAATTTAATTGTCAGTGATAAAAGTTTTGCAAACTACACAATTTCATAAAAATGTAATGAAAAACTCTTTTCGGCTCAAGAACTTGCCTAAATTTGGTGAAATCAATAGTTTCAACTCAATTGGAGGACCCCTGTAATAGAAGGGCCCTCCGTAGGTACTTTTAGAACAATAGAAGAGCAGGCCCTTCTAATACATGTTTAACGGTATCCGAAAAAATTGAACACCAAAAACCTTCATTATGGATTTTTCAGGATCTCCGAAAAAAGATGGATAGAAACTGTGAATATACAAAAAAGCATACCAAAAATAAGGAAAATATTACAAAAAAGAAGAAATTAGAATTGATTGAAAAGACGAACAGAGTTGAATTATTAGATGAAGTTATCAATAGAAACGAGCGCATGGCAACTAATTTTTTGAGTCTGAATTCTAAATTAGGAGGAACGGCAAATGAAGTATATTGGAACACTTATGAAGCACATAAACATCTGTTCATTTCAAAAGTAAACGAAGTCAAAGAAAATGATAATTCCATTCTGAAAATTCGGGAGGTGAGACATTCATAGTTTTAGCAGCATTCCTAATATTTCTCGTTTGCAGCTATTCAATGAAAAAAAGAAGGAGTTCGAGGAGAAATCAGAAATGTATGAAGAATCAGCGATAAAGGCAAAAAACCTTCCAGACGTTAGTTTTTAAATATCTACTTTTCACAAAACTACAGATTTTACAAACGTTTGTTTTTTTTTCTTTCTAAAATTATTTACCACCAGCAAGCTAGTGCGCCTTCTATTTTGAATATATTTTGTTACTCCTCACTTTTTATTAAGGTGTCACGTCAATTTATATTCATTTTTCAAGCTTTTCAAAAAATGACAGCCGGACGTGAAGACCTACAAATGCGTGTAGCGTTTGATATATAAGGAAGATAGACACTTCTAATAGAAAAACTTCCATAACTCACAATATTAAGCCAATTTATCTCGGTCCCTGTGACAGATATTACAAAAACTCAATTGAAAAAATATTTTGAATATCATGATAAACATTTTGTCAGTTGACCACTTTTTGATACCTTGCACAGGAAATGAGGAATATTGGCTCAAAGTTGACAGTTTGGGTTTTCATGAAGTTATCTAACAGTTTTTATTTAAATATTTATGAAATTTTACAGAAAGAAAAGAAGAGAGCAACCAATTCAGCAGGATCGGCAAAATCACGAGCAAAAGCAGAAATGATCAGCGCCGAGTTGGATTACGATGTTGCCTGTCTCAATTATGTATGGTTGAACCAAATTACTGTTCATTTCATTTGTTCGATTTTCAGATCATATTTCAAAAAGAATGGTTATTCAATTTATCAATGGAATTCGCTATAAAACAAAAGGGTATTTTTGTAGAGAGAGCGATTTTTGAAATCTCCGAAAATGATTTGATGAGAACGTTGAAAATCAAGACCGGCGTGCTCAAGGAAAGCAAATCCGAATTCTTAAAATGAGAAATCTTGAATTTCTGTTAACCGTTTTTTTTAACTTACTTTTGCTTTAATAAAAGTTATCTGCATCAAAGGGGACTCGACACTTCAATTCCTAGGTTGTTTTTTGGGATATCGGGTAAATTTGCTCAAATGCGAACATACTGTACTACGGTATGTTGGTGTTAGGTTTTTTAAAGCTTGATATCAAAGTGCTGAGTCGCTACTCAGCGACCCCAAAAGCGTGGGATAAAATTGTTTTTTAACGTTCCGGAAATTACACAGTAATTTTCACCTTTTTTCTGAATTTCATATTTTACACATTGTGACTCTTTGCACCATTGTGACTCTTCTTCAGTTACGCTCGAAAACCAAAAACCATGTTCGCTTTTTTGCTCAATTTTTGCTCATTGTTTTGATTTGCGCACACCCACTTTTTAAAGCGAATGTCAAATGGTGATAAGAAACAGAAGAGATACCAATTTAATCTTTTGTAAGATAATGCGCACATGTTTGTTTCTGCAATAATTCTTGTTAAAAAAACTGACCTTCTTATATTTTTTTTGTCGAATTCTTTTTTCTTTGCTAAAAAACAGGGCTCTGTATAAAGATACACAAACGTCCTTGGCTTTCAAAAAAGTCTTTTCGGAGAAAAATTAAACTTGGAATTCGGGACAATTTTTTGGTTGTCCGAAAATATCTTTCTTTTTTTCAGAGGACCTTTACACTTCCGAACAATTCTGTGTCCGCAGCATTTTGGATCGAGTATTTGTCGCCTTAGGCGGTGTTTTTCAAACAAAGCCTACATGCCGCGTGAAAGAAAAGAACCATCTGCCAAAGGGTTCAGGAATACAGTCTCCTGTCTACAAAAGCAATCCAGCCGCTTGCGAAAAAGAGCTCCTGTCTCAAAACTCGCATCGTAACAATCTTATTCAGGACCATCCTGCTCATACGAATGGAGCATTACCCAAAGGAACTCGCATTGTTCTGTCACCAGGGAAGGATCCACCACCTGAATCCAACCGTACCATGTCATGTGAGCATCTTCCAAAGGATTCAAAGGAATTTTTCGAGGATTCGTCTCTACCGAAGTTTGCACCTTCACCAGAGCCATGGGATCTACCGTATGAACCTGGATCATCGATGAGTCTTCATCCAATGCCAAGCACAACTACAGATGCTGATGCACCGCCCCATATCTATTCCTTCTAATATTATTCTTTCCCCTATATCCACCCTCACAGTATCATTCCCATTCTCCCCTAGCTGGTGCTAACTTCCATTGGAGGCGGGACTCGAAAAGGCCGGAGATGTCGGATTCTCATCCGGTTCTTCTTCGAATAAGCCTTTAAAGTCTCTAAATATTCGTAAATTGAATATTCCGCCGTAACTAATGGAAATGCGCGCTGTCGCACTGGCGCCAAAATATAGGCGGGAAATCTGTGAATTGCTTTCTGGCCTTGTTTTTCCTCATTCTTGTTCGGAGAAGGGCACCAGCTTGGTGAATACCCTGCTTACTCTTCGACAGTTTCATTGGCTACCGTTTTGTTACCGAATTTGCCTTTTGTTACCTTTTCCCCCTGGTTACCGATATCCCGAGCGTTGGCTCATAGTTTCCCTTGTTACCAAGTCGGAAAAAGTACAGGTTTAACGGCAGGATATCTCTCCTCCGCGCTACCGTGCACAAGTCCGGAATAGAAAAAGAAACGAGAGAGAAGAGACGGAGAGAAACGGAAAAGCGGAAACTCGGAACAAAATCACTGAATTCAAGGCGAATTCAGTGAAGAATGTGAGACGAAAGAAGAAGACAGCTTTTTATAAACACAACCGGTTTATTAAACTGGGAAATCAAGGCAAAAGGTAGCTAGCAGGCAAGGGAAATCAAGGTAACAAGGGAAACTATGAGCCAACGCTCGGGATATCGGTAACCAGGGGGGAAAGGTAACAAAAGGCAAATTCGGTAACAAAACGGTAGCCAATGAAACTGTCGAAGAGTAAGCAGGGTATTCACCAAGCTGGTGCCCTTCTCCAAACAAGAATGGGGAAAAACAGGGCCAGAAAGCAATTCACAGATTTCCCGCCTATATTTTGACGCCAGTGCGACAGCGCGTATTTCCATTAGTTACGGCGGAATATTCAATTTACGAATATTTAGAGACTTTAAAGGCTTATTCGAAGAAGCACCGGATGAGAATCCGACATATTTCTAGGTTAGGTAGGATCAGGCGCTGTAGTGGTCCTGGTAGTTTTTTTGTTACTGAACTTATTTTCCAAAGAACGGACTGTCTAGTCCACGGCAACTTTCGAGCCGGCCTCTGCCGCGATCTGTACAGTGTTGCCACCGGAGGACCTTCATTTTCAATAGATCTTTTAATTTTCTGGCCTACCTCTTCATTTTGAAATTATCCTTATTTTGTGAAAGAGAACAGGTCGTCAACCGGACTGATAAATTTTTTTTGCTCAAATAATTTTGATAGAAGAGACAGGCAAAAAAGAAAAAAAAACGAGAGAGAGAGAAGAGGGAGAAGAGAGAAAAAGATACCGATTGAATAGGTTCAAAAAGTTTTCGTATTTGTTTGCTTGTTCAATTGCGACATTTCTTCTTCCAGATATCATTTGACACATTTTTTATCTTTGGTGCCGTTTGCTGCTGATTTACAAAAGGCCAAACCGGTTTTTTTTTCAAGTTTACAGTTTAGGAGAAAATTTTTTTGCTCAGGCGGAACTTTTATATTTTATGAACTTCCATTATTCCATCACTTTTATAATTTTTTTGATAAAGAAGCTTCATATATGTGTGACTGTGTTTTTCATCAGACCAGTATCCTCCTTTTTTGCCATTTTTGCCACTTCACGGCTATTCTCTTGAAAAATCAGATGTTGCGAAACACGGTAAAAAGTAATCAAGAGATACGGAGTATGTTATCTCTACAGAGATTTCGAATTAGAACAACAAGACCCACCGAGGAAGTTATTTAGTTCTCATGTTTATTTTTGCAGCCTCATATTTCTATATGTACAAACATTTCATTGATTGACTGGAAATATTTTGTGATTTGTGCTAGTGTATCCTTTTTTGCTCAAACGTTTGCTTAGCCTTTTTCCCTGTTTTATCTTGAAACTGTTTCTCGATAATTATCTTCATGGTATATTTTATTAATGTTGCGAGCCGGGCCAGGCCGGACCATCTGCCTACCCGGACCAAAGGTCCCACAACGTCAACTACAGAAACCTAAAGCTCTTTTTATTTTCATAATTAATTTTTTCGTTTTTCACGGATTTCGGTCGAATTTTCTGTCAATTTTCTATAAACAAGCCGAAAAATAATGGATTCAATAATTAAAAAATCGACTGAAAAAGCACAGAAACAAGAGAAACGATACGAAAAACAAAAACATTTTTAGGTTACAGTACTTGCCGGAGAGACCATCTAAAAAGGAGAGACCATCTAATTTTAGAAAGATCCATCTATTAAAAGGGTCGCATAAAATGTTGTTCAAGTTTAGATATTTTCAAACGTTTTCAGCAAAAAATGAGCCCGAACTCGCGAAATTTCATGAAAATCCATTAAAGCGTTTTTTGTCAAATTTTTACGAATTTTGAACACGGAACTGCTTTTAGAATTTTCGGACGTTAGGAGGAGGGCTAACTAAGAATATTGTTTCTTGATCATTCTTTCTTTCTATAAAAATGGTTTCGATCAGATTAGCATTCAATTTACTTCCAGTTGTTTTCCACTCAACCTTGGTTATTCTTCTATCACAATCGTGTGATAACTTATTCTCGCAACAATCTATTCGGGTACGATAACATTGAGGTGAGTCAAAAACAATTTCTATCAAACTTGATATGTTCATATCAAAGGTGATAACAACATCCACATAGATAAAAGTTCGCAGTGTCGCCCTCAACAAATTTCGGACGTTTTCCGGAACAGCTTTGGAAATACCGCCTGCTCCAGTAGTTATCCTCTTGACTACTCCACCCTAGACTAATTCAGGGATTTTGGTTTTTCCAGAATCTGGCATTGGAAACCTGAAAAGTGAATTGTTGACGACATCGTGGTCCCAGATTCCCATTGAACGGAGAAGTAAGTCATTTAATTTTTCTTTTTTACTCAGATTGTTTGCTTTTCCAAAAAAAAAACTAGGCTGATTGGAGAGGGTGAGAGTGTTAAACAAAATGCGAGATAGTGGACGAGAGGTTTGATAAGCTTTTCATTATTTTCCTTCCTGGCAAGGGAACGTTTCCAGAGGTCTTCTTAGAATTTGCTGAAAATTTGTCCTGACCTACTTTCGAACATGCTTAACCGAACAATTTCAAAAATATCTAGGCCCCGTTCCGATATCAAAATACAGACTCTTGAAGTGTTTTCAGCGCTGAATTTTGACCAGAAACGAGCATTCCTAATCTTCTTCAATCTTCCAAACTCGTTTTCCAGGAAATTTTTTATCGTCTGAAATTTTTTTTTTGTGAAAAAAAGGAATTCTTGGCAAATTGTTGAAATGTTTTGAGTGCTGAAAAGTCTTTCAAACGTTCAAAAATGACAGAGACCTCACAAAGTTTAGCAGCCTGGTTTGTCTCTGTGATATGTGAGCCCTGATAGTTCTTGAAATATGAATATGGCGAAAAACTAGAAAAATCGTAATTTCTACAATATTGACAACCGTATAGAGAAATAAGTTATTCAATTTTTTTTACTCAGGTTGTTTGCCTTTGCTTGTAACACTAGTTTGATAAGAGAGTGTGAGAGTGATGAACAAAAAAGATAGATGCATGACCAATTTCTGTTTTTCTCTACTGAGCAAAAAAAAAACTGTTTGCAGGTTCTTCTCCAGTGGAATAGAGTTCCGAGGATACTTTTTCATGAATTTTTAAACAAAGATCTACACATCACCCCGATTTTACACTCACTCCTCGGATTGCACTTATCTGATTTTCTTTGATCCTTCTCCTGGAGCACTGACAAGTAAGCCGTTCCACTTTTTTACTCAGATTGTTTGCCTTTCCAAAAAAACTAGGTTGATTAAAGAGGGTGATAGTGATAAACAAAAAAACGATAAGGGAGGTGACAGAACACGTAACGGTTTCTTTCGGGGAGTCACATGCGTCTGATACGGTTTTTAAAAATATTTTTAATGAGCAAAACAGTCTTTCCATATAAAATCCTTATTAGTTGAGATATTTGTATTAGGTTGGCTAAAAAATAATGGTTGTTTTTATGATCAATTGAATTTTTCATAAAAAAGGAAGTAGACAAGATTAACTCAAAAGCTATTTGCCATAATTATCAACTACTTGTAGCCAACATCCGCGCAAAGAATGGGGTCCGCTGTGAAAGAACCCCACTGGCTGCGACCCAAAGTAGGCGACTAAACCATTTTTCGGTCTCAACGAGGCTTTTGAAGTGTTTCTCGGTTAATGAGGGTCGCATTGATATGAATTACTGGAAATCTGAAAGTGCCAAATCAGGGCTACTTGGCGGATGAAGGAGAACTTCCCAGCCCATTTCCTCGATTTTCTGCTGAGTGACTTTTGACACATGCGGCCGAGCATTATCATGAAGGAATTTTGTCGTTGGTGTATTCACACCTTGACGTCTCAACGCTCGCTGCATTTGGCCCAATTATCATTGATAGAGTTCAGTAGTGGCTGTTAGACCTTTTTCCAGAACTTCAAAACATACCAGACCCTTGCTCTTCCACCATACACATAGCATTACTTTCTTTCCGTATATCTCTCATTTCGAGTTGTTTCGGATATTCTTCGAGAAAAGAAGGATAGTTCTGATAAATGCGAGGAGGGAGTGGTTGTAGGAAAAAACTTCCGCAACTGTTCGACTTTCCAATTTGTGCAAATGGTTTTCAATGGTACCATTAGTACAAGAAAACGGTTCTGAAAGACAACGAGTCGTTTGACAAGGATCCGACTCGTTTAAGTCTCTCAGCAGTTCACTGTCAATGATTTTTAGTCGAACGGTGTGTTCACGGTTTTCCAAGCTTTCATCGTCATTATGAAAACGGTCAAACTAGCGTACGAATAAATTTTTTATAGAAAAGCTTGTTTGAATACTTTTGAGAGAGAACTAAGAGCTTGCGCGGCATTTTTGACCAACTTAAGTTTGTACCTTCCCGCGCGTTTTTCGGAACAACGTTTTCTAAACGGAATTCCCAATTGAAAAAACAGAATGGCAAACTGAGACTATATATCAAACGATGCGCAAAAAAACGCTCTTTCGAATAAAAAGAAGGACGAGCAAAAATGTTCTCCGGATTGAGAAATACGTTCCGACAAACACGCCACTCATTATTTTTTAGCCAACCTAATATTTATTTATTTTTTGGTTTGCAAACCACTCTTACTTCCAGAAATGGAAGCGGTCGCTCAAATTGAGGAAGCGGACGCTATAATTGATCAAAGGATCGCCGAACTGAATGGGAGAAAAAGAAATTTTGCTTCTGAGGTCACTTTTGCCCTGGTGAGAATCCAAAGTTCCATATTATACCTGTTAATTGTTACATATTTCAGCCTTCTGAAGCTGAGAAAACCACATCTGAGGATGATTATCTGGCTGATTGGTTCAATTTTCTTGACCAGCTAATAGACGAAGATATAGGATCAAAGACTTTAAATGCCCTTTCAACTAGGCCAGCTGACAGTAATGATTTCAATGAATACCGTCCAGATACTGATAATGATGGTAGAGAAGATCGCGGAGCGAGTAATCACGAAAATTGGGATTTACATGGGATCTATGACTTTGATCCAGATAGAGAAGATTTGATGCCTTTACATACCGAGCTTCTGAATGATGATGAATCTCAAACAAGCATTGGGAATTTACCTGCACCAATTTCCTCTTCGATGATGAATAATGAGCCGGCCATTTCTGAAAATGACCCACCGGGGACTATCTCTTCAAATAATGAGACGACTATGGATCATGAAGTACCAAGTACAGAGAGTGGATATGAGTCAAGTCCTTCAACATCTTCGTCATCCAACGTCTGTAATGGTATTGGGGATATTGAAATCTCACCTTTCCCAGAAGTCATGGAAACAGAAGATGGGGAGCAGGAATCCAGCACTCCGGCTCGACCTCCCAGGACAAGAGACTTCAACAGTCAGCAAGACCCAACCGTAGCAGACTTGTCACAACAAGTAGAAAATTCTCTTCATGTACCCGACGACTTGGAACTTGATTCTTACGATAAAATCTTCTCAGGACCGTTACCGATCCCTAAGAATCGAACTGTTGGATCAAACTCTTCCGACCACGGCAATGACTTCCAACATCAATCATGGTCAAGCACGACTGAGGCAATCCCATCAATGATAGATAGTGAATATCAGTCGAGTCCTTCCACATTCTCGCCATCCAATGTGGTTTTCCCAGAAGTTATGAGAATGGAATATCAGGTGCCAACATCCAGCCAATATCCGTTTTACGCTCCTGCTCACCCGTCCAGGGGTAATGACTCGAAAATATTTGATCGTCAGCATCCAAAACAATACTGTGATCTGGATAAAACAACATCAGGCTTATTGCATCAAGTCACTACCGAAGATTATTTTTCTGGAACTGGAATTAGTGAACCATGGTCATCCTACTATGGTATTAGTTTAAAACACCAATCACGGCCAAGCCTGACTGAGGAAAACCCACGTCACTCTGCTAAGCGAAAACGTTGGGCACCATACTCCAACAATCAACGTCCTCTCCTGGAAAGAAAAATCAGATCGGATGGAAAAGAGTTATCTCTCAAGGATCAACAAAAACGGCTTTCCCGTCCAGTCGACGTGTTCCAGAGCATCTCAGCTTCTATGCAAACTCCAATGACCCAGGTATTCTGAAATGGCTATCTTCCTTATGAAACGCTAAAATATATGTCGATATTCGCATTGATGACCAAGATTTTTTAGGTCATGACCCAGATTTTTTAGTTCATGACCCAGATTTTTTAGGTCGCGACCTAGATTTTTTAGATCGTGACCTAGATTTTTTAGATCGTGACCTAGATTTTTTAGTTCGTGACCTAGATTTTTTGGGTCGTGACCTAGATTTTTTGGGTCGTGACCTAGATTTTTTAGATCGTGACCTAGATTTTTTAGATCGTGACCTAGATTTTTTAGATCGTGACCTAGATTTTTTGGGTCATGACCCAGATTTTTTAGGTCGCGACCTAGATTTTTTAGATCGTGACCTAGATTTTTTAGATCGTGACCTAGATTTTTTGGGTCATGACCTGGTTCTCAAAAATATTTAACATCCATATTTTTAGGACTTTGAACAAGGGAGCTGCAATTCGAATGCTACCACATTCGAATCGAACGCTGATTCTGAAAGCCAGTACAATGTCGATTCACCTCCCATCCAACAGTCCGGTGCACAGGTTCTCTTGTGTAAACGTTCTTTAAAGTTTTCTCATAATTCATTTTTCCAGAAATACCCTCCTGATTTCTTTGATTTGGGATCACTCCATAAGTATGTTAAAAAGAATCAGGAGTATTTGAAACAACTTGGTGGAGGTGATACGACAGAAGAAAAACGAATTAGACAAAGGACCAACGTTGAAGATAAAGTGAGGTTTTGAAACTTTGATTAACGTAGCAATGATTTAGTTTTAGAAGCATCCGAATTAATGTAACCAATATAAATAATGTTATTTCAGAATCGTCGAGAAATGATGGATAGGAATTGCGACTACTCTAAGAAATGCGCACAAAACAAAAAAGATGCAATGAATGCGAGAGTTTTAGAATTTATTGAGATGGTTGAAGAAGTTAAAGGAATCGAATCAGATGAACGCCTAGCTGTGTTTGCTTTAGAATTGGATAATTACATGGAAAGAGGAGTTGACAATAGTCCCATCGAGGCATATCAAGCACAAAAGCGTCAATTGCTTTCCACTAGTGTCGATTTAGAAACTGAACGAAAGGTTCAGGAAACTTGGGAGGTGAGATATAGGTAGATTTTTGTATATCATCAAAAAAAACTATTTTCAGTTACTAAACAAAAAGAGAAACGACTTTGAAGAGAAGTCACAAAAATATGCGGATACAGCGAAAACAGCTAAAAACTATGGAGAAGTAAGTATATTGTCACTTTTCTGTAAACAATAAATGTTTTCAGGAAGAGAAGAAGAAAGCAACAAATTCAGCTGGATCGGCCAAGTCACGAGCAAAAGAAAAAATGGAGTATGCGGAGTTAGAATACGATATCGCCTGTCTGGACCTTGTATGTCATCGAAATTAAAACTTCATTTGGAAATTCTACTTCGCAATTTTTAGATCATCTCAAAAACTCCACACCTTTCCAATTTGGCTCTCGAATTCGCCAGATGGTGCGCCAACAAGATTGCTCCTCAAGTAAGCTGGGATGCTAAAAAAATCATGGAATGGGTCCACCGAAACGGGAGAACAAAGGAATGGGAAGAACTAAAATCATTCAATCAATTTGAATAACCATTTTCCTCCTTAAAGTTATTCTTTTCAAATAACTAATTTCCTACTACAACGGGTGAAAATAAAAAGTTCTACGGGTAGTTCGTTTATATAAAACAGGAGCAAAATGAAACAGAAAGAATGCCATCACATACGCCCATAGTGTTTATATGCAAAAATATCCTCATTGTAAGTTGAAAATGTTTTCCTCAGGCATCATTTCAGCATCATATTGCTTGTTCTCAAGAGAAATTCCTCATAACTTTTAGTGCTAGCAAGAAGAAGTCTGAAGAAGAAAATTTGTGTGAAAAGTATTTTTGAAACATCGCGTGAGGCGAGACATTGAAAACTATTGAAATTGTATTAAAAGAGCTCTTCTAATACTTGAATAAAAAATTTCAGTAATGCGTTGAAACCCATTTTTACTCAAATTTTTAGATCAGAAAATCCTGTGCAGTTTATTTAGTCTACCATAAATACTCGAATAGAAGTATACCGTATACCTGCCTTTTGAGCGGTTTCCATGAGAGATATAAGACGGTAGAAATTTGAAGAATTTTTTTCTCATTCCTGACAACCGGAATTTCTCAAATTTTATGTACAAAAAGAACAGAGTTAACAGAAAAAACAAAAGTTTTTCGAAAAGTTTGTCTTTTCGTCCAGTTTCGTCTTGCCTTTTTATTATTCAGAAATTTTCTGTATGAATAGTTCTAAAAAACGCATCGTGGAGTGTTTTTATAAAATGCTATACAATTTACATACGCCCTTTATTCGAATATGGAACGATAGTCACTTCTCCAATCCTAAAGGATCATATTATAAAATTGGAATCGGTGCAAAAGTCATTTGTTTTCAGAATTTTCAAAAAATTCAGGATGGCATACACTTCATACTTTGAAGCACTGGAAGAATGTCAGCTAAGTTCCTTGGAGTATCGCAGGCTCTATAATGATTTGGTCTACACGTATAAAATTATTGTTTCCAAAGAAATTATCATGGAGGTTCCAATTTTCGAAATATTTAATCATTCTGGATCATTGCGACGTCACAAATACTATCTCAAATCACTTATCAAAAACTCAACAAAAATATCTTCTCAATTTCTCTCTAATAGAGTAATCAGATGTTGGAACTCTTTACCCGCCAAAGTGTTTCCGGTGAAGCCCTCGTCAGTGGCTTTCAAAAATCGACTATTATCCTGTGATCTAAAACATTTTCTTGTCTTGAATTCAACTAATTACTAACTCGGTTTTTCCTTCATCTCCCAATTACTACAAATGTATGTCCCTGTTATATCTCCTAGTTTCATAGACATTTCACGTGTTAGTGGTTTTCTCCCCTTCGTTGAAATAAATAAATAAATAAATATATTTAGGCACCACAACAAAATTTTCAAAATAGATTTTTCCCAGTTTTTATTGTTGGATTGTCTTCTCCTACTTTACAGAAGTCCATTCCCAAAATTTCAGCGAAAAATCTTCATTCAATCCCGAGTTACACACCATTTTGTACCAGACCTCAATGTACTGACTTTCTCCTCATTTTTTTGCGGTGCGCAGAAAAGTGGGCGGGGTTTAGAAGCTTGCAATACTGCGGCGCGGAAAATTCGTGAAGGAAATTAAAGAAAAAGCTATTAGACGCGAGAGAGACCCGAACCTCCGCCTGCGTCAGATCGGCGCGCGCACCCACTATCCAGTCGGCCACGGCTGCACTCGCGGTGGTAGCTTTAGAGGGAAAATATGAATGTGCGACTCTTCGCTGCCTGCTGCCTTCTTCCGGTGTTGCTTTCTTCCTATGTTTTAAAGAAATTGATCTGTGAATGATAAGGAAACAGACGTATAACACATTAAGGGCGTCGATAGAATTTTTTAATTATAATTGCTCTTAGTGGCAAATTTTGCGTAGAATCTTATGGTGAAAAGAAAATCGGTGGCGCTCACCTGTGTCACCTTCAAAACTTCCAAAAACTGAAAATTTTGAAAGTTTGGAATTTTCGGATGAGTATCAAAACTACTTAGAGGTATCCAATCTTTCTGAAAATTGGCAGAAGTATACACAAGACTTAGTTTTACCATAGTATGCAAAAAAAAATTGGGGTCATCGCTGAAATTTTTTATTTATTTTAGCTGGAACTTTGGCTGAAAATTGTGAAACAAGGGCGTCGTTAGAATTTTGATTTTATTTCAAAATCCAATCCCCCAGTTCATAAACTATCAGAATCCATTAAAAAATCTAATGGCGCGAACTTCCATCCAGCACTTTTAGTCCACTTTGTCAGTCCCACTTCTATTTTTCGAAGTTTTCGAATCAAAATAATAAAGTTATCGAAGAACTGATAATTTCATTGGATTCAGCGTAGTCGATTACATAGGGACAAGTTCTCACCAAAAAAATAATGGGTTTCTAACGCCCGGTACAAGCCTTCAAAGATGGATTTCTGAAAAGGGGAGAAAAATTTGGTCGCCCCGCCCCCTTTCATTGCGGTGCCTAAATATATTCCAGAAATTAGTCAAAGTTATAGAAACGTTTATTTGACGGATCTGAAAATAATCTTGAACAAAAAAATAGGTGGTCAAATTGAAATTGGACAGTGTAGTAGTAGTATTCTCAAATCCAGGTGACAACCAATCTTCCTGCATTTTGAACTTTTCGTTGCTCTGTGCCTTCTTTTACTCTACAGGTACAGGATCGGTTTGTCTCCCGATTTTGTACTTTTTTAAAGGAAAAAGTGGTCACGCCAAATTCAAGTATTATTTGAATTGTACCACCAGGCACAAAATCGGTAGGCAAACCGATTTTGTGTACCTAGTGAAACAATTCAAATTTTCTCTGATTTCACGTGTCTTTTTGTGGATTTTGAAACATTTCTCATGAAATCCGATTTTGAACCAATTTTTTGATCGACACTAACTTTCCACAATACGCTTATTTGGGTGAGACCAATCCGCTATCCAACAGTAAATCCGATGTTAACAATACGTACCATCAAAAAATGAGAAAGAATTCGGGTCGGGTAGGGATCCTCTAGA
>NC_013487.2:13063567-13090546 GCF_000004555.2 Caenorhabditis briggsae | reverse complement strand
CGTCGGATTAGCTTCAAAATATCTTAAATTTCAGATATCCCTCTCACCCAAATAAGCGTATTGTGGAAAGTTAGTGTCGATCAAAAAATTGGTTCAAAATCGGATTTCATGAGTAATGTTTCAAAATCCACAAAAAGACACGTGAAATCAGAGAAAATTTGAATTGTTTCACTAGGTACAGAATCGGTTTGCCTACCGATTTTGTGCCTCGTGGCACAATTCAAATGATACTTGAATTTGGCGTGACCACTTTTTCCTTTAAAAAAGTACAAAATCGGGAGATAAACCGATTCTGTACCTGTAGAAGAAAAGAAGGCACAGAGCAACAAGGAGTTCAAAGTGCAGGAAGATTGGTTGTCACCTGGATTTGAGAAAACTACTACTACACTGTCCAATTTCAATTTGTCCACCTATTTTTTCGTTCAAGATCATTTTCAGATCCATCAAATAAACATTTTCTATAACTTTGACTAATTTCTGGAATATTCATAATTTTTGTACAGAAAATTCAGATATCTGGTGAAACTGAAATAAAGGCTACATGGTACATGAAATCATCAATTCGAGCTGTTTCTATACATGCGAAAAAATTCTTCAAATTTCAACCGTCTTATATCAAAAGTCTGTGAACTGATAAAATATTAATCATAATATCAGCAATATTTTATCAGTGTGCAGATTTTTTATATTTCCCATGGGAACCGAGATAATTGAACAAGAATCAGGTAAACCATCAATTGAATGTTCCACATTCCTGATTCTTTCCCCAGTTTTGTTCTTTGTATCAGCTTTGATATCTTTTCTTGCACACGACACAAATACCTCACTTTCCTTTTCCCGCCAGTCACACGATAACTCAATTTAGCATCTTTTCATTTGCTTGAATGTTTGAACCCATGGTGTTTGACCTAATGTCTATAACGCAACAATTTCACAAGAAAACAAGCCAATTCACTTCATTAAATCACACAAAATATTTGGTTTTTGAGATCATCATACATAGATCCAATTAGGTATTAATTATTCATTCTCCTCCCTGACGAAGCGTGTGAATCGGTTCAAAGTGCTTTCGGAGACTTGTGGATCGATGGTTCTGTAAAAAGTTTCATGTTTTGTAATTGAGACTACAAACTACAAACCTGAACGCCGAAAGAAGTCGTTGGCGAAAGAAGTTGGCCTCGTGACCGCGCGAGTATTGGTGCTCGGGCAATTGAGCTTCGACACCTGCAACACTTCACCGTGGGAAAGTTTGAATGTGGGAATCCCAATGACAGTATATAAATCTTGCCCCACTGTTTTCGATTTCATTTTTCTTTTCGAATTTTTGATCGAAAAGGCATTTTACTATACAAAACACTCATTTGATTTGGTATCACACACAAGTCATGTCAAATATTTTCGTGTCTGATCGAAAAATTGAGCTATCGGCGAAATGTTTTCGTGTCGCTTCGACGAAAGGACACAAGGGTCAACACCATCATCCTACGGTACCGGCTACTATAAAATTTAACATCAAGCATGGATTCCCGAAACTTCCAAAGAGCTTTTGGCTTTCGTTTGAAGAGACAATGTCCAGAAATGCGGTGAGTTGGGTTTTCAGCATAGAAACTTTTGGATAACATTGGTTTAAGCTTGAGTCATGTTGATTTTTAGAACAACTCATTGCTTGGGGTCTATGAAAACAATTTAAATTTTGAACATGGCTCACAGCATCTCCGAAAAAAGCATCATTTCAAGTTTTTAAAACCTTCAAGCTAGTTAAAATACCGTCAGGGCTCTAATATGAGCCCACCAACTATACATTAACGAGCTCAATTATCTCAATTAATATGCGAGATAGTAAAAATTTGTAAACAGACAAACCATTTTTGATTTCATGATGAACAATTTGTTAGCTGACAGATTTTTGATAGCTCTGATAGAAACCGAGTGGACGTATAGCATGGGCTTCTATTAGGACATTTACGGTTAATGCTCTAATAGAAGCCCACCTTTTGAGCGCAATTATATCATTATCTCGGTTTCCATAAAAGCTATCTAAACATTGTTAACTAATAAATTGTTCATCATTTTATCACCAATATTAAATCAGTTGACAAATTTTTGATATCTTCGGTAAGAGCCGAAATACTTGAGCTCAAAGTACACCTACCGCAACCTTAATAGAACACTACCCGAACTTTCAACTTTGAACCCATATATCCCGGTTCCTATAAAAGCTATCTAAAATTTTAGACTGATAAAATATCGGTGGTAATATGATAAACAATTTACTAGTTGAAAATGTTTTGATATCCCTCATTAGAAACCGAGACAATTGAGCTCAAAATACAGTAGTTCAATTCGCCTTACCATCGACAGTCCATGCTCCAACAACTCCCAAAATGACAAAGAACAAAACGATGAGTCTCGCGATCATCTTCGAAAAATTAGTCCAAATCTGAAAATATCTCAAAGTCCGAAAATTACAAATCCATTCATAAAAAGCCTCAAGATGTATACAACGTGAGACGGGATTAACAAATAACAATAGGTATAGAGTAGGCTACGTCACACTATAAGTCCCCCAATGGATTCAAAGCGGTCACACTCTGTTTTTATTGTTTTCATTCATAGAATTTGTCTTAATGGACTACTACTACAGTAATCCGATCCCTGTGATCCACGTGGGATTCTCGTGGATCCACCTATATTGGTGTAATACTGCTTCTCTATCTATGAACTCTTACAACAAGATAGGAGACCACCGTCAACTTGAGCATTTGCCTCTCTTTTTTTATTTGAAATGACGATTGATCACACCAATGCCCATTCAAGAAAATAAATAGTAGGGAATATGAAGAGAGCGCAGAGAAAAAAAGCTCTTGAACATTTCGCAAAGGCTATGAGCAAAAAGGCGGACAAAAAAAGATGAAAAGAGATTTTCGGGGGTACAGAGAAAGAAAAAGAAATTGATACAGTCAATTGGAAGAGCCC
The DNA here is from genome assembly GCF_000004555.2 of Caenorhabditis briggsae. Lineage (NCBI taxonomy): Eukaryota > Metazoa > Nematoda > Chromadorea > Rhabditida > Rhabditidae > Caenorhabditis > Caenorhabditis briggsae. The sequence goes on along the minus strand of NC_013487.2, from coordinate 13,087,570 downwards.
ACAACATTTTTCTTGCTATTTTAGAATTATTTTTCATATTTTTTGAAAATTTTACGAGTTCTTTGATTTTTTTTTACTTTCTAGGCTTCCGGAACGGAACACAACTAGCTTAAAATTTTCTCTAGGCCAGTTTTTTGGTTGGTTTCTTATTTTGAATTTTGGAAGCTTCGAAAGGAACACCGTACTTGCCTCAATGAGCTTAATCATATCGGTTCTTATGAGAGATATCAGAAAAATTTTCAACTAGTAAATTGTTTATCATATAATCACCAACATTTCATCAGTTGACACATTTTTGATATCTCGCACAAGAACTGAAATAAGTAAGCTCAAAGTTCTAGCTGTTACTGATAGTGACACGGGAGGAAAACACCTGAATTATCTCAATTGTTATACAAGATATCACAAATTTCTCAACTGATAAAATATTTTTGATATTATGATAAACATTTTGTTAGTTGACCACTTTTTGATATATTTCACAGGAAATGAGATAGGTAATCTCAAAATGCACAGTAGGTGAAATTTGACATTTTAATTTTAAATTCTAGGTCATAGAAAACGGGGGTCTACTACTGACTTTTTGATTGCAGAGCTCAATTTTGTCTAGCCCTGCCTGACTCTTAAATCTTTCAAATTTCAAAACTTCTAGCTATATTTCCAGCGCGTCATCATGTCGGTCATGCGAACCAGGACCCTCCAAGAGGTGTTCGAAGAATCAAAAATGGTAATTTCCCAACTAACCGAGGAGGAAATTCACGAGTTCAAAGAAGCATTTCTCCTGTTTGACAAGGTAAATGTTACCGTTGAGAATTAGGATTCCTAGCTTTTTTTCTCCAATTGTCTCGTCAAAAAAAAACGAACGTTTGTTAGACATTCATGAGGAATGGCAAATGGGGGGAACAATACGAAAAAAGAAAGAAACATAAATAACAGCCTAGTCATGAATTGTTTTCCAGGACGGAAACGGCACGATTTCGATCAAAGAATTGGGTGTGGCAATGAGAGCACTTGGACAGAATCCAACAGAACAGGTAAGGATTACTGTAGGTTAAAAAGGACGGGACTCAGTCACAGGAGGTTAGACTAGGTGGGTCCAGTATTTGGGTCCTAAGCTTGGAAGAAACTAGCGCTTTTGAAAGCTAAAGCTTCAAAAACAACTTCTCAATAAAACTACAGTAACCCAAAATATTTCAGCAAATGATGGAAATCATTCACGACGTGGATTTGGATGGAAACGGACAAGTCGAGTTTCCCGAATTTTGTGTTATGATGAAAAGGTACAACTAGTACGACTTACATATCTCCCCGAGAGCACAACAGAAATACGAGCGAAAAAAGTGGGCGGAGCCAAGTTTCCTCACATTTCTAGGGGCAACCGAGTCGGTCGTCTGAAGTGAAATAGGCAGATTTATAGTAGTCTGGTATAGTGGAAAATGGGATTTTCAAGAGGGATGAGTGACAGAGGGAAACGTCATGAGGTTTTGGAAAAGGAAAGGATTTTGAAACAGAAATAGAAATTTGAGAGAGGGGGGATTAATGGTGTGGAACTTTATATGGAAAACTTTTGAGAGAGAAAGGAAATGAAGGTAGAGCACAGGAAATTGCATTTGTTTTGAAGATGCAGAATAATCGGTGCGTCCGGAAGGATCTAGAAGGATCTGGTAGGATCCAGAACAGTCCTGAAGGGTCTAGAAAGAGCTAGAAAGATCCTAATGAACTCAGACGCGTCCCGAGGCGTCCTGAAGGATCCAGGAGAAGCCCGGAGAATTCATAACAATCCAGAATGTTGCAGAAAGATTTAGAAGGATCTAGACAGGAATGTCTTGAAAAATACAGAAGGATTCAGAGGGATCTAGAAGAATCCAGACGTCTCAAAAAGGATCTAAAAGAAACCAGTAGGATCTATACGGTTCTTAGAGCCTCCAGAAGGGTCCAGGAGGATCCAGAGAGATTCGAAAGTTTTTAAAAGGATTCAGAAGTATCTAGAAAGATCCAGGACGTTCTAGAAAGATCCGAAAAAGTCTAGCATAAGCTAGGAAAATTCAAAAAGTTCCAGAGGAATCCAGCATTTTTGGAATTTTAGAAATTTAAAAATTCTGAGATTCTAAAGTGGAGAACGGAACCTTCGAAATTTATTTGAAATTTCGTTCGAAATTTTTCACCTGGTACCCCAAAACGTAAAGTCCGCATGTATTATTAATTTGAGGTTTGCCTATAAAATCTTGGGTGCTGGCTGTTATGTTCTAGATATTTCAAAAGTTTTGGGATCTTCAGAATATATATCAACTACGGTAAAACCTGTAATAGAAGAGCACCATAATTTGAGCCAATTTATCTCGGTTCCTTTGAAAGCTATCAAAAAAATTTCAACGGAAAAATTGTTTATCATAATATCACAAACATTTTGTCAGTTAACACATTTTTATATCTCTCCTAGGAACTTTGATAATTGAGCTCACAGTGGTCGGCTTCTATTAGAGCAATTACGTTAAGTGAATGTCAAATTAAAGTGTGAATAACTAATCTTACTATTAGAATAATCTGCATAGCCAATATTATTTCTGACCAAAAAAGGCAACTAGAAATTCCTTCCTTTTTTCATGTCATAAATGTTTCAAAAGCTATGCAAAATGCCTCTCCCTACCCCCTCAAACGTCACCTGAGAGCTCACACATATTAATTCAAGCGTTATGATGACTTTCGTTTAGAATAAATTAGCGAAACGTTTCACTTTGATCTATTTTTGCGTACATTGCAGTTTTTATGAGCAATCTTTAAAAAAGTAGAATGAATTAGTGACGTACTAAAAGGGTCTCTCAAAGTAGGTCATAAAAACGAATTGTTGTTCTAAAATGCGGCTAAAAGGGTCTCATGGGGACAAAGTGAGAATAATTAGAAGGAAAAGCGAACTCTCGGTACCCATGGGGACCGGGAATAGCGTCAATATGAAAGTTATTCAAAAAACAAATACACATATAGATTTGGTCAGGTAAGGGATTTGTGTTGTTTATTTGGAACGTTTTTTTTAAATAATTTTTCCACACGCTTGGACTGCAGGTACCTTTGTGTAGTGGCTCAGCAGTTCAAACATTGGGGGCTAACTCTATTATACGGTACTGCTGGTTCTGGATTCATCTGGGATCTTCTTAATCCTTCTGAATCATTATAGCTCTTTCTGATTTCTTCTGGATCCTTCTATATTTTTCTGGAGCATTCTGAATCCTTCTAGACCCTTCTAGATCCTTCTGGATCTTTCTGGATCCTTTTGGGTTTTTTTTTCTTTCTGGACCCTGCTGGTTCATTTTGGATCCATCTGGATCTTTCTAGATACCTCTGAACCTTTCTATATTTTTCTAGAACCATCCATCACAAGTCAACTACCATGAAATAATGTTCGTCCATTATGGGTCAAGTTATGTGTTGATATGAGAATATGGGAGGTAGAGGAATATGGAAAAATGGAACTATGGTTGGGCTTTATACAACCCAGATTTTTTTTTTTTGTTTTGTGAAAATGCTCAGTACCTCATACGCATGGAAATAGCCTATTTTTTCTAATCTCAACCACTAAATTTCCAGAATCATGAAAGAAACCGACTCGGAAATGATTCGCGAGGCGTTCAAAATCTTCGATCGTGACGGAAACGGAGTTATCACTGCCAATGAGTTCAAGTTGTTCATGGTTCGTGTGTCTAGAAGTTTCTATGAACTTGTCACTTCCAGAAAATCCAAATGATCACTAATTCTTATTGTGTCTATTGCAGATTAACATGGGAATGTGTTTCGATGAGTGTGAAGTTGAGGAAATGATGAATGAAGTTGATTGTGATGGTGAGTAGTTTTTGAAATACTATGGTAGAAAACAATAGGTGGACTTAAGAGATGAGCAATGACGTGAGAGAGGAAGTTCTGAAAACGAACTGATGTCATGGGGAAACTCCAGGGAGACCAGGGAGTTAAAGACGTGCATCTTGAGATTCAGGGAATGAAGTTGTAAACAATAGGAAATTGAACCGTTTCAGGTATTAGGGATCCTGAGATTTTGACTTCCCAAGTTAATAAGATTTTAGAATTTTAAGGTTTCAAGGATCCAAGGTTCCAAGGTTCCAAGGTTCTAAGGTTCCAAGGTTCCAAGGTTCCAAGGTTCTAAGTTTCTAGAATTCTGAGAACATTAGATTCCGAATTCTAAGATTCTAAAATTTTCAGGAAACGGAGAAATCGACTACGAGGAGTTCGTGAAGATTTTCAGCTGATCATCCAACTTATCTGGCTTTATCCTATAGGGATAAACCAAAATAAGTTAGCGTATTTTTCTCAAAAATCATCATCACACTTCAAATAATGTATTTCTTATACGTCAAATCTGTTGACATTCTAAAAATGAGTAAATAAGAGTTGTACATATATAATTGGAAAACGAAATCTAATAAATGGTGTTATTTAATCACAGATGAAAAATCTTTATAATGATTTTTCCGACAAATTCTGTTAGAAATAGTGTTCTGGTTTTGGGTCAGCTTGCGGTAGGTGGATATTTGCTGCAGAAAATAGAATGGGGTGTAAGGGGAAAATGGAATCCGAATTTCAGAAGATTCAGAAGATTCTAAGAATAGTTACAATCAGATTTGCAGAATTGTAGACTGTGCTAGTAACTTTGAGCTCAACTATCTTAATTACTGTAAGAGATATCAAAAATGTGTCAACTGATAAAATGTTAATCACACTATCACCAACATTTTATCAGTTGACAGATTTTTGATATCTCTTACAGAAATCGAGATAATTGAGCTCAAATTTTCAATATCTGTTGGCGTTATTTTTGACCATTAGCAACCGGCAGGAGCCAGACAATCCTAATAATAACCAGCATTACAAAAAATTTAGCAATAAATAAATTGTTTCAGTTTTTTCAGGGTTTTCTTTTACGTAATCCCTATATCTAGGTATTGCCTGTTAAAGATATTTTATGGCCATAAAAAGTTCATTATATTTTTAGCTACGAAAGTTCAGATTACAAAAAAAAAGATAAAAATAAAAATCCAATGACCAGGTCATTTTATTTTCTGTGCTTAGGTCAACAAAAATAAATTTACCAAGAATCAAAATCGATCTAGCTCAAATGAAATATTTAAAATGTTAGAATAAAAAAAATAAGACTCATTCTGAAAATAATAGATTAAAAATAAAGCTAGTTTCTATTCAATTTTCATTCTGAAAATTGAAAAATTATATAAGATAGAAAAAATATAGATCAGCACAAAAATATAGCTGAATTCGAGTTGCCCCAACCTCATGACTTTACGATTATTCTGTTGAAGCCAAATGCACGTAAAATGAGAAAAAATGTATCAGGAAAGGTTCAAAAAGACCAAAACAGTGTTGTCATATTGGCCTCCATGACTCTGGGATATTTTTTTAGTTTGGTCGTGACTTGGAAAATCCGAAAAAATCAGGTCATGACCGAGAAAAAAACTAGGTCATGACGTGGAAAATCCAAAAAGTTTGGTCGTGACCTAGAAAATTTAAAAAAATTAGATCATGACCTAAAAAAATTAGGTCATGACCTGAAAAATCTAAACAATTAGGTCGTGACCTAGAAAAAAATTAGGTTCTGGCCAAGAATATTTGAAATAATGAGGTCATCACCTAGAAAATACAAAAAAATTGGGGTATGACCTAGAAAACTCAAAAATTTAGGTCATGGCTTAGAATCCAAAAATTCCAAAAATTGAAAATTGGCTCATAGTTTCTTCTATTTCAGGACAGTAATTTTTAATCACCAGCGGAGCATTTTCGAACTATTTTTTTTCAGATTTTTACCAATATTTTTTCTCGATTTTCAGATTGTTCGCGTCCAATGGTTATAGCTATTTTTTCCTCATTTTATTTCTTTCAACCTTTCAATTTTCCACCTTCCAAAAAGAAATCAAAGAATCGAAATATTAATTTCACCAAAAAAGTTTCGATTTCATTTTAATGTTATTGTATTCTTTGAAATAGCCATTGCGTGCAAAAGCAATCTCTCCCGCCAATAATAACTAATCCAATATGTGTCACTTTTCATCAAAATCAAACGCCTTTCACCAATAACTTTTCCCCTATTCATTTCTTTATTCACATTGAAAGGAAAATTAAAAAGTGAGATCAGTTCTTGGTCATTCAAAAAGTGATAGTGTAAGTGGAAATAGTTTTTTGGTTTGCGTCAGGAATTATGGGATATTCATGAACAATGTGTCAGGTTGAACTTGGAAGTCAAGCAGACAAACTTGATAACTTTAATTTTTTATTAAAGTTCTACGTCACAGTCTAACAATAAGTCCGCAAAAAAGTCAACTTCCAGGAATGGAATTTTGCAGAAAATAGCAGAAAATGCTTTTAGCAACAAAGGAAAAAGTAAAGATAACACTTACAAACGGAAGAAATACAAACTTTCTGAAAGTCATTAAATTTCTCGAAGATGTTGTGTAGCTACCGTATTTCCTCTAGTAAAAGCTCACCCAAACTGTCACTTTTGACCTCTGATTTGAAGCATTTACGGTCTGTCCAGAAAAATTGAAGCGTTTTGGAAAATGGGCTCTGGAGTTTTGAAATTCAGGACAAAAATAGTATATTCTGGCTGAGAAGCAATGACTGGGTTAGGAATGATTTAAACTAATTAAAATTTCCGGAAAATTTGTGTCTTGTGTCGCTATGCAAGCTCATTGAATTAGCTTCAAATTTTGGAAAAAAAAATGTTGCTACTCGTTACTGACCTAAACAATTTCAATTTGCTTCAAAATCAAAATACAACGTTATAAAACTTAGTAAAAGTTCTCGGCATACATTTTCTAGAAATTTCAGATAGCTTGAAGCATCTTCAGCGGAGTTATACCTCCTGAGCTAACACGCACACACAATATAACGAATGATATCTCGGACGCAAGTTTGAATTGTCATAAAATTCGAGTGAAGCATTGTACTGATCCTAAATTCGAAGGGTATAAATTCAAATAATTCATTAGTAACGTGACCAAGTTTCAAATTAGTTGATCAACTTTGAGCTGAGTTATCGCTTGTCAAAGTTACCTCATCTATGAAAATCACAACGACATCTTTGGACAATCATAACAATCCCTAGACTTGAGAAACGCTTTGAAAGTTTCAGGAACCGTTGATCCGATATACAACAAGATTTCTACAAATTTTCATACTTATGTTTAACGATATACCTGCTTTTTATCAGTCCGACTGATTGTGTGCGCCCTGTACCATTTTTGCTCTATTGACCAAGAGCCCGTTATTCAAAACGGATTAAAATTTTTCTGGAACCAATTTAGACTGTAACATACTTAGTCTCCGAAAATTAACCCTAGAAAATCTCTCTTCAATGTTTGAAAGCTCTGATTTTTTTCAATTTTCGACTGAATTCGGGGTGAGTTATTTCACAAAATATGGTTTGTTTGCCACAATACAAGGCCATCTGGACCTCCGATACCAAAAAATTGATATTCAACATCTGCATTTGTCTACCAGGTAGGTATCTATAACAACAACAGTATTCCTTCTTCATTTTTTTTCAGCAATTCAAAAAACAGACGTTTGACATCATCTTTTCTTCTCCTCTTCCTCATCATCATCTTCAGTCAATTATCTATGCATTCATCTTTTATTAGCATACCTGATTTATGTTTCTTTTTACTCCCCTTCGTTTTTCCTCCCGTATGATCCATCACAGACTTCCCGTTGATTTCATCTGCCGCGATTTCTCGCGATTCCTCTTCCATATATATTTTTCTGTGTATGTGTATCAAATGACACCTTTTGCCCTCTGTGAATAAATGATTGTATATGAAAAAGAGAGAGAGAGAATATTCCCAAAACTAGGAAGACACAAACATATTGTTGTCTCCTCCCACCCTCCTAGTTTTCATAGATTCAATTACATAGATTCAACCTTTTCTATCGGGTTACCACCACCTCATTTCCTTTTTGATTTGCATGAAGATGGATTTTCGATTTTCTGTGTATTTGTGGGTAAATGAAACATCAGATTTCTCTTCGCAGCTAAAATTTTGAATATTATACTCTTTGTTTAGCGGAGCGCAGTTGCGCGCTGCCCAATTTTTATTCGAAAGTTTTAATTTTTCAATCTTAACGAACTGTTTTTTACTCAAAATGTGCTTTTCAGCCGCACATCCAAATTTAAAGAAAATTCCAAGTCTGGAAAAAATGGTGTACGTAAGACTTGTAGAAGAAGGTCCCCTAATTTTGAGCCAATTCTTCTCGACTGCTGTCAACGAGATAAAAAAAGTTGTCAAGTAATAAATTGCTTATCATAATATCACAAATATTGCATCTGTTAACCCAATTTTGATATCTTGCATAGCAGCTGAGATAAATTGGCTCAAGCTTGGCAGTGCGGGGACCCTTCTATTACAGGTTTTAGGGTTGAAATTAAGCAATTGCGCTCTACTGAACAAGCACCTTACAGTCGGAATTTTTAGTGACCAAAAACTTTGAAACTACTCAGATGACATTAACCATCTCTTCGTCATGTATTATGACCATAACAGTCCACACCTCCCAGTAGTTCCAGTTCCTTTTCTCTCTCTCTCTCTCTCTCTCTCTCTCTCTCTCTCTCTCTCTCTCTCTCCATTTCGAAGTTCGTCCATAATCTTGTTAACAACAATACGTCTCTCTATTCGTCACCAAGTACTAACTACTAACCAAAAACTCTTATTTACATGTACTTATGCAAATTTTCCACAGGCATTCTCTGCATGTCGAAACCTAATCGAGAGGTGTAGATCTTCACAAGAGGATTACGTCACATTATGAATTTATTTCTAGAAAGTTTATTTGTAGGATGATTTGTGATTATTGAATTTTTCTAGTTTCTGGAAGGTCAATGTGTTTGTTAAAATGGATGTCGGTCATATAAAATTACAGTACCTTACAGGACAAAAAGGTATCTAATTTTGAGTATTTTCTTAAAATTCGGGCCAAAAATATTAGACTTCGCTAACAGAGACTAGCTCAAACCGCCAACTTTGAGCTCAATTATCTCGATTCCTATGAAAGATATCAAAAATGTTTCAATTGATAAATCAATTTTGATTTTATGATGAACATTTTATCAGTTGACAAATTTTTGATATAATTCACAGGGATTGAGATAATTGATCTGACATCTTGCGTAAGCTTCCTTTAAAGGAAGCACAGTGTCTTTGAGTGTAAAAGTTAAATCTGAAAATCAAATTTATTGTTCAGTACTATATAATTTACCAAACTGTATCTTGTTGTTTTCTACATAGTTGCAAAATCTCGGGCCGGCCCGGCCCGGCCCGCGGGTCTGCTCGTCGAGAATTTTGGCGGGCCGGGCCGGGGTCTGTACAAACACGGATTTTTTCGACTTTTTTTGGAAAATTGTGACATTTTCTCAAAAATTTAAACAAAAACGACCTATTTTTTGACTACTTTCTACTTTGTTAATTTTGTTAAATAATGTAACTTTTCTTCTTTTTTTAATTCAAAAAAGTTACCCAATTTTTCATTGGAAATTTTTCAACAGTGATAGGCGGGCCGGGCCGAGAAAATTCGTCTACCGGTCCGGCCTTTTGCAACTATGGTTTTCTATTCCCCCCCCCCCCCCCCCCTATCCACAGTAATAAATCCGAGACTTTATATCACTATGCGGCGACGAGACACGTTTAACAGCCCACTTGTTAACTTAATTACCTATTCGTTCTGCGTCTCTTCATCTCTCTCCTCCTTCATCTCAATCAAAAAACGAACAGCTTTTGCCCATCCCTCGGATAGATAGTCATCTGGCTTCCCCCTTCTGTCGTTACATATCCCCCTCCCGATAATGATCAGTAATTCTTAGCGTCTCTTCAAATCGTGGTCCATCTCTCTTGTCCCCAAGGGAAGGGACCAGTGGATGGAGGTAAACAAATCCAATTGACCTGCGATACTCTGCGCAAATAACACAACTGTCCCCCTCTGTTATCTTTTTGTTCGCCCTATTTAAATTTTCCAGGATTTGACGCTTTTTGCCATTGGTCTAATCTTACCCTGCTATAACGCCCACCGCATTTCAGCTCATATATCTCGGTTCTCGTGTAAGATATCAAAAAGTTGTCCACTGATAAAATGTTAATCATAATATGAGAAATATTTTGTTAGTTTAAAGATTTTTGATACCTTTTACAGGAACCAAAATAAACTGGTTCAAAGGGCAAGCATTAGAGTGTTTACAGGACTTCAAACATTTTCTGGGTTGTGGTCAAAGAATATTTTTGGAGTCTCAGTCACTCTAACAAAAACCAAACAGTAGAAAAAATAACGTCTTCTGGAACCTTCTGGAACCTTCTGTCACCTCTTCCTAATACATTTTGATGTATCTTCATTGTCCTGTCCTGGTCTTGCCCTTCTTCTTCTTTCTCCTGTCCACTTCGACGGCAGCTGTAGAAATAGAAAGCAACGACGATGTCTTTTTGGCCCCGTCGTTGTGCACATCTCACGTCCTGATGTGTCTGCGTTTCTTCTACATTATCGAATCTCTCGCCGCCAATTGAGGCTCTCCTTAGCACATGCACACATTCTCACCCCCTCACTCCCTCTTGCCCATCTACTACCCTAACGCTTTTTTTTGCAACAGACATGGACCAAGAGGTCTAAACAAATCATTAGAGCTGATTTTTTTAGTTTTAGGAATTTTTTAAAGTTCTAATGGAGCATTATTTTTATGTTGTTTCTATTCCCATACTATTTTCAATGATCTATAATGTTTTTACATATTTTATGTCGCTTTCATTTTTTTGGATAATCCCTTGATTTATAATTTTCCGATATTTTAAATTGCCATATTCTGAATTCCTGTCTTTCTGCATTTTGGAATTTAAATTAATTTTTGAATTATTGAATATTTGAAATTTTCGATTTCTCGAATTAATGAATTTTCGAATTTTTCGAGTTTTAGGAGTTTTCTAAATTTCGAATTCTTGAACTTTCGTTTTTTGAAATTTTTGGAATCTTTGAATTTTCGACTTTTTGGAGTTTTTTTATTTTTTAGGAACCTCTGAATTTTGAAATGTAGTTTTTTTTCAAATTTTGAACTTAAAAATTGTCAGCGTTTTCTGAATTTTTTAATTTGAAAAACTACTGTAATTCTAAAATTCTTTTTTTCAACATAGCCCACCCTACACATTCACTCAGTGCTCAATTATCGCGGTTCCTATGAAAGGTATCAAAAATTAATAAACCAATAAAATATTTGTGTTATTGTGATAAACATTTTATTAGTTGGGCACTCTTTGAACAGAACCTGCAAACTGGCTTTAAATGATTTTATGAATTATTGATTTGACCAATGAAAACGAATCTACATAATTTCCCTTTTTTAATTTTCAAGTCCCGAAACTCTTTTTTTCGCAAAATTCCCAATATTCGTTTACACCTCTCTAACTACTTCACACATGCTAATCCATCAATAAAACACATAATATTAGAAATAAAACTTTCGCCTCTCTCTCCAGAAGTGTAATAACACATTGTATCTATCGTATCATCATCCGTTATCACGAACACATCTCCTATCAAATTTATCTTTTTCTTTTCTTCGATACATCATATTTTTTATCACCTATCATCTTTCATTTTTCGCTCCCTTCAGTCGGCACCCACTCTTTGATCCCTCCATTGGCTCCCAAACTCTTCTTTCTTTTTTTTCCACCAAAACTCATTCGTCTTTTTCTCATTTCTGTCCGTATGGTGTCCAGTCCATCCTCACCACGACCCATCAATCTATCCATTTTATCAATTTTTAAGTAGCCCCTTCTCTTTCCTACCAGTTCTCGTTTTCACTTTTCAATGCACGTTTCGCTTCATTTCCTTCTGAAATTCCTCCTATATCGAGGTCACCATTAGAGTCCAAGAACTTTCCACCATTCAATGTTTGTTTGGATACCAAAAAAGAGACGGAGCTGACAGGTGGTGAGGGGAATTGTTTGGTTTAGCAGAGCGGAAGAGCAAATCAGTCGGCGGCCCGTTTTTGATGTGGTTTCAAAATAAACAGTACCTTTTTTTTTCTTCTCTGCAAATTAGCTACGTTTGTAGTCAGGGTTTTGCCTAATTGACCTAAAAAAACAAAATCAGAGATTCTTTGTAAAATTCCTACAATGTGAATCCTCTAATATAAGTCCACTCTATACGTTTACTTTCAGCTCAATTATCTCGGTTCCTTTAAAAATATCAAAAATATGTCAACTAATAAATTGTTTTTTATAATATCACCAATATTTTGTCAGTTAACCACTTTTTAATAGCTTTTAAAGAAACTGAGATAATTTTACTAAAAACTCACTAATAGGGTTGGCTTCTATCAAAGCAAATACGTCAGTCAACCTTGAAGACCTGGAAAAAGTACATACGAATTTTTCGATTATTTTGAAAATTTCAGAATATTCTTAACAAAATTATAGATTCAATTTTGTAGTTGACACTTTTTTGTGAATTTCCAAAGAAGCGAGATAAGCGGTTTTGAACAAGGTTCAACATTTTCGGAACTTTTTTGATTACAAACGGTATATTTCATCAGAATGAAATTCGGCGAAAAAGTGGTCAATTACAAAATTGAATCAATTTTAATGTTTAGTATTAATTGAATTTCCCAGAGTATCGGAAAAATTCTGGATTATTTTTGAGGGGTTCCAAAGTTTACTACCGTATACACTCCAATGGGAGCATCAACCGCCATAACTTTCGACTTTGAGCTGATTTATCTCGGTTCCTGTCAAAGATATAAAAAATTTGTCAACTGACAAAATGTTTATCATACTTTTTTAATATTTTATTAGTTTACAGATTTTTAATATCTATTATAGGAACCGAGATAATAGAGCTCAAAGAAGCACATCTAGGTGTGAGCTTCCATTAGAACATATACGGTAACCTTCACGCCAAAGGCATCCCAGAACTTATGAATTCTATCCCACAGGCAATTTCGAAACTTACAAGTTTTCCTCTTTTTTTTTACAATTCTCAATTCTCTCCTTTCCCATTTTTCTGTTCCACCATCCGAACAGAACAGAAAAGTGGTAGCAATTAAAGGCTGAACATAACTACACACTGTGTCCTTTTCGTTTCTCTTACCTGGAACTTCTAAGAAACTTCAAGGAAAAATGAAAAATGAAGTCCAGTTAGGATCGCTTGTTTGCTCAGTGACTCTTTCCTTATGAAAAGGATAGTGTGTACAGTTGAAGATACGCAGAGAGGGTGAGAAGAAGCATGTTCGGAAAAGACCAGTTTCACTTTCATTATGACCCCTCTCTCGTTTTGCTAGGCAGATGCTGCTAGTGATGGTTAAGTTTTGTGTCTACTTGATGGATTAGCCAGTTTCTATGATCTACATGATCCTTGGTCAGTTTTAGGACCATTTTGTCGATCAATTTTTTCTGAAAAAGTTACTTTAGATTTTTCGGATTTTTCGGAATTTTTCAGAATTCTTAGAAATTGAAAAAATCAAACAATATTTTGGTTTTTTTTGTTTCGCAGATTTTTCACATTTTTTGAGCAATTTCAGAATTTCTGGAAGATTTGGAAATTTTTGGTTTTTTCAAAAATTTTGGAATTTCTGGAATTGTGGGTCTGAGGAAGGGCAAGATCATCTTGGAGCCCATGTATATCGGTTCCGATCACCCAACTGAAAAAATGTTCAAAATTTTATGGTTAACGTTTTATTAGTTAATCTATTTTTTATATCTAGCTTTGAGAGCGAGATAAATTGGGTCCAAGACGGTGCACCATATTTCCATGTCTACGAAAATCCCATTTCGAGAATCCTCAGCATGTCCCATTGTTGCTTCACACCCGCTATCCCTTTTCAATACCCCATCCAATTCTGTCTGTCTCAAATCTTTTGGCACCCTATTCCATCCAATTCTCACATCTCCTCCATCCCCCTAATTGCCCATTTTGGGACACTCTCTCTCTCAATCGGAAAACGGGACCTCCCCGAACGCTTGAGTGGACTCCTAATTACACGAAGTGCTTGTAGTAGTTGGATTGAGAGGAAAAGTTGTAAAAGGGAAAGAGCCCATCAATTTCGTGCTCATTCATTGTTCTCTCAATGGAGAGAGAGAGAGAGAGAGAGAGAGAGAGAGAGAGAGAGGGCATCTGTTGATTCAGACGTTTTGGAGTCCTAAGTCCTAGTTCTAGAACCTTCTAGAACTTCAACGTCTTAAATTTAGTGCTTCCAATTAAAATCGTAAATTCCAAACGTTCTTTTGCAACTTGAGGGACAAGAAGAGGTGATAAAACAAAATAGCCACGTCATAAAAATTCCTTCTCTTTTCAAATTTCCAACATTCTCAGTTTCCCTTCCTCTGTCCCCTCATTTTTAACTTCCTTGATTGAAATCACCAGAAAACACTGAACATTTTTGATCATACAATTTGAAAATTTTACCCTTTTCCCGCCTCTCCAAGCTCCAAGACGTTGTCAGAAGAAGTGTATAATTTAGAAGACGTCGTCAATCAGCAGATTTCCGTTTCCTGACGGGGGAGCACATTGCGTTTTTTTGGATTCTTTAGTTCTCGCTCCTTATATATTTTTGTTCTTTTGTTTTTTGTTCTCAAGCTATAGAGGACATTTTTCTTTTTTTTTCTTTTTTTTTGTAAAATTGTGTTGTCTTTTGTGGAGCTTTTTACAAATTGATGAGCATAGATTGTCACGACGAGGTGACGAATTTTTTTTAACGAAAATCGAAAATCTGAATCTCAAAATACGAAAATCTATAATTCTATAAATAGAATATAGAATCTTTTAAATTTTGAATATTCAGAATTTCGAATTTTCAAGATGTTGAAATTTCCTTTAACATTCGATGAAAATGGAAAATTTTGAATACTTAGCAATTCAACATTTTTGAATTTCGATCAACTTTGAAAGGTTCAAATTTTGAATTTTGAAAATGTTGAATTTTTCCTAATTTTCAAAATTTTAATCATTTTGAAAATGTTGAGTTTCCAGGATCCTTGGAATTTTAATCTTGAAATTTTAAATTTTGGAATCTTGAAATTTTAAGAATTTTGAATTTTCCATACTTGTAATCTGGGCCTTTGCCGGGCCTTCGCGGGGATAATTGGCACTTTCCATAAACTTTGAGATGTGACAGACCAATTCAATATTGCTTCGACCGGAAAGTTTATGGAAAGTGCCAATTATCTGGGTGCAAAACATTGTCAATGGTCAAATGCGCGTATTGTGCCAAGAACATATGTTTCCAGCAGTTTGTCATCGAATGCCACCGATGTGTATAGAATCCTCAACTGTTTTTTCAATAAAAAAAACAAAAAAAAATTGAAAAAAACATTTTGAAAAATCTTCGATGAACCCCCATGAGCATATTTGTGAATTTCTTCAAAAATTAAATGTCTGTTTTTATTCTGGAAAATGCCTATTCATAACGAGAAACTCCCGAAAAACATGTTTAAATTGCGTAAATTTTATTCCAGAGCCAGTTATGGCAGCTTAAAATAAAACAAAAAAATTTTGCAAATTTTTTGGGATCGGGAGAATCGAACCTACAACCTTCCTCCTCTGAACTTGCCATTTTACCACTTTACCACACTGCTGATCGAAATCTATTGTTTTAAAAGAAATACACTATTCCGTGAAAAAAATTTCACGAGAAATTGCTTAATCATAGGGAAACTTTTCTAGGTCACAACTCAGCTCACGTGAGCATTTTGCTGATTTTTTTTAACAGATTTAGAATCCTCATAAGCTCTTCTATCTGCTCCCAACATTTCAAAAAAAGTTAAACCTGCTCCCTCAAGTAACTCCCTTGTTAAATGTTGATTTTCCAATCATTTTTCAATATGTTTTTTCTTTAAAAAAAATAGTAAAATTCCCAATCATTTTCCCTCCTGTCCACCACACATTCCTACTCCTTTGATTTCCCTCGATGTGCTGATGTCTTTATGATATTCTCTAACCAACTCTCTTCATTTCCCACACTATCTCCCCTCATCAATTTGATGAGGTGAAGCACATTGTCTTTGTCTCTTCATTTCTCATACTCTCTTATTTTCCATTTTTCATTCATATGATATTATCTTTCTGGAAGAAGATAGGAGGAAAACTGTTTTTGCACAGAGCAGTCACTTTTGGCTCTTTTTTCTTATCAAACAGCTTCTTCTCGGTATTCTCTTCTTTTTATGTTTTCATTGAAATTCTATTTTTAAATTTCCGCTTTTCTGACAGAAACTCATGTCAAAGGTCACTTTTGTCAGTTTTTTTCCGAACGGACGAGTTGTCAATTTTCCCATTTCAAACCGCTTTTTGATCTCCAAATCTGCCCTCGGGGGGATCAGCCTTCTTTTCTTCTTCCTTTTTTAGTTTTTTTTTCAATGTTTTCACAATTTTTTAGTCTACCATGGAAGATTTTTAGACATCAAGAACCCATATTTTTTAGTCTTTTTTTGGAAACGAATTTCTTTTTCTGGAAAAAATGGGTTTTTGATAAGCATTTGAGAAGATTACCTGGAAAAAATGATGACATGAATAGAGTGAAATTCTGTTGGAAATTTGAAATATTTTTGAAAAAAAAAAAGAAAATTCAAAAATTCAGAAATTCAAAAATTCAGAAATTCAGAAATTCAGAAATTCAGAAATTCAGAAATTCAGAAATTCAGAAATTCAGAAATTCAGAAATTCAGAAATTCAGAAATTCAGAAATTCAGAAATTCAGAAATTCAGAAATTCAGAAATTCAGAAATTCAGAAATTTAGAAATTTAGAATGGAGAAAAATTTGAAAACCTAAAAAACCAAATCCTGGGATCTTAGAATTCAGAATAACACCTACCGTAAACACTCTAATAGAACGCCACCCAAACATTCAGCTTTTATACCATATATCTCATTTTCTGTGAAAGACGTGTAAAAGTGGTCAACTAAAAAAATGTTCATCGTAACATCAGTAACATTTTATCGGTTAACAGTTTTCCGATATCTTTTACAGAAAATGAGATATATAGGCTCAAAGTTGACTGTTTGGTGGGCGTTCTATGGAGTGTTTACGGTAATAATAAAAATGGAGCTCTCAGAGCTGTTGCCTCATAATTTAAAAAAAAACAGAAATTCTGAAAATATCGCATTTATTTTTCCCATTCCCATTATCCCTCCATTCTATTCAGGATACCGAGAACCTGATTATTTCCCCCTCTTTTCTCCTCTCTCCCATTATTTTTCCTCGCCTATTTTTCTATATTTTTCTCCTTTTAATTAGCGTCTCTTTCTGATTTTCGGATCTCAAAAAAAGAAGAAAAAGAAGAAGCTTCTCCTTCTTCTTCATTGTTATGCAACCCTGTCTTTTCGTCAAGAAGACGTTGTCCATCAATAATCAATTTGAAAAATGACGATGATGTACTTCTTCCTCCTCCTCTCCTTCTTCTTCTTTTTCTTTCTTATTTCTGGAAATAGAAAAAGAAGAAGAAACAATTTATTTTTTTTTCTCAAATTGACCTCTTCTACATTTTTTTTTTCATCACTCCTCCTCTTCTCTTTTCTCTTGCAATATCAAATTTCCTCGATTTTTTTTTCTTTTTCCAAGCTTTTCCACTTTTCCCAACTTTTCTCTTGCCTTCTGGCTTCCGATTTGTGTCAGTTTTTTTTTTGAGATTGCTCAGCTCTCAGTCAATAGATTACTGTAGCTTCAAAGATTATGTTGTTCCAAGTGATTACTGTAGTTTCTGTGTCGAAAAAATCAAGAATCTCTATTTAAATTATTATTTGTCTTTTTTTTTTCAAAAATTGATATTTTTCAAAAATTCGAGCTAAATTATTGTTTTCATATTTTCTTTCCTAATTTTCATGGAAAATTGATTTTGAATCAAAATTTAAGACACCAAATTCTTGATCAATTATTTCAAAACTTCCAATTTCAAATTGATTCCGAAAACTCTTCAACCATGAAAAGTTCTCAAAACGTCTCCCAAAACCAAAAAAAATGCCGTATTCCTTATCATATTATAATCACACACACATTTTTTTTGGAGAAGGGAACGCCCAATGACTAATCAAAAAACAGTTTATTGGCCTTTATATGCCCATTTTTACCCCCTCTATCATTCCCTTTTTTAATCATTTCCATAATCGGCTCATTTTTTCTGGGTTTAATCGATCACACTCTCTTATCGATAACCTATTTCCTTTCTGTGAAACCTCCCATTCTATTTTTGATCGATTTTTTTCTCTATTTTTTGCTCTCTCCTCTTCCGCAGCTTCTCCGAAAACTTTCTCAAAAATTTCCTTATTTTCCAGCCTACAGTAGTTATGCGAGACACAAAAGAATGGCGAGGGACGACGTCAACGAGTCGGGTATTCGTTCAAAAAGGATATCAATTATCAGATGAATTGGCACTTCGAAAAGTGCAAGTTTTGGAGAGGCGGTACGGTGGAGCGCAGTTGGCACATCGAGCAGCGACGATTATTCAAAGGGCATGGAGGGAATACTGTATAATGAAACAGTGGATGGTTATTAGGCATAAACATGATGCGTAAGTCTTTCTTTTTTTTAATAAAATTGCTGGACATGAATTAGCTTTAGCTAAAACCGTTAACCTATATTTCTCATTTCTTGTGAAAGATATCAAAAATGTGTCGACTGACAGAATGTTCGTCATAATATCACCTATAGTTTAATTGTTAACAATTTTTGATATTTCTTACGGTAACCGAGATTAATCGGGTCAAAGTTGAAAGTCCAGTTTTCGCCTACGTAGCTCATTGGCATTCCTCACTTTGAGCTCGATTATCTCGTATCCTGTGAAAGATATCAAAAAAAGGTGAACTGACAAAAGGTTTGCCATGATATTACCAACATTTTATCAGTTGACGGATTTTTGATATCTCTAAAAGGAGTTGAGATAATTGAGCTCATAGTCCAGCTATTGTAACTGTAATAGAACACCACCTGAAAGGTCAACTTTGCACTCAATTATCTCAGTTCCTTCAAAAGATATCCAAAATTTGTCAACTGATAAAAATTTGTCCAAAGTGTCACCAACATTTAAGCAGTTGACAAATTTTTGATATCTCTCCTAGGAACCGAGATAATTGAGCTCATGGTACTGCTACCCTAATCCTAACAGAACGCCACCCAAACCGCCAACTTTGAGCTCAATTATCTTAGTCCCTATAAGAGATATCAAAATTTTGCCAACTGATGAAATGTTTGCCATGATATCCCCAACATTTTATCAGTTGACATTTTTGATATGTCTGATAGAAACCGTGTTAATCGAGCTCAAGTTTATAACTAGAGTGGCGTCTGACTCATTCCCCAAAGGCAGAAACCTGTACTTTTTGTTGTTGTTCACCAAACTTTTATTTTGCAACAAGACATTAGTAATGTCTCTCTAATTAGACTGTTGTCGTCAACCAAAAAACTTTTTGCAAATTGAAACAAGAATACAACTAGTTTTTTTCAAGACTACAACTAGTAGAATTCTAGAGAACGAAAAAAAAATTAGAAAATTCTGAAATATTCTAGACCTCTGCCTTATATTTTCCCCGGAAAACACCATCCGTTAAGTTCCATGCATAAAACACATGTTTCCGGAACATTATCACATTTAGTAAATACACTCTCTTCTGCCGATTTAATGTGATGATGGCAATCGTTTTTTTTTTTCGATTTGAAAGCGAAACGTTCGTTTGTCCTTTCACTAACTTAATACCTGCTTTGTGTCTCTTTTCTTCAACAAACAATTCTCTTTTTTACAGAATACCAGACCATCTCGATGCAAGATGCGGAGTGTCAAACAGTCAGCGGAACGAGCTATCACTAACCAGGTTAGTAGCGTTTTAATTTTCGATACTTCCCATTTACTTTACTTTTAGTCATTTTGACTCACTAGTGCCTAGATGTGTCCAACGTTTAAAGATGATGTACGGTTAAATTTTTTATTGCTTTATTAGACAATCGTATATTACTCTGGTTCAATTTCGATGCGCGTTGCCGGCCGAGAGTGGGCGGATCCGGTAGCGAAATCCTTTAAGGGTCATGGTGTTTCTGACCCATTTTTCAGATTTTTCGACGAATTTTATCAATTTTGAACGTTTTTTTTTTCGTAAGAACCCGAAAATAGCAAAAATCGCCTAAAAACAACGGAAAATCGTCGAAATTTTGAAAAAAAAATTGTTCAATAATTTTCATTGTTTTCATGCAAATTTTGCGATTTGTCGGATTTTTGTGAAACAAAAATATCGAAATCGTTAAAATTCGTCGAAAAATTGAACAAAATAGAGCATGCACTTTTCCTAATTATTTTCTGACCTAATTTTTTGAAGAACTGCATGAATTTTGAGCTTTTTAGAAATAATTATGAAAAATACATGCTCCACAAAATTATCTCAATGGAAATTATCTAGAAAAAACTTCTAGTTTTTGGCGATTTTTCGGGGATTTCCCGATTTTCGCGAATAAAAGTTAAAAACGAAAAAAACAGGCCAGAAAATAATCTTAATAACTACATGCTCCTTTAAAGATTTCGCTACCGGATCTAAGCTCCGCCCATTGAAAATAGACCACAGTAAAACTTTCCGTTCCCATTTACTTTACTGTTAAACACTACCACCTGGTACACTGTCTTTCCTCAGGCACTAGGTACCGTGACTCAAAAATCTCTCTTTCTGAGAATTGGAGACACATGTTTATAGACCATTTTCTCCATAAAAATTGTCTCCCTTTCCTTCTTAATTCCTGATTTTCGCCACTTTTTGCGCGAATCTCATCCATTGGAGGAAGGATACGGTTTTTATGACGCCTCGGTGTGTATTATCCTAGACAGCGCTATTAAAACTTTCTCGAAGATATTTTCTTTTTGTTTTATATACATTGCGATCAGCTGGAAAATGCAAAAACAATTTTTCTTCCTTTTTTCAAATTCTCAGCATTTCCTGGATACTTCCTTTCTGGCGCGAAACGATCCTTTCCGGTAGTTTCGGACCCACACAACCCCATGCATAAGTATTTATTTATTTATTTGGCACACTTTTTTTCTATCTCAAGAGAAATTTTACGTTTTTTTTCGTCCTAGCGAGAAACGTGTCAAAATACGGACGGCACAGTTGACCACTAGAGAGCTCTGTGCCTAGATAATTTTGGCCTCGGACGGCGCGGAAAGAGCTGTCAAAGAATCGAAAATAAACATTTTGGACTACTCCCTTTTCGACACCCTTTTCGTCGTAATCATTGTGCCTTCTTGTGTGACCAAAGATGCAATTTTTCAAATTTTTGACATTTTCGAAAAAAAAAAGTTTTTTTTCGAGTAGTTTTTTAAATCGAATTTCAGCCATATATATTTTTATATGATTATTTCTTCTTCAAAACCAATTTTTCTATGAGAAATTCCACTGAGAATCATCTTCGAAATCAAATTTCAGAAATTTTTTCTTCAAATTATTCTGTGCAGTTTACCGGTGACAGTGTTTTGCGTACTTTTCATCGCATACCGTATCCCCGAGAAAGAGAGCACACCAACTGGGAGGAAAAGAAAAAGTGGGAAGAACCATCTGGGAGGAAAAATGGGCGGAGCCTAATTTGCAACCCTGGCACGGTCTTGCCGCATGGTTTATTTTTACCATTTGGTACCTGGTCAAGAAAAAACCATGCGACAAACCTCCCAGTTGGTGTGCTCTCCCGAGAAATTTAAATCAGAACTTTCTTGAAAAATACACCTAAAAAGCGGTAAAATAAGCGAAATTTTGGTTTTTTTCCGATTCCTAGGAAGAATCTGCATTTTTTCAAATCTATAAATGATGATTTTGTCTGAAAGATTAGCTATAGATTTCGAGATTTTTGGAATTTTCCGAAAAATAGCATTCGCGCTCTATGGCTAATTTTTTCGAGAGGGAACTTTAAATTTGTTCTTCTGAACTTTTTTTTCCTCAAAATCGTCAGAATTAAATAAAAACTTAACAAACATGAAGTTTCTAACCGCAATATTTACAATGATACTAGCATTTTTCAAAATACTAATGTACGAATTTTCCTCTTCCAGCCTTTTTTCGAATTCCTTTTTTTTCAGCCGCTACGCCACAAGCCTCAGCGCTCAACTCCGAATAGATCGTGCCGCCCGTTCGAATACCGTCGATCGGAGTCCACCGTCGCCAGCGCCGCCCGTACTGGCGAATTTGCAAAATTCGAATATGATTGGTATGTTTTTTGCTTCCCGACAATAATGTTTTGCTTCTCCTCTTCCTTTGTGACTAATTTACAAATCTGAAGAGAGTGAGTGACCGCAAGTGGCGGAGCTTTTTGAGTTTAAATTCAAAAGAAGTGTCTTCTTCTTTTTCTTCTTTTTTCTTCTCCATTTCTCGGTGGCATATGTGCGAAGATTCTCTGATGGAGTCGCCACCGCCGACGCCACTAAATTATCTTCTCACACAACAAATTTTCCCATTTCCCTCTTTTTTTTCATTTATCTTCTCTTTTTCTATGGCGCAGAGTCAGAAAATGTTGCCATTTTGTGTCGTTTCGGTGTTCGAAACGGAACGAAATGATCGGAATGAAAAGATAAACAGAGACAAGGTGACAGGTGAAAAGACAGTCAAACACCGATTTCTTTTTTATCTCATTTACTCGAAAAAATTCGAAAAAGTTCAATTTTCAAATGTTCTCATTTTTTCTAATCGTTGAGAACTGTTCCCGCTCACTTCGCGCTCCGCGCACCTTATCTACGCCCATCGGGACTTGGTTAGAAAGCCCCGCCGTGGTGTAGTGGTAAAGCGCCCGCCCTTCAATCCGATGAGCCCGGCACCCACAAGTTCGACCCCACCCAAGGGAATTTTGTTTTTTTTTCTCTTTTTTCTACAATCTAGAAACAGTCTAGATGTCAAATTAAGACCTTAGGTGTATATTTCATCAACCAACCTGTACACACTCGAGTTGAATAAAGTCATAAGACCCCCACCACTTGGATAAAATACTTCAAAGTTCATCGATCTTCTCCTCTTGTTGTGTCAATTGGCCAAGTTTCTCCTCCTCCTCGTCCCTTGCAGATGATAGGGAGGAGATGCCAATCAGTTCACATTCCACTTTTTTCAATGATTTTATATCTTTTGGTTTTTTGTCGCAGTTTTTTGAGTGATAAGAAAATGTTACTATTTTTGGGTTTTCAGAATTTTCCAGAAAAATACCTGAAACACCAAAAAGTGTATGTTCAGAAATCAATTTCGAAAACACACACCTTTTTTTGTTTATATTTGAGACATAAAACCGCCAACGGAGGTCTTCCTTCCCCTATGTGGGTGATAGTTTTTTTTTGTTTCGATTCGTCACTTTTTGAAACTTTTGAAAAAAATTTCAAAATTCCTTCTTTCAAATCCCCTAATAAAGCACTAATTGGGTCATTGAAACTTCAAAAAATAAACAATTTTTTCCAATTTTCGATTTTTCTAGAAAGTTCAAGAAGCCTCAATTTCTTGCTCATTGCTCATTTTGCTCACCTGTCAACAGTGATTCATTAGATACACAATGTAGCTGGCCTTTTTCTGGTCTTTTCGGATTTTCTTACTTTGAAATTCCAAGTTTTTTTTTCCCGTCCCGTCACTCTTTTCTCTTTTTTTCCCTAATTATTTATTCATCTGGGAAAGAAGTATGAGAAAAGGAAGAAGGCCGAACTATACAAACTTTTTTTGAAGCCGAGAACATAGAGAGAAAAAACTCGTAAAGTGTGAAACATGCAAATTTTCTCCTCGTCTCCAAATTCTTCGAATTTCCTTGTCACCTCGTTTAAAGTCGCACGGCTTGAATCTCACCACGATTACTGTATTTCATAGTTGCAAGCGAGCCGGTCCGGCCCGGGCAGGTGGCGGTCCGGCTGATAACTTGTCCCTAGAAGATATGCAGATAGTTTTGGTACCAAATGATAGATCTCGACAGGACCCATCATACCTATATCATTAGAGCCGGATTTCATTCTGGTAACATGCCGAAAAATGGGTTTGAATGA
>NC_013487.2:12998663-13063312 GCF_000004555.2 Caenorhabditis briggsae | reverse complement strand
AATGACAAAAATTCTGCTTTTTGCCAAATTGGTCGAAAACTGACGACATTCAAGCCCAGGTTGCGGCATGTTACCGGAATGGAATCCGGCTCTAATGATATAGGTATGATGGGCCCTGTCGAGATCTATCATTTGGTACCAATATCTCATTCTAGGGACAAGTTATCAGCCGGCCCGCTTGCAACTATGCCGTATTTCTTCTTATAGAAGCCCACTCAAACCGTCAGTTTTGAGCTCAATTATCTCGGTTTCTATGAAAGATATCAAAATTTTGTCAACTGATAAAATATTGCTGATATCATGATAAAAGGATTTTTATATATTCTAAAAGAACCGAGATAATTGAGCTCAAAGTTGACGGATATTAGATGAACTACAGTATTTCAAACACTACGATAGTTTGCGCCCAACCTGAAATTATCGATTTTTGCAGAAAGTCTAATGTCCCCCCGACTCGGAAACCGTAGATTCGCCGCGTCGACAGCAAGATGCGCGCCAGCGGCCTCCGAGCTGCAGAGCACAGAAGTCTGGCTTCCACGACCGTCACTAGTGAATCAGAATCCGGCACATTCGAATTCGTTGCCACGTTTGGATAAGCATCGAGTCCATGAGTGAGTTGAGAATTGAAAATTAGCGAAAATTAGGATTTTTAGAGCTAAAATTACCGAAAAATTCGCAATTTTGAGCTAAATTCCCTTCAAAACTGATGTTTTTTTCGAATTTTCGAAATCTTAACGCTTCAAGTTGAAGCGTTTGGCTGAAAATGAAAACAAACTGAAACTCAATTCAATTCCAACCAGAAAAAAAGCAATTTTCCGTTCAATTTTGTCTTTTTTGCTGAAAAAGTCTGGCATTTCCGTTTTTTCGAACTGATTAGTATTTTTTTTGGCAATATTCAAATTTTGCCACCCGAATATTTTTTCCAATTTGTGCATTTTTTTTCGCAGACGCAGTGAATCGAGTAACGGTCGAAAGAAGTCGGAAATCAATAACAAGCCACAACGACAAATGACAGATCAGGAGAGAAAACGACAGTACCGGATAGCACTCAACTTTTTCAATAAGTGAGTTTTTGTGGCAGTAGAGCGAATTTGCGAAAATTGAAAAAAACATTTTTTTTTGGTTTTCCGAAGTTTCAAATTCAAAAAATTATCAAAAATTCAGCAAATATACTCCGTTGACAACCCAAAATTTTTGAATTTTAAAATTTTTGCAACCCTGCTCTATAGACAATCTTTTGAGCGGTTTTTCAAAAATTTCCAAATTCAAAAAATTCAGCAAATTTGCTCTATAAACAACCCTAGAAAACTAACTTCCAGAAAACCCGAGCGAGGTGTTCAACTGCTAACCGCGTGGGGATTCGTCAAAAGTTCCCCCGATTCGCTGGCCAGTTTACTGTTCGGACGGCGTGGACTGAGTAAATCAATGATTGGAGAGTATATCGGCACACTACATTCACCGTATCATAGTTTAGTTTTGAAGTGAGTACGCAAGCATCATATCTGACGCGCAAATTTTGATTTTCTGGCAGAAATTTATGTTTTATCAGTAAGCACTTCTCCATCATATCTTACGCACGAATTTCAAATTCGCGCTGAAGTCGTGGATTCGTCCGCAAACAATTTCAATTTTTGCATATTTTCTGGGCGAATACACTTCGGTATCATGTCTGACGCGCAGTTTCAATCTTTCGTAGAAATTAAAGCTTTGTCCGCAAACAAAAATATCCTGGCATCATAGCTGACGCGCAAATTTCCATTTTTTCAAAGACTGATTTTCCAGATATTTCACCGGAATGATTGATATTCGAGGTCTCGAAGTGGACGTAGCCCTTCGAAAAGCCATGCAATTCTTCATTCTACCCAAAGAAGCCGAGAAAATCGATAGGATAATTCAAGCGTTTGCTTTGCACTACTCCAAATCCAACCCAAAAAGAACGTCGAATTTCCGTGGTGGATGGGATACGATACATCTGCTATCGTTTGCAATTATCATGCTCAACACAGATTTACACTCGCCAAATGTGAGCAGCGAATGACGCAGGCGGATTTTGTGAAGAATTTGAGGGGGCAGGATAAGGTGAACGGGGAGAAAAGTGGAGAGGATATTGATAGGAAAACACTGGAAGGGATCTATGATCGGATAAAGAAGGATGAATTGAAAGCGGGAGATGACCACGTGGCACAGGTTCAACGGGTGGATCGGGCAATAGTTGGGAAGGATAAACCGGTAAGAAGCAGGGATTTTTTTAATTCCGGAATATTCCAATTTTCGAATTTCCGGAGTTTTGAAAGTAGAATTTTCGGAGAATTACGATTTTGAAAATTGCCGAATTTCGGAATATTGCGATGTTTAAGTTTTTGGAATTCACTAGTTTTCCAATTTTTGAATTTCAGAATTTTCCGATTTTCAAATTTTCGAAAATTCAAAATCTTTAGAATTTTAGAAATATGGAATATCTCGATTTTAGAATTTCGGAATTTCAGAATTACCGAATTTCGACATTTTCCCATTATCAAATTAACAAAAAATTTTCGGATTTTTCAGTTTTTTGAAATTCGGATCTTCTAAATCTTCTGAATTTTCCGATATTCAAAATGCCGGATTTTTCAAATTTTCCTAGTTTTGGAAATTTCGGATTATTGGAAACTTCGGAATTTTAAAATTTTTCCGGTTTTGAAAATTTCAGAATTCTGAATTTTTCCAATTTTTGAAAATTTCGGATTTTCGGAGTTTTGGAATATTCCGATTTTTGAAATTTTCGGATTTTCGGAATTTTGAAAATTTTCCGTTTTTTGAAAATTTCGGATTTTCAGAATTTTCGGAATTTTCCGGACAAGAAATAGGGAAAATCGAAAAAGAATTATCAAAAATAGCTGAAAAACCTAAAAAGGTCTAAGAATTTTGCAAAAAATCGGAGGAAAAATCAAAAAGAGTTCTTTGGAATTCTGATTATTTAAAAACATGAAAAATCCGTAATCGGAAAATTCTGAAATTCCAAAAATCTAAAAATTCCGAGATTCCAATATTTCAAAAATCGGACAATTCCGAGATTTTGGCGAGCGAAGGGTCCACCATTTAATTTTCAGCGTCTCACCGAAACGCCCCGCCGCCTCGTCTGCTATTGTCGTCTCCAGCAAGTAGCCGACCCAACAAAACGTCAGTCATCAACAGCCAGAGAACGAGACGTCTTTCTTTTCAATGATATGATCGTTGTGGCGAAAGGAGTGAGAAGAGGGTCTACTTCGATGGTCGGATGCACATATACACTCAAACAATGGACAGTTCTACTCGGAGCCCATGTCACGGAATTCCAACGAGGGCAGTATGAATTCGGACTCACTATCACATGTCCCAACAAGGATAAGATACACTTTAACGCTCGGAATTTCGAGGATCGATGTCATTTTGTGGCCGATGTCACTGAATCGATTCGAGAGGCGACGGAAATGGAACAAGTGAGGTTGGAGATGGAAATGGAGCATCATACGACGATTCGATCCGATAATCAGAGAGATTCCGGTCTTCCTGATATGGATGAATCCATGAAGTTATCGGTGAGTTCTTTTTTTTTTGTTAAAAATCGGCTATCTTCTGCATTTGCGCGTCAGGGTGTTTGCGTACGAAACATTTTATTTTACGACGCTTTTTAGAAATGTTTTGAATCACAAAATTCTGCATACGAAATGGCTTTTTTTGAATTTTTCTTTTTAATCCCAATGGTTTTTTTTTCAGAACGGCAGCAACAGCAGTGCTGGCTCATCGAGCTCCTCCACCAACAACGGATCCTCATTCCGACGCCTCTCGTTCAATTCCCTGGATAGTGGAGTCGTTGAAGAGCACCTTGAAGCCTGTTGAGCTTTTTCTAATGATTTCTATTTATCTTTTTTTCCCGGCTTATTCTTTCCCCAGTCACTCCCAGAACCTAGTCATAAACTTTCAGAAAATCGATATCAAGCATAATTTTCCTTATCCCCCGATTCGTGTGAATATATTATTATGTGTCTTTTTTTGTATATTTCTATTGTATGTGTCTCGTTGGGCATGGCTAAGCCAAACGCGCTCCCCTGCACCCCCATGTTAAATAGGCCGAAATTCTTCTTGTAATCCCCCCTTTTCGTCACTTTTTGTCCCCCCCCCCCCAAACGAGGTACTATTCTTAGACTGCACACTTTTGAAGTATTGCTCATGATTCACTTTGTGTTGACGCTTTCATTTCGGTCGCCGCCTGCCGAATTCGTGCATTTTACATTTTAGAGTCAAAAAATATGTCGTAAAATAATGTGCTTTGACCGCAAACACCAAAGTTGACGCGCAAATGCACAAAACGGAAAGCCCGACCGAATGAAAGCCTTACTTTCTTTCTTCTTAAAGTATTTAAATATGATGAAATTCTGAAATTTTCACTTTTGAAGAAGAGACTGGTCCCTTCGCCCCCTTTTTTCATCCTTATGACTCTTGTTAACTTGCCCCCATTGAGTACTTGTTTCATGAACAAAGTTTAGTTTTATTGAATTTTTTGTGTGTTACAAAACCGAAAAAAACGGTGGTCATCTGGCAATTGTTACGTTTTGAAGTGTAAAAATTTTGCAACAGAAATTCGAAAAAAAAATCGCTTCCAGATGTCCTCAGACGACACTGCAGCGAAAAAGAAACAAATGATGCAGAATTTTCTGAACAGGAAACGAAAAATAGACCTAAAAGTTGGCGAGGAGATTCAGCAGAAGCCGTCGACGTCTTCTGAAACGATAGAAAAGGACGAAAAAGAGAAGAAGGAAGAAGAAAAGTTTGATAAGGTTTGTACGAAATTGAAAAAAGCGCCAAAAGCTACAAGTCCGAGAGGAGTACACGAGATGTTCAATGGAGCGCGCTTGCACTATCAACTTCGTGGATTCCTCTCGAACAAAAGCATTTTTTGTCGAAATTATAAAGTTTTTTCGGTTAAGACTTGCACAAGTATTGAACACTTCGAAAGATTAGAAAAAAGTCAATCGAAAAGTTCGTAAAATCTTCCAGGCTAAAAAAGCGCTGCTTTTCGATGCGAAACGAGCCAAAGACCGGGCGGAGGAGATGGGTCCACAGGGTTATCTGAAACCGAAGATTCCCTCGACGAACAAGGAATTTTTGAGAAGAACCATTCAGTCGACAATGCCACGTGGCAAGAAAAAAAAGTAGTTGATGACAAATAAAGATTTATTTTTGCAAAAAGTTACACTTATTTTACATTAGAGCCAAAAAAAAGCACGATTATAGACAATTTTTACAAAATTCTAGAAGTTCTCGCTGTAGCTGACTTGTTCAGCGGCTGGATGCTCAACGGTATATTTCACAGTGAAGTTTTGAGCCTCTCCTGGCGCCAATTGAACGGTGTAGTCAAGAATCTTCTCTGGAGTGAGCTCGGCTCCAACGGTTGGTTCAGCGGATGACTCGGAAACTTCTTTGGCTTCTGGAGACTCGAGAGTGACCTGAAAAATGGGAATTTAGAGCTTTTAAAATTTAATAAATTACCTTGATTCTGGAATCCGTAGATCTTGGAAGCTGTTCGCGGATAGTGAGAAGCACTGGGTTTGGACGGAGATTGGTGACGGCGGTTGTCTTTTCAGTGACCTGTGAGTTGAGCTTCTCGACGGTTCCAGTTCTCTCTTGATAGTTCTTCACTGGTTTGTACTCTACACGAATGTTTGGATCAACTCCAAGAGAAACTTCGAATTTCTGCGAGACGACGGCGTCTTCAAATTCTCCTTTGTTGACGAATGCACCATCCAAAAAGATGGAAGTTTGGCCAGCGACAAGTGGATAATCAGAAGAGTTGACAGAGTTGGCAACAAGGAAAGCGGCGGCATTTCTCGATGGAACAGTCACATTTGATAGTTTAGTTGGAAGAGTGAATTGACCGATATTCACTTTGTATTCTTCAGTACGATCATCAATTGTTGCTGGACGACCGATGCTGAATTCAGATGCAATATTGCTAGTCTTCACTGTTGCTGATGCATTCTTGAACATGGCTCTTCCCATCATCGGAGCAGCGTCATATGCCATTTCTGCGTACACCATTCCATGTTGTTCTCTATGCGTTGGCTCTGGAACAACGATCGAAGCTTCCAATGCACCGAGTTTTGGCAGCTGCTTGACTCCATGTGCTGGCTTAGCAGTCGACAGAATAAGTGGGACATTCTTCCAATCCTCCCCACTGAATTGGCGAACTTTTCCGAAATATGTGATGTGCATCTCAGCGTCGTCTCCAGAAGTAACACGAATATCGTAGAATGGGAACCAGGCGACATTGTTCACTTGATATGTCACAGTGAGTTCCACGGATCCTCCATCAGTAGATTCGACGACGATGCTAGCGTATTGGGCAGAGTTTCTCCATCTGTATCCAGTGTTATCCCAGTCTTGGCTAGCTCTATGGAATTCTTCCTCGGCTCTTCTGAATTCCTGATCCAGAGTTCTAATTTGCGCACGAAGATCAACAGTCTTATCCTGATGATAAGCATGAAGAGCATTCAAACTCTCAATAGTTCTCCCATCGAAATGAAGACTTCCGTCTTTTCCATTTTTCACTGATTCCGTAATCAAATTATCCAATCCTTCGATTCTCTTCTGTACTGCTGTTCTGCTATCATTGATCTTGTCCTTTGCTCTCTCCTTTTCTTCAAAAGTCGCCTTGATCGCCAAAACTCTCTCCGGAATAACAAAATCGGATCCCTCTTGATTCTTAACGGAGACATCATGGATCACAGCTTCTCCAGATCCGGAGACACGAATCGAATCTTGAACCAAATCGAATGGGAGGTTCTGTAAAAATAAAAAAAATCGTTCTCGTTGAATTCAAAATTGACAAGAATTCATTTTGGGAAGGGAAAACCGGTTCGTGAATTAAATTCGAAGTCAAAAATGGTGAAAAAATAAATACAAATTGTGCCGTTAGAATTTTTTTCTAAAATTTTGAAGTGTTTGCAGAGAGTGTTTGTA
The DNA here is from genome assembly GCF_000004555.2 of Caenorhabditis briggsae. Taxonomy (NCBI): domain Eukaryota; kingdom Metazoa; phylum Nematoda; class Chromadorea; order Rhabditida; family Rhabditidae; genus Caenorhabditis; species Caenorhabditis briggsae. The sequence continues at coordinate 13,056,334 of NC_013487.2, read as the reverse complement.
TAATGCTCGGAAATCTTGGTCAAAAATCACAGTGTTCTTTTTTCGAAGCGTTTTGAAAATGCGCTCAAATGCGAATTACCGTACTTCTACAATCAATTAGCGTTGGTCTCGCGGCGAAAGCCTTAAATTGAGCAGCTGAGTCGCTACTCGGCGGTGTCTACCGGAAAATCGGGTGAAAAAATAGTTTCTAAAGGTTCTGGAAAAAAACACCGTGACAAAAATCAGTATACTAGAAAATTTCGTGTATTGACACAGCTGATACCCTAGAAGCGATGACTCACTCACCTGAACTCGAACTTCATTGTATCCATGAGCCAATTCCAACTGGAATGTTCTCTTCAATTCGGCACAGTTGGATTCCGAGCTGTAGACAAGCGCCTGGACGATTTCGACGTCGTGAAGATTGAGTTTGTGGGTTTCGACGATTGTTGCCATGATTTCTGAAAGAAATTCTAATGTTCTCGAAAAAAAAGAAGGAAAATAAAGAGCTTTAGGGAAATTCTATACGAAATTGAAGGAGAAAAACGACGGGGATCCATGGGAAACGCCAATTTCCATGGAAACTAAAAACGCTCTAAACTCACTGCGCCGAAATACACAGACAAACTTTTCTGGCCTTTTGGCGTCGCTTTTATGTTGGGGAAACGACGAGAGAGAAGAGAATTAGGGATAACGAAAAAGAGAAAAATGGGTGGGGACAGAAAGAGGAACAGAAGTTTCGAAACTACTGAAGGGAAGACGGAAGAAAAAAGATCATTCTTTGACCAAGTATTTCGAGAAGAATACATTCTCAAACGAATAGAAGAAAAATGAGTCAAGGCAAGGGAAGAGAAATGAAAGTCAGAAGAGGAGCACAAATCACAGTGAATAGAGGGAAAAAGAAGACGTTGTTTGATGTTTGGAGCTTGCCAATACGGGTAAACAAGAATATATAAATACTGAAAGTATTAGAAATCATTCTAAAAAATTCTCTTCGGCTATTTTTTGTTGGTAAACAATTAAAAAGTCTCGATTTTCGAAAATATGGAGACAAAAACAACTATGAAGTACTGCGTTGGTATATAAGCAACCTCTGTTCAGATCGACAGCGATTTGTCGGAAAATTTTTAAAGTATCTAAAAATTCAAGGATCTTCTGAAGTTTATTTTGCAACTTCCGACCAGAATATTACCGATGTTTCGGAATTCCACTGCTTATTGTACTACGGTACGACAAAGGCGCACGCGAAGTTTCTTTACGGGTATTGAGCGGGAATTACTGTAAATATGTTTTCGAAATCTGCTCGTCAATTTTTCACGAAAGTTTCGCGCTTTTGTGACTTAAAATTCCGAAATTTTGAATATTCTGAAATTCTGATGAACTTCGAAAAACCCATTCCGAACATCCCTGCTAGAAATTTCGAGAAAATCTGTCAGTTTAATTCGTGTTAGAATTAATCAGATAGCAGTTAAAGGAGGCGAGACAGCAACAATTTCGGGGGCAGTTCGGGGGACGAAATCGCGCCGCGCTTATGTAGACCATCGGTCGTCAGGCGCCTTCGCGCCCCCGTAGCTCAGCCGGTAGCGGCGCTGTACCCCTGAGCTGCCTGTCATGAGTTCAACCCCTCATGGGGGTTCTCTATGCAAAATATCAGGAAAACATTTTTTTTGGTATCTGGCCTCCTTTAAGGTTTATCAGAACTATTGATGACCACATTAACAAACCCACTTCCCTGTTCGATAGATTTTTCATACTTTCCATTAGTACATTGATTTATTTCCGCATCTTATCACAGACCACGATCAGGATAATACTTCTTGACACCAACAAGACTAATTCTACTAGAAACAAAACGAAAAAAAAAATCAGAATATTTATTATTACATTCTATTTTACACATTCAGATAAATATTATAAAGCAAATATACAAAGTGCCAGAAAAATTTGAATATATTTTAGAACTTCTCCTCATAGCTGACTTGTTCCTCGGCTGGATGCTCTGTGACATACTTGACGACGACGGTTCTAGCCTCTCCTGGAGCTAGTTGGACGGTGTAATCAAGAATCTTTTCTGGTGTGATCTCGGCGCCAGCTGTTGGTTCTACACTTGGCTCGGCGACTTCTTTGGCTTCTGGAGATTGGAGCGTGACCTGAAAAAAGAAAGTTAGGAATCAGAGCTTTTAAAATTTAATAAATTACCTTGATTCTGGAATCCGTAGATCTTGGAAGCTGTTCGCGGATAGTGAGAAGCACTGGGTTTGGACGGAGATTGGTGACGGCGGTTGTCTTTTCAGTGACCTGTGAGTTGAGCTTCTCGACGGTTCCAGTTCTCTCTTGATAGTTCTTCACTGGTTTGTACTCTACACGAATGTTTGGATCAACTCCAAGAGAAACTTCGAATTTCTGCGAGACGACGGCGTCTTCAAATTCTCCTTTGTTGACGATGCACCATCCAAAAAGATGGAAGTTTGGCCAGCGACAAGTGGATAATCAGAAGAGTTGACAGAGTTGGCAACAAGGAAAGCGGCGGCATTTCTCGATGGAACAGTCACATTCGACAGTTTAGTTGGAAGAGTGAATTGACCGATATTCACTTTGTATTCTTCAGTACGATCATCAATTGTTGCTGGACGACCGATGCTGAATTCTGAGGCAATGTTGCTCGACTTGACGAAAGCAGAGGTCATTCCCATTTTCTGGCAACGTAAAGCCATTGGAGCAGCACAAGCCATTTCATATCCTCCTCGTCCACCACCGTATCCTCTTCTCATCGTGTTACATTCTGGCTCTGGCACAACAATCGAAGCTTCCAATGCACCGAGTTTTGGCAGTTGCTTGACTCCATGTGCTGGCTTAGCAGTCGACAGAATAAGTGGGACATTCTTCCAATCCTCTCCACTGAATTGTCGAACTTTTCCGAAATATGTGATGTGCATCTCAGCGTCGTCTCCAGAAGTAACACGAATATCGTAGAATGGGAACCAGGCGACATTGTTCACTTGATATGTCACAGTGAGTTCCACTGATCCTCCATTAGTAGATTCGACAACAATACTAGCGTATTGGGCGGAGTTTCTGTTAGCGTATCCAGTATGTTGCCAATCTGTCAAGGCACGAATCAATTCCTCTTGAGCCTTTCTTTCTTGTTCTTCCAAATTTCTAATTTGCGCACGAAGATCAACAGTCTTATCCTGATGATAAGCATGAAGAGCATTCAAACTCTCAATAGTTCTTCCATCGAAATGAAGACTTCCGTCTTTTCCATTTTTCACTGATTCCGTAATCAAATTATCCAATCCTTCGATTCTCTTCTGTACTGCTGTCTTGCTATCGCTAATCTTGTTCTTTATTCTTTCCTTCTCCTCGTAAATCGCTCTGATCGCCAGAACTCTATCCGGGATAACAAAATCGGCTCCCTCTTGATTCTTAACGGAGACATCATGGATCACAGCTTCTCCAGATCCAGAGACACGAATCGAATTATGAACCAAGTCAAATGGGAGGTTCTGGAAAGTAATATGTTTCAATTTTCTTTTAAGAATTTATGTGAATCCATCAGAAAGTGCCATAGATGACTTTGAATATTTGAACTTTGTGAAAATGATTCGTTTTTGTTTGTTTAGAATCTAATAAAACTTTTCGTATTGGTTGATATAAATATCAGAAAATGTCATATTTGCAAACACCTATTCATCATGGCAAAAGGAAGGTCAAGAACCGAGAAAACTAAGTATGAGTCATGTTAAAGAAAGACATACTTTTTTATTGCTTCAAATTATGCAGAAAAATTTAATTTACTTTTTCAAAAGGGAAATTTATAGAAAAAGAGAATCCTCAAAGTCCCTTTCAGGCTTCGCAATTTTCAAAATGTTTTTCTTAACACAAATTTGTATAATCTACATTATGGCAGTCGTACGGCGGCCCGAGGCCGGCCGTAGGACAACCAACACTATTTTCGAAAAGTCTAGACTTTTCAAGTATTTCGAAATCTTTAGCTAACCTGAACTTTAACTTCATTGTATCCCTGAGCCAATTCTAACTGGAATGTTCTCTTCAATTCGGCACAGTTGGATTCCGAACTGTAGACAAGAGCCTGGACGATTTCGACGTCGTGAAGATTGAGTTTGTGGGTCTGGACGATTGTTGCCATGATTTCTGGAAAATATACTATTTCGAACCTTTCGAAGTTTCGATTACAAATAGACCAAAAACGAGGAAATTAAAGAGAAAAAAGGTTTAGAGAAAAGTAGAATGAAAACAAGAAAAAAAAGGTGAATAAAACTTCAAATCTGAGCGGAAGGAAAAAAACCAAATTTCGAATCACTATGGAAACTCTGCGTCCAAACACTCATAGACTAACGAAACACTGGCCTTTTGGTCTTGCTTTTATACGAGTTGAAGGGCAAAAAATGACAGCAGGGTGAGAGAGTGAGAGACGGAGAGAGTTAGAGAGAGACAAAAAAACGAAAAAGAAGAGAGAAAAAGGGTGGAGACAACAAAGAAAAAGAGTTTCGAAACTAAACAGAAGAATGTGAAAGGGATCAGTTTCTGACCTATTTTTGAGAATTTGAGGGATCGGCAAATTGAGGAAGAAGATTTTGCTTTGGATGTTAGTAAGCCTGTAACACTTAGTAAGCCTGTACTTTGATCGAAAAGCAACAAATTTTGAAAAGAAAACAGCAAAAATGGGAAAATTCGCTGATCTTCGCAGTACCTGATTTTTTTTTTGAAAATGCTGTCAAAATTAGAGGTTATCCAAGCGTAACAGACTAAGCTTATAATTTTATGCTGTTTGAAATTATAGATTTAGGCTATAACACCTTGTTTAACTTTCACTCGGACATCTGAAACATTGGCACCGAATTCAATTAGTTTGCTGCTGAAATCCTAAAGCAATAAAAATCCGAAACACAATTTTCAGGTTACTGTAGCTTTGGGCGTTTTTAGAACTTCAAAGAAAACACCGATATCTTCTCTGTCCGTTCAACAACTAAAGATTGTGTCGGTTCGCCGATTTATTTCATTTTTATTTTTATTCGAGACATTAAATAAATCAACCGAAACTTCCTTGTTGTGCCTGTGAAGTATTTCGCAATGAAGAGGAAAACCCAAATGATTCATGTAAAAACGAAAAAAAAGAGAGAAAGAGAGAGGGGGAAAATGGGAAAATGTCCTAGAGAATGACTCACTAGTCAGAGAGGAGAGGGACAAACAAACAAAACAATAAAAAGTCTCACAGAAAGATGACTAAAAGTGTTTCAATGCATGAAGTGCGCTCAAACGTCCTGGTGCTCCGGTGACACCGCCACCTGGATGAGCACCACTGCCACATAAATACAAGGATTTGATTGGCGTTGAGTAATTGGCCCATTTGCTAACCGGGCGCGATGTATACAACTGGTCAAGACTCATAGATCCGTGGAAGATGTTCTAAAAATTTCATTTTAGGTTTTCTGGAATTTTCTGAACAATTCTGACTCCTCCTGTAATTCCGAAAGTGTTCTGAATATCTGGTGGTGTTAGAATATCGTATCCAATGACACTTGAGGAGAAGTTCGGTGCATAGGCGTCGATTTCTGAGAAGACGTGCTTCGCGTACTCTGTCTTCTTCTCTTCTGTCCATTCGTGATCTTTGGGGGAGAACGGAGTGTATTGGGTGAAAAGGAGGACAACGTGCCCGTCTTCGGAATCAACGATTGTCCGGTCGATGGAAGAGGGTATTGTCATTTCGATGACTGGTCTGGAAGTAGAAATTTTAGAAGTTTAGGGACTGGAATTATCTCATAGGGATTGAAAATGAATTTGGGAAAAGTATAGCGAACTTTTGATGTCTAAAAATTATCGTAGGATCTGTTAGATGAGACTGAAACAGTCGCAAAAAAATTAGTCCAGAATTTTTTGAGTTTTCTAAAAATTTCAGAGTATACTAAACAAAGATAGAGCTTCAATTTTGTGCCAATTTTTTGTAAAAATTCATCCAAATACCGTTTTTTCAGAAATAGCACTGACATGGAATGACTCCCAAGTGTTACCCTTGAAAAAAATTGAGACCTAGATGGTTGGAAAGAGCGTAAAAAGTTATTTTAGAATCCAAAAGGAATAGTTGATAAAAATTTTTTTTGGGGAGTTATGGCCCAAAACGTACCAAAAAATGGCTATATTTTCAAAAAATCATAACTTTGTCAGTTTATGTCGTTTGTTGAAATTTAAAAAACAATAGATAGACAATCAATTGAACTTTTGGAAAAAATTTTTTGATGTTTTACTCATTAATTGGATTATTGATTTTTTGAAAAAACCGAAAAAATTTTCAATATCTCAAAAATCCCAAGTTAACTTTTTTTCTTATTATGACCATTGAACTAAGCACGTTTGATTTACTATGGAAACATATCAATACCCCGGGGGATTTTCGATTGTTATAGCCTAAAAATAGGTGTTTGGCTGTAATAATCGTAAATATTTTCTTTTTTTAGGACCTAACTCGAAATTCCGTTCAAGCCATTGATAGAATTAGGTTCTTCTAATTATGTTAAAAAAAGAGTTTGGCTGTTTTCATCAAGTTGGACCATAGATATGCCCCTTACATGTCAAAATTTTGATTTTTTCAAAGTTGCAATTTTAAGACATATTACGGCATTCGAATAATTGACTTTCTATGTTGCAGAATACCTTTTTAAACACTTTAAACTTACTATATGCATGTAAAAATCACAATAAGAAGTATGATCATAGTCATACCGGCCACCGAGGACAACGAATTCAATGCAGCCAAGTGCCAAAAATCGACTTTTTTTGGCATAACTTGTGTGAGCATGATTTCCCCCGGGGTATTGATATGTTTCCATAGTAAATCAAACGTGCTGAGTTCAATGGTCATAATAAGAAAAAAAGTTAACTTGGGATTTTTGAGATATTGAAAAATTTTTCGGTTTTTTCAAAAAATCAATAATCCAATCAATGGGAAAAAAATTTAAAAATTTTTTTCCAAAAGAACAATAAATTGTCTATTCATTGTTTTTTAAATCTAAACAAACGAACAATAACAGACAAAGTTTTGATTTTTTGAAAATATAGCCATTTTTTGGTACGTTTTGGGCCATAACTCCCCAAAAAAAATTTTTTTTTATCAACTATTCCTTTCGGTTTCTAAAATAACTTTTTACGCTCTTTCCAATCATTTAGGTCTCAATTTTTTTCAAGGGTAACACTTGGGAGTCATTCCATGTGAGTTCAGAGTAGTGACTTAAACAAACAGTTTTTTTTTCATTTGGATGAACTTGTATTGAAAAGTTGTCAACAACAAAATTGAAGATTTAGTTTTGTTTAGTCTACTCTGAAACTTTCTAAAAAACTCGAAAATTCGGGAGTATTTTTTTCAGGTCTTCAAAGTTGTCTGCCATATATTCTCTCATAGAGACCTACCGAAACTGTCAGCTTCTATCTCAATTATCTCGGTTCCTATGAGAGATATCAAAATTTTGTCAATTGATAAAATGTTGGCTATGTAATGATAAATAATTTATCAGTTGACAATGTTTGGATATCTCTTACAGGAATCGATATAATTGACTTCAAAGGGCACGTATAGGGTGGGCTTCTATTAGAGCAAATACGGTATCTCATTTGGATGTCTTGGTACTTACGATTTAGAATTTCTATGTTACTGTGAAATTGTTTTCAGAAATTTCCTACCTCCTACTATATCTGCCATTCTTATAATCCATCACAGCATCATGAACCACTTGCATATTTTCACAATTCATATGAATCGTCGTCTGATGATGTGGCATTGGCTCAGACCCTAAATTCGGTTTCGCCAAGAAATTCGGAAGTTCCTTAACAGCCACATTGATCTTGGTAACCGGAGAAGTGTAGTCAATTTGGCTAACACTTCTATAGAAATCTGCTGGAAGGTGCTCTTTCTTCACAAGATTATTGAATGTAACATGTGGAGTTGCATTGGACATGACGATCTTCGAATGGATTTCTCTTCCATTTGCCAGTCGAACTCCTTTGGCTACATTTCCATCTAGAAGGACTTCATCCACTTCCTGTTCGGTGAAGATTTCAACTCCGTGACTTTTGGCACATTCTGCGATTGCATTGGATACAGCTCCCATTCCTCCAACAACGTATCCCCACGCCCCTTTGTGCTCGTCTAGGCCTCCAATAACGTGATGAAGGAGAACGTATCTGGAAATCTTTTTTTTTTGAATGCTCTTTCCCTTTCAAGTTACCCAGTTCCTGGATCCATTGGACTTGCAGCCAATCCAATGACTCCATCAGTACCTAGTGTCGCCTTCAAAACATCACTCTCGAACCACTTATTCATTATTTTGGAGATCGGTGCTGTCATCAATTCATAAAAATCTACGGCATTTTTCAGTCCCAATGGTTGAACTGCCTTATATAGCAAGTACAAATGTGGCAACATTTTATGAATTGGCTTTTGTAAATCCAATGGTTCGTAATCCATCAACTGCTCAAAAGCATGGGTGACTTCCGAAATGAAGTGCTCATATTTCGGATAATTTTCAGCGTCTGCTTTTGAGAATTTCGCAATTTCTCGTTGATTTTCAGCCATATCCATTCCAAGTGTCAAACTTCCATGAGTATCACGAATCGGGGTGAATGAATTGGGATTTCTGATATGGTAGCGGAGTCCGAACTTTTTGAGATTGAGCTCTTGCATAACGACGGGTCGTAGGAGACTCAGAAGGTAGGAAGCTCGAGAGAATCGGAATCCAGGAACGATTTCTTCGGTGACAGCGGCTCCTCCGAGTACATGACGACGTTCCAAGACACATACTTTTTTGCCCGCTTTTGCGAGATAGGCGGCCTGTGAAATTGTTTCAGTATGTTTTTTGTTTTAGCAATCTTCTTAAAGATTGATTGTTAAATATTCACATTTTTTAAATTACCCTAAACACTCTAATAGAACGCCACCCGGACCGTCCACTTTGGGCTTATATATCTCACTTTTTTTGAAAGATATCGAAAAGTTGTCAACTGATAAAATGTTTATCATGATATCAGCGAAATTTTATTAAATAACCACTTTTTGATATCTCTCACAGAGAATGAGATACATAGGCTTAAATTTGTTGATTTGGATGGCGTTTTATTAGAGTGTGTACGGTAAGTCGTTTGATCTCTATTTTCTCATATGCTAACATAAAATAAATAAGATTGAAAAAAAAAACATTTTAATATTTTTCAAAAATTTGATAGAGTTGATTTTTCTCAAAATTCGAACACAATTTAATATTTCCAGATTGAGAAAAATTTGAATATTTGAATATATAAAAATTCGAAACTTCATACCACATAGATCATATTTAATACTTACTTTTCAATTATAAATGCTCAAAATTTCTTGATTTTTTAAAATTCGTCAATTTTTTAGATAGTATTTTCCAATTCCTCGATTTTGCGAAATATGAAAAAAAAAGTTAAGTCTTGTAAAAACAAAGGAATATAAAACAAGTTCGATTTCGGGATTGAAAAATTTGTATTACTTGTTTCGAATTTTTTAGAACTTGTGATATTTTTCAATTTTCTAAAATTCTAGATTTTTAATTTTAAAATGCTACAAAATTGAATATCTGACTTTCTTAGTGTGCTCTGAAATTAGACTAATCAAAATATTCTGAATTTTTCTTAGGCCTTTTTTTCCATTGAAAAACTAAAATATCGTATTTGCTCTAATGGGAGTCCACCCCACGCGGCTACTTTGAGCTCAAATATTTCGCTTCTTTCAAGAGATATCAAAGATCTGTCCATTGATAAAATAAAGGTGATATTATGATAAATAATTTACTAGTTGACAAATTTTTGGTATCTCTCATAGGAACCGAGATAATTGAGCTCTAAGTCCATGTACAAGGCTTTTCCGATAATCTGAATAAGTTCCTTAAAAATGTAAACTGCAAAAGTGGTGTTATTTTTTTGTGTGGTACTTAAAAATTCAAAATCTCAACCTCCATATTTTTGTTGCAAAAAAAAAACTAACCGCCGTTAAACCATTGTGTCCTCCACCAATAATGATTGCATCGTAAGATTGTTTACTGAAATATCGCCGACCGATTCGAAAGGACATCTTGTTTGTTACACTCTGGTCTCACTGGCAAAAACGAAAACAAATTGAAATTGATCGGAAAGAAAAGAGAGGGTAGAAAAGACGAAGAAAAAGAAGTAGTAAAAAGAAATCAAAGAAAATTGCAAAGTTGCAAAGAAGAGGAGCAACCTTCGCCCCATTGATTAGTGTGTTCCGTGATTGTTATCATTGTGTAGCCAATACAATATTTTCTATCTATATTTGGGCGAAAATTGGGCAAAAAAATAGACACAGACAGATAAGATATTTAGCGAAGGTAGAATAGAGAGAGTCCGAGAAGAATGAGACTGCCGACAGCTGGAAAATTATGAGTTACTGTAGTTTGCAGACAAACTTTTGACACACCTAACGAGGAAATGAGAACAATCGAAAACCAATCGCCATCTTTCGTCTCGATTCTGAAAGATAATTTTGACCTCTGGTTCTTGATCAGAAAAAAAAGAGAGACGCAGAGAAGCCAGACTCTCTCACTTCTCTGCGTCTCTCTCCCTCCAACTCACTCTCTCTTTCTCTTCGTCTTCAACACCATATCAACGCGAATTTCGAGACGTGCTGATTGTTGCAAACTGATAACAGCGATGATCTTTGGGTTTTTAGATAGCTGCTCCTCGGTCAGACGTACTATTAGGTCTTCTCCGTTTGGGTGTTGGAACTGGAAATCAAAATGAAAAATAAAACTTGTATTAGAAGGGCCAGCCCTTCTAATACCGGTTTTACGGTAGATAAGGAACTTCGAAAGCTGGAAAATTAACTGGAAATTAAAACAGTTTTTTTGTTTTAAAAAATTACTTCAGCCAATTTATCAGATCCCAAGTTTTGGGTCTTAAAAATATCTAAACAGTAAAAATTCCAAATTTATCTCATTTCGTCTGCTAAGTTTGAGCTCAATTATCTCAATTCTCATGAAATATATCAAAAGGTAACCAACAAAAAATATTTATTATAATTTCCAAAATATTTTGTCAATTGATAACTTTTTGATATCTTTTACAGAAACATTAATAAAGTGGGTCAAAATTGTCCCACGCTTTACGGTATGTAGGCCCTATGAGTGTACTTTTGAGCTTAATTATCTCGGTTTCTATGAAAGATATCAAAAATTTGTCAACTGATAGAATGTTTATCATAATATCACCAATTTTTTATCAGTTGACAAAATATTGATACCTCTCATGGTAATCAAGATAATTGAGCTCAAATTTAACGGTTTGCATGCGCTCTTATTAGAGGGAATACGGTAGCCACATTTTCTTACCACTCTCTTCTTCTGATGTTCACAATCCCTCACATGATTCAGCTTTTCCACAACCTCCCCATCAATAGTGTAATTAACATTCACAATGTTTCCAGCTACAATTTTTCGATCAATTTGCAGTTTATACAATTTCTCGGGCATCAAGCTTAAAATATTGTAGGCGTCACGAAGCACAAAAATAGACGCATTCTCACAAACATCTCGTTCGTCAATTTTGGCGATTTCCTTCTCGGGAAGCATCTGAATGTTTGAATTTTAAAAAATTGCGTTCTCAGAATTTTAAAATGTACATCTGTGGAGTTATAAAGGCACTTTGCCAACACCCAACAATCCAATTTCTGAATGTGGTCTTTGCAGTTTTTTGTCTGGAAAACGGCCAAAGTTTCAGGTGCCACATTCAGCTTTTCGGTCAGTGAGATTCGAGAATTGTCGAGTTGCAAGTGGATTTCTAAGATTTTCAAGGCTTCCAATAGTTTGACATGGGGACCTTTGTTAAATAAAATTTCCAGATCATTGTTTCCAGTTGGTCCCTTCCGACGAACCATAAAGTCTCCACGACGATTTTGGTAGGATTTCACAGAGTTGCTGGAAAATATTCCAGAACTTTCTAAATTTACAGTAACCCAAACCCTCACCATTTATCGCCACTGGTCTCAAACTTTCTACAAACAGATTTCGGACAGCAACACGCCGAGCAACAACTCCAGCTACTCCATTTTATGAAAATTTCGACATTTGGAAAACTGGAGTCCACGGTGTTCTCAAGACCATCAGAGACCATATTGAACTCTCGGAATTTCATGTAATCTGATTTTTTTGTGAAATTTAAAATTATCGAATTCAAAGTTACCCAAACGATCACTATACTGATATTGGAAGGCGTAGGCGGATTCCAGGAATAAGGTGAGAATCAGAATACTGTACATTCTTTGTTAGAATTTTTGAATAGAGATTTTTAACTTTGGTGAATAGCGGAATAAAGATATTTGATTGAAACAGGTTGTCTGTTGGTTCCACGTATCACATATTCAAATGTGCTCCATCGGAAGGCTCTGCAAATCACGGCCGCGGCCGACCGCAATCGGCCGAAACTTTTTCTGCAAAAAACTGTGTGTCAACGAAGTTCTGTTTTAATACAGATTTTTCGGTAACAATAAGTGTGAATCCGCTCGAGATCAGCAAGTATTATAAATGTTTTTCATGCGTCTTTGAAATACCGTAATCCAAAAAGCTCTAATTCCGATTTTTTTGGAAATATTAAGATCGGAACCTTCGAAAGTCCGAACTCCGTTTCTAACATCCCTGGTGTGCTCTGTTGATAAGAAACTCACCCCAAGTTCGAGTTTTCCCCTTCAGTCCCTTGTTACCCAATTCTGAATCCGACCCAAAACCCGTAAAAGTTTTCTCTGATGGCTTCTGTGTGTTGTCGAAATTCCAGGAAGCATCCGGATGTGCGTGTATAGAGGTTATTTAGTATGAGCAGTGGATGCGAAGAAGCGGCTCCTTCTTCTTCTTCTTTCGGTAACAATTGTTACAAAGAGAGAGTGTTCGATTCGAAGAGTCAACGTGTCTACACCCTCTTCCTTTCACACACTCTCTCATCTGAATACTCTTTCTACGGTATTCCCTTGTGATAGCTCGTTAACAAGATGCCATACCACACACAAAAAGAGACATCAAGGATGTACCACCACACGACATTTCAACCCAAACGAGCCTTAACTCAACCCGCCTGACGGGCTTCCGGAGGCGGTTCCGGTGTGTGTATCTGTGTCTTCTGAATCAAGGAGAAGCATATACCGTAGTCTTCTTTTTGCGGGTTGAGAAGGAATGGGAATTGCAAATCAGACAAGCATTGTTCGATAGAGAACACGCGATTGAAGTTCCGTTGGGTAAGAAGTTGTCCGGTGTCATCAAACGTCCTGAATTAGTCACGGCATCTGGAGACTCGAGAATTTTGAGAGAAGAAAGAAAATGAGAATTTAAAAATCGGGTTACTGTACCTCAGAATCACCTATACCAGGAGGTGGCCGGGAAATAGTCGAAGGTTGTCCAGATTCCGGATAAGACCACGGCCCGCTACCATGGCCTGTATACAGCCGTTCTTGGGCATATTCCGACCAGCACCTGGCCAGCATCTGTCCAAAAGCCAAACCACTCGAGGTAACCGTTGTAGTATTAAACTTCCAGATAATTCCTTCCATCTTTAGAAATTTTACAGTAATCCTTAAATTATACAATAATCCGGTTGACCAAACTAATCAGAAGCAACACCTTTTTAGTCGTGACATCATTTTTTGAATTTTCAGATGCTCCGTTCTTCCTGCTTCATAGGTAGACAAGACAAGAATCAACTGAATTGATGAACTCAGTCATGGGATTATCTCGCACCGAAGCCCACCCTATATGATCGGCTTCGTGAGGGGCATTTTCTGAGTCTTTTATGTCTTGCCCTCTAATTTTTATAATACATGATCAATAAACACTTACAAGATATGTGCCCTTTGAGCTCAATTATCTTGGTTCCTTTGAAAATTATCAAAAATCAGTCAACTGATAAAATATAAGTGATATTATGAAGAATAACTTACCAGTTGGACTTTTTAAAAAATATCTTTTGAAGGAACAGAGATAATTGAGCTCAAAGTGTACGTACAGGGTGGTCTTCTATTAGAGCAAATATGTACGGTAACCGAGTTTCGTACTGGTAATACTCGAAAAGACCTTATACTGTAACAATAAGAGCTAAATCTTCATTACACTACAAGGAAATAGGTTCGTATCAATCGAAGCTTCGAGAGCTTCATCGCCCTGCTACCAAAACTTTCAATGACCCCTCCATTCGATTTTCCCTTTATTATTTGTGAGTCAGGTTGTATAGTTTTTTGTTCAAAAGATTCCTTTCCCTCCCTATCTTCCGAAAAGAAAAAGCGGTCCCTTGATGAAATATGGTGAAGATGGATGGTGTAGGTTGTCGCTCAAAACGTGTTGCCATTTCGGAAGGTTTCCCCGTGAGGCTTTTCCGAAAAGAAGACACCGTCTTTTGACAAGTGTCGGGGCATGCGCCTCCTTCTTCGGGAGGAATTGTTTTGCCTGGAGAAGTGTTTGATTGGCAGGACGGGGGCTCCTGGTATGAGAGAAGACCGTTGGACTCTGGGGAATCTGTGGGAGAGAAGAGGATTTATCAATCACTTTAGAGGAAAGAAGTGGAGACTTGTGAAAAGAGTTAAGAAGAGTGTGGTTGGAGTTGGTTAGCAAGTGGATGAGATGTTGCAAGATATATGAACTTTTAGAACATAAATCTGTTTGAGGAGTTTGGGAAGAAATATGAAGACAGCGAGATGAATTTTAGGCAGTAAGTATACCATATTTAGAAGCCCACCCTTGACGTGCACTTTGAGCTCAATTAACTCGGTCCCTACAAGAGATATCAAACATAGATAAACTGATACATGATTTATCATAATATCACCAATACTTTATCAGTTGACAAAATGTTGATATCTCTCATAGGAATCAGGATAATTGAGCTCAAAGCTTACGTGTAGCGTGGGCTTCTGTTAGAGCAACAAAGATAGTTTTAAGCTAAAGAAGATTTCCAAATTGTCAAGTTCCCGCCATTACTGAACATTTTCAGAATCGCTTGAATAATGGGCGTTAGACCATCTTTAGACCATTTTTTGACCATTTTTTGACCATTTTTGATCATTTATAGGTAACCTGTTTTGACCATTTTTTGGTAGACCATCAGTAGAAAATAGTCAACTTTGGAGCACTGAAAAAGTGTTCCAGAACTTTTTATTGCTCTGAAAAATACAGATTGTACTTTTTCGCCATATTCTTTTCTGATGAACTAATCGGAAATGAAAAGCGCCAAAATAAGAACTGAAATAACAGCTTGCAACTTCAAACCCGTTTAACGAAGGGCACTTCTATGGAAGGATCCCTAATTTTCAACTTTGAGTCTTATTTTTCTCGGTTCCTGTCTATGAAAAAAAAATTGTCAACTGATAAATTGTTTATCATAATATTAGAAATGATTTGTGAATTGACACATTTTCGATATATTGTATAGGAATTGATATAATTGAGCTCACTTTTGACAGTGGAGTCTTTCTAGGTTTTGCGTTATCAAAATTTGCACCGAAAACATTTTTGGTGGCTTCTGGTTACTGTATTCTTACAATTTTCGTGAAATTCTAAAAATACAGTATCCCTAACCGATCTTCTCCCCTCCATTCATTTCCAAACCCCGTCGATCCCCTGTAGCGCTATATCCGCAGCTTCTCACCCAAGACGGCGGTGTCATCAAAGGACGTACTCATTCATAAGCGTATGATGATCTTGTCGGCGGTAGGAGTCCCCGGGGATGTTCTTCTGGGATACTTCTAGAGAAAAATTGGGAAACGATCATCCATGATTCGCGATTTATAGCCCCCACTTTTAGTGGTGGTGGTGTCTTTTATTTAAAACGCTTGGCTCTCCTGTTTCTTTTCCGACACCTTGGGGAGCAATTCCAACCCAAGAAAGAAAAGAAAAGAAGTGTGGTGGCGCACCGGCACACCACATTTGTTCCAATTTATGGCTCTATTTTGACAGCTTTCTACTTTTTTCTTGTCTTCTTCTTCTTATTGGTCCCTTTCGAAAGAAAGAAACAAGAAATAGAAGAAGCCGTATCTTATGTTTGAAACACTAATCGGGTAATCCGACCAATCAATGTAACAGATGTAAGAGGGTCGTCGTACAGGTCAGAAGACACTTAACACAAGCCCCCAAACACAGACGATATAAACAGTGACAGAATGTGTTGAGAGGGGGTTAGAGGAGGATCGGGTTTCATATATACAGGTACAGCTGTTGTATAAAAAACGGTCCAACAAAGTCGAATATTTAGCCAATGTATAAACTATGCGTTATACTGTATAAACAATGCCAAGGTGTGACAAAAAAAATGGAATTTGCCGTAAATGCTCTAATAGAAGGTACCCGGAAAATTTTCTTTGAGCTCAATTATCTCGGTTGCCATGAAAGATATCAAAAATTAGTAATTTGAAAAAATATTGGTGATATTATGATGAGCATTTCATCTGTTGACCACTTTTTGGAATCTTTTATAAGAATCGAGATAATCGAGCTCCAAATGCAAGCCTTGTGAACTTTAGTATGGACCAAAGCTGCGGATGTAACACGGGCCATGGTTACGTTTCTCGGGACCAAACTGTCCTTTTTTTCAAAAATGAGATCGGTCACTCAGTAACTTATAAGGTAGCTAGGCCGCCAAGTCCTACCTATCATTGAAGTACCCTAACCGAAAACCCGCGGCCCTGTTTTTGATAGCCTTGGACTCGGCCACATGGCGCATGGCTTTTTGGGGGTACTGTTGTTTGACAAAGTCTGAAATGGAAGACTAAGGTTCGGCGGAAGAAAAAAGAAAAAAAGGACTACTGTAGAAAAGTTTGAACTGTCGAAAGGGGTTTTTACAGAGAAAAACTTTTAATAGAGGCTCCGGGACATTTCGCAAGCGGACATTTCGAAAGTGTGGTTATACAGGCGAATGGATGAATTTCAGACTACGAAAACTATTTTAGGGTTTTCGAGTGTGCTTTTTCTGGCAGAACACATTTTGAAAGTCGAAAAAATCCAAAATTTAATTTTTCAAAAAATGTGTTCATTTATTTTTTCGGCTTTCAGAATTTGTTCTATCAGAAAAAGCATATTTGAAAACCCTAAAATAGTTTTCGTAGTCTGAAATTCATCCATTCGCCCGTATAACCACACTTTCGAAATGTCCGCTTGCGAAATGTCCCGGAGCCTTAATAGAACGGCCCCTAACTTACACTTTGAACCAGTTGATCTCGGTTCTTGTCAAAGATACGAAAAAGTAGTCAGGTGATACATTTTTAATCAAAAAAACACAAACATGTTATCATTTGACACATTTTTGATATCTTGTACAGAACCCCAGGAAAACTAGCTCAAACTGGACAATGTGGTACGGCAGCGCAACCTTCAAGCTGCTAATCCCCCAACTTTGCGACTTTTTGACCTTTCTTTGTTGCCTTCAAAGTGAAGTACCAATAACACATTCGTATGCATTCTAAATATGCAAATTTGAACATGTTCGGATACATCTGTCCCCCGCTTACTCTTCTTCTTCTTCTCCTGATATTGTTGTTGCGTGTACAAGAAGAAGAGCTAAGAAAGGATGTGCCTTTTGTCTGTGATAGATTGATGCATATCGGTAAATGCATTAATAAATTATTAAAGATCGATGGTACCATTTGAATTCGAATGGATTTGTTTCAGATGATGTGGCTTCTTCTTTCCAGAAAAAAAAGCCTCGAGGGTAAAAAGCCATGGATACATTTATGGCTTTTCTTCACCTAGCAACACCGCGGATTTCCATGGACCCGGCGTCTCGGTCGGCTCGCCATGCCTAACTTTTTTCATTCACAATTTCTTCTCGAGTTCTAAAAACTAAACAAATAACGGAAAAATGTCTATGGGCGATGCAGACACCGTTGTTTGCATCATCAATAGTACGCTTCCGAAATACCAGGTAGATCAAAAAAGTTATCAATAGAGCGCATAATCAATTTTCAGCCAAACATCTTTCTGTGCAACTCGGGATCCTCGTGTTGCACTCGACGTGGCATTATCGCATGCTGCCAGAACGATGTGTCGTTCAGTCAGGTGTAAGTTGGGATTCAGATTCACTAACCCAAGGCTGGGCCACGGTCGGCCCTAGGAGTTTCTGATTGGCAGGACTTATTTCCGAAAGTACGGACGGTTTGGTCCACGGGGAACTACTCACAACCCGGGCTGCGGCCGGTCGCAGCCCTGTTTCAGACAGCCTTGTCCCAGCCTAGAACCCTTTCCACTTGAAATTCCAAAACGTGAGAACCGAATTGTGCAATTCTGCTCATCTTGAGCATATTGCTGCTAATCCACTTATAGGTCTCAGATTGCAATTAGATTCTTCTTCTTTTAACCTTTTCCACTTCCCTCTTCTTCCCTTTCATATCGTATTTCCGTTTTCTAAGGACCTCATCCACATCTGTACAATTGTTTATCATTAGGTAACACACAAAGACATGGACAGATTGTCCCAAATCGTAGCTAATAATACATCTTTCTAGGCTGAAGCAGTCGCTTCCATTCCTGATTTTGTGGCTCATCATCTTTGGAATCGCCTACTTGGCTCACTTGTTCTTCGAGGACGATGAGACTGGAAAGCCAATCAATAAGGAGAAGCCATTGGATGGAAAGTTGGAGTAAGGAGGGGCACTGTCTAGTTTAAGCTCAATTATCTCGGCTCCTATGAGAGGTATCAGAAAGTGGTAAACTGACAAAGAACTTATGATATTATGATAAACAATTTATCAGTTGAAAATATTTTGACTTCTCCTGAAGGAACCAAGATAATTGAGCTCGAAGTGAACGTATAGAGCGGGCTTCTATTAGTGCAAATACGGTAGGTATGCAAAAAAGTTTTAGGCCCTTCTATTACAGGTTTTAAAATAATTTCAGTGGTAAAAAAGGTGTACGATCATGGATCTATGAATTGGGGAAGTTTTAGATTCTAAGACTCCATGCCAATTTTTTCTAATGAGTCACAAAACCTCCTTACCCAAAGTTAACAAGCTTCAATTTGCAGGCTTCTCCTCCCAATCGAGAACGACTACACAGTCGAGGACCCGGTCTTCGGAAAGCTCTACGAGGACCAAGTTCCAAAACTGGCAACGATTCCACGCAAGAGACGCTAGACGCCATTTTTTGGGAAACGATGGGACCCTCAGTTTCTTCTTCTTTTCTTCATTTTACCCCAAGTCCCTTCTTCCTTCTAATGTTCAGTCACGCATAAAAATGTTGATTTTTGTCTCTGTGTTGTTTGCCGACTGCGGATACTTAGAAACAGTAATCCGTTTTGCACCTGTCTTCCCGCAAAAGGATACGCGCATCCCACAATATTACATTTCGGCAGATGGGTGGTTTTAAGAAAGAGCACCACTCAGTATGGCGGTGGGGGTGATGAGATTAGCACATGATTAAAGGAAGAAGCTACCGCACCACAAAAAGAAATTTGACCCTGCCAAGAGACACTTCTTGAGTACTTTCTCCCGTGTCAATCCATCTCCTGATCATCCTTTGTCTTCTTCTCCCCGGTAAAATATGCACGAAGGAAAAGAAAGATCCTTAAAATATTCATGGAATTGTCTTATCCTTTGACCGGTACACCTTTGAACCTGACAGTCAATCCGGCAGATGCCCCTCGCGCTCATTTTTATGCAGTCTGTCTTCCTCATTTCTTCGTTTTCGTCTCATTTACGCAACATAGACACCTGTGAGATTAAGGAAGCGCATCGCCAAGGCCATTCTTTTCGCCCGAAAAGTCAAGAGCTTCGGGATTACGCAGGGTTTCTAAAAGGAGTGCCGGTGATGACAGATGTGCAAAGTAGATGGAAAAGTACTTGATTGTGAAACATGACAAAAAGGTTCAAGGTTCCTGAAAGTACCGTGAACACTGGCGGGCAGATGATTAACACCTGTTTCGACAAAAGTACTCTTTTTGGAATGAATAGTGATGAGTAGTGGAGAAAAAGTGAAAATGTGTGGAAAATGGAAATGTTAGACACCTGTCGAAACTCTTGAGTACACAAAGGTTTTCGATTTAATAAAGCGCATTTTCTCAATAGTCTTTTTTCGGGTTGGCTCTGAGACCTAGTCTGTGGGCCAGGCCGTTTTTTAGAAAAGCCTGGAGCGATCCAGATATTTTTGTATGAATTTGAAATTAACGAATTTTCAATTTCCGATTAGAAATCTGTTAACACTAATTTTGAAGTTCCTTATGCTTGAATCTTGAAATACGTAACATTTTTGAAATTGAACTGAAATCCACCGAGATACGGTAATTTAAAGGAGCATGGACCTTCAAAAATTCGAAAATTTAGAAAAATATTGTCGAATTAAAAAAAGTGGGACCTGGAAAATTTCGCGGGCGGTTCCCGGTCAATTTTCGAGGCCTTGCCCCAGAAACACTACGGTAGTAAACGAAACTTATTTCTTTGAATTTAGTGGGATTTTCTGAACAAAATTTAGATTTCTTGGTAGGAAAATGATCGCTAGCATCTTTTGAATCTGTTTTTCATCAAAAAAACAAACTTAATTGCGAAAGTAGCTCGAACGAGGCGAAAAACTGAAATATTGCGTTTTTGACGCACTTTTTCGTAGATCAAAAAAAAAAGCTACGCCTTTCAAATTTTCAGGTCCCACTTTTTTTAAGTCGACAATAGGTCATGATTATACTCATTTTGAAGCTCCTTATGCTCGATATTCAAAAAACATAAAACTCTTGAATTTGACCTAAATTGACCGAGATGCGGTAGTTTCCTTCAGAGTTTTAAAACAAGACGAAATACCTAATTTGAAAGTTTTTGAAGTTCGATTTCCATGGCGCATGGACCTTCGTAAACTCTCTCAAATCGAAAAGTTTTTCAAATTTCTAAAAATCAAAAAATAAAGAATTTCAAATTTACGAATTTTGCCAAAAGACTGAATTATTTTGAGACACTAAACTTTTCTAATGCTTGATTTCATTCGATTTTTTCAAAAATTCACATAATAGATTTTCAAGACTACCGTAATCCTGGTAATAGAAATTATATTTTAGAAGCCTGATCTATACGTTCACTTCGAGCCAATTTATCTTTGTTCCCATAAGAGATAGAAAAAACTTATCAACTAATACAATATTGGTGATATGATAAAACATTTATTTGTTGACAAATTTCTGACATAGTTTACAGTAACCGAGATAAGTTGGCTCAAAGTTGAGATTTGAGAGTGATTATAGTGTTTACGATATTTCAAACGAATCTGAATGATTTATGAATCCAAAAAACAGTTTTTTTTCCAGAAGAGCCTGTTTATGAAAGTCTGTAAATTTTCCACGTAATTCATATTTTCTTCTGTGTCCCTTACCCGATTTCCAGTTTCCCGAAATTTCAAAATCCCTCCAATTCTCCCACGACCTCCCTACTCTCCCGAAAGCCAACCAATTTATTTGGCTATTCTCTAAATTGAACATTTTCCGAGATCCCCACTGATGGTCGGCCGACGACGACAAAGATGCGCGCAATAAAGGTGTTTAGAGGCGATAAACTAGTGGTCCTGGCATCTGGCGCCCGAGAGGAATAAGAGAGCACACCGTCTCTTTTGTCGTGTCAAACCAGATGTTGCGAAGAAGAAGAAGAAGAAGAGATGTTGCGAAAAACGCTCCGGTGAGTGTGTGCCAGAAGGTCATACACACCGGGCGTATAATACCTCAAAACACATTTTGAAACCACACCGGCACGATGTCCCAGTTTCCATTGATCTTCATCAGAAGGTTCTGGGAAAAGCAGATGCCTATAGAGACATCATGAACAGTGGGTCATATTGATATAGGGTTCTAAGATTTTAATGGAAGATTTAATGGAACCAAAATAATTGCACAAATAAGCTGAAATGGACTACCTTTAAATGTAATAAAGGGTAATAGAAGGGCCCTCTGAAACTTAAATTTTTTTATCTCGATCCCTGTAACAGATATCAAAAGGTGACCAACTGATAAAATGTTGCTGATATCCTGATAAACATTTTGTCAGTTGACCACTTTTTGATGTCTTTCACAAGACCCGAGATATATAGTCTCAAGTNTTGCTGTTTCGCAGCCATCCANTTAGAGTGTTTACAGTAATATGAAAGTGCTAGTTTTGATTTTTTTTTTTACTTCTTTCCATACGTTCCAATACTTTTCGTAAAATTACGGGCCGGTCCGCAAGTCATTAAGATCTAGTTTTTGCCGCTTTATACTCCTTAACCAAAATATCAACCCCTAGGTAGTATCTACCGTAGGCCTCCCCATACCTGGCTCACCTCCTCCCCTTCTGAGTATCAGGTTTATCAGGTAGTATTGCGCAATTCAACAATCGACACCTTACCAATCATATAAACGTCATATTCAGTTATGAAACACAGAGTGAAGCGGGTTATTGGATTTCTCAGGTTATACGGTAGGGTCCGAATTGTGCAATTGAACAGACGGACATGGATCAGATGGATATGGTGGGAGAGAGGATTGTTGTATAAACTGTTTATGTTAGTGAGAGCGTGTGTGGGTGTTTTGGGACCAGGTTGTGTATTGGACCTAATGGATTTTCTAGAAAGTGCTTTCGGGTCCTGAAGACCATCTGGGACGAGTCGAGCCAAACGAGTACTTTGAGCTTAATTATCTCGGTACCTTCAAGAGATATCAGAAAATGTTCAACTAATAGATTATTTATCATAATATCACTAACATTTTTTTAACTGGACACTTTTTGATATCTCTCATAGGGGCCGAGAAAATTGAGCTCAAAGTGAACGTATAGAGTGGGCTTCAATTATAGCAAATACGCTCACACTGTCAAGTTTAAGCTCAGTTATCTCGGTTTCTTTAAGAGATATCAAAAACTTGTCAAGTTATAAAATATTGGTGATTTTAAAACAAAAATTTTATCAGTTTACAGCTTTTTGATATATTTTATAGAAAAGGAGATATATGGGCTCAAAGTTGGGTGGTCCTCTATCAGAGTGTTTATGGTAACTGACGTCGAGATTTTTGAAGTTCGAAAATCCGCAATTTTTCCCTATTTCTCACTCCTCAAAACATCACCCACACCACCAGAAAATCCTAACGTAATACAATTGACAATATCCCTCTACTACGAAGTTGTACACATATAAATTTGATCTTCACCAATTTGCACCTTCCTCCCTCCCTGCTCCAGTCCCACGGGAGTGTCTAACGAGGAAAGGTCGTGTGTGGAATCGAAAATCTGATATGGATGGGGATGACGAAGAAGAAGCATCATCATTAAGGAGCCACCACAGGGGCGGCTCCATGTGACGCTTAATTTTGTGATGGTGGTGGTCCATCCCATCCACCAGGGGTCCCACAGAAATCAGAGGAAAGATGAGGCAATTTGTTCATCACGCCACATTATGTACGTCTGTCTCCCAATTCTGGTAGTAGTGAAGATAGGATAATATAGATAGCAGCGATTCGTGGGGGCTCGTTAATTGTTCCCCCTTCTTCGCTTCTTCTCTTCGGCTCATCAAGCCTTCTCAATGGGGCCCTCCTAAACGATCCTTCTGGGCTCCGTGGCTCCTGCTCTGAGGAATCAGAGAGGAAGAAGACGAATCTCGGAATAAAAATTAGCATCACAATTGGCGGGACAGAATGTTGCCTTTGGATCAAAGGCTACGTGTTAGGCGGGGGGACACCTCTTCAGGCCCCCGTTTTGCCAGATGACTTTATGTCCAGCTGGCTGGATCATTGTTTGATTGATTTGTAGTTCGAGAGGAGGAGAAGGCAACGGGGGAAGATTTTGAAGATAAGCTTGAGAGATGGACCACCGGCTGTCAGGGCTTCTTTATTTTCTTGTTTTGCCACCACCAAGGTGCCTACTGTAGGCGCCTACCCTAGATCAAAATGCTAATTGGTGTGTGAAAAATGGATTCGTCGCGCAAATTGAATTATGACCACCGACTGTCACAGTCCTTGTATTCCGACCAATTCAAAAAATATGTACAAAGAGAAAACGCGCTCTATCTAAGCTGTTCGAGGCCACGCCCCTTTTTATCACAAACAACAAAAATCTAGAACGTTTCAGTGACTCATTTTAGTTTTTTTCTCTTATTGTCAGGCGGCTTGCTGGTCATCATCATCGCCTCTCATAATACTGTCCACCTCACATAATTTTTTGTTTTTGTTATTGCAAATCTCGAGATTTTTTCGTCTTGCGGAAATATTGCGGTATTTGACAGGCTTGTAGGTTTTCTACCGAATTTATTCCGGTCAATAGGACAAGGTGCAGGCGGGCAGCATGTCCCAATCTTGCCTAATTTGTCCAAGTTGTGCCATAAATCTAGTAGCACTTAATTTTTCGGACAACCATTTTTTTGCCCAAGTTATGTCCAAGTTCCAGGGACAATCTAGCCTCTAAAAAAACAACAAAAAATCAGTCTGCCGGCGATTTTTCGGCCCAAAATACAGTTTAAAAGCGCATCCTCGGTCCAGCAGTGAAAAAGCAAAGGTTTATTTGAAAAAGTGCCTGCCCCTTTAATACCGTATATCACATTTAACTTATTCAGGCCCATCATATGATATTAAAGGCGCATGCTCTTATTTAAAAATTTGTGTTTTCTCTGTTGGACCGATGCACCTTTAAACTGTATTTTCAGCCGTCGTCATCAGACAGTACATTTTTTTTCAGAAGAACCTTCTGGAAAATTGACTTCAATCTCTCCTAACTGTTAGACCTTTACCCCTATTCTTAACCGGATTAAAAGTGCAATTGAGCGCCTTTCCTTAACCCACTGGGGACCACTTTCCATTTGAAACTTCACAGAGAAAACTAACAGTTTCGTAATCCTTACGAAACCATCAAAAATTTTTGTCTCCCCCCATCCCGGTTATTCTATGATTCATAGTATTATGAATTTGAAAGAAGTGGTGTCTTCTTCTTCTGATGTCCCCTCTACGGCTCCTCTCACCTAGGCTTACCGAATGGAGCGCCAATCAAACGACGTCCCCTCTTCGTACTAATCTCCAGGAGCCGTAGTGTCTTCTCCTTTTTTTCGGGGAAAATGATTCTTGACGAATTCCAGGGACCTCTCTTCTCTTTCTCTCCTGTCCCAAACATACACGGCTGCTCAAAATTGCATCTTCTTCTTCTTTTGTCTTCTTCCTGGCTGGTTTCTAATGATGATGGTGTGACCGGACGAAATTTGTTCTTGTTCAAGACGTGGGGTGATGCTTCTGAAGGTGCTCATCTGAATTGGCAATTCAGAAGACGTCGTCGTCCCGTGTGTTGACACAGAAGAAGAAACAAAATGAGATGTGTATGTGCACATTGTTCTGATTGCATTTCATGACACGTTACACCTACGGGCGGGACCCCCTCCCTTCGCCTATCAAATCGCATTTTTCTAGCCAACACACTGCCCTTTATCGCATTATGGATGCTCCCTTTCCTCTGTATGCTCCTTTCCTTTTTCTTCTTGTCTTCCCGTACACACGGCTCCCACTACTTTAAGGCCCACCCTGGTGCTCCCCTTCTATTGTTTATTCGTATTCTTTCTGTCAAGGTATTAGCGATTGTATAAACGATGAGAAGGGGCTCCTTCTGCTTCTCATCGTCGTCTTCTTCGCACCCCCTCGTATTCCTTCGTCCACCGGCATCTTCTTTAATAAACAATCTTGAGCAAAAAGGACGAGAGCAGACGACGACGGGAGCAAAGGAAGATTTCCGAAAAGGAATTATGCAATCTAAAACAATTGGAATAGAGACTTGTAATCTTTTTTTTTTTGCTATATGGGGCTACAGTACTTATGGAAGGGACCACCTGCCTTTCCGAGAGAGAAAGCACCACCACTTATCTTTCCACTTACTTCACCATGTACTTGTTCTTGTTATGCTCTAATTGAGAGTAGTATGTAGGAAAGAAGACGTCCTGGCTTCTGTTCAATAGAGACAGGTTGGGATGGAGTGAAAAATCTAGTTTCGTTTTTTGGAAAACGGAGCCATAACCTAAAAATGGACCCATGGCCTTAAAATATAGCCGTGACCTAAAATTGAAGCCATGACCTACAAATGGGGCCATGAACAAAAATTGAGTCATTACCGGAAATTAAAGCTATGACCAAAAAAAGGAACCATGGCCTGAAAATGGACACATGACCTAAAAATAAAGTCATTGCCTAGAAAGGAAGCTATTATCTAAAAATGGAGCCATGACCTAAAATTCCAGGTCTTCATTGAAAATATGGTATTCTATAGGAAACGAAGTCCATACGGTAATCTAAAAATTGAAAATTTCCAATTCATTCCAGTTTTGGAACCGAATAATTTTGTGTCTAAAACTCTAGACTATCTAGAAGACGTCAACCTTCAGTTTAGGCGGATGAGCTGAAAACTCAGCTTAATTCCAGAACTTAAGATCCAGAACAACCTTCTCAGGACCCTGGTGACCTAAAAATTTAAATTTAGGCCGATGAGCTAATTTTTCGAAATATTCGGTCTTATAAGGACATCATAGGTACCGTTGGCCTACGGTCGAAGCCGCTGTTTTTGGCTTGACTGGTCCACAGCGATTTTATCACGGTCTAGGACACCCTTGGTTCCATTGCAGTACCTAAACCATCCCATTCCTGAATTCATCTGCAAAGCTACAGTAACCTCCCCCCCCCTTAAAACCTTTTCCTCTGAATCCTGAAAATCATTCGTACTGCTCTATATTCCCTTCTAAATCCTCCTCCCCCGTTTTTCACATCGCATCGAAAAGGTTCCTCTCTCTGAAAAATAAGATGATGATTGGAAATCCCTTTTTCCGAATCTTAAGAAGAAGAGGTGGCTCTCCTGTCTCTCCTGCCTGACACTATCGAATTTCAGTTTTTCAAATAGGCACATAAGGAGAGGAAAATAGGCGAAGGATGCGCTCCTTTCTCCATCTTCTAGGAGAAAATTTCACCTAATTTCCGTTGGCATCCCATCCATCGCCTCCGTTTTTCTCATTGCCTTTTTCTTCGTCTTGGCTCCTAAGTAGGTAAGACGATACATTGTAACAGACGGTTGGTATTATGACGGGAAGGCGAAGGAGGAGGAGGCTGTCAGCAGCAGGTTTCAACGAGTCCCCACTCATAATTGATCATAATTGTATGACAAGAGATGGGTGTCCCAATTAGCGACACTGAACCCCAGGTGACACTTTTTCGCTCCACACTAATTAATCCAATTGTCAATCCCTCCTGGCTCGAGTCCCTAGTGTGACGATGATGAAAAAGATGACACCCCTTCCTATAGAATCTCATAGTCAATTTTTATGTATATGTCTTCCCTGGAACAACCACAGCAGCAGCTGCATCATCTCCTTACCCCCTTTATCTCACGTTTTGATATCCGAAATGACAAAACTGCCGAACAGGTGCCAGTTGTGGTTGGTTAGTGTCGACGACGCCGCGCCGTAGTTCAAATAAATGAGATATGAAAAAAATGGGATGAGAGAGAGAGAGAGGAGCAGACAAAAAGAGAGTCAGGTGCAAAAATGAAGATGATTGAATACAAAAAAGTATGTATGGGGAGGACAGAAGAAGCTAACATGGGTCATCGTGAGTCATACCAAGATTCTAGAACTTAGGACTTAAGGTCCAGTACCATATATAGTTATTTTTCGATTTTTTTGAATCAGTAGGTTATCAATAATACAGTTTGTAAAAATTATGGTTTTTCGATTTTTCCCCGGCCTTACTATTTCTTGGCGTACTTGTAAACCGGCCCCGGGCGGTAGCTTCTTTTAGCATAGCTTCTTTTAGCTTCAAAATTTTTGGACCTAATGAATTGGATATTACAGTACTTGACAGGGACTACAAAATGGTATTATTTTGAACACTGTATCCCGTCTATGAACGAAGTTACAAGCCAAAAACCATCTGAGGTACACGGTCACAGCTTGTTACTTTGTCCCAAATTTGAATATTTCATCGAATTTTTAAAATATGGAATTTATCAACAGGGAATGACAAAGTGACAAGCTGTAACCGTATTGCGCAGATGGTTTTCGGCTTGTAACTTTGTTCATAGTCAAGATACATGTTTGAAAATTATATCATTTTGAAGTACTTGCCAAGTTCTGTTATATCCGGTTCAGACAATCTCAAAATATTGATTCTGAGAGAAACTATGTCAAGATCCGTAAAATGCCGCCAGGACTTTATTTTAGGAGACTACTGTACGCCATTTTTCCCCCTTTTTTGACTTTAGGACCCGAGGCGGACTAAAAAAAAAGCACCTTGAAATCTCCATTTCCTCTTACTTTTTTAAGAAGCGCTGGCGGTCCGGTCCTTTTTCCTTGTTTCCTCTCTCTTTCTCAAAAAGCCAGAGCTCATAAGAGGAAATGAGTTCCATTACGTATGTACATAGGACGCCTCACCGTCTTCTTCTATCCCCGACCCCAATACCAATTTCCATTCAAAATGTCGTAAATTTTTGGCGGTGCCTTCTTCCCTTTCGACCCCATATCTCCTGAAATGGGTTTACTTTTATTTCTTTCCCCCCCCCCCCTTGTGTCGCTTAATTTGGAGCACTTAGTCAAATACCCTTTTAACCTGTTTCAGCTTGCTATTCGATTATACTAGCGTCCCTTTTTTCCAGGTCCCTTTCAATTCCTTTATATCCTTTTTCTCCGGTGATCCAGATGAGCAGCCACACATCCTCTATCACATTTGGAATTCATGCCAATACTGACGACCCTAGGAAAAAAAAGAAGAAGATGAGACACACCGGTGATGATGTTGTTTCTGGAGTCCTCTGAATGGTAGTCTTCTCCTAGATGATCCCTAGATAAATAAATAAATAAATAAATGATGATGATGGCCAGGAGAGAAAAAAGGGAGGAATGGATGGGCTCCAGAGGCTCCGCCCACTTTCATCAATGACCACCAGACAGGCACTCTATTTAAAGTCAAGAGTAGGGGAGCCTGTAGACAAGGCTATGGCCCCGGCCGGCCGCGGACTTCAGACACCTTGAGCGTACTCTTCTCATTACTACTAAATTACTACTGCTGAAAAAAGTGCGACGAGTTGAATTTCAATTCTTCCACTTTTTTCTCCTTCTTCTTCATTTCCTTTTCTTCTCCTTTTTCCACATCTTCTTCTTCTAAACTTTCACCTCTCTTCGGACATCATTCTTCTCCCTTTTTTTTCCAATTTCCCTTGGTATCTCGTTAATAGGTAATTGCAGTGGGAACTAGGATGAACTTCATTATCCCCATTTATCATATCAACACTTTCTCTTCTTCGCCCTTTTGGATTCTCAATTTCCAGGTGTCCTCTTCTTCTTCTTCTTCTTTTTTTCTAATTTTCACTGACCGATGTGACCCGCGCCCCTTTTATTTACTTTGAAATAGTTGTAACAGTGTCACCTTCTCAACATTACACACATATCATTTTTTGGTGAGGAACAGTGTGTCTTAATTGCCCATTGAGTCATGGAAAATGATGTTGTTTTATGTAATGTAGTGGAGCAGCGAGGAGGAAGGTACGGTAGGTAAACTAGTTTTTTGGCCAGAAAGAGAGGTTAGGAGGAAGCTAATAAGGTACTACAGATTAGGGACCTAATGTTTATTTTTTCATTTTTCAAAATTAAGGGACGGCCTGCGGGCCAAGCCAAAAACCAGCTTCTGTACGAACCGCGGCAAGCCTAACTGGTTCGGCTCGTTGCCAGTATGGGGGTTTTTGAAGCTCCAGAATCCGTGCTTTCGTTTTTTTCCAGAGATTCCTAGATTGGGTAAGCCTAAGCTTAATTAATAATCTTCAATTTTTGATCATTTGTTGCATACCATACCTACCCTAACTGGAGCCCATACTATACGCGAACTTTGAGCTCAATTATCTCGGTTTCTTGAAAATACATCAAAAAATTTGTCAACTGGTAAATTGTTTATCAAAATATCACCAATATTTTATTAGTTGATCAATTTTTGATAGCTCTCATGGGAACCGAGATAGTTAAGCTCATAGTGCAGGTATAGAGTTTTTGACTTGACTGATCCCATACGGGCTTCAGGACCCCGTGAAAATTTGCGGGAACTTTTTTATTGAAAATCCGAAAGTTCAAACTTTTCTACAGTAGCCATTTCCGCTAAACCTTCTTATAACTTTCTACCGTTTCAATACCTTGTCTTACTAACTACAGTAACCAAGAAAGAAGTCTCAAATGTTGACCATATTATTCAGAGCGAATCCGGCTAACTTCCAAATAGAGACGTTTTGCTGGGGGAGGGCGAAACGAAATATCTGATTAGGTAGCCGTTTGGTTAGCCAAAAGCGAAAACCGTTGACTTTCTCAAACATCGCCTCCTCTTTCCCCTCTCATCCCCATACACAGACAGACAAGTCAACCCAGTTGGTTGTCGAGAAATCGGTCTAAAATAGTATTGAAGATGAAGAGACGCAGATACCGAAACTAACAAGTTTCCAAACTCTCGAGAAAAGCATCGCATAGTTTTGTATATCGGCGTTCGTTTTTCACGGAAATGCGCAACCGTATCTTTATATCTCGCCGCCCAGCAAAAAAAGGAAAAAGCGAGGCGTTCATTCCATCTCTGAGTCTCCTCAATTAACATGCTCTCTAGTGTGCCTAGGATCGAAAACAGTTCATTTCCAAATCCTGTCTTTCAGGTTTACTCTTGCTGAGATTACTATGTACGGTAGAAGCGAGAGAGAGATAAACGTGTATGGTCTTTTTAGTCAATCTTTCTTCTGTGAAGAATCAAATGGTTTTGTGTTCTCCTTTCTCGGGTCTACCGTCCATACATATTACTTTCACTGGTCTAATTACTCGTTATCACTTTGATGATACCCTCCCACCAAAAACATATACACAGATATTCATTCCTTTTATTCCTTTTCCATGAATTTCTTTTTCCTTGTTTTTCCTTCTTCTTCTTCTTTTACTCATCATCATCATCATCCGTGAGAAGCTCATCCCTTCTGGACGAATTCAAAATGTGGGTGCTCCAACTCGTTTTGTACACCTCATGAGATATAGGGATAAGAGAAACAGGGAAAGAAGAACTTGCCGAAAAACACCTAAATAATTAAAACGACCGAGTTTTGTGTGGAGCCGTCGTGGGGATGAGCCGACGACATTAAATTTAATAAGTGTTGGTTGGTTGGTGAAGTTGGAGAAGAAGAAGAAGAGCAACCCTATGTGTGTGTTCTGAAATTGAGAACAGATGTGGAGGAAGAACTAGAAGAAGTGAGTTGAGTAGAAGCACATGGTGGGGGATCGGAAATCAGGATCTTGGGGGCATAGGTACCTAAAAATTCTAGTTTTAGTACTTCTAGTTTCAAGGCACTGGGTTCCAAGAGACAGATAATTTTTAGGCTTGACGAACCTTAATAATTTCAAGCGTTTTGGACAGATGGGTTGTTTAGGAAGGTAGGTCACAACTATAAAATGGTAGATCAAATATAAAACCTAGTTATTGGGTCCCCAGGTCCTTAGTTGGACACTCTGTGGGCCTTTTGAACCTTTCAAATTTAGATTCGTCCTCAAATATCCAAAATACACAAAGTTTAACTTTTAAAATCCATTTTTTTGCTTAATTTTTCAATTTTTATCTGTAATTTTGAATCTCTATACCGTAAAACCTGTAGTAGAATGGGCCCCTAGATTGAGCTCAATTATCTTAGCTCTTTCAAAAGATATCAAAAAATGTGCAACTGTTAATTTGTTAATTATATTATCACCAATATTTTACCAGTTGACAACGTTTTAATATTTTCGACCGGAAACGAGAAAAATTAGCTCAAAGTGAACAGACCTTTCGATCACGGGTTTTACGGTAGTTCTAGAGACACCCTGATTTTCATTAACCTTGTTTTACCGCATTCTCTCTTCTCCCTCTCCACTCTCTCTCCCTCTAAAATTTCGTAAACTCCTCCTCAACTCCTTAAGCTCCGCCCCCATTTCCTCCTTGCTCTTCGGGGGTATCTGATCATGTCCCAAAAGGCAGTGGGCGGAGTCTCTAGGTCCTTCCTCCTGGCAGCAGGAGGCACACATCTGTCGCGATGCGCGCCCTTCCTTTCCTCATTTCTATCTTCCTTCTCAACTACAGTAAGGTGCCTTCTCACCCTTCCATCTGATCCGATTGTGGGCGGAGCCTACGTAGCAGGTGTAGAGATGGGGAGGAGAAGAGCCACTGAGACACTCAGACTCTTCTCCAGAGGTTCATGTGCGCTTCTTCTTCTTCTGCTCATCTCTTGTTATGTGCGAGACTGCACACATTCTTCTGGAGACCTTCTTCTCTTCTCACGTCGTCTGGTCCCTTGCCTGTGGACCCCTGCGGCAAGAGGCACCGCTCCCCTCCCTAGGTGTGCATCTTCCCTTCATTTGGCACCTTTTCGTGCCTTTTTTCTTTTTTCCACCCCGTCTCCGTTTTTCTTCTTTTCTTCGGGAGGGACCCCCATTATTGGGATGCTCTCGGCTTCCGCTCTCTCATTGTGCTCCTTTAAAAAGTAAGGAGCAAAAAAACTTTCCATATCTTTCCAACTCATCAAGGTGCTCATGCTCCTTCTCTCCTTCTTTTCTCAGCGACTACCCATTGTTCATTTTTTCTGAGTGCCTTCTTTTCCTGCTTCTTCTGTCCACTCATTAGATTATTCTTCTCCGTATTTTTCAAGAGTTTCTTGAAAGATTCGAATGAAGAACATTTATTTTTCCACCCCTCCAATCTCCAGTCTTAAGGTCCGAAATATATTTTTTTATTAAAAAAAATTCCAGGTATAAACGATGGTAGATATCGCCGAAGCTCTACCATCCACACCAACATCCCTATCAATTCCATCCACCACCGACGAGGCTCTTCGGAAATTCAAGTGTCCCGAGTGCACGAAGGCGTTCAAATTCAAGCATCATCTCAAGGAACACATTCGAATTCATTCGGGCGAGAAACCATTCGAGGTAGGTGTCTTGTGCTAGTCCAAGCACCTGTTGCAACTCCCTCCTGCTCTCCCAGATAACCAATTTATCAATGTCCCCCCGCGGACATGACAAGGAGAGGCGACATATACCTGTGTGCACCTCTCGTAATGTTTTCGCCGCGGTCCCCCATCTCCACTTCTTGTCATGTCTTGTTAATGATGATAGAGGGACAAGAAACAATGAAGCCATTTGTTGGGAGGGCCTAGGTAAACTTTCGAAAAAATCCTAGGTGTGAAAAGGGAAGAAAACGTATAGATGCCCGTAAGGCATTCATTAATTCCTCTCCTTCTTGTTGAAAAAGGAGCGGGAGAGGGAGGAAAGAAGAAAGAAGAGTAAAGTTTTGAGTGAGCAGGAGGAGCCACTTTCAAGGTGCTCGGAGGTGTGGATGAGTACGTAAAAGAAAAATTTCGAGAAGCTAAAGTAGCCAGAGAAAAAGGAAAGAACCCAAATAGTGTTATCTACCTTGGAAGTCGTTGACTTTCAAAATGGAGCTTGAAGATTACCAATTTATTTACTTCTTGAGTTAAGGTGCCAAAAATCTAGAAAAAAACGTTTCAAAAAAAATATCCCAAACTTTTCAAGTTTGATTTGTATAAACTCAAACTCGTCCCCTTTTCCTGATACCCTAAACGCGCCCTTATATTAGAGGTTTTACGGCAACCCGGGCTTTCCAAAATGCTTTTCAATATAGTATTATCGACACCATCTACCTTATATGGCTCATCGACAACCTCTCACCTCCTCCTATTGGTCGCTGCGGGCTCACCTGGGCTCCGCCCCCTCGTTTCCGGCTCACCTGCTCCCTTTGCCCTCCCCTCCCACTTAGCCCCCATTGGCTCCCATCTATATTAGGACTCTCCTCTCCTAAAAAATGCACCTTTGGGTGCAATAAACAAGCCAGCCTTGGGCCCTAGTACGTGATCCACTGTTTTGAGATTTATCGGTCCCAGTGGGCCCGTACCTTCTAAAGCGGCCCACCCGACACACCGCCCGTGTGATAAATTGTTCCTTTTTATTTTCTTTGGCTTCCTTCAAAAACCTTTTAATCTTTCGAATTTTTACAGTGCCAACAGTGTCATAAACGATTCTCGCATTCCGGATCGTACTCCTCGCATATGAGCAGTAAGAAGTGTGTACAAACGGCATCGCCATCAATGGTCACTCCCTTCAATCCATATCAACTGATGATGTATCGAAATCTTATGCTTCAATTGCAAACTCCTCAAGTGTCTTTCCTGCCTCAAGCCAATAATATGGAAAATGCTTATATGAGTCTCCTCCAGGCGAATATTCTTCAGAATTTGGAAAACGGAGGCTCCCCAACCGCCACTTCTCCACCATCTTCTGTACAAGAACCATCAACCCCTGAGCCAAAAGTCGAGGTGGTCGATGAGCCGGAAGAGGGGTCCACAACGGCAGAAAAGACTCCAGAAGAAGCAGAAGTTGTTGTGAAATCAGAAGAGGTATCGGTCTCAGAAGAATCCGTAACTCCTGCTGTTTCGGTATCGGTATCAGTGTCAGTGTCACCAACACTGGAACAAAATGGGAATGACCTGATTGTAAATGGATCAGACGGAAAAGCATCCCCAGATTGGAGGCCATTGAGATCCAGAAGCTTCTTGAATGACTCTCAGGTACTTGTTAGCTTATTCAGAAGATCCTATCCAATTTTTATATAATTTCAGGTAGCCATTCTTCAAAACCATTTCAAGCGTAATCCCTTCCCATCAAAGTACGAGCTGTCCGCTGTAGCCGAACAAATCGGAGTGAATAAGCGAGTTGTTCAGGTGAGGAGGAGCATTTTTTTTTGGGAGCACAACTTTATGACAAAAAGATTTATCGGAAACAAAAGATTTTCCCACAAGGTGGAAGAAATAGGGGAACACATGTGCTCTTCTTCAAGTAGCTCATCTGTGTGTACATACATCACATCTTTTTCAGAAGAAGAGGACGCAGGTGCTTCGGGGTGTCGTTACATTCGTCATTTTACCGCAATTCCAATACATCCACCCCATTCAACAAAGACAGAAAATATTGCAGGTCTGGTTCCAAAACACCCGAGCCAAGGAACGACGCAGCAATCGTCTGCCGAGCATGCCACGTGGGTCGTCTGCCATGGCGCCAACCTCACCTACAGTATGGCAAACGCCAGCACAGCTCATGGCCGTC
The DNA here is from genome assembly GCF_000004555.2 of Caenorhabditis briggsae. Lineage (NCBI taxonomy): Eukaryota > Metazoa > Nematoda > Chromadorea > Rhabditida > Rhabditidae > Caenorhabditis > Caenorhabditis briggsae. The sequence goes on along the minus strand of NC_013487.2, from coordinate 13,021,241 downwards.
TGGGCTCAACAGTGCCTTCAGAATGGGAACAATAGCCTGAGCAGCAATTCTCAGGTTAGTGGGGAGAATAGAACCACCGGGTGGTCATGACACATGTTTTCGCGCATTAAATGACACAATTAGATTATAATGGATTAGGAGAGGCCATAACCGGTTATTATGAAGAAGAATAGGTGACAGACGGGTCAGGTAGTTTCGCGTGGTCCCAAACTTGACTTAATTACCCCCTCTTTGTTTTGGTAGTTTTTGGGGATAGGCTGGCTCTCCTGTCAGTTCCAGGTGAGCCATAAATCATGTTGGTTGAAGCAGCCAGGAGGCATCTCTGGGCTTCCCCTCACTTTCGAAATATCAATTCATCAATTTCACGTCCTTTGGATAGCCAGGATGACTGGGTTGTAAATGAAGAGCCCCCTCCTATCGAATTTGCCTAATTCGACACCTGCTCGCTTTTTATGAATATTTATGGGGGGAGGTAGAACAGTACCATATAGCTTCCGGGCCCTAGTAGATTCCCGTTTTTAGATTTTAAGGGCTCACACCTTCCTTGAAACGCGAAGCCCAAACAAGCCACATGTGATACTTTTGGGGATGATCCAATTAGGAGAAGGAGACGAGGGGCACCTCTAAAACACGACGACACGGGGGAAAATGAGCAGAGGAGAATGAGAATGAAGCAGGCAGGCAGGCGAAGATATTGTCGAATATGAATAGGAGAGGAGCATCTGTCGACGCTCATAAAAGACGATGGGTTCTTCTTCGGGTTATTCTACGACTATAATAGGATGATACTAAATGAGAAATGGCTTGTTGCCACCTGAGCACCCCCATCTCAAGATGTTGCTCCGATATATAGATTGGTTTTCTGAGATAAGACATAAGAAGATAATATGGAAAAGGAGAAGCTAGGAGTATGATAGAAAATGAGGTTTAGAATCGGAAATTACACTTTGATGTATTACTGTAGGATACTGTACCTGGCAAAAGTTTATGTTGTGTAAATCTAATTACCATATTTCCTCTGATAAAAGGCGACCCAAACCGTCAACTACGAGATAAATCATCTCAGTTCCAATAAGAGATATCTGAAATTTGTAAACTGAAAAAATATTAGCGATATCATGATAAACAATTTATCAGTTAACAAATTTCTTATATCTTTTACAGTAAGCGAGATAAATTAGTTAAAAGTTAGGGGCCCTTCTAGTACATGTTATAGGGTAAGTGTAGCATACTGTACCAGACAACAGCTCATGTTTTGTAGCTTTCATAAATTTTTCAGATTTTGATTAGCCTGGAAGTTTCTGAAATTCCGAAATTCTGAAAATAGTCTGAAATTCGGCTGTAACACTTTTTCAAGCAAATTTATCCATCTCTCCTAGAAAAAAGCGACAGCTAGAAGTCAAAAATATCTGAAAGTCAAAATTTCAGCTAATTGCTTTTTAGACCGAAATTCAGATTTTTGATGTATCCTCTAGACTCTATCACTTTTTAAATCACTTCAGTCTGGCTCCTGTTTTATAAACTTCAAAAATACAAGGACCGGTCCGGACCAGGCCGGGCCCTGATTTTTCTAGTAAACATTAAAGTGCACCTACCCTTCCCTAAATTTCATAACTGGCTGCTCCCTTCTCTGTTTTTTTTTCTCTTCCAATCCTCCTCATCAATTTATTCCTGCCTGACACATACACATACATCTACCCAATATTGGGGTCGCTTCTGGCAGTCTAGAAGTATCCGTGTGAAAAGATGGGACGCGGACGAAATGGGAAGAAGAAGAAGACACAAGGCTCGCCTCGTTCAATTTCCCCTTTGTCTTGCATAATTTGTGTCATTCAATTTACCTTCTCCTTTCCTGACCAACACTATGGGACGCGCCGGTCGTCCACCGCTCTCACACTCTCGTTTTCCCACTCAAAGGGCTTTCGGTGAAAAGAAATGAGGATCAGAGAAAATAGAGAGAGAGGGACCCATCAATGGAAATGAAATGAATTCGAGTGTTTTTGGTGGACGGCACAAGAAGCACAAGAAGAAGCAGTAGTAGAGGCAGCACCTGCTAATGAGCTTCTTTGTCCTTTTCTTCTTCTTCTTTCCCGTCTTTTTTTTTACTTTTTCAATATAGGGGGATTGACTTCTTCTTTCAAATCAACCCTTAATCCATCACATTTCAGGACGAATCATCCGTACTACGCAACAACGAGAATAGGGTAGCTGACGAGGAGGTGATGGATCACGATGGTCTTCTCGGTTCAAAAGATGGCAAAGAGACACCTCTGGATTTGACACTTTCCACGGAGGATACAGAACCTGAATGGTCTCCAGAGAAGCTTATTGGATTTCTCGATCAGACTGGTGGAGTGATCCAGGAGTTGTTGAGGCAGGCTGGAAATGGATTCGTGACGAATCAAGAGGAAGAGGAGGAGAAGCCAGTGAAAGCAGAGGAAAGTCCAGTATCGAGCACTTCTTCATCGATTTGGCCATCGTTTATTGGACAGTATCCATCGATCCTGGATTCTGCAAGTCTTTCAGCGTTGGAGAAAGCATTAGATGTAAGTTTTAGAATTTTTCAGTAAGGCTGTGCCACGGCCGGACGTGGCCAGCCGCAATTTACACAGTCTTGGTTTCTAGAGCCATAAAGCTAATTTGATATTCAATGTTCTTCTTTCAGCAACAAAAATCCTCCGAAGACGACGCTTCCTCCCTATGCTCCAACGAATCGAAGCTTCTGAAATTCTCCTCGACACCGCTGAAAGAGGAAGAAGGCTTGTTCTCGTGCGACCAGTGCGACAAGGTGTTCGGAAAGCAAAGTTCGCTGGCTCGACACAAATATGAGCATTCTGGTGAGTACAAAACGAAAATTAGAGGGTATTAAAGCGGGGGTGACAATAAGAGAGACACCCGTGTGTTTGGATACTTGGTGATGCAATCGTATTAATTGAAGGATGGGACATTTGGAAGGAGACTAATCTAATTGAGGAAATAGACACAGGGGGACAGCTGTATGTATCTTTGAGATCATTGCTTTTTGAAACACAGGAGGATGGGGTGGGTGGGAGGATAATTAAGGATTATTACCTAGTAGGATAAACAGATTTACAGACAGACGTGTCGTTTTTGAAGGTGGGGGACATAAAAAAGTTTTCTCAAATTTTTGTTCCTCTAGTAGTTGAACCAGTTTGGGGCGCCCCGCCACTACCGACTGAGCCAAGCGGTCGAACCTTGAAGGGCGCCCGATAGCATACAACTTTGAGCGCATATATCTCATTTTCTGTAAAAGATATCAAAAAGTTGTCAACTGAGAAAATGTTTATCATAATATCAAAAACATTTTGTTAGTTAACAACTTTTCGATATCTCTCACAAGAATCGATATAAATTGGCTCAAAGTGGACAATTAGGCTACGCTTTTACGGTATTTTAGATTGGACGATTAGCATAAAAACCTTCATAGTTTGATTTTTTTTTAATTTCAAACTTTTCCATTCTTCCAGGCCAACGCCCGTACAAATGCGACATCTGTGAAAAGGCGTTCAAGCACAAGCACCATCTCACCGAGCACAAACGTCTACACTCTGGCGAGAAACCATTCCAATGTGACAAGTGTCTCAAACGATTCTCCCATTCCGGAAGCTACAGTCAGCACATGAACCACCGATACTCGTACTGCAAACCGTACAGGGAGCAACCGGGAGCCACGTCACCAAAATCTGACGTTCTCAATGGAAGTCTGACTGTTAGCCCATCCTCTTCGAACACGCCACCCCCAAATTGATCTCATATTTTTTAAAGCATTCCTTTTAAAGCATTCCCCTTTTCTATTCGGTTATTAGTTCTTTTAAAATCCTGGCTGTGCCAGTTTCTTGCCTTATATAGCAGCTTCACTTTTGGTGCTTTTTTGATATGTACAGTTTTTGAAAAATATAGTCATGTTTTCATAATTCGTGATTTCTCCTTCGCTTCGCTTCTCCCTACTTCACTTATCCTTTGGCCGGTGCATGTGCTCTTCGCTTTTCTTATAATCCCAGTTATTCATTTCTGTGAAGTGACCCAATACCTAGTCAAAAACAACACAAAAACTCTAAAATGGTGCAATTAGTTTTCTCTTCTCATTTTCTCTCACCTGTCCATCGTTTTTCATTTTTTGGGACCAACAACCACTAACTGATTCGTGTAACCCTGTTTTTCTTTTTTTTTTGCAATTCAAAATCGTTTTCTAGACTTTTTGCCTAATAAATTGTTCTTCTAATAATGATAGTGAACAAACAGACACACAGAGAGACAATTTTTATCGAATTAGACATCGGTGTGAAGACAGAAGGTGTCTCATGAGCATATGGTCTAGTGATTGATGTCGGCATTTTGTTCAGGCCCAGATATGGTCAAATGAGCCAAAGAAGAAGAAAAAGAAGAAGAAGAAGACGATTACATTCTTCACGGTTCATTTGAGAGACCCCAGTATAGATTCGATGAAAGAGATACTACCCGTTTTGGAAAATATTTCTGGGGACCAAGTTTTCTAGAGACGGGTATTTTCCTCGGGTCCTGAATCCACTATGGTCCATGTTAGGATTTGGCAAAGATGGGTTAGTTTTTCTGAAAATCAAGAAGTTTAGCTCGAAATCAAGAAATTCATTGGAAACGTACTGTCTATCAGAAGAAGAAATTTCGAATGGGCCACAATGAATTTGACGATGAAGTAGACAACTGAAAAATCTGGGGAACTTAAAAATCCTCGAAATATCGGAACTTCGCTTTGGAAAGCCTAGATCTTTGCATTATCGAATTTCCGAAATTCAGAATCTCCAAGTTTGAAATATCCATTACCCAATTTTCGAAACAGTCATAAAAACTTTAAATTCAAAAAAGATTTAATTTTCAGAATCCCAATTACCAATTGTTTCCACGGTAATTCATGTCCCAATTTTGACTCGCTATCTAATTTATTATCACCTACTCTTTCCCCCGACAAGGTCATATACAGTGTATTCATATATTTCATTCCAAATCGCACTCACCAACACCTGTCAAAAACATGCCAAATCCAATGATGGATGAAATGAGATCTTGTTGAATTGGAATCACCAATAATGCTATCATAATGACAAGATTCAAAATCGGCCAAAATATACTGTACTGCACAGGATCCACTGCGATCGGCATCTTTTTCCATTTTATCATCACTAAAACTGCAAGAGGGAAAATTGTGGTAAGCATTCCGGTTACTGTAAGATAGTCAACGAGTTGGTCAATGTCTCCGAGAAAAGAGAAAATGATAGATGTGAATGTCTGAAATTTTCAATTGTCACAGGGAATTTCAAAAATCATCGCCTCACATGAAAAAAGACAGAAACCCTTGGACTGTCATTGTCAACATGTATCAAACTGAAGCAGGTGGGCATCATTTTGCGACGTGAACCGGCGACCATGTACCTGCAAAAACTGGGTCACGAACCTTTTTCCGAATAATTTCAATTGTAAATGAAACCCATAGGGACTAATATCCCAACAATTTGAAAGTTAGGGCACTCACCTTGTCCAACCAAAAATATCGCCATTCAAAGTTCCAATCAGTAATAAGCCAACCACAGCGGGTACTGCAAATGCTGGACCATTTCCAACTGTTTTTTGAATAAATGTCTGAAAAAGTATTACGGTAGTTGGCAGAAGGATTACGGCAGCTGGAGGAAACCCCTTACAGTAGCCACCGCAGAAGAATTAATTATTTCTTGAGGTGTCAATATTGCAAAATATGAAACATTGACGAGTACATAAACCACTGCAGAAATACAAAGACCACCAAGGCAGGCACGTGGAAGAGTTCTGAACTAATTTCAATTTTTCTGTGTGTCCGGATGTCCACTTACTTTCTAAAATCCTTAATCTGAATTTCTTCGGATCCATAGTTGAGTGTTGTAAATCCTCCAAACGCCCAATTCCCTTGATAAATTGCCAAAACAATTGCCCCTGGATTCCAATTACTGTTTTTCATTATCTCGGAACTACTGTAATGTGACGTTGCACCACGAAAGACGATGAAGAAGAATCCGATGCCTATGATAATCGCTGTTGCAAAAATCTTGGAGCACATTGATATAATTTGCACTCGAGATGCGAATTTTTGAAGTGAGAACATGTTGGCCAGTGTAAGAAATACTGATAAGAAAATAATTTTAATGATGACAACTTTATCAAAATCTTACATAGTAATCCGAAACCAAAAAGTTTCGAGACATTATCAGCAGTGTCATTCGAAAAACAATAAATAGGATCTAGGGCTTGAACCAAATATTTTCCAAAAGTCAGATATAAAACTGCAGCTGATGAAGAGCTCTCAATGAGTAGAGATACCCAGAGGAGCGAAAACGCAACGGGCGTCCAACCCATATAATCAATGTAAGCTAAATCGGCTCCAGATTCTGGGATACTTGTGCCAAGTTCGATGAAATTCTAAAAAAAATCGCAGACATTTGAATAAACAGGCATTTTTGAGAAAAGAATCTGACCAAGATTCAACTTTCATTCTTTGTTAGCCCCACCTAGAAATACTTAAAATTTCAAGTTTAACGAAATTTCGTCTGGTTCACGCTTAAGCCCCCGAAAATTATTTTGAAGCTAAAAACTGTTTGAAAAACCCAAAAACACTCATTGTCAGTTCGATTGCGTTCACAATATTTCAAACAAAATTAGGAGAAAATTACCCTTATTTAATTTGCTTCAATCTTTCTCAAATTGCTTTTTGAGTATTTAATTATTTTGGCTTCAAAATGAGCCCGAACATTCTTACTGTTAGAAAGTTTTGAATTATAAAATTCCTATTTTTCAGTGGACCCACTTAAAAAATAAAAACTATCCAACTCCATTTATCCTAGTTATGTTTATATTTATCTCGAAGCGAAAATAGGGACAAATTCAAAAACGAAATAATATTTGAGCTTAGGTCTGAAATAGCCTACAGATGTACTGTAGTTTTACAGTTCGATGCGAATTTTTTTTTGAGTTTTTGATATAACTTAATTTTGTTCCAATCTTTTTCAAATCAAATGTTTTGAATGTCTCATATTTTCACCTTTGAAATAAGCCATTTTCAGGCGGAAACAAAATTTGGGAAATCTCAGATATACTCAGAGGCTTCCAGGATAAAAATTTAAAACTCACGATAGCTGTAATCATGTTTAACAGAGCACAAACCACCCATATAATCAATGATAAACCGACGGATCCAGCATGTTGCACAATTCCCTGAAAATAAGGTTTTTGGTGGCCTAGAAATTCCAAAGTTCCACTTTTGGCGCAATGAATATTCCACTTCCGATAATTGAGCCAACAATATACGCCGTTGCTCCGATCAACCCAATTTTGTTATTCTCTTTTTTCGTCATTGTTTGTGTATGCGTTTTCCTTGTTTTTGCTATCTGAAAATTTATAGACCATCACACGAAACAAATGTTAATCGAGTCAAAAGGAAAACAAAAACTTCATTTTCTTGATTGAGAGGAAAAGAAGAAGAGGAGAAACATTACAGTTTCAAGAAAGGTTAATTAAAGGGATTTCTGATTTCCTACAGTAATTGGAAACTTTATGAAGAATTCAGGAAAAGAAACAATTTGTGCAAAATTATAAAAATTTGAATTTTGAGATCTGGTATAAAAGGGTGTGTAACTCAGTACGAGAGAAGATATTTTGCTGAAAATTTAAAAATGGGCTTCCAGAAAAGATGAGAGAAAAAAAATCTATTTTGAAAATCAGGTTGTGGTGCCTATGCTCCTTTTCTAGTCCTTATCAGCTCCTTTTATCCTACTACTAATTTTCATTATTTTCCTTTCACTCTCTGCGTCTCATATCCATCGAAAAGTGTCGAATTGCTTCGGGGTGTGCCACTGTCGTGGGCCTTATCAACAAATGATTTTTCGATAAACGCCCTTAAATTCACCGACTAATTTATGACAGGAAATGTGACTTGAGAAAAGTTCAAAATTTTCAGAATTGATTAATTGGAAAATGTAAATCTAAAGAAGGTCTGCAAACTGATAGAATCATAATAATTGAAGAAAATAATTTCTGCACTAAGAAAATGCACGACTGAAATTTGAAAAACTGAGAACCTGTTAGAATGGGCAATTAGTTGTTTCTCTCATTCTCTCCCATTGCTTTGTTGCTCATTTTTTGGGTCCAAGAACCACTTACTACTCCATATATTATCTTTTTTTTTGCAATTCAAAATCGTTTTCTCTACTACTCACTATTTGCCTAATAAATTGTTTTTCTAATAATGACAATGGACAAACAGACACACAGAGAGACAATTTTTATTGAATTAGACATCGGTGTGAAGACAGAAGGTGTCTCATGAGCATGTGTTCTAGTGATTGATGTCGGCATTTTGTTCACTTCCATTAATGATCAAATGAGCCAAAAAGAAGACGACGATTCCATTTTTTACGGTTTGTTTGGGGGACCCCAGGATAGGTTTTGTTGAAAAAGATACCCGTTTTGAAAATATTAAGGTGACCAAGTTTTCTAGAGACGAGTCTTCTCCTCGGGTCCTGAATCCACTATGGTCCATGTTAGGATTTGGCAAAGATGGGTTAGTTTTTCTAAAAACAAAACGTTTAGCAAGGTGATAAACCGGTGTGTAGTAGCAAACGCACTGTCTATCAGAAGAAGGAATTTTGAATGGGTCACAATGAATTTGACGATGAAGTAGACAACTGAAAATTGCATTTGTTAAAACATTAAATTCAAAAAACTTGAATTTCAGAATCTCAATTACCAATTGTTTCCACGGTAATTCATATCCCAATTTTGACTCTCTATCTAATTTATTATCACCTACTCTTCCCCCCGACAAGGTCATATACAGTGCATTCATTTATTTTATTTTAAATCACACTTACCAATACCTGCCAAAAACATGCCAAATCCAATGATGGATGAAATGGCATCCTGTTCAATTGGAATCACCAATAATGCTATCATAATGACAAGATTTAAAATTGGCCAAAATATACTGTACTGCACAGGATCCGCTGCAATCGGCATCCTTTTCCATTTTATTATCACTAAAACTGCCAGAGCAAAAATTGTGGTAAGCATTCCGGTTACTGTAAGATAGTCAACCAGCTGGTCAGTGTCTCCGAGAAAAGCGAAGATGATAGAAGTGAGTGTCTGGAAATTTTTAAATTATCTGTCATACGGTTTTCGCGGGCTTAGAATTCTTGGATGACCTAAAAATCCGTGGTTGGCCAAGCTAGCTCCATTCCCTAGCTCCATTTCCCAGTCCACAAAGCAAATTTTAAAAATCATCGCCTCACATGAAAAAAGACAGAAATCCTTGGACTGTCATTGTCAACATGTATCAAACTGAAGCAGGTGGGCATCATTTTGCGACGTGAACCGGCGACCATGTACCTGCAAAAACTGGGTCAATTGCAAATACGAAGTGCCTTTCCTGAGATTCTAGCAAGGAAGTGTTTTCAGACACCGGTTGATCATTCTTATATAAATGAATGAAGTTGCTTCTCTTTCTCGATTTGTCCGAACACGTTCAAAAATTTGAAATAAAATATGTTTACGTGACCCTTTGAGTAAGACAGAGGAGCGAAGCGACGAACAGTAAAAGATATGGATTAAATCGCGCCGAAGGCGCACCAGCCAACTGTTTGAAGCGCCGGAGGTGCGGCAAACAGGCTGGTAAGTTAAAAATTTGTAGGCATGGTGCCATTTTTGTTCATTTTTCAAAGAACTATGATCTATTGAAGTTTCGAAAGAAATCACCTATTTGTGATTTAGAGGAATATAGGCTATCAAATCTTGTGAAAAGACTCATTTTATAGTTTAAAGGTGGGGGGACATGAAAAAATACTGTTCTCGAAATTCCGTTCAAAGATGCCCCTCGAGGAGTTGAACTTGTGAGGGCGATGATTGAGGGTGCGGCGCCGCTACCGACTGAACCACGCGAGCAAAGAGAAAGCGCACGCCCGATTTCATACATAAAGGCGAGGACGACAGCTGTACGCAGAGTGACATTAAGTGTTGTACACCGTGAAGGTAGAATGCATACTCTAGCTACAAAAAAACTACGAAAAATCTCCTGTCCCCCCACCTTTAACAAACTTTAGAAGTCATGTTAGCACTTTTGAAAAGTTTTCGAAATTATAAAAAAATGCCACGGGGCGCCTTTTTTTTGGCACTCCTGGCGACTTTTTTCTCAGAATGTAAAGGAATCAAAAATACAGACTAGGGTTTCCATTTGGGAGAGATTCACCCGCCCGCACCCGGCCGGGGGACTCACCCCCCGCGGCCCCCCGTTGCCCCACACACGCAAATAATCGCGGGGGGCCGCGGGGGCCGCGGGTGCTAGCCCCCCGGCGGGTGGCGGGCGGCTCTTTTTTTTACCCGCGCAAATGGAAACCCTAATGCAGACTACATTCGATAATTTTCAAAAAAAAACTCTTATCGGCCGTTTCAAACATTGACTCCATAAGTGACAAATTAGTACTGAAATCACTTCCAGAGCTCATAGCCTTTTTCACGGGGCGTTGGTGGAAAAACTGACTTCAGTTCTGTAATCAGCGTGTCTAAAAGTACCAATGACTAAACTTTGAGAAAATTCTCTACCGGTGTCTGGAAACGTTTCCCTTGTAACGGGACTGTTATCCCAAAAATTCAAAAGTTAGGCCACACTCACCTACTCCAACTGAAAACATCGCCATTTAAAGTTCCAATTAGTAGCAATCCAACCACAGCGGGTACTGCAAATGCTGGACCATTTCCAACAGTTTTTTGAATAAATGTCTGAAAAAGGATTACGGTAGTTGGAAGAAGGATTACGGCAGCTGGAGGAAACCCCTTACAGTAGCCACCGCAGAAGAATCAATTATTTCTTGAGGTGTCAATATTGCAAAATATGAAACGTTGACGAGAACATAAATCACTGCAGAAATACAAAGACCTCCCAAGCAGGCACGTGTTAGAGTTCTAAACTTATTCAGGTTTTTTTGGTGTGTCCGGATGTCCACCCACTTTCTAAAATCTTTAATCTGAATCTCTTCGGATCCATAGTTGAGCGTCGTAAATCCTCCAAACGCCCAATTCCCTTGATAAATCGCCAAAACAATTGCCCCTGGCTTCCAATTACTGTTTTTCATTATTTCCGAACTACTGTAATGTGACGTTGCACCACGAAAGACGATGAAGAAGAATCCGATGCCTATGATAATCGCTGTTGCGAAAATCTTGGAGCACATTGATATAATTTGCACTCGAGATGCGAATTTTTGAAGTGAGAACATGTTGGTCAGTGTGAGAAACACTGATAAGAAAGTGATTTAATTACGGGCGAGGGGACAGGAAATGATGGCTTACGCAACTTTAAAAACTTACAGAGTAATCCGAAACCGAAAAGTTTTGCTACACTATCAGCAGTGGCATCCGAAAAACAATAAATAGGATCCAAGGCTTGGACCAAATATTTTCCAAACGTTAGATATAAAACTGCAGCTGATGATGAACTTTGAATGAGTAGAGATAGCCAGAGAAGGGAAAATGCAATGGGCGTCCAGCCCATATAATCAATGTAAGCTAAATCGGCTCCAGATTCTGGGATGCTTGTGCCAAGTTCGATGTAGTTCTGAAAGAAACGGACGTTGGGACTAGGGTTTCCATTTGGGGGGCGATTCACCCGCCCGCACCCACCCGGGGGGCTCACCCCCCGCGGCCCCCCGTCGACCCCCCGCGAATATTTACGTGAGGAAAATATTCTTTTTTGTAGTTTTTTGATTTCAGAAACTCAGTTTTTCTTGGAAAATACGTGATTATCCTTTAAAATTTTATTAAAATTCACACGCATTTAATTGCGGGGGGCCGCGGGTGGGAGCCCCCGGGTGGGTAGCGGGTAGCCCGCTTCTTCACCCGCCCAAATGGAAACCCTAGTTGGGACAAACAGACGTTTTTGAGAAGAGACTTTCATCATGTTTTATATACGTTTTCTACCTCGCTCTTCACTCGTGTCCTCGGTAGTATAGTGGTGAGTATCCGCGTCTGTCACATGCGAGACCCGGGTTCAATTCCCGGCCGGGGAGAATTTTTTAAAAATTTTGTTAATGACTAAAAATGGAAAATATGTTTTTTCGCTCAAGACAAATCAAATTTTTTGTCATGTGCTTTTTTTGAATTTTCAAAAAATTGAAATTCTTGGAAATTCCAGAGTTTCAGAAAGTCTGTATTTTTGAGATGTTTTGTATTTATTTTATTCTTGGATTCTCTTGGTCTTTCAAAAAATTGTTGAATTTTCGATGTCTCTATGAAGTTTTTATTTTTTGAATTTTTGTTTTTTGAATTTTTTGATTAGAAAATTAAGAATTTCGAAAATTTTGAAACAGTAATTTTTCAGAAGTTGTAATATTTATTTTCAAGGTTAAAGCAGTTAAAACTCACAATAGCTGTGATCATGTTCAAAAGTGCACAAAACACCCAAATAATCAATGATAATCCGACGGATCCAGCATGTTGCACAATTCCCTGAAAATAAGGTTTTCGGTGGCCTAGAAATTCCAAAGTTCCACTTTTGGCGCAATGAATATTCCACTTCCAATAATTGAGCCAACAATATACGCCGTTGCTCCGATCAATCCAATTTTATTATCCTCTTTTTTGGCCATTTCCTCTCCTTTTTTAAATTTTTTTCTTTCTATCTGAAAATCTATAAATTATCACATGAAACAAATTCCAATCAACACAGTTCAGAACCATTTCTTCCCTTCTCTCTCGGGTCAAAATGAAAACAAATACGTCATTTTTGTGGGTGGGAGGAAAAAGAAGAAGAAGATGAAAAATAATGGGGTCAAGAGGAGAGAAAAATTACAGTTTCAAGAAATGCTAATTAGGGTGATTTCTGATTTTTTACAATAATTGGAAACTTTATAAAATGAGTTCAGCGAAATAAAAAATTCAAAAATAATATTCTCTAGTTGCTGTCCAAAAAGTAGCCTGCTTCTTTTGTTTTTATGCTCCTCTGCTGGCTCCTTATCAGCTCCTTTTCTCCAACTAATTTGGATTATTTTCCTCTCGCTCTCTGCGTCTCTTCATTCTCATTTCCATCGGAATGGTGTCGAATTGTGTCGGTGTGTGACAGGAAATGATTATTGGGACAAGTTCAATTTATTGAAATGGGTTAATCTGGAAAATGTGAATCTGAAGAAGGCCTACAAAAAAAATCGGGATGATTGTAAAAGCGGCAGCATGAAAAAACTGAAACTAAAAAAACCTGTATTAGAAGGGCCTGTTAACTTTAAGCCAATTTATCTCGTTTTCTGTAAAAGATATGAAAAATCGGTCAACTGATAAAATATTGGTGATATTATGATGAACAATTTAATAATTGACATTTTTTGACACCTTTTGAAGGAACGGAGATAATTGAGCTCAAACTGATCCTCAAAGGGGAAGTTTAAGATGAGCTCCTATTAGAGAAGATACGGTATCCCACCAAAATTTGAATTTAATGAAATATAATACAAAAGAACTGAATTGGTAATGCACTCTGTAAAAATTTAGTATCTGATATTCTGAATTTCTGAATTTCTGAATTTCTGAATTTCTGAATTTCTGAATTTCTGAATTTCTGAATTTCTGAATTTCTGAATTTCTGAATTTTTGAATTTCTGAATTTCTGAATTTCTGAATTTCTGAATTTCTGAATTTCTAAATTTCTGAATTTCTGAATTTCTGAATTTCTGAATTTCTGAATTTCTGAATTTCTGAATTTCTGAATTTCTGAATTTCTGAATTTCTGAATTTCTGAATTTCTGAATTTCTGAATTTCTGAATTTCTGAATTTCTGAATTTCTGAATTTCTGAATTTCTGAATTTCTGAATTTCTGAATTTCTGAATTTCTGAATTTCTGAATTTCTGAATTTCTGAATTTCTGAATTTCTGAATTTCTGAATTTCTGAATTTCAAATTTCAACAAAGTTCAGACAGTTTCTCTCTACATACTTGTTGTTTATTTTCTTCCATTCTCTATTCCTAAACTGTCTAGATATGTCTGCGTCTCAGATGACGTCGTCTCTCCATCTTCTCTCCTCCGTCACAGATGGTTCTCGAATTCGTCTTCATTTTCGAAGGTTGGTTTTCTTCTTCTTCTCCCTTTTCCGATGGCGCCATCCATTTCCCTTCTCAATCATTTCTCTAGCCTACACGTGTACCTGGATCAAAAGCTTCTTCTTGTTCTTCTTCCTGTCAATATATGAAATCCGAAATATTTCTTCTCTCGCACTCTCCTCATATCCCATACCATTTCCTCTTCCGAAACAGACGATCCGCAATGCCCTCGTCCGTCCGCTTTTATCTTCAACGGGAATCATCTCCTCGTTTTCCAATACCCCCATCCGATTCCGTCCGAATTTTCTCCCCATTCTTTTCTCCTATATTCTGTATATTTTTGTGTGAGGTGTGTGTGTGTTCTGGCAGAGATTCAACACAATCTGAAGTTCCCTTCTAAAAATGCCGTTTTCGATTTGCGCCTTGGTAAGTTAACCGGTAGTTGGGGGTGGCCAGTAGACCACTCCTTTACAATGCGTGACCTACTTTTCACTTTCATCCCCTCCTCTTGTCTTCTTCTTTTTTGTCTTCCCCATAGAACAACCGACTAGCCCTCCCCCAAGGAGAAGAATGGAAAGTTCCTGAATATTTGAAAATCAAAAAATTGTGTAATGGTTTCCATCATACACCTTTTTCCGTCCTCCTGTCCATTTATCTGTCATCTGTTTGGGGGAAAGAAACTAAACAAGTTTTTGGCATCTAGACAGAGAGAAGAAGAACACCACAAAAAAGCTTAAACTATCGAAAGGTCTTCTTCTTTTCCTCTTTTCTTCTCTCAATTCTCTTCGATTCGACAGTTTTCCTCGTCTTCTTCATATTCTCATGTTTTGTATTCGTATTGTATATGTGGTGTAGTCTCTCCTGATATTTAGTGGTTACAGTTCTTCCATATTTTTTTAAATTATGCTCTGGACGTTAAGGTTTTTTTTTAATTCACTAGCAGAATTTCCAGAATTTTCTAGACATATTTTACTGAAAGACCCCCAAAAGAGCTTTTAGTCTCTGAAAGCATGGAAATGTGTTTCCTCTTTGAGCTCAATTATCTCGGTTCCTGTAACAGCTATCAAAAAGTGATTAACTGATAAACTGTTTATCATAATATCATCAATATTTTATCAATTGACAAATTTTTAATATCTCTCATGGGAACCGAGATAATTGAGCTCAAAGTTTTGATAAACCATATTTCCTCCAATAGAAGACTACTCAAATCAATAACTTTGAGCTCAATTAACTCGGTTCCTGTAAGAGATATTAAAAAACGTTCAACTGACAAATTGTTTATCATAATATCATCAATGTTTTAATAGTTTACAAATTTTTGATATCTCTTATAGGAACCCAGATAATTGAGGTCTAATATGACGGTTTGGATGGGCTTCTATCAGAAGAATTATAGTACTGAAGAACCACCAGCTTTTAGTATCTGAAAGTGTGATATATTGAAAATTCCGAAATTTATTTATGAAAATTCAAGAAAGCCGTATTTCATTTTCAAACAAAATTTATTTGTCTAGCTTCCAAAAAATGTTTCCTTGAGATTTTTCTATTTCCAAAACTAACGCTACTTTTTTTTGTAGCCTAGAAATACAAATGCTGCTCCTACTCTTCCATTTTTTTTCTGTAAAAATAAGGTCATTCTAATCTTTTTAATAAAGCAGGCAAAAATTCTGAGAAAAATTGGTTTCTTACCATACTCGTTCTGATAGAAGTCCACACTATACGTTCCTTCCAGTTTAATTATTTCGGCTTCTGTAAAAGATATCAATAAGTGGTCAACTGATAAAATATTGGTGATAACATGATAAATAGTTCATCAGTTGTCAGGTTTTTGATATCTCTCAAAGCTCAAAGAAACCGAGATAATTAACCCCAAAGTGCAGGTACATGGTGGGCTGCTATTAAAGCAAATACGGTAGGCACTTCTCTATCAACCCCAATCATCTCGGTTCCTGTAAGAGATATCTAAACTCATAGGCTATGAGAGTTATGAAAATCTGCCAACTGATGAATTATTTCTCATAATATCAGCAATATTTTATCAGTTGACAGATTTATGATACTTTGCATAGGAGCCAAGATAATTCAGCTCAAAAGTTTGAGTGGGCGGCTATTAGAGCAAATACGGTAAAATGATTCGAAGTTTCAATACAGAAATTGGCTGGATCTAGAACATTCCAAGGAACATTTTCTTTATCTGATCTAAAATCAATAGTGTTAACCTTTTCCTGTTTATCTTGTTCAAAGTCTACTACCATATTGAAATCTCGTGCCTTTTGTCCGGAGGTGTCCGGTTCTTGTCTCTTTTTCCTATTCTCTCTCTCTCTATTCCTTCTTCCTCTCTTCTTCAATTGTTTTCATTCCACTTTTCTTACTCATCCCTTCTCTCCTAAAATCAATATGGAAAAGGACCAGAAAACGGTTGAGTTTTCCGACGAACTGTTGTACTTTCACGAGTTCGATTCCATTGTGAGTAGATAGGATCAATTCTCAATAACACTCATATTAGGGAAAAGAGAATCATTTGATGTAAATATTATTTAGAAATGTTTGATGTTTGAAACGCTCTGGAATTCAACGAATTCTTAATTTTTTCAGCGAAACCTAAGCATGGGACTATTACGACCATCATTCGAGGAGCCATCCGCCAGGCTGATGCAAGGACCAGTGGTAAGAGCTATTTGAGATTTTCAGATGCTCACTCTACAAAATCCAGTTTTATAGACTTTGGGTGAAAATGAAGCGAGTTATGGGCTTTTTGAAATGGGGAAGAAATTCAAAATGTTGAAATAAGGCTCCCATTTCGGTCGGCCAGGAATCCGCCGATCGACCGCCGGCCGACCGCCGTAGCTTTTTGAAAGGATTGGGGTATCTCGAATGTTGAATTTTTCTCTTCACCATTATAAAATAATCCATGAATCTCTCTAGTTTTATTCGAGGTACAGTACTGGTCAAGATTGAAAATGGTCAAAATGGCCGAAAATCAACTGAAAAATACATTTTTGCATATCGTACTCCCTGGTACCGTACCTTGAGAAAAAAACCTCCATTTCGGCCGGTTGTACACCAGGGCGACCTCAAACCGACCGCCAACCAACGCGACCGACAGCCGACCGAGCTGACCGAACTCGTGCGTTGGTCGGCGGCCCAAAATTTGATGCGTGTTGGTCGGTAGGTCAACTAAACTTCACGACCGAATGGAAGCCTTACAGGGTAGTTATCATATTTCTTAATGGTTGAAAAATAAATCAAAATTCAAAATACCCCAATCTTTCAAAAAAGCTGTCCCATACTGACCCATCCCCCCTGGAATCAGATCACACCCACCATACAAGGCCGTCACTGACTGACACCGAATACATAGTAAAAGTCACATGAGTCTACATGGAAAATAAAAAGGAAAACAAAGTCTATTTATCCAATTGCAAATCTTTCATTCAGTTATCCCTCCTCATCTTTCATACTTCAAAACTTTCAGACTTCCGAAGAAGAAGAGGAATTCTCATCGTCCGAACGGCGACGCTACAAGAACTACACAGTGATGCAGAAAGCTGGATTCCAGCATACAGAGTATGCTCAGATTATGGTCCACCTCTGCCGCGCGGAGATTCTGATCTCTTTGATCTTCCTGGCTCATGGAACTACGTGTCCAGGATATCCAAATGAAGCGGAATACCAGTCTACATGCCACATGAATACAGTATCCGCTATTGTTAGTCTCCTTACTGGAGCCATGGGATTAGGAGCTGTGCATCGGTATCGGTGGAGAACTATGCTCATACTCTGGCTCGTTTTTTGTATCATGTCTGCTGTGGGAAGCTTGTTGGCTGTTATCACCACGGGTGAGTTTTCATGTTTTTTTATAATAAATCTCTTAAAACTCTGAAATTCTGAAGAGTCAAAAAGCTAACCTTCAAATCTTTCATTCAGTTATCCCTCCTCATTAGATTATTTTAAAAGCTCTAATACAAAAACATTCCAGGAATCTGGCTGGACCACTACTCAAAAATGAAGGTTCGAACGGGTCTGGGAAACGGTTTATCGGGATTCATGCTGCTCGCATCGGTTGCTCTTGGCGTTTGTTTCATCCTGACCGCTGTCATGATTTGTCATTATTGGAACTCTAACACGACCGGTTATCAACCAGTGCAGAGAATCGCTGTGAGTTTTACCGTAACGACAACTACCGTAACCGGAAAATATTTTTATCAGGTTTTTTCGCGTTTTCACTGTTTTTCGTTGAGTTTTCCAGAAGCTTTAAACCTGTAACAGAAGGCCCCGAACTTTGAGCCAATTATCTCGGTTCATCACAATATCACCAACATGTTATCAGTTGACAGGCTTTCGATATCTCCAGTAGGAACAAACAAGTTTTACTATATTTTTCCCAAACACGTTTAAAAATAAAAATTGTTGACAGTGAAAAATTGACTGAAAACACTTAAAATCCGGAAAATAAACATATTTTTAGGTTACGGTAGTTGTCGTTTTGGAAATTCGGTCGCGACCACCGAACTTTCTCTTCTACAGCTCTTCTTTGTATTATTCTTGCCGCCAAATCTTGCGGAACAAAATTTATTTAAAGGCGCATAGTCGGTCGGGAAGCGAAAAAAGCAACAATTTTTAAATGAGTGTATGCGGCTTTTATACCGTACTTCGAATGTATTTAATTTGATCCGTTTTCAGATGTTTTTCTATTTTATAACGGCATTCGGCCAAAATATAGAATAATGAGAATCAAACAAAAAATGACAGGACGTAGCAGAAAATTAATTGGAAAATGCAAAAAATTAAACAATTGTGTAGTACGGTTTTAAAAGCTCATATAAGCTCTCATGCATTTATTATAAACATTTCGCTCTTTTCGCTGAAGGCCCGATAATGCGCGTTTGAATACATTTTCAGCCGCAAGGTTTATCGCAGACGCGTCTAGACGGAAAAGAATGATAATACGGCTGAAACGAAAGCTTCTAAATAACTATCGCTGAATTTTTGAAGCCAAAATTTCAGAAAAATCAATTTTGCTTTCGAAAATTCTCGAAATTCCCCCTTATTTATTTCGCGCTTTCCTCACAAATTTATCTTTTTTTCAGAAACGCGCTCGATCCCTCCGGCGACGACTATCACGAGCCAAGAGCTGTGACAAAAAGGACGCGAAACCGCCAACGAGTAATCCAGAAGATAAAGGTTATCATATTGTTTGAGATTCTCCCCGTTTTTTCCTTTTTTTCTGAATTTTGTTACAAAAAAAAACGGGTCGATGCCATCATTTCAATGTTTTTCTCTCTGCTCCCCCTTTTAATCTCTCAACATTCTTTTTGCAATAAAGATTTTGTGAACTTTATTAAAAGAAATTCCAACAAATTATTTCAATACAAAAAAATTAACAATAACAGAATCAAATCAAATCAAAAATCGAGGTCATTTATTTAGTTTTCCTCGGCGCCTCTCTGAAAAACCGTTGTTGTTTTGATGCAGTTGTCTGATTCGAAGAACTTGTGATTCTATAAAACAAAAGAAGGTTAATTAGAAAGGAATTCAGGCAACAGTCACCTGTAGTTGTGTCCGTCCTTGCCCAGACAACGAACGATTTCACAAATGTTCGCGACGTCATCGATTCCACTGTGATGGCGGCCCTGAAAGATTGAAATCATGGAAAAATGTTTTTAAAAAACCGATGAAACTACAAACCTTATGCTGCAAGTCATAGATTTTTAGCAGCTGAGTCATCCCCTTGGCAAAATGATTTGTATGTGCTGCATAGGCTTTTTTGACATTGATCCATTGGGTGAAGTACCTGAAAATTGGGTTTAAAGGTGGTGTACGGTGAATTTTTTATTGACTTTTATGACTTACTCTGGAATTTTCAAATTTTTAAATTTCGCCTCATTCGTCAGCGCCACTTTCAAATCCCAATCTCCGCAGGTTACAAATGCGAAATTCCCCTTTTCCAGCCTAGAATCCTCCTTCATCCACTCGTCGAAATTTTCTAGAACATTCGAAATCGTCGGTTTGTCATCCACCATTTCCTGAATAATTCCAGTCAGCGTCGTACAGAACGAGCTGAGCTTTGGGCATTCCGTCGGGCGAACATACTGATGGAAACGTCGAATTTCAGACCAATCAGACGTGGATAGTTGCACGACTGGGAATTCGATAATCTCCTGAACCGGAAGCATCGGTCCAAGGGAATTTTCTTGACATGTCGCTTCGAAATCCAAAATTAGAAGATAATCGAATTGTTGAGCCATGTTCAGGTTTCCTTTCTCTTTTGTGGCGAAAATTGGATACCTGGGCGGTGCTTTTACTTCTCTACTCTTCACTAGCTTGAAATCTTGAACAAATGTTGACGGTTTTGTCGATAATGCCGCTGAAAAATTGAGATAAAATAGAAAAATGAAAATGAAAAAATTACCTACTTCGTTTAGCAACAACCTGGTAGATTTTACGAATACTTGATAATTAGACAGCATTCTAAAGAATTTATAAAAGGTTTTTCACTTGTGAAATATTCCACAATCTGACAAAAACAACTAAAAAGTGCAAAAAATTATTTTTTTTCCCTCAATTCCCTGTTTTCCTCGAGGAGTACACGGACGCATGGCCTCGCATTTCCTCTTCCATTGTCGATTTACGGCGCGCAATACCACGTTTTGTTATTGCTCCGAAGACGTTCCTGCACGATTTCATCAGATGTTCTTCTTCTTTTTCTTTGTCACAGCTATAATTCTATTCGGTGTACTATGTCTGACAGCGTTCATGGCATTTCAAGTGCGGCATTCCAATCATTCGGCGAAAATTAAGCCGAGAAAAGAGAAGGTTTTAAAAATACTCTTGTAATCTGAAAGTACCGGTTTTTAGGCATCACTATGTGCAGTACTCGGCTCAGGAGGTCACACCACAGAAATGTTCGAGCTTATCAAGCATTTCGGCGAAGAATTCGAGACGAGAACTTATATCATAGCGGATACGGATACAATCAGCGAGGCTAAGGTTAAAGGAGTCCTATTCTTCAGCTTATGAATGAATTTTAGGCAAAAGAGCACGAAAAGTCTCGAAACAATGAGAAATTTGTCATTGAACGAATTCCTAGAGCTCGAGAAGTCGGACAATCCTATTTCACATCGATTGCCTCAACGTTTCATGCGACAGTGTTCGCTGTGAAATTGATTTACAATATTCGGTAAGCAACCAATTTTCTGCACAAAATAAAGTAATAAATTTTTCACATTAATTAATTTAATTTTAATTTTAATTTGTTTTTCTAAAATTGACCAATTTCCAGACCAGATCTCGTGCTCCTCAACGGCCCTGGAACATGCATCCCAATCGCTCTCGCAGCTGCATTCTTCGACATGATCCGCCTCATCGACACCGTTATCATCTACGAAGAATCGATTTGTCGTGTCAAAAAGCTCTCGCTATCCGGTGGAATTCTCTATTATCTCGGAATGGTCGATTGTCTTATTGTCCAATGGCCAGGACTCAAAAGGAAGTATCCACGTGCCACCTACATTCATGATCTGGAAACTAAAACCGCTGTTTCTTCCCCAGATACTTCTGCTGATAAGAAATCAATCTAATTGATGTTTTTTTTGTGTAAATATACTGGATTGTGAATCTCATGGCTTTTTCTTTGGTTTTATCGCTTTATTTGTACATTTTTCTCGCTTTATTCATTTATCTTACAGCATTTCCGAGTGAATTTTTGGAAGACCCTTTGTGTTGTTTTGAGGAAAATTGAGATTCGAAATTTCTAATTTTTTCAGGCTTCGAAACATTTTCATATTATTCTTTTCCGGTGGCGATGACGGCTGAAATCAAGCGAAAACAGCTACGCCTTATTTGAACAAATAGTTTGCTTTTTTTTCAATTCTCGTGAATAATCTGTCGAATTTCCTTTCAAAGTAGAAAAACTGCTAAAAGTGCGTTGGTCATAGTAAATTAATTTTCGAAGGAGCATGTATTTATTCAAATAAAAAACCGTAGCCTACGGTCCGTAGGTGTTGGCAAATACTCATTAGTTTGATGATCTTTTGCTAAATGCTCATTTGCTAAATATGCTCATTTGCCAAACTCGCTCATTTGCTAAAATAGTCTCACTTGCTAAATTTCATTTGCTATATTTTGATCATTTGCTAAATAGAGGGTTTGTTCAAATTGAAGGCTTATAGTTAGGCTGAAATTCCTTAGCGGAAACGGGCGTTACATCCTAAGCCTGAAATACAAAAAAAAACAGAACCTGGGATATTCTGAAAAGAATATCAGTAAAAAATGACTGAAATTCCTAAGTAACAGCACAATTTCCAGTTGTTCATTTTTAGCGAATGATCAAAATTTAACAAATGAAACTTAGCAAGTGTGACTATTTAAGCAAATGAGATATTTAGCAAGTGAGCATTCCGTAAAAGATCATCAAACTAATGACTATTTGTCGTAGGTGTTTTCGCTGCTGGACCGACGATACGCTCACTTGGGTT
>NC_013487.2:12981952-12997773 GCF_000004555.2 Caenorhabditis briggsae | reverse complement strand
GAACCCAAGTGTCCGCTTTCAATTTTTCAGTCAATTTTTTCCTCTCTAATAAAACTTTTATTTTTCGAATTTTTTAACGGAAAATAAACAAAAAAAAGAGACAAAAAGCAGTTATTCTTTCACTGTCCGTGAAAAAACGAAAAAAAAAAGTTTTCGAGTTCGAGACGCAGTGTGTCTGGTTTCTCTGATTCTAGCCTCGGCATGAAAACTACCGTAACTTTATTCATTTTTTTTTCAGTTCAAAAAAACTCAAAAATATTTAAGATTGGCAAGTCAAGAGCTTCAAAATGAGTGTACACATGATCTATGAAGCGTCAGCGATTCTTCTCAAAAACAATCTAGAAACTTTCTCAATGAATATTTTGTTCTGTCAGAAGTAATGTATTCTTCAATTTCCGGCACACTATACAAGTCTTATTACAATAACAGTAACCCAGACATCCCATAGGTAACTGTCTATATCTTCTCTAATTTTCCTTTTTATTCAGAATCGTCTTAAAAACAATAATATTCCTATGTAGGCGTGAGAGTAGATGACTTTGGTTCTCCTCTGGCGCTTCTCAAAAACCTATCAATTTCCAATTTCCGTTCGTTCACACTAGGGAAGTTGAAAGCTCTATCTGTTGTTTTCGCCTCACAAAAAAACCAATCAGAAGGGGCATAGAAAGCCGGAAATATATAGATGAAACAATTCTCTTCGTAAATATAATTCAATTTTGCCACATGTGCCGCCGACTAACGGGGAAAGAAGAAGCATAACAATATCTGGTTGCTATGGGGTGGAGTTTTCTCTCTTTGCTGCTCTCCCTCTCTCTCATTTTTTCACACAGGAGCCACAATTCCTTTGCATTTTGTTTCTCCTCGCCCCTCTTCTTCTCGTCTCACCTCTTCTTCTTTTTCTATTGGGGGTGTGTATTCTCGGTTGCTTCGCGACATCCATAGTCCTCCTCCTCTTTTTTTTTTGTTATACTACGTTTTTTGTTCCTGCTGTAACTAATCTGATCCTATTCTGTTTGGATGGCAGAAAGCGTTCGTGTAGCTGTCAGATGTCGACCGTTCAATCAGAGAGAAAAGGATTTGAATACTCAGGTAATTTGAATCTTCCGAGTTCTTCGAATAAATTTTTGAGATTTTCTGATAAATTCAGGTCTTCCTAAAGCATAGAAGCCTTTCTTATGACTAATATATACGACGAAATGAATGCCCGTTTCTGATATAATTATATAAAGAATGTTTTTAGAGAGAAAAAGAGTGGTGGACATAAGTTTCCCACCTGCGCCTTGCTTTACATTTTTAGTTTGGTTGAGTGCGTTTTAGTACTACATGAGTAGTATTAAAAAATAGTAAACATTTTTGGAAGCTTCACTATTTGAAAAATAAGTATGGGGTTTGAAAAAAAAGGCGCCATCACTCAGAATTTCAAGAAACTGCACTCGAGACCTAAACGTTTAAAGTTCAAAAAATCAGAGTTTTCAGAAATATTACTGTAACTTGGCTGATAGTTATTAATTTCACAGAAATCATAAATTTTGAATTCACGGAGAAAAGAGCTTTACACTGAGTATAAAAATGTCTAGGTTTCTCAAAATTTAAGTTTTCGAGTTAGAGACGCAGTGTGTCTGGTTACTCTGATTCTAGCCTTGTCATTAAAACGATAATAATTGTTTTCGTTTTTGTCAGTTTTCAGAAATTAAAAAATATTAGAGATTGCCAAGTCAAGAGCTTCAAAATGAGTATGAACATGGTCTATGAAACGTTCTTACTATACGATTCTTCTCAAAAATCTAGAAACTTCCTCAATTGCTATATTTCTCAGAAAAAATTGTATTCTTCAATTTCCGGTACACTATACAATGCTTATTACAATAACAGTAACCCAGACGTCCCATAGGGAACTGTCTACGTTTTCTAATTTCCGTCTTTCATTCAGAATCGTATAGTTTCTGAAAAACATTAATGATCCTATGTAGGCGTGAGAGTAGATGATGTTGGGGGAAAATTATGGGAAAATTTGGTGAGAATTTCTGGGGAATTTTTGTAGTTTCTAGAAATTTCTAGACTTTAGGCTCTAGACTACAAAATGTAAGGTTTCAAAATTGATGCATTAGAAAAACATGGATGAGCAAAAGGCAAAAACAGAGCAAAAAGTAAAGTGCAATAAATTATTTAGTTCGGAGAAGACACAAACTTTCATGGTGACCAATTTTCCGAAAAAAAATTTCTGGGGAAAAGACTTGGGGCCGAGACCCACCGTGATAGCAAGGCTCCCGGACTTCTAACTTCGACCCAATTATATCTTGGTTTCTGTGAAAGATATCTAAAAGTCGTCAACTGATAAGATGCTTATCAGTGTATCATCAATTTTTCATCAGTTGACAGATTTTTCGATATCTTTCACAGCAACTGAGATATAATTGGGTCGAAGTTAGGGGCTAGGAGCTCTTCTATTCCTCTAATGGAAGCCAAACTTATAATTCTACTTTGAGCTCAATTATATCGTTTCTTTCAAAAGATATCAAAAGTTTGTCAACTGATAAAATATTTGTGATATTATGATTAGCAATTTATTAGTTGACCACTTTTTTATACCTTTTACAGGAAGCGAGATAATTGACCTCAAAGTTTAGGGCTCTTAGAATGACCTCTACCGTATCACTTAGTTGAACTACCAACAAACTGTAAACTTTTTCAGTAGAATTTTCATATCTTAACCTGAAATTTCAGCTATGCGTTGGCATCACCCCAAATATGGGTCAGGTGAACCTGATCGCCCCGGACGGTGTCAGCAAAGACTTCACATTCGATGGATCCTACTTTATGGATTCCACAGGAGAGCAGATTTATAATGATATCGTGTTTCCGTTGGTTGAGGTGAGAATCCCGGAAATTGAATTTTATAAGCATGGTCTAGCGTTTTGAACTTTGATATAAGGCAAAGCTATACAAGATAGCGGCCAATCACGGTTAGCCTTGTAAGACTATAAAAGAATTTTCCAGAACGTGATCGAAGGGTACAATGGTACGGTATTTGCCTACGGACAAACCGGTTCTGGAAAGACGTTTTCCATGCAAGGAGTCGAGAGTATTCCAGCTCAACGAGGTGTCATTCCCCGCGCTTTTGATCATATTTTCACTGCAACAGCGACCACTGAAAATGTGAAGTTTTTGGTGCATTGCAGTTATCTGGAGGTTTCTAAAACTTTTGGGACTCAAGATAAATAAGAAATTCAGATCTACAACGAAGAGGTTCGAGATTTGCTTGGCGCTGACAACAAACAAAAGCTGGAAATCAAGGAGCAACCGGATCGAGGTGTCTATGTCGCTGGGCTCTCTATGCATGTTTGTCACGATGTTCCGGCTTGTAAGGAGTTAATGACAAGGGGGTTTAATAACAGACATGTCGGAGCAACCTTGATGAATAAGGTTGGTTTTTTGTCTGGGTTTTAAGATTTTGTTCGAAAGTACGTCGAACGTTAGGGCCATTAAATATGGCGCAGTGCGTTCTAGGCCATGTTGACATCGTAGCCTTACTTGGCCTAGAAAACGTACTAGTTGAATATTAGGTCATTATATTTCATGGCCTAGAATTGACTTGATGTTTACCTGGTTAGTTTCCTAGGTCATGGTGACCTGACTTTCTCATGTTGAGTTTTCTAGGTCACCATGGTGAACGACCTAGAAAACTAGGTGAATATCAGTCCTAACAAACTAACCTTGCAGGAGTTAGGCCACCATGATAAAATGGCCTACAACGACCTAGTTTAGTGGATCGAATCGAAAGTTTGAAATTAGCAATTTTCAAAAAACCATCTTTACAAAAACACACACTGTTCCAGGATTCCTCGCGAAGTCACTCCATCTTCACTGTCTATGTGGAAGGAATGACAGAGACCGGATCCATCAGGATGGGAAAATTGAATCTTGTCGATTTGGCTGGAAGTGAACGTCAGAGTAAAACTGGAGCCACTGGAGATCGTCTCAAAGAAGCTACAAAAATTAACTTATCGCTCTCGGCACTAGGAAATGTCATATCCGCTCTGGTGGATGGAAAATCAAAGCATATTCCGTACAGAGACAGTAAGCTGACTAGGCTACTACAGGATTCCCTTGGAGGTAACACCAAAACAATCATGATCGCCTGTGTGTCCCCATCTAGTGACAACTATGATGAGACACTTTCCACGTTGAGGTATGCGAATCGTGCAAAGAACATTAAGAATAAGCCAACTATCAACGAGGATCCAAAAGACGCTTTACTTCGAGAGTACCAAGAAGAAATCGCACGACTCAAGGCGATGGTTCAACCAGGTACCGCTGGTCCTGTAGTTCCTGACGCCTTCTCGATTGAAGAGGAACGGAAGAAACTTCGAGAAGAATTCGAGCAAGCTATGAATGATCTACGTGGAGAGTATGAGCGCGAGCAGACGAGTAAAGCAGAGTTGCAGAAGGATTTAGAAGATCTCAAGTTGGAGTACGAGCGGGCGAATGCAAATCTGGACAATTTGAATCCAGAAGAAGCGGCAAAGAAGATCCAACAGCTTCAGGATCAGTTTATTGGAGGGGAAGAGGCTGGAAACACGCAGCTGAAGCAGAAACGAATGAAACAGTTGATGGAGGCGGAGACAAAGACACAGAAGTTGGCAGGTTTGTTGAAAATCGGCGACCGTCGACCGACCGCCTACCGAAGCCTTTTTACGTCAGCATTCCAGAGAGTGTTTGCGTATTTTTTAAATCACAAAGTCAAGAAATGCGTCGTGCATTGTAAAATAACGCTGCGTACGCAAACACTCTCTGGTCTGTTGATCAGCAAGATCAAAAATTCGGTCGGTTGCCGGTCGGTCGGCAAAACATCCCGACTGGATGGAAACCATGAACAAAATAATCCATGAAAAAAAAACAATAAATTTCAGCGGCATTGAATGTGCACAAGGATGATCCATTGTTACAAGTGTACAGTACGACACAAGAGAAATTGGATGCAGTCACTGCGCAGTTGGAGAAGGAAGTCAAAAAGGTATAGCTTTAAAAACACATATCTCGAAAACAACAGTACCTTTTGAAAGCTGTGAATTCCAAAATGTGTGAAATTTTATGCTAAGCATTTTTGCAGTCTTCCAATTTTTTATAGCTACCATAGTTTTCGAGATATGGTCATTCGTTGTCTGCTCCTCTCTTCGCATAAGCTATTTCCAGATATTTTCAGTTATTTTACACTATTTCTTTACTTGGAAATTGTTTCCGGACATCCGGATTTAGGGATACAAAGACACTCACTATATATAATTTCAGTCCAAAGGCTACGAAAGAGAAATCGAAGATCTCCACGGTGAATTCGAACTGGACCGGTTGGATTACCTAGACACAATCAGAAAACAAGACCAACAACTGAAACTTTTAATGCAAATAATGGATAAAATCCAACCAATCATTAAGAAAGACACAAACTACAGTAATATAGATCGAATTAAGAAGGAAGCGATTTGGAATGAAGATGAGAGTCGATGGATTCTCCCGGAGATGTCAATGAATCGAACTATACTTCCGTTGGCCAATAATGGTAATTGGAGCGCGTTTTCTGAGTTGTAAAGCTTGGAATTTTGCAGGATATGTGCACGAACCTGTCAAACAGGAACACCAGCTTTTGAGATCAAACTTTGACGATAAATTGCGAGAGAGACTGGCGAAGAGTGATTCTGAGAATCTGGCGAATAGCTACTTCAAGCCTGTCAAACAGAGTAATGTGATTAATAAATACAAAAGTGATCAGAAACGTAAGACTCTTCTGGAAAAAAGTCGATTCAAAATTCATTTCAGTATCCACCTCCAAATCATTATTCCCCTCAAAAACTCCAACATTTGATGGGCTCGCGAACGGAGTGATCTACTCGGATGCTCTGTATGAACGAGCTCAGTCGGCAAAACGACCGGCTCGTCTGGCAACGCTGAATCTGTACCCTAAATAACTATTTTTCTTGAACAACTCAAATTTAGTTTCTTTATCGTTTAGTTGATAATTTTCCGGGTAACAAATTTCTCTCTGTGGCAAAAATAAAAATCAAAACTAAATCGTGATATCTTGAAAAATGAATTTTTTGAAAAAACGCAGCGAAGATGCATACAAACACATAGAAGAAACTAAAAAATTTTGAACTTCTAAAGATTTGAAATTTAGAAAGTTTAGAGTTCTGAAAGACGGAAACTCTGAAAAACTGAATCTCAAAATCTCACAGCCTCAGGATTTCAGATTTTCAAAATTTAGGACTTTCAGAAATTCAGAATTTCAGAATTTCAGAACCTCAGAATCTCAAACTCTCAGAATATCAGAATTTTAGAATCTCAATACCGAAGAATTTAAAAATATCAAAGTTTCCGATTATCAGAAATTCGGAATCTCGGTATTTTGAATTTCAGAATTTCAGAATTTCAGAATTTCAGAATTTCAGAATTTCAGTTTTCCAAGACATATTTTCACAGACAATAAGTTTCGAAAACACAATTCTTATTTTTTTTTGCTTTTTTCCATTCATTTTTTTTTCAAATGATCATACCATTTCGTGCAAAATCCCCTTCCGCCCTCAAAATTCGGTTAATTAAATATTTGGATCTTCGTTTGCCAAAATGTTATATTTGAACAGATTTCCGGCGTCAAGAGTTCATGCTATACAAGCTTGTTGCAGAATTTTTCAACGGTTGCTTATCTGGATTTTCTGAAATTCAAAACTTCCAGAAGGTTCTAAAAGACTTCCAGAAAATTGTACTTTTTATTTTATTACATTTGCACATTATTCATTATACATCATTTGCATTTTATTTTTTATATTTGCACAGCATGGTACGAACGGATGGCTGTCCTGTGTATTACAAGTTTCATTCTTCCACAATTTTTGCAAGTTTCCTATTTTAAAGTTTTGAGTGGGAAGTCGGCTTTTTTCAGAAAGTTATAGATGGCAATAGTCTTCTTTTTCTGGTTCCCATCGTTTTTTTTCCTCTTCCTCCATTCCCATGCCTTCATGGAAAAGTCAATTTTTTCCTTCTTTTGTTTCAGATAAATGAACCAACCAAAGCCGAAACCATCAAAACGACTGGACCTGCAAGGCATCCGTGCATTGGCTATTATAATAGTACTTGGATTCCATTTTTATCCAGAATACTGTCCAAATGGATACCTTGGAGTTGATCAGTAAGTCTATCTCAACATCTTTAAATCAGGATGTCCAATATATTTTCAGATTCTTCGTCTTATCCGGATTCCTAATGTGTATGTTGTTGAAACGTGCCGAAAATCAATCCCCATGCCAATTAGTCAGTCTCTTTTACTCCAAAAGATTCAAACGAATCCTCCCATTATACCTACTGGTTATCCTTGTTTCCATGATTTGCCTCTATTCATTTTTCCCGGATACCGCTATCGAAACTAATCAGGAATCTGCTATCCATGCTCTTCTCTTCGTGTCCAATCGGCCTAAAACAGTTGCCGAGGATTATTTTACAATGGTAAAACTTTCAAATTAATTCTTAACACGTCAAAACCTAAATTTTCAGCTATCCATCGCAGTCGACATCTTCACCCATACCTGGTCGTTATCCGTGGAAATTCAGTTCTATTTTTTGGTTCCATTCATTTTTCTACTAGCTACCAAGATTCCAGAAAAGTTTCAATTGGGATACTATGGAGTAGTTGGATTCATCTCATTCGTTCATTTTTATACACTTCCCTCCTCAGTGGCCTTCAATAGCGTTTTTGCTAGAATTTGGCAGTTTTTGATTGGAATGACAGTGTACTTGCTCGGAATCTCTAAATCCGAATTTCACTATCAAGTTTTGAATAATCTAGAAGAATCAGAACCAGAATCCAAAC
This sequence comes from Caenorhabditis briggsae, assembly GCF_000004555.2. Lineage (NCBI taxonomy): Eukaryota > Metazoa > Nematoda > Chromadorea > Rhabditida > Rhabditidae > Caenorhabditis > Caenorhabditis briggsae. Next base: position 12,989,915 of record NC_013487.2, on the reverse strand, counting down.
AGCTTCTTGGAGACGAAGAGAGCCAAGAAACAGAATGCTGCCCCAATGAACAGTTTTCGAACTTTCTAAAATACTCTCAGCCCGTGACATTTGTTTCATTGATCTGTTTGATATGTATCAATGTGTTCCCATTGGCTTTACCTTCTTTAGTTGTGAGGTAAACTACAGTATAACAAAGACTCGGTTATCCTTTTAAAATTCTAGACCAGTCGTAACAATGGGTACCGGATTTTTGATGCTATTATCTGAGGATAATTGGATACTATCTAACAAAGTATTGACCTATATCGGTGACATCTCTTATTCCTTGTACCTGATTCATTGGCCAATTTATGCTTATTGGAAATTAACTTTCGAAGGAAACCAAATTTGTAAGTACTAACTTATCCGTTTCCTTATTCAAAGTCACTTTTCAGTTCTTATTCTTGCCTTGATCTCTGCTCTGATCCTTGCCGTAATTACATTTGAGACTTTTGAAAAATGGTATCTAAAACTGTCGTCTACAAATATTGGAGTACTCGTGGTGGTGCTTTTTTTCCTAAATGTTGTTGTAATCAATAAGGATGAGATCACGGACCATATTGATTCGATTGGAAAGAACATTTCAAGTCTAGACAATGTTACAGATGATATGACAGTTGGTAAGAAGCTATTTTTTGAATTCTAAAAGAAAACTTTCAAATCCCAGACGACGCCGAGCGCCTAAACCACCGATGGAGCGTAAATGACAATAAAAACTTGTTCGATCCCACATGTGTCTACGAGAACCCGAAATCTGCATTGGGATGGTGCAGGCATACTGTAAGTCTGGCATGACTTTCCAGAAGAGAAAATCTAATTTTAGGGACTATCCGGAAAATTCAAGATGGCTACCATTGGAAACAGTTGGACAGCGAATCATGCTAAAATGTTCTATCAGGAGTGTGGGTATAAGGCGAAGAGTATTTATCAAGGATCTGCGTTTGGTGAGTCTGAAGGGGTTTCACAGGGGCCGCTTGGTGAGGCAGGAAAGCAGTCAGGGGTTTCATGGGGCTCAAATACTCAGAGAATTTTCTCTGAGTTTCGTATCACTTCAATATTTCACCTGCAGCCTACTAGGTTGCGGTTTGCAACTGTAGTAGGGGTTGATGCGTCTTTAAGTTTAAAATTGGACGACTTTAAGGTACATATCTGACTCAATTCTGGTATTGAGCAGCTTTTGAGCAAAAATGGTTAGTTTGCGAATTCTGAAAATTGATAGTGAATGATTAGCAGCAGTTTGGACATATTCATATATGTAGTGACACATGATCACCAGGACTCAAGTTTGAACTAGCATAGAATTTGAATCGAGCGTTGTACTGGGCTCAAACTTGGAATACAAAAATGCAAATAATTCACCATTAAACTGGGCACGTTTCAAATGATTTGATCAATATTGAGCTGAGTTATCGCTTTTCAAAATTGCTATATCTCATGAAAATCACAACGATGTGCAAAAAATCTTCGAATAATCATAGCAATATCTATACCTGAGGAACCGCTTTGAAAACTACAGTATCTTTGAATCAAACCTAAGATTATATTCCTACCAATTTTAGTGCTTCCAAGATACTTATCTGTAAAGATATATTCGTTTTCATCAACTACTTTCAGGATGCGAGCCTTTATACCCCAGTGCCCAGAGTAAAATGTGCCGAGAGAACTTCACGGATTTTGAAGTTCGCATTCGGAAGGAAAAACCAGACTACGCATTTATTTTCACAAGGTTTACTCCTTATCGAGATTTCTACAATATGAAAAAATTTCAGATACATGTCAATCGGTGCTCCGTGGCCTTCAAATGTCACAAGTTTCAAACAGGACCCAATTTACCAAACTATGAAGGAACAAATGCTCAAATTCATCGAGAATATAAAATATAAATTGTACATTTTGGATGCGATTCCTAGAATCAACAGAGGTGCAGTTAACCATATCGCAAGTCTGATTAGGAATGGAACTGATCCAATTGCCATAGATGTGAGTGACTGGAAAAACCGACACACAGACAGACGATTTTACAGAACCTACTAGTTCGACCTCATGAATATGAAATGGCTCGAAAACGGCATGCTCAACTGGTTAAGGATTGTAAAGGGAAATGCGTAATGGTAGATTATAAGCCAGAATTTTATAATTTGGAAACCGAAACTTTTCGATATTTTGATGAGAGAGGATTCTCTTATTGGACTACACCACAACATTTATCACCTCATGGAATCGAACATATCCGACATGTCTGGACGGATATTTGTAAAAAATTATAACCGTTGTTGATTTTGTATCTCATTTTTCCCATTGTTTTTGAACAATTTCAGGAGTGTTTCCCAATAAATTCTTTTTTCTTTCCCATAAACATCAAAGACCCACAATTCAATTATGCAAACCATGACTCACGGATTTTGGGCTATAAAACAGGGAATTTTTGAGAAACAATCTCATTCTTTCTGGAATGTTTTTTTATATTTGGCTTATAATTCTTGTGTGGATTCTACTGGAGGTGTTCGTTGATTATATGCCAGTGCCACCTGGTCCAGGTCCACTACGTTTTATTTGTGATAAGGTATGCTAAAAAATAGACTTTTGTGGACTCTTTGGGATTGAGAAATTCAGATCGTTTTCGAAAGTTGTTCGTTTGGAAGTAATCAGCTTTGAAAGACCGTAGAACCTGTAATAAAAGGGCCCCTAACTTTGAGCCAATATTTATCGGTTCCTGTAAAAGATATCGAAAAGTTGTCCACTGATAAATTGTGTATCATAATATAGGAATTATTTTATCAGTTGAAACATTTTTGATATATATTACAAGAAATGAGATAAATTAGCTCAAACTTGACAGCATGGGTTCCTTCTATGTATTACAGGTTTTACCGTAAAAGTCCTTCTGATATTTGAATACCTTCTTTTGGTCAAAAGAAAAGTAACCAGTGGTTTTTTTAAATTTAATAACTTTCTCCAATAGCTTCGAGCAGAAGTTTTCCAGTTTACTATTTAATGAACCTTTCGATACCCAACTGAATTTTTAACTTCCAATGGACTTTCATTTTGGACAGATACCACCTTTTTTGAAATCATTTTTGATACCTTCCCTTCATATTCCATGATATAGCTAATCAAAAACTATAATTTCAGAAAAATTCCGCAAATCGAAGCTCCGTCCAAGCTCGCCGTGATGCCGCTTTTCTCCCACCAAGACGCAAGAAACGCAGCACTCAATTGAGAAGATTCTGAAAATATCCTTCCAATTCTATTGCATTATGTGGAATTTTCATTCTGAAATATTGAAAATAAAATTTGACAAGTCCCTGTATAATGGTTCAAAAGCTAAATTACAATGTCTCTCTGTGTATCTGTTTATCCAGATATATTTTGTCCGAATTGTGTTTTAACTGCATATCAATGATCATTTTTCTTGGCTTTCTCCTTTCTCTTCCTCCTCATCTTCCGATTTCTGCAGAACGCTCATAAAATCTTTATCGTTGCGGAAACCTATACTTTTGAACTCGCATCGCTCCGTTTTTCAATAGTTGGACAATTTTTGTGTTCAAGTTTTTTAAACCAGAAAGCTAAAAATGGTAAGAAAATTACATTATCCTCTGGATTCGTTCTAACCATTTTTTCTTTTTGTTGCTGAAACTTCTAACTTGATTGCTTCAATAATTTTTCCATTATATAATTTCTCCAGGAAATGAACCAACAAAATCGTAGAACATCTAAACGACTGGACCTGCAAGGCATCCGTGCATTGGCTATTATAATAGTACTTGGATTCCATTTTTATCCAGAATACTGTCCAAATGGATACCTTGGAGTTGATCAGTAAGTCTATCTCAACATCTTAAATCAGGATGTCCAATATATTTTCAGATTCTTCGTCTTATCCGGATTCCTAATGTGTATGTTGTTGAAACGTGCCGAAAATCAATCCCCATGCCAATTAGTCAGTCTCTTTTACTCCAAAAGATTCAAACGAATCCTCCCATTATACCTACTGGTTATCCTTGTTTCCATGATTTGCCTCTATTCATTTTTCCCGGATACCGCTATCGAAACTAATCAGGAATCTGCTATCCATGCTCTTCTCTTCGTGTCCAATCGGCCTAAAACAGTTGCCGAGGATTATTTTACAATGGTAAAACTTTCAAATTAATTCTTAACACGTCAAAACCTAAATTTTCAGCTATCCATCGCAGTCGACATCTTCACCCATACCTGGTCGTTATCCGTGGAAATTCAGTTCTATTTTTTGGTTCCATTCATTTTTCTACTAGCTACCAAGATTCCAGAAAAGTTTCAATTGGGATACTATGGAGTAGTTGGATTCATCTCATTCGTTCATTTTTATACACTTCCCTCCTCAGTGGCCTTCAATAGCGTTTTTGCTAGAATTTGGCAGTTTTTGATTGGTATTTAACAATTTTTTTTTCAAAAAACCAAGATTTTTCTAGGAATGACAGTGTACTTGCTCGGCGGAATCTCTGAAACAACAACTCAATATCAAATATTAAAAAATGAAGAAGAATCAGAACCAGAATCCAAGCAGACTCTAGAAGACGAGGAGAATGAAGAAGTGGACTGTGGTCCCAATGAGAAGTTCTCGAACATTCTAAAATACTCTCAGCAAATGGCGTATTTTTCATTGATGGTTTTGATATGCGTCACAATGTTCCCAACCACTCTATCCGCGTTAGTTGTGAGGTAAGCTAGGATATAATATGGACTCGGTTGGCCCAGTATCCAAGGGTACTTGAAAAGAGGGTACACCTAGTTCTTAGGGTACATTGGTTCCACAAAAATAAATCCTAAACCCAAAGATCCCATGTACCCTCCATGTACCCTTCGTACCTTTGGTGTACTGGGTGGATCTTGAGTCGACTCGCTTATCTTACTTTAGAAAAATTCTAGACCAGTCGTAACAATTGGCACCGGACTGTTGATGTTAGTATCTGAAGATAATTGGGTATTATCTATCAAATTATTGACCTATATCGGTGATCTCTCATATTCCCTGTACCTGATTCATTGGCCAATTTATGCTTATTGGAAATTGACTTGTGAAGGAAACCAAGCTCGTGGGTAGAAGACTATTTTGTTTTCAAAATTTAGGGGCACATTTCAGTTCTGATCCTCGCTCTGATCTCATCTATGATTTTTGCCGTAATTACATTTGAAACTTTTGAAAGATGGTATCTAAAACTATCATCTACAAATATCGGTATTCTCGTGGTGGTGTTATTTTTCCTAAGTGTTGTTGTAATCAATAGGAATGAGATTACGAATCATATTGATTCAATCGGGAAGAATATTTCAAGTCTAGACGATGTTACAGCCAATATGACCGTTGGTAAGAAGCGGATTTCTGAACGCAATGGATCTTCTGAATTCCAGACGACGCCGAGCGCCTAAACTACAAATGGAGCATAAATGACTATCAAAATTTGTACGATCCCACGTGTGTCTACGAGAATTCAAAATCTCCATTGGGATGGTGCAGGCATACTGTAAGCCTGATAGGTCCTTCCAGAAAAAGAAACCTAGTTTCAGGGACTATCCGGAAAATACAAAATTGCTGCCATTGGAAACAGTTGGGCAGCAAATCATGCAAAAATGTTCTACCAGGAATGTGGGTATAAGGCAAAGAGTATAATGCAAGGAGCTGCGTTTGGTGAGTCTGAATATCCTCAAATGGGATGTTCAACTTACTGCAAGAATATAACTAAGAGTTTTTTCAGGATGCGAACCATTTTACCCTAGCGGACAATCTAAAATGTGCAAAGAGAATTTTACGGATTTCGAATATCTATACCTGAGGAACGGCTTTGAAAACTACAGTACCTTTGAATCAAACCTAAGATTATATTCCTACCAATTTTAGTGCTTCCAAGATACTTATCTGTAAAGATATATTCGTTTTCATCAACTACTTTCAGGATGCGAGCCTTTATACCCCAGTGCCCAGAGTAAAATGTGCCGAGAGAACTTCACGGATTTTGAAGTTCACATTCGGAAGGAAAAACCAGACTATGCATTCATTGTCACAAGGTTTGCCGTATCGAAAAGCGTTTCTATCTGTTATGAAAATCCAGATACATGTCAATCGGTGCACGATGGCAAAAAAATGTAAAAAGTTTTGAGAAAGATTCCATGTACCGAATTATGAAGAAACAAATGCTAAAGTTCGTAGATAATATTAAATATAAGTTGTACATTTTGGATGCAATTCCGAGAGTCGATTCTGCTTTTGTTTACAAAATTGCTCGTTTAGTGAAGAATGGAACGGACCCAGTTACCATCGATGTAAGTAACCGGAAAACCCGGAGCTCAGAAATATGAAATTATAGAAAAAACTTGTATGGCTACATGAATATGAAATGGCTCGAAAACGGAATGCTCAATTGGTGAAGGATTGTGAAGGAAAATGTGAACTTATTGATTATTTTCCGGAATTTTATAACAATGCAACCAAAACATTCCGATTTTTTGATGAGAAAGGATTATCTTATTACACTTCTCCACTTCATTTATCACCTCATGGAATTGAAAAAATCAGGCATATTTGGACTGATATTTGTAGAAAATTGTAGTCATTGTTTTTTTCTGAATTTTGTATCTCGTGATTCCCATTTCCATTTTTCACCGTTGTTATTACAATTTCCAAATTTCTTTCTAGTACTTTTTTCAATGAATTTCATCTAGCTCACATTTCGTCTCTTAAGACTTGACGGTATGCAGTGTTTTTTTTAGCTGAGCAATAAAGAACTTGTACGATAACTTACCAGGGGGTTTGAAATATACTTTGTTTTATTCTCACATAATAGAAGAAGACCACAATTTAAAAAAAAACATTTTTCAATATATCTTGTTTTGACTGGCAGTTCAACGAGTACGGCTAATCCATTCAGCATTTTGTTTCATTCTCTGAAATTGTTTTTGTTTTCAAAAGTTGACATATAAAATTGTGCACGACACGATACTCATACAAAACATCTAAACGTGCAAGGACCGATGAATGTATACCATCACCCACAATTGGTAAGCTATCATAGCCTATGAGGATTGGAACTTTTCCAATTTTGGATTTTTTAGAAGACGCATCGTTGGAATATTAATGACTTGAAAAATCTCTACGTTCTTTCTTGTGTCTACGAGAGTATCAACACGCCATACGGATGGTGTAGGCATACAGTAATCCTTCCAAATACGAAGCTCTCTACTGTAGTTTCTCTTTTCAGAGCCTATCAAGACTTGGAAAATACAAAATAGTGACTTTTGGGAATAGTTGGACTAACCATGCTAAATTATTTTACCAAGAGTGTGGTTACAAAGCGAATAGTAAGTTACAAGGAGCTGCTTACGGTAGGTCTCCCATCTGGATAATCAGATGCACAGATGGACATTGTAGCTTGTGAACCATTGTATGTCAGTTCACCGACAGATAAATGGAAATCGAATTTCACTACTTTTGTGGAGCGGATAGAAAGGGAGAAACCAGATTTTGGTTTCCATTTTACCAGGTTGATAAGTTTAAAAAATGAAAAAACCCCTAGTATATTATTTCAGACAAATATCAATAGGAGCTGGATTTCCGAAAAATGTTACATCTTTCGACCAAGAACCAATCTATCAAATGATGAAAGGGCAAATGTCGGAAATTGTAGTTAACAACAATAAAACTGTATTTGATTCATGCGATTCCTAGTGCAAAACGTTTCATTTATTCAAAAAATAACATCACAAAAAAGAGAGTTTTACTGTGTCACACGTTTTTTCATTGAAATTGAATAAAATTGAGATTTTAATGTAAAATTTAACCGGCAACCTCAAGAAGCCATCGCCGTCAAGGTATGAAGACAAAAAAATCACCAAAAATATCTCGAATACCGTAAAACCTCTAATAGAACGACACCCGGATCGTCCACTTTGAGCCGGGGATCCTCTAGAG
>NC_013487.2:12969035-12975592 GCF_000004555.2 Caenorhabditis briggsae | reverse complement strand
TAAACATTTTACTAGTTAACCACTTTTTGATATCTTTCAAAAGAAATGAGATATATAGGCTCACAGTGGACGATCCGGGTGTCGTTCTATTAGAGGTTTTACGGTAATCATAATTAGAAGAAAAACGAAATTCTCTTCAAAAGCTTCAAATGTTTTCTGAATGATTTTACATTAAAATCTCAATTTTATCCAATTTCAATGAGAAAAAGTGTGAAAAATGACATCTGAAAATTCCGAAAAAAAATCCCCGAAAAAGTGTGCGACACTGTTGCATAAAGGGGCGTTTCGCGTAAGCCCTCTTGAACAGATTTTTTTGTACAGACAGTATAACTTTGTCAAACATTTTGATGCAATAAAAACTGTTGGTCGGAGTTCCCCTTTAAATAATTAATTCTATAATGTAAGATCTCTCCGAGGCAAAACTATCATAACAAAATGACAGATATCGAAATCAATGACTGCCTTCACACCGTCGTTTCGCAGGATACTGTAGCCATTATCGATATGAATATCTTCTTCTACATCACTGGAAAAAAAACATCATAGAAATACAGTAACCTTGAATAAATTGAAACATTTTATACTAAAGTAACCCAATAAACAAAACTGAAGCGATATTCTCCCTCTACATCCCTTTCAACAAATTCCAACTCTTCCTCGAAATGTTCCAAAATTGTATCGTTTTCGAATACCAATTTCAGAACGGCCAATCGGGTGAGCCACTTGATGAATTTCGATTTTAAAAATATCGTCATTGAAGAATTCCAGAATCTCCCTTTCAGATGTACAATCATTTTTGGAACACTGGCCTGCCAGTGGCTCGAACTGATTGACATTTCTAAAATTAAATTTGGAAAATGCTACAGATTTTGAAAACTTTGAGGAAGAGGTGGAAATGGAAATTTTTGAAACGGACAATGTGATAGAATATCACTTAAAGGAGGCGAGACAGCAAAAATTTCGGGGGACAGTTCGGGGGACGAAATCGCGCCGCGCTTATGTAGACCATCGATCGTCAGGCACCTTCGCGCCCCCGTAGCTCAGCCGGTAGCAGCGCTGTACCCCTAAGCTGCCTGTCATGAGTTCAACCCCTCATGGGGGTTCTCTATGCAAAATATCAGGAAAACTTTTTTTTTGGTGTCTGGCCTCCTTTAAAGTTTGTTTTTTACAGTAATTTTGACTATTTTTAAGCATCCATTTTCGATTACTGTATTGCTATCATGTTTTTTCAGTAGTGGAGACGGATGGCATATTCATGGTGGCTACAGTATCCAGCTTAACGACGGTATGAAGGCAGTAATTGATTTTGATACCGGATATTTTGTTATGCTCGTTTTTCATGACAGAGAAATTATTTGATCTAAATAATTAATTAAAAATCCACTCCGACCAAAAAATTTTAATTGTGTTAAAATGTTTGAAAAAGTTGGCGAAGAGTGACGAGGATTTGAATTCCCGCGCAATGAAAAACCTAGGCCACGAGCCGTGGTGATTCTCCCCGATTTCGCCGTTTCTAGCTCTTTCACGTGAAAAATTTCAAAACCACTGTCCGCCCCTTAAAGAATCGCTGTCAAGCGCCGTGGCCTAGGTTTCGTACTGCGCGGGAGCTCAAATTATCGTTCCTTTTCGCCGGGGTTTTTCGGGGAAATAGATTTTTTAAAGAAAAATTTTTCGTAATAATTTTCGGAAGTGCATAACATTGTTATTATTGTGGCGCAATAATAGTTTTAAGTCCAGTCCCTCTTTACATGTGTTAGATAAAACAGTTAAAACACATTTTATCAATAAAGTTTCATTTATGTACATGTTCTTTATCAAGACAATCAGAAAAATCTGGACCATAATTCAGATTTAAGATTCACTTTGAATTTTCACTCAGATTTCTCCTTATTTCCAGAGAAACCAAGCTTCACAAGGATCAATCTAACCAATAAAACAAACGATACTAGAATGCCAAAAACCAAGAAAATCGCAAAAAGAACAAGATCCAAATTGAAATATTTCAAAAGTGAGAACTGTTTTCCAGATGATGTCCATCTGGGAAGTTGTCCGAATCTTCCAGCCAACTCTATTGTGTCCACAATTTTCTGTTTCGGGGACACTCTCTCATAAGCCAAAATCTGAGCCAAAAGGTCAGCTGACTTCTTGTATTCTGGATTTTCGAGCACTTCTTTTAGTGTTCCAATCAACTTTTTCGTATTGCTCAGCTCCATTTTATCGTAAATAACCGCTACTCCGTGTCGTTTCGCAATTTGTGCATTTCTCATTTGGTCTCCGAAAATTGGAACAACGACTAGTGGAACTCCTTTTTGAGCACTTTCCATCAAACTGCCCATTCCTCCATGCGTCCAGAACATTGATACACGTTTGTCAGCTGAAAATCATCAGTTTAAAACCATCTGAAGTCCTCACAACCCTTTTTATTTCTTTATTTTTTACTCTTTTTCTTTTCACCACACACGCAGTAGACATTACACAACGTGAAGAGACGCAGACATGCCACAACCCTTTCCACTTGCCATGTCTATGTGTTACACAACCTAGTCCTTCGCCGCCCGGTTAGCTCAGTCGGTAGAGCACCAGACTCTTAATCTGGTTGTCGCGGGTTCGAGCCCCGCATTGGGCTTATGTTTTTTTGTTTTTTTATTAAGTTGATAACCACAGTATTCTGACTAAGTGTTATTCTAATTCTCACCCAATAAATCATTTTGAGGCATCCATTTGACAATATGTACATTGTTGAGATGAGAGGTGATACCAGATTCTGTGTCATCGTATTTCCAGATGAATGTGACATCGGGGAATCTGAACTCTGGCCTACAAAAGTTGCTAAACAAGATGCTTACGCTGCAAAAGTGTCCACAATACTCTTCTTGACAGCTTCTGGCATCGTCGTCGGCGAGGCGATGGATCCAAACGAAACGAGCACATTTTTGGATCTTTTACTCAGAATTTCATCCCATTCTTTATCTAATGGATGAATCTTTGACACGGAAATTCCAGCGATTTCAATGATATTAAGAGGAAGGGGTTTCGGAAAATCAAAGATTGGATCAGAATTCACGAAGAACCAAGTAATGTCCTTCACCAGGTCCTGAACATATCATTCTTATATAAATTATGTTTAGCGAATTTACCCAAATCTTAGGAGCCTTCCCTTTTCCGTAATGCTCATTCAACGCTTTCTGAGCGAATCCCTGAATCTTATTTTGGAATTCGTATGACCAATAAGTCATGTACAAATTATTAAGTCTGGATAAAATAGATCCACTATCATCCGTGAAAGTTTGAGATGCTGGTACAAAAGAAGGAAGAATCGGTGCTCCTGTAGCCATGAGAGTTCCTTCAAAGACACTCGTCGTGTGAGCTCCAATAACGTTTTTGAGGCCGATAACTTCGAAAAATGAGAGACCGGAGAAATCGAAAAGTTCAGTGATGCCAATGTCGAATTTCTCATCTTTCATTTGTTGAACAAGAGCCTTGTTGGAAATCATATCTGCAAAAATTGTTTTTATCTTTGAGCTCAATTATCTCGTTTCCTATAAAAGATATCAAAAAGTTATCAACTGATAAATTACTGATCATAAAATGATCATTATTTTATTAGCTGACATATTTTTTATATCCTTCACAGGAATTGAGATAATTGAGCTCAAAGTGTGCGTATATGGTGTTGACCGTAAAACCCCATACTTCCACTTTGAGCTCAATTATTTCGGTTCCTTCGAATGATATCAAAAAGTTGTCAACTAATAAATTGTTCCTCATAATATCAAAAACATTTTATCAGTTGACAGGTTTTCAATATCTCTTATAGGAATCGAGATAATTGGGGTCAATTTACGGTATATCAGAACAGGAATACTAACTTTTAGTGTTATGATAAGAAACAATTCCAATCATATCCGTTGACCACATGATTCCCTGTTTAGAGTTGGCTGAATGTGTCCAGAGGTTCGCCACGGCTCCATCCTTCATCGAGGCTTCCATGATTTTTGAGATTTCGTCAGCTGGAAGAAAATTTTGATTTCTAAGCCATCTTTTCGCTCTTATAGAAACCCACCCCAATTTTAGCTCAATTATCTCGGCTTCTATTAGAGATATCAAAAATCTGTCAACTGATAATATATTGGTGATATTATGATAAAAAATTTAACAGTCAAAATTTTTTTGATATCTTTTGAAGGAAGCGAAAAAATTGAGCTCAAAGGGGAAACAGGTACTTTTCTACTCACTCGGCGGCACCAAAACGACCTTTGCAAGTTCAGTTCCATTCTGTGGAATCGGTACGTCGACTGGCATCAAAAAAGTCTGCAAATTGTTCCACTAATCTTTTTTCTCCCCTATTTAACCTACCACATCATGTCCACTCTCCACGAGAATATCCGCCAACTTGCCCATGGTATTCATGTGACTGTAACCGAATTTCGGAACGCTCACCAGAATCTTGAAGCATGATGTGGTTGATGACGTGGCAAAGAGAAGGAGGAGGAAGAGTAGAGGGACATGCATTACCTTTAAATTGTTTGAATTGAAGAAAAAATAATTTAGAAAATTGGGAAACAGCTGAGATTCAAATTTTGAACCTGTGTAATAAACAGCTATCCATATGAAAAGCGAGTGATGCAGAGAATTAGAGAAAAAAAGAAGAAAATTCAGAGAACAAGAAAAAGTGCACACCTCCCAAATGATCATCAAAACAATTTGTAAGTTTAATGATCAAAATAGCAAAAAAAACATACTGTAAACACTCTGATAGAAAGCCACCCACCCCGCTAACTCCGAGCCCATATATCTCAATTCCTGTAAAAAATATCGAAGTTTTGCAACTAATAAAATATTGCTGATGTTATGATAAATATTTTGGCAGTTAATCACTTTTCGATATCTTTCACCGAAATCGAGATATGAGGGTTCAAAAGTTGGCGGATTGGTTGGCCTTCTATTTGAGTGTTTACGGTAATTCTGGAAAATGTTTCGATATTCGAAAAGTGCAAAATCAACTTCAAAAAAGTGCAAAATCAAAGATCCAGATTTTTTTGAGTTTCAAAAAATATAAGTTTATCCAAGTGTAAGAAATTTGACTCGATTAGCAAAAGCAGAAAAAAGTGAAAAGATTAGAAATCAGTTGGTCATGTGAAACTTTATCCCACACCTCGGCATGTGAATTTTGGAGTTGATTAGGAGAAAGAAGAAATTTAAAGAAAAAAAAAGAAAAAGTTTTGGAGTTTATCAGTCGGTGTAAAAGGAACAGAACTCTAGAGGGATCGCTAGAAAATACACAGTGAAAAATAACAAAGTTTGAAATTTTGACCAATATTTTTCTAGCGGGGATCATGTAGATCGAAAACTGAAATTGCTAAAAAAGGCAGAAAATTTTTTCTCATGAAAATGTCTCTAATTAAAATGTCCATTTATAAACGGATTAAGGGACAAGGCCAAAAAGATGTTTTCTGTCAGAAACTCTAAAATCAAGTCTTCCTTTTCTAACCCCAAATTTCTCACCATTTTACATTTTACAAATGGTCAGAGAACTTTCCAAAAAGAGACGCAGACGTTCATATACCTACAACCTACAATTTCTTTTTCTTTTTTCACACAATTTTGTTTGCCAGCCGGCAGCAGAAAGAACAATGTTGGAATGGGGGAGGCGAGGACACAAAAAATAACACAAAAAAAAAGAAAAAAGTAGAGTAAAAAGTTTATTTTAACGGTACAGATGGCTGGCGACGAGTGCGAAAATGAAAACGAATGCGCTGAATTTCACAAAAATTCGAACGACTTCGATGACTTGATGATGTTGGTCACTTTCGACGACTCGCATGTGGAATGTTCCAAGAAGGATGTTGTTAGAGGAGTAGCAGCTGAAAAAAGCTATAATTTAGATTTGGTTTCATGTTTTAGGTCATCTGGGAGCCGATTAATGGGCTTTTCAAACTTCAGTGAGAAAATGAGGGAGACGCAGACTAGTAGAGTGTCTCGTTGTCTGCGTCTCTTCAAAATGCTATATCTCGGCTTCCAGTGGTCCTAGAAGAGTGGTTTTTGGATAGAAATGTGTAGAATTTTTTTATCGAGTTTAAATTTTGATGAATGAAATTTGATAAAATTAATTAAGAAGTCTTAATGCCCAAACTTACAAATATTCATCATCATCTTCCATTGTAAACTGTCGAAAAACCAAATTCGTATCCTCATCAAAATACGCTCTCTCCTGATACATCTCATGTATCGTCGAATGTTGAATTGGACCATTTTTCAGACTATACCAATGAACACCGGTATTCAAATCAATCAGTTTTTGGCAGGACAACACTTGGGGGTCATTGGAGAGAACTAGCTGAAAAACAAAGAAAGTGCCAGACAGAATGTCCTTCACGCGTCATTTGTCGCATGTCTTGTGTACGCCTTGAGTAGCCTAGTCTCCCGCCGCCCGGTTAGCTCAGTCGGTAGAGCACCAGACTCTTAATCTGGTTGTCGCGGGTTCGAGCCCCGCATTGGGCTTATGTTTTTTTCTTTTTTTTTCAATAGATATTGTCTATTCAATAAAACGTGGGCGC
>NC_013487.2:12958988-12968478 GCF_000004555.2 Caenorhabditis briggsae | reverse complement strand
CGCCCCCCCGTTTTATTGAATAGACAATATAGTATGTTGATTAATGTTAGGAGCCCCATAGTGGCTCTGATTGAATTTTTAGGTTGAATCTGTTCAAATTTTTTTTGAATTGAGTAATATACATTTTCCTGACTACTGTAATAGGTTTGTGATTGTAGAGGTGTCCTTAAGTGACAATTTGAATCTAATTCTTACAGATCAAATAAATTCAAATTTCCGATCGCTCTGTTTCTTGCTCTTCTATGTTTGCTCATACCTCTCCCTCTTCTCCAAGAAGCCCAATAATTATACTTCTGCTTGGTGATAATAAAAGTTATGCAAACGAATACAATAATGATTTTTTCCCACGATTCATTACCCCTCTCTTGCTTTCTTATGCAATTACCAAATAATGCAAAACCTTGAAATCAAATCGTACCTGAACCCTTCGAACAACTGGTGGTAAAAGTCTCGGCAACACATTTCCAAACACAAATTCTCCTCCTGGAAGATAGTCAAGTGTCCGAATATCTCCCAAATCCTGAGAGCTATTCACAATTCGATTGAGCTCTTCGGCTCCAGTGCATTCTTCAAAACAAGGCCGGGTTTCCAGAAAGATCTTATCATTTCCCATTTTCTTCAACTCTTTTCGTACGGGAAGTGGAACTAAAGTTGAAGTACAAGGGATCTTATCATATAGTAACAAATATCGAAGCTCCAGTTTTTGAGATGTCGTTTTGGTCGAAGGCTAGAAACGAAGATCATAAGGACGCTTAACTTTCCCGAAAAAAACCTCAACATAACATTTTATGGACCTAGTTTGTTCCCCACGATCCGAAGAACAATAACTGCATTTACTCCAGTCGGTAGCCTTCACAGAATATTTCAGATTAAGTTTCTCGAGTTTTCCAGATTTCAACGCAACGGATGGAAGCTTTTCAACACCTATAGTCCCATTTAGCTGGAATAAAATTATTAAAATAAAAATTAAAACCTTTAAAGTCTCACCGGAATAATATTTTTCTCATTAGAGACTTCTAGAAAATACATATTCGAGATCACATTTCTCCCATGTCGATTCATGCATCTATAATGTCCCGTACTATTCCCATCCACATTCTTTAGAACAAGCTCATAGCGATCGCCTAGCTTGAATTCAGCTTCATCTTTCGAAGTGAACCGGTGTATACGGTCAGAAATGGATTCAGAAGCGTCGAAATGCATACTCGAGAGTGGGACGAACATTCGACCCATCATTGCAAACTCCCAATCGAACTTCCAACGATTCTCGTCTGGCATCGAGAATGAGGAGCGAAGGAATTTCTGAAATTTTGCTTTTTTTATTATTTTTGGAACAACCTGAGAATGTTATATTTATTAATTTTTGACAGGACAAAACTGGGGTCATTGGAGGTGACTAGCTGAAAAACAAGAGAGTGGTCGACAAAATGTCCTTCACGTGCCACTTTTCGCATGCCTTGTGTACGCCTTGAGTAACCTAGTCTCTCGCCGCCCGGTTAGCTCAGTCGGTAGAGCACCAGACTCTTAATCTGGTTGTCGCGGGTTCGAGCCCCGCATTGGGCTTATGTTTTTTTGTTTTTTGTTTTACTTTTTTTAATTGGTAGTTACAGTATCCCGATTATCATAGCTTGCTAGAAATTACCTCTTTGAAGAAATCAACAATATAATTCAGCGATCGTCCCACACTCCCAGCTGATGGTTTGTAAGTTGAATCAATTTCCACACCATCTTCCGGAGAGACACTAAAACTATTTTCATCTAGAATAATATTCAAAATAATACAAAATTTCCTACCAGGTAAAGCATGGAAGAATGACATCAGCTCCACGAACGGCATGAACAACCTATTCAAGAAAAAGAGATGAATCAACATGAATAAATGTAGGTTTTTGGTTTTTCTTTTATTTCCCATCCTCCTCCATAAAAACTGTTCTTTCTTTCTTTTGGCTTACTTTTATTTTCCGCTCCTCGCCAACATCTTTCTCCACCTTTTCAAGACACTCTCGATAGTGTTCGAATTCGTCTGCCAACTCGCCATTCGCCTGAAACCACGTGGCTTTTTTATAGCTTTTTTTCAGTCAAAATTATCAATAGAGCGCGTTTGTCACCTCTACAGTGGGAAGCACTAGATTGTACAGTAATGCTATTTGTACGATAGAACCAAATAACCACATTGATAATTGTTAAGAAGTGAAAGGAATCGAGTGCTTCCTTCCTATTTTTAGCCAAAATGTTTGTCAGCCACACATCAAAACACGTTTTCCAGCACTTTCAGAAGTTCCCTTTTCATTTTAACATGTTGACGCACATCAAGTAAATCGCCACCTGATAAGAAACCTCGGCGCCTTGAGACACGCGCCATGTGTACTCCTTGAGTAACCTAGTCTCTCGCCGCCCGGTTAGCTCAGTCGGTAGAGCACCAGACTCTTAATCTGGTTGTCGCGGGTTCGAGCCCCGCATTGGGCTTATGTTTTTTTTTCTCTTTTTAATTGATGGTTACAGTATTCTGACTGATTTAAAGAGGGATTTTCGCTCTATATTGTCTGACTCTCTCTTTTTCTGCCTCTCTCCATTAATTTTTTTTGAATGGATAATAAAAACCAAGTAATCAAATAATAGCCCTAATCACTGATAATAAAATTTATGTTAATGAATATGGTACCCGATTTTCCCACGATTTCTGACCCCTCTGTACTTTAGCAAACAATAAAGAAAAAGAAGAGAAAACAGCTCAAATATATATGCTTTCAATTTTTATGATTGATCATCAACGGCTCCGCCCCCTTTCCCACATCTCCTTATGCTTTTTGTTTCATATCAATCACCACCTCCCAATCATTTTGATCTAACATTTTTATCTATTTTCAGCATAGTTGCAAAATCTCGGGCAGGCCCGGCCTGCGGGTCGGCCCGTCGAGAACTTCGGCGGGCCGGGCCGGGCCGGGTCGATGAAGTGCCGGCCCGGGGTACCTACAGACGTGGATTTTTTTGAATTTGTTTCGAAATTTTTGAGTTTTTTTCAAAAATTTAGACAAAACGACCTATTTTTCGATTATTTCGTACTTTGTTAATTTTATTGAATAATTCAACCTTTTTTCTTTTTTAATTCAAAAAAATTTCCCAAATTTTCATTGAAAAATTTTCAACAGTGGTAGGCGGGCAGGCCCCGGGCCGGGCTGGGCCGAGAAAATTCGTCTACCGGTCCGGCCAGGCCCGGCCTTTTGCAACTATGATTTTCAGATATGACGGTATCCTACAACTCGGAAATATCATCGGTGTCTTCGTTCAACTTCTTACGGTTGATGTGCCGATGGAGAGGTTCGATATGGAAGAGTGTGCTCTCGGAGCTGATGATGTGGATAACGTCTTACATCAGTCTTGCCCTATTCTATCATTTGGTTCTGTTTCCAAAAAGATTTGATGAAGAGTAAGTATTTTTCTCTTGTGGTGTTAAAATTGGCCTAAGCTTATTAACTGAAAATTAGAATAGCTCTGAAACTTTTGAAATTAGTCAGAATACGGTAACTATCAATAAATAAAGCAAAAAAAACAAAAAATATAAGCCCAATGCGGGGCTCGAACCCGCGACAACCAGATTAAGAGTCTGGTGCTCTACCGACTGAGCTAACCGGGCGGCGAGAGACTAGGTTAGTCAAGGCATACACAAGACATGCGACAAATGGCGCGTGAAGGACAGTCACCAAGGTGTCAGTTGACTGAAAGCGCGCTGTCCAAAGAACAAATGTGCGTATTACTCTAGCCTGACTGCCATGCGCGGTCCAACTGCGAAAAAGCAAACTCACTAATCTCTGATTGAATTTTCTTATAAAACCAAAATAGCCAAAAATGGGATAAATAAATTAATTGCGAGGCACGGTATTAAAGACGCATGCACTTCTTCAAAAAATCGCTTGGGCCGACGATGCGCCTTTCAGGGTTGCAACCGGCCGGGCCGGGCCGAGATTATTTTTTCTCCGGCCCGGCCGGTTCGGCCCGTTCGAATTTAAGAAAAAACAGAAATTATTGAAGAATTATTTTAATTTATTTCTTAACAAGTAGCATAACAATGTAAAAACCGTATAAATGAACAAGGGGAAACAAAGAAATGGAAACCGGGGGAGAAAATTAAAGCTCATATCAACCAATCCAACAAAAAAGATAGAAAAGTAACATAAAATTAACTAGAAAAATCACAATTAGTGAGAGAATCAGTCGAGCCAGTGTGGAAATTTCGTGGCTATTTGCGAACCCAGAACGACTATCTCCACACGCTTGTACAGTAATCTTGTTCTTGTTTTATTTTTTTTCTAACAAAAACGACGCAGTGCTGAACGTAGTCTCACACATAGCTTCACTGGGAACAATCGAAAAAACGAAAAGTGCTGCTGAGTACAGTCCGGGGTATTCGAATCTTTTTCTTTTCCAATACTCCTCAACCGATTCGTTCGTTGAAGGATC
This sequence comes from Caenorhabditis briggsae, assembly GCF_000004555.2. Taxonomy (NCBI): domain Eukaryota; kingdom Metazoa; phylum Nematoda; class Chromadorea; order Rhabditida; family Rhabditidae; genus Caenorhabditis; species Caenorhabditis briggsae. The sequence goes on along the minus strand of NC_013487.2, from coordinate 12,964,020 downwards.
GTAGTACTCGGAGAGATATCTTGAGATTTCCGAAGAAGTGGATGTTGAGTTCGCTTGGTCACTGACCGAATGATATAACTTTGCAATTAGATTTGACTTCTGCGATGAGGTGGGTTGAGTAGTGGAGGGAATAGCTGATGGCATTAACTTTGTGACAAGATCACGGGCCTGAAAGTTATAGCAAAGTTTATAAACAAGTTTCTTTGTAAACCCGGTTTATCTCTGTTTTTAAACTCACAAATGTGACATTACTATCTTTTTTATTTAATTTCAATTGAAGGTCTGATTTGGATATCTTGAAACTCATTTTTCGAGTTTGGGAGGGGTGTGGGTGAGATGGCGAGCCGTAGGATGTCGTTTGCTCTGAAAATAATTATTTTATGAAAAATAGGGATTATCAGGCAATTCGCGACAAAAAAAGGAGAAAAATCGGTTGATAAACGCAAAAAATCGTCTAAAAAAAACAAAACAAACCCCCGTAAATCGACACGGGCTGCTAAACAATGCGCGCCTCGTCATATCGGAGCATCGTTGCAAATAAAAATGGCGCGCGTTCAAATATTAATTAATTGCCGGCCGGCCGGGCCGGGCCGGGCCCTGGTTTTTTTCCCTCGGGCCGGCCCGCCGGCCAGCCCGTCAGATTGCAACCCTGGCGCCTTTGAAGTAATACATACAACTTTCAGCAACATGGTGGTAAAGTTGTTCCGTTGGTTCAATGACGGAGGGACGTACTTTGGAAAGGAGCTACACAACTACATTCCACTGACTTTCATGCTCGCGTTTTTCGTCTCCATCATTGTCGCAAGATGGCGACACATGTTCGCCAATTTAGGATTCATTGAAAGGTACAGTAATCCCAAAGAAAAGAGAATATTGCTAATTGTTTTACAGCATTGCCCTTACCATCAACGCGACAATAGTTTCAAATGCGGAGGAAGCTTTCCTAATTCGTCGGAATCTGATTCGATATGTCTGTCTGGCTCAGGTGATGGTATATCGAGACATTTCCATTCGAGTTCGTCGTCGATTTCCAAATATGGACTCTGTCAAAAAAGCGGGGTTTCTCTTTGATAACGAAGAAGAAATGTTGAATGCCATCGACTTGGATTATAATAAATACTGGGTACCAATCAACTGGTGTGTCACTTTGTTGAATAAAGCAAATGAAAAAGGATATATCATTAGCGCACCTGCACTGTGTGCTCTTCATAAAGTAAATTTGTCTGTCTCTGTGTCCAGATGTCGCATGTTTTTTTTTATTTTTCAGATTACTTTACTTCTTCCCTGCTGTCAATTAACCCTTCTTTCCTCATTAATCGGTCTGTGTGTCGTTCATACCATACTTGTAAATTGCCGAGACTATGCGGGCCCTACCATAGTTTGTCTTATAATCAATATTTTTGACCAACTACAGATGAGATGATAGAACTCAAAAAGTACTACAAAATGATACTTTTTTGATTACTGTATCTAGTCTATGGGCAAAGTTACAAGCCAAAAACCGTTTTAGTTACAAGGGCATCCCTTATGGATTGTAACTTTGCTCCTAGACAAGTTACAGTTTTCTAGATAGCACCATTTTGCAGTACTCGTCAAGTTCTATCATATCTATGTTAGTTGGTCTAAAAATTTTATTTCTAAAAGAAACTATGGCAAGGCAAAGCCTCCGGTTTACAAGTATTGTCCATCCTGTACCGTAACCCAAATCATTTCCGGAAATCAAAGACTTTCGAGGAAGCCTTGCCACATTGTGCAACTATGACTGGTGCCCAATCCCGATTGCCTATCCACAGGTGTAATAATTTTTTAAATGTAAAAATGTTTTTTTTTTCATCAGGTTGTTTTCTTCGCCGTCCGAATCTATTTTCTCTTCTGCCTCTTCTCGAGACAATACATCAGAAATCCAGTGAGTAGGCGTTCAGAATTGAAAAAATTCTAGGAAAAATTTTTAGAATGACGGGAAAGAATTCGAAGTGATTCAAATGATTGTTCGTCCGATTTTGACCATCATCGAGTTCATTTGCATTCTGGGATGGATGAAAGTCGCCGAAGCTCTTCTGAATCCACTCGGAGAGGATGATGACGATTTTGAAACGAATTTTCTGATTGACAAGAATATTTTTGTGAGCTTCTGGTAGACACAGGACACTTACCACTTGTGTTTACCTCCTCAGCGCGTGTTACCCGCTGTCTCTTATATGCATTGAGTAGTTTAGTAGCTCGCCGCCCGGTTAGCTCAGTCGGTAGAGCACCAGACTCTTAATCTGGTTGTCGCGGGTTCGAGCCCCGCATTGGGCTTATCTTTTTTTTTCTTTGATAGGTTAGAAGAACTAACAGAGAGTACCTCAAAGAAGCTTTTATCCTTTTTTTTATCCTTTTTGGTTTTTTGTCTAATTTTCGCCGTATTTCAGACCGGAATGAGAATCGTTGACTGTTTCGGCCAAGCGCCACCACTTGCTCAAGACATGTTCTCGGATCCAGGAGCATTACCAATCTATTCGGAGGAAAGTCAAAGGAACTACCAGAGCGGTGCACTTGTTGGATCCGTTTCCCATGTGACGTTAGTTGAATAGATACAGTCATTAAGATATACAAAAACGTATTTTTCAGTTGATTTTCGGCCTTTTTGACTATTTTCAGGAGTCTGGAGCTTGGCTGTCAAGTTTCCGATCACTTTGAACACGTTGGAGGCTGTAAAACAGACCTAGATTGAAAACTTTGAATTCACAGAATTTTTCGCAAATCCCTAGCTTTTAAGCTATTAGTCGCTTTCTAAAATGTACCCTTTTTGACCTCCGAAATTTTTGAAGTGATCGAAAACTTGACAGCCGAGCTGATACTGTAGATCTCTTATCGCGCTAATAGACTTTCAGACTTGCCCAAACCGACGAAAACATCCACATGGTCCCGTTGTCTCCTCGCTTGTCATCTGGTGATATCCATGGTAACGCTATCCCGTTTTACGGAAATTCTGAACTTTTCTTTTAGGCCACGACCGTCCATCTGTCCGTCGTCGTTTCAAGTTCGGCACAGCTTCCCAAGCTGGCTCAAGAGCCAGTAGTTTCAGAGAGCATAGATTGTGAGTTTTCAAATATTTCGAAATAATTGAATTTTGGAAAGTTCAGACCGCGTCAGGATACCATTGAAGGAGAGAACAATGACGGTTTAGAACTGGATTATGAGAAAAATGTGAGTCATTCTTGGGAGAAGCACATTGGACTGGGCCTAGAAGACCGTAGGATATTTTTGAGTTGAGATTTTTGTGCATAGTAACAGAAAGTGGTCAAGATAAATGATTAGGTGCTAATTTTGGAACCCGAGAATGTGACATTTGACACCTGGTGGGATTAGTATCTTTCTGAAGAAAGGCGGTACATAATTAATTAGGCTTAATTATGCAATAGTTGCATCATACACCAATCCACACAATTTTCAGCTCGAAGAAGCCGCCGGATCGCCAACTCGAAATGCAGTCTTTTTTTCAAATCTCAGCCAAATCTCAGAAAACGATGAGGATTGTCCAGTAAGCTCAATATCCCCCGAAATCATTTAAAAATTTCAAAACTTTGCAGGCCACTGCCAAGACATCAGTTGTGTCACGAGTCTGAAGGAATCCAGCAACAGAAAGCTATCCGTCATCATCCACCCACCGCAGAAACATACTCAATTTACACATTAATATATAACCCCGGGACTTTAGTATCTTTTGTTGTTGTTTTTTATTAACCTATTGTATTGTAACAGTGTAGCGTAATCAATCATAAAGAGGTTGACTTTTTTACAGATTATTTGGACGGGGGGACAAATGTTCTATGATGATCCCTGTTGTTTGGGATAGGCTGGCGGAGGTTTGGACCACAGGGCCTAGCACTGACGGATTTATGGGCCAGATGCACATGGAAAGCGTGGGCACATTGGGGTAGTAACCGAAAAATGTTGGCAGACAACTTTTGAGCAATACAAAATTATCGTATTTCCTCTAATAGAAGCTCACCCAACCCGTCAACTTTGAGCCAATTAATCCCGGTTTCTGTCTGAGATATGAAAAAGTTGTCAACTGTTAAAATGTTTATGATGTCATCACAAACAGTTTACCAGTTGGCAATGATAACTCTTATAGAAAACGAGTTAATTGAGCTTAAACTTGACGGTGTTGGAGCCCTTCTTTTACAGGTTTTTCGGTATTTGGCAGTTTTTGAGAAACAAAAAAATTTATTATTATTCGAGTTATTGAAATGAAAAAATCATGAAAATCTGAAAAGTAATGGGAACAAACATGAGGGGTTTTTGTAAATTTAGTTTTTTTTTGATAACTGAAAACTATTCTTTTTCATACTCATTTCGCTCTAAAAATACCAAATTGCAAGCTGATTTTGAAAACTAACAAATTTAGCTGATTTCTCAATTCTAAAATTTACAAAAGTCCCTCAAGTGTGAATGGGAATGTTAAAGTAAGCTTACTACCGCATTTTGTGGTTCGTAGTTATTCTAGTTTTCATACTTTCTGATCTAACTAGGGAATGACTCACAGAAGATGTGGAGTTATGGGACGAGACCTATATCATTCGAAAGAGGATGAAATTTCATTTTCAAATATATGCTCAGTTTTTGCGGCGGCCTCCGCTAACTCGAGAAATTTGGGTCAGAAGTTTTCAGTAGATTTTGCACTGAAATGCATACGTGAACGCTTCCACGTCCTCATTTCTTTTATACGCTTTGAAGAACCATGGAAAACAGCAGTGGGATGGTTCAGTGGTAAAGCGGCGGGATGGGGAAATGGTACTCTATGGTTCGACTCCTTCATAGTCGAAACTCTTTTTTTATTTTTTGTTGGTTTTTTATATGACCTGTTTTTGAGCTCAAAAGCTGTTTTCAGCAGTTTTCCATACTCTAAACACCTTTGGCATCTTGTCAAATACAAATTAACCAAGTTTTTGGAAAAAAAATTTCTGAAGAAAATTCGCATGTTTTCATGATCCATACACCTCTTTTCAAATTTTCCGATTTTTTTATCCTTGGCGGGAGAATTCCA
>NC_013487.2:12932956-12958485 GCF_000004555.2 Caenorhabditis briggsae | reverse complement strand
ATAAAAGCGAGACATAATAATAATCGTTATAATAATAAATATAGATTTCTTTGTGTTTCAAAAAAATTTTTTTTTTAAATTTGAAAAGAGGTGTATGGATCATGAAAACATGCGAATTTTCTTCACGTATGCATTTCAGTGCAAAATCTACTGAAAACTTCTGACCTAAATTTCTCGAGTTAGCGGAGGCCGCCGCAAAAACTGAGCATATATTTGAAAATGAAATTTCATCCTCTTTCGAATGATATAGGTCTCGTCCCATAACTCCACACCTTCTGTGAGTCATTCCCTAGTAAGAAAAAATCTGAGACATTCTGATCCTTCTAACGATAGTAAGGGTACTGTAACTATCAATGAAAAAAGCGAAAAAAGATAAGCCCAATGCGGGGCTCGAACCCGCGACAACCAGATTAAGAGTCTGGTGCTCTACCGACTGAGCTAACCGGGCGGCGACAGACTACGTTAGTCAAGGCATACCCAAGACATGTGACAAATGGCGCGTGAAGGACATTCCGTCTGCCACTTTCAAGTTTTTTCAGCTAGTCCTCTCCAATGACCCCCAAGCGTTGTCCTGCCGAAAACTGATTGACTGAAACGCCGAAGTTCATTGGTATAGTCTGAAAAATGATCCGATCCAACATATACATGAGATGTATCAGGAGATTCTCTTTTCGCCAATTAGTCCAGTGTCTAGATTCCAATCTCCTATATCCATCTGAAAACCATCCACCCCATGCTGAGCAATCCTTCTATTCATTCCCCCCAACTAGACGGTGTTCATCTTCTGCCCCCGTGTTCCAAGAAATGATTGATAGATGACAACCTCCCTCGTTTCTCTCATCCCAGATCAAAGGCACCATTCCCGACGCATCCCAAATGTCTTCATTTTGCGCGAATGCGAAATGAGGAACCCTGTTATTAGCACCAAGAACGGACATGATATGATCCCCACAGTGTCTTAGAAGAGAGAATGGAGGTCAAATTAGGTGACAGCTTATGTGCTGTTTTTGAATAGTACCGCCTAATGTAATGGATTATGAAAATTTCGGAGCGAATTATTCATGAACTGTATGATCTAAGAATTAGGCTCTCGGTTGATTGGAAATAGTCGTTTTCTCTGAAATGCACCTGCTTGCACTGATCCCCTTAAATTTCAAATCGTTATGGTCAAAAATTTGACTTCCCTCCTTTTTGATTGATTTACATACGTTTCAATTTGATGTTTCATTCGAAAATATGCATCCTCTAAAAATTTTTGACACACTAATTCGGTGAAGGACGCGAACAGTACCTATAACATGTGTCGGTTTTTGACATGACAGAAAATATGTAAAAATGGGCGCTGATGAGGTTTGGAAATGAAATTGAGATGAATCGGAATTGGAATGAGTGAGGTTCAAATCGTATAGGTTTTTGATGGGTTGTCAGTTTAAGGGTTACGGTAGCTGGATTTGAGGTTTTAAGACACAGTACTTATGAGACAGAAAAGGTGTAACAATAATAGAATCTACAAACCTAAAAACTGAAATTCCTTGGTTTTTGTACCAAATTGACCCAAATTGAACATTCTTTTTTTTCGAAATTGCAGTTTTTTCTTCTCCAGAGTACATATTCAAAATTTCCTAACTTTGCTTGTTTAAACGCTGGACATTTGTATTTAGATCAAAACCCTCGAATACTGAGATCCTTAGAATCCTAGATGCTTAGCATACTAAATTCTTAGGATCCTCAATCCTTAGGACCTTAGATCCTTAAGATTCCAGATCTTTAGGATTCCGCATCTTTAAGATCCTAGATCCTAGGATCCTAGATCCCTAGGATCCTAGATCCCTGGGATCCTAGATCCCTGGGATCCTAGATCCCTGGGATCCTAGATCCCTGGGATCCTAGATCCCTAGGCACCCAGATCCTAAAGATCCTAAATCCTTAGGATCTTAGATCCTTAAGATCCTAGATCCTTAGGATCTTAGATCCTTAGGATGTTGAATCCTCAAGATCCTAGATCCTTAGGATCTTAGATCCTTAGGATATTGAATCCTCAAGATCAAAAATCCTGTGGAGCTAGGATAATCAGGATTCTAAACCTTTGGGATCCTAGATCTTACAAATCCTCCAAATTACCCTAGGTACCCTATCCACTCCTTGTGCCCCTGGAAACCCCTTATAGCATCTTACTTAACCTGGCCAAAAAATTTCAAGTGTTCAAAGCCCTTACCCTAAATTCAACCCCCTCCCCTTTCTTCCTCTCCTCTTCATCAACACGTTTTCCCACATTTCGTCGTCTTCATTGTCCTTCAGACCCCATCTTCTTCTTCTTCTTCTTCTTCTTCTTATTCCTCGGACACTGCTGCGCGCGAAATACGGTCCACTTTTGTGATTTATTGTGGTAAAGTGTTTACACAACCGAACCGAACACGTACACTCATTTGATTTATATGTTATTTATTCAAAACGATTTTCATCGAAATCACAGACACAGTGAAACACTACAAATTTCAAATTTAGCTCTAAAATGATACCGGCTTTGGGAGAAAAGTGATTTTGGATCAAATTGGTCAATTTGGGGGGAGGCAATATACAAATGAGCAATATTAGAATCTAGAGAGGTACAGAAAAACACTGGGATCACCCGTTTTGAATTTTGGGGGGTCAGAAAAAACAGGAAAATGTGACGATGGGATGTGTGGTTTGGCAATGGGCACCCGGGATGAAATGGAAAGGAAAAAGATGAGCAATGAAAACGGTACTACAGTAATCGGAGCATTAGGACAGCTGGAAGGAGCAGTAGGTACTGTAGTCGGCTGGTGGAGGAGTACAGGGATTCAACTGAAAAATTAGAACTTGCTTTTTTATTCGAAGAACTCGTTGAAAAAAAAATTTAGAAATTCATTAATTCTAAAATTCAGAAATTCGGATATGCAGAATCCAAGACTTCAGAATTCAGATTTCCGAAACTCCAGAATTACAGGCCTCCGAATACTAAAATTCTAGAATTCTAAGATTCTGAATTTTAGGATTCTAGAATTCCACAATTCCAGAATTAAAGGATTCCAGGATTCCAGAATTCCAGAAGATTCTAAAAATCCAGAAGTCCAGAATTCATAACTTCAGAATTCAAGACTGGATTCCAGAATCCCAGAATTCCGGAATTCTATGATTACAGGTTTCCAGGATTCCAGGATTCCAGGATTACAGGATTACAGGATTACAGGATTACAGAAATTCCAGGAAATTCAGAAATTCATAATTTCTGAATTCGGAGTTCGGAATTCAGAAATTCCAGTTATCCAGAACTCCAGAATTGAGATTCAGAATGAAATAAAACCCATAGAACTTAGAATCCAAAAAAAAAAAATAAAAACTCACCATCTCCAATCTCATGAATCTCAAAATCTAGACCATCCGCCGGCACCGCTGGCTCATACTCATCCTTCTTATCACCCTGATACAGTGTCACCCTCTCGCCACGTGTCACTTCTGGCCACTTGTTATCAATAGGCATCACTTTTTCATAGAATTGCTCCCAGAGTTTCTCAGCAGAACTATCCATATCCTCCTGCGTGGCTGGAACAGTTTTTGGGGGTACTGTAGTTGTTGTGGTCGTTGTTGTGGTGGTCTTTTTATGATGATGATGACGGTGGTGTTGAATTCCAATGTCTCCATTTCGATCAGTGATGTGGATGACCATTTTCAAGTTGTGAGATGCGCAAAGACCGCCTTGCTCGTTGTAGAGCCCCTTGCGAGATCCAGTGGAAGTGGCTGAAATATTCAGGATTTTCTAGAATTTTGCAAAATACCCTAGTCGTCATTATTTTTCTAGAAACGTTCTTAAAAACTCACAAATAAAATAATAGGTCACTCCTGGCCTATAATCCAGCCCTGATGGGTTTGGGCTCATTAGCCTGAAGGCAACCTTGAGCTTCTCCTCCTGATATGGCTGCGTACATCTTCCGAGCTCTTTCGCATTCGATCTATGCTCACAATTTTCATATTCCTCCTCTGTGACCCGGTAGATTATTGATTGCTCAGTTCGCTCATCAGAATTCTCATCAAAGAACGGGCAAACGATGTCCAGAGTGTCTCCAATAGCAGCATAGCGCTCGACTCTGAAATATTCATAACATTTCATATTCAATTGTATATCCATTTCATTTCAAATTCATTCCAACAATCCCCCATTCTTGTTTCGCGCATTACCCCATTTGTCACAAAAGAGTAAAGCCGCCTTGATGACTATTGTCCCGTGTCCGGGGTATCGAAGAACACAAGGGACGACAGTAATACTCTTTTTTCGAAAAACGTGTCGGCAAAAGTTTTGAGGAGAGGCGACTCAGTGTCCGAACCACCCAAGGACTGGTAAGTTTTATGTTCCGTGAGAAGAGGAGGTTATGAGTTTTTGTGTCCTTAGGTCTTTTTTGTATGGAAAAGGTAAAAAAAACGAGTGTGTTTGGTATGGCAGCGGAAGTGTTCGAATTCAAAATTTTGGGGTTACGGTAGGTGGACAAGATTGCTACAGAATAAACGAGTTTGGGCAGAAATGCAAAATTTTGGGCTTAGATTTAAATTTATGAAAATTATAGTCAGCGTTTTAAAAAGTTTTAGGGCCTTAAACCCACTATCAATTTTGAGCTCAATTATCTCGGTTCCTGTAAAAGCTATCAAAAAGTTTTTAGCTGATTAGTTATTTATCATAATTTCATCAATATTTTTTAGTTGACAAATTTTTGATATCTCTGCTGAGATAATTAAGCTCAAAATGCGCGTATAGAAGACCACCTCTTAGGTTTCTTTTGAGCTCAATTATCTCGGTTTCCATGAGAGATATCAAAAATCTGTCAACTGATAACTTATTTATGGAAATATTACCAATATGTTATCAGTTGACAGATTTTTGATGTCTCTTATAGGAACCGAGATAATTGAGCTCAAACTGCATGTCACTATATTTTTGAATAGTCGCATTTTTTAGAAAACTAACTAATCCAGAATAATTATTTTCCACCTTGCTCCAGAAACACCTTAATCCTAAATTAATTATTCGTTTAAATTGCCAATTTCCTGTTTTTTATCCGATACATCTGGCTTCTCTATCTCCACGATCCTTCTTCCACCTCATTTCCTTTTCACCCTTATCCATATTACAGTTACATAACATTGACCTCTTTCTTATTTTCCTAGTCACCCTCTCCCCATAAATCCGAAACAGTTTAGCAGTAGATGAGTAATAGAGCTTCCTAATTGATGTGCTCTTCTCTTTCGAAATTTTCATGAACATGTGGTCATGATGAACAAGGGCTTCCTTCCTTCCTGTGGAACAAATGAAGACGAAGAAGCTTCCCCTGGAGAGTATTGGTTAGGAAAATTTCACCAAGAGATTAAGGGACCATCTATTAAGGAGGGGATAAAGAATCGGCATTGTTCAAAGACTTTCACCTGCCTCTCTCGGGGGCCACGGGGCATGTTAATTATGCCGTTTTGTAGTGGGTGGCGACGATAGACCATTTTATTGGGTGGGTGGTTTAATATGGAAACGTTCAATGGGGTTGGCAATTTACATATACCTAGAAGAATGGTTGGTTGAAGAGGGTACTGGGTATATTTTTTTTAAATTACGTATTTTAGGTGTAAACCATGTCAAGTTTGAGCTAATTTATCTCTGTTCCTTTGAAACATATCAAAAATGTGTCAACTAAAAACAATTTTTCTGATACTATGACAAAAAATTTATCAGTTGACAAATTTTTTATATCTTTGACAAGAACCGAGAAAAATTGGCCCAAAGTTGAAAGTTAGGGGGCCCTTCTATTACAGGTGTTACGGTATTATGCTAGAAGCCAATTCCCCTTTATTTAATACTGACATTACCCGAATATCTCTGCTTGACTTCTATGACGTAGCACACATTGTTTTCTCTACAAGTCTCTTGGTACTAAATAATACATATTGCTCAACACCCCGCCGCTACTGTAACATTTTCGTTCGCGGGTAAACAATCCAAAAGCGTCACCTAATCCGTTCCCAAAAGGTGCTAACCCCCATTCCTTTTTGCACCTCAGTGTGTGTGTGGAAACCTCATCATCAAATTCCAAAAGAGACAACAATTGGCAGTTGATTAGTAGAATAAGAAGTACTCCTCAAATTAGCTTAGCTCTCCGACAACAAGGTCCCCCTATAGCCACTTGATTTGTGCAAAGTGGTTTTGATAATTGGAGACAACCTCGAGAGAGAGCGGCAACTGTTTGCAAACACAGTAACCAATGTAGTCCACTTGAAGATAGATGTTTTCGGAGCACCCCCATATTTGTATTCGGAAACCGATACTTTGTATCTCCAAAATCTTGAGAGGATCCTCACGGAGAAAAGGGGATTTCTAACAAATTTGTATTCTTGGACAGTGCAGGTGACCCCCTGGTGGGTCAGTTACATAACGAAGAGAAGCCAGCTGCTCGCAGACACTGACCCTGGATATTTTTGTCTCATTTTTCTTCTCTCCGCAGGTGTTTACCGTGTTCAAAATGAGACTTGTGGATACAAGAGGATATACTTAGGGTGTGCCTTATCTACATAATCCGTATATGGTGAAGAGGGTACCGGAAGTATCAGGTAGTGAATAACAATGGAACCGAATGGAGATGGTAAAAAATACCGTAAAAAGTGTAATGATCCTGTTTGAGCCGATTTTCTGGTTTCCTGTAAGAGATAGCAAAATTGGTCAACTAATAAAATTTTTGTGACATTGTGATAAGCAATTTACAGTAGACCAATTTTTTATATCACTGACAGAAATTGAGATAAATCGAACCAAAGTTAGCTCTTCTATTACAACTTTTAGCACCGAATTGTTACACATTTTTATCTAAAAACCACTTTTCTAGGACCACCGGAAGCCGAGATATAGCCCTTTGAAGAGACGCAGACGGCTAGGCACTCTAACTGTCTGCGTCTCCCCAAAACTTCAAATGGCCATCACTCGACGCCTAGATGAGCTAGAAGCGTAATTTTTGGACAGAAGTATGTGCAATTTTTATGAAAATGTAAAAAAAAATTGAGACTTCGAAAATCCCAAAAAAAAATTTAGTCAGAACTCAAGATAAATTATATTACAGGTTTTATGGTAATAGGGAGTTATGAAAAAATATATTTGTGACATTTTTTTCAAAAATAGAGGGTTCCAGTTTTTGAAGTAGAGCGAATTTCCCCCGTATCGTAAAGTCATGAAATTTCATTTCTATCGTATCTCATTCCCCGCATTCGTTTTGAAAGCGAATATTTCCCAAAAGCGTTCGAATTTCAAACTCCATATAAACTTTTGCATGTTATATATTTAGAAAGAGGTCCATCGGACCACACACAGGTCTCTAATTTCATCTGTCCCTTCTCTTCCGACTAATTGTTCGCTTTGGCGGAAGCACATATTCAACCTGTTTCTCGTTTCACATAAATTTCACAGAGATATAGTGATAGAGGTGAGCAGATAAGAGAGACTCATAAATCAGTGGTCCCTCCGTGTACTACAAAGACCCTATTACACTTTTCGGTCCGCTGGGGGTCCCTTTGCGACATAAAACATGTCATCATATCATCATGATGTCCGAGACGACGAGGAGCAAGTTGCTCAGCTTAGATACTTCCATATGGTCTTCTTCTTATCCTCTCCTCATTCGAGATTGACGTGTTTATGGAAACAGTCCAGTGGGGATGGTCCCTTGGTACAAGAACATCTGCTCTTGGAATATATTAGGGATTTGAGACTAGGAGGCCAGCACATGTGGTACCAATCATCACGTGGCATTGAGATTTATGAAGATGATCGGAGCAAAAAAAAAACACTAGAATTTTGAGGTGGGCGAGGAGAGCTCATAAAAAGTGTGAGGTAGAAAAAAGAGCACCTGGAGGTAGAGATGCGAAATATCAAAAAGTTTGAGACTTTTGAAATTTTTTAAAATCACAGCTCTCGGAATTGTGAACAGGCACCTAATTTGTCAAAACATTCGGCAGCATACCAGTTTTTAATTTTTCAAAACATATTTCAGCTAAAAGCCGCTACGCCGACACGCGACGCGTCTAAAATTGGCTCGGTACCGAATTTCTAATCCAGGTTCCCTTCCTGGTTCTTGATCAGGTCTAGAAATAATTGACCCGTAAACTTCCTAACCAGAAATACACATCTTTTACGATATAAACCATCTCAGAAAGCTACCGACAAGTGACAAGAAACTGGACCTTTTTATGGTTGTCTTGCGGCACGAGAAGAAAACGCCACCGCCCATGTTTATGTTTTTTATGGCATCGAGATAAGGGGAAGGGTAACTTGAAAGGATTCATGAGACATGGAAAAATGAGATGACACACATGTGCTCCTGGGATTTTCGGATTTTAGACCTAGGCTGGGGAGAGAGCCGCGATCGACCGCGGTCCAGACCATAGGAAGTTCGCCAGCAACCACTAGGGCCACTAGGCCGCCATGGTCTAGAAGTAGCCTAATCAAAAATGCCGGAACACAGCCGAAAATATATGTTTCCAATGAGAAAATGAGGATTCTAGACATTTTGGTCCATATATGGCTAGCGGTGTATCAAGCTGTGCCAAGGCCGGTTGCATAGCCTTGCTCCTGGGATTTCTGGATTCTAGAGCTTTGCCGAGACAATAAGGATTCTGAGAACCTAGATCCTTTACCTTATGCCGTATTGCTAATCCCAAATCTAGATCTATCTAAATAAATCCTCCCAATCATTTTCTCTCTCCCAATATGTCATTTTTTTTCTTTATATGGTCTCCTGGTCCACCCGATACATTCTAATCCCAAAAAGTGTGGGTCCCCTCCCATCTGTTCTCAGATTAATTCTTGATACTCTAGATTCGATATCCAATATTTGTTCAGGAGCTCTCTCTGGTACATAATTAGTAACATCGTTTGGTTTCGGCTTACTTCTCTTCATGAGGGCTTCCGTCCTTTATGGTCCCTTTGCCCACCCTGTGAGGGGGGGGGTCCACCAAATAGGTAAATATTGTAAATATGTGTGGAGTAGTGTGTTTTCTATGGCGGCATATATAAAGCCAAAAGGCGGAAGCTTTTGATAGGATCAGCAGGGGACATATATTGGTTTATCTGGGTTTCTAATCAAGATAAGTAACAAAAAACTTACAATGGATTCGTCGAGTTCCAATAGATTTGCGGTAACCGCTTTGCATGGGTTTCAATCAAAAATAGTAGCGGTAGAAGCAGTAGAAAATATGGGGGCATGGCTGAAAAATAAGAATAGAGATTGGTGAGAAAATTCGGACAGCAAAACTTGAAGAGAGCAAAAAGTGGATTTATTGAAAAAAAATTAAGAACTTCAATTTGAAAACCAAGCTGTCAAATTCGAGCTCAATTATCTCGATTCCTAAGAAAGATATCAAAAATTTGTCAACATATAAATTGTTCATCATAACATCACCAATAGTTTGTTAGTTAACTATTTTTTGATACCTTTCACAGGAATTGAGATAATTGAGGTCCAAGTACATTATTCGAAAGAGACCAAGAGTTTGTTGAATTTTCTAAAAATCGATTTTGAGAATTCTCAATTCTCCACAAAAAAACAAGACAATACAAGTGGAATTTAGGATGGATGGAATGCCAAAAAAGGTCAAATAGAGCCTCTTGAAGATCTCAAGTGCCTGGGTACAAGGGAATTGGATAAGCAGATTTTGAAAAAAAGCTAAAAACGCAAAATCCAAAACTCAATGATTATGAGGTAAAATAAGTGTGGGACCTAATAAAATGTATCAAATCATTGACACGACAAGACGACACACTCGGGGACAGCATACGGGAACAAGTGGCCTTTCCCCTCTTCTCCTCCCTAGAAGCTCCGCCCACTTTCCCCCTCCTCTGATCCTCCCCCCTCAACCCCCAGCCAGCCGGCCCGGTTTAGCTGTCAGGAAGGAGACAAGAGGGAAAGGATTTGCAAATTAATAAGGTACTGTCTCCATATAAAGGGTTCAAGAGCTATTCGAATATGTATTATTGGAATTTGGGATTGGCCAGAGAGAAGTGGGACTTTTGAAAGGCTATGGAGATTTGAAGGGATCTGGAGAGCAAAAAGGGAAATTAAAAAAGGGAAAGAGAGAGAGCAAATGTCATTCGATAAAATCAGAAAATATTTTATAGATCAAAACACACAATTTCAACGAAAAATCCTCATTTTTTCCTGAAAATTAAATAATTGGTTTTTTAGATTTTCGAAACTGTTTTTGGATTTTTTCGATCTCGAATTTTTTTCTCCTAATTTTTTTGTCAACTTTCCATAATATCCTCCCAATAATCTCACACCCTTCTATCCAAAAATCACGTTTCTAGCTCATCTGGGCGCCGAGTTATGGGCGTTTGGGGTTTTTGGAGAGACGCAGACAGCTAGAGTGCCTAGCCGTCTGCGTCTCTTCAAATGGCAATATCTCGGCTTCCGGTGGTCCTAGAAGAGTGGTTTTTAACTAGAAATGTAGAGAAAATTTAGAGCTTCCATGTTGATATTGAAACTTGAGGTTTTTAGGAGTTTTCGAAAATCGAAAATGGGTAAACATTTTTTTGGTTTTTAAATATTTTTTCGAGTTTCAATATTTTAAAATTTGATAATATGGTTTTGGATTTAAAAAAAAACTCAAATTCCAGTCAACAACTTTTTCTGGAAGACTGTTACAACTTTTTGAATTATCACCGTAAAACCTGTAATAGAAGGGACCCTTAACTTTTAACTTTAAGTCGTTTTATTTCGGTTCCTGTAAAAGATATAAAAAAGTTGTCAACTGATAAATTGTTTATCATTATATCACCAGCATTTTTTCAGTTCACCAATTTTCAAAATCTCTTTTAGGAACCGAGATAATTGGGCTCAAACTTGACAGTGTGGGGGCCCTTCTATTACAGGTTTTACGGTATTTCCAAATAGAAACTTCTAGGCTTTTCGCCTCTTCGGACCCTTTAATCCAGAAAATCTAGCTTAAAAATAATTTGAAAACTATTTTAAAATTTTCTAGAAAAAAGTCAAAAAACCACAACTCATTTCATCGACCAAATCTTTTCAGTCCAAGCTTCCAGCTTTCTATAACTTGAAATCTTATTAAACTCCATTCAAAAACCCCAGAATCACCTTCGAAACCACAAAAAAACGAGATATGAAGTGAAAATGATGTGACACTTCATCCTCACATCCCAATGTCATTTCAACTGCTGCACACACACAGGTTTTGTTTAAAGTGATAAATCAAGCGTTCCGGAGGAGAGAGAAAAGGTGGTCTGGTCTCCAACAACCAGCAAAATAATGGGCATTGTGGGGTGCGGGAAATGATTCATTTCGGGATGCTGTGCTTCAGGAGATGCAAATTGTACATTTCGAAAGAAAAAAGACAAGAAAAAACTGATTGACAGACAACAACAGGAAAAAAACGAAGAAGACGAAATATTGACAAATTTTTTGCAATGTTGAAATTTCTCATTCTTGCGGTGAGGGAAAAGTATAAGAGGATTTTGGAGATTATTCAAAGATCCGATAGTTTCCGGAAATTGTACTGAAATTTAGAATTCAAAGATTCACTATTTTCCGGAAAATGTATATTATCAACTTGGAAACGAGTGATAAGAGATAGGTGCGGAGAACCGAACATTTTATGACTAATCTTCCCGGAAATGGTGTGAGTAACAACAATGAAGAGTGTTTGGTTAAGATAAGCTTGAAAGTCACACACATGGAAAACTGAAAAAAAAGTAGAGATATTATTGAAGCTTTTAGCAAAAAATTGTTTCCGAAATAGCTAATTTTGTAAGAACTCTATCTAGAAAAAAACTATCGTTAAAGCTTAAATAGGACGCCACCCTATGCTTCCCCTTTGAGCTCAATTAACTCGGTCACTATAAGAGATATTAAAAAATGTTCAACTAATGAAATGTTTATCATAATATCACCAAAATGTTATTAGTTAAACAATTTTTGATCTCTCTCATAGGAGCCGAAATAATTTATCTCAAAGTTGGCATATAGGGTGGCATTCTAATAGAGCACTTGCAGTATTTGTCTGGAATAGTAAGATTCCTCAAAGAGCCATAAAACTTCACAAAAATTAAAAATAGGCTCCTTTTTGACATCCTCATTTTCAAATGAGTTATGTGCTTTTAAAGGTGATACAGTCACCAAAGAATGGCACACATTGGCACTTGCCAGTGTCTGCCACCGTGTCGCCTTAACTATAGTGCAGTACCATTGTCTGCAGACAAATGAGTCACTGGAAAAAAGATAATGTGGAGGTTTGCTGATTAATACAAAATCTAGATTGTTTCTAAAGTGCGAAAATGAAGTTTTCGAGATGTTTTTGGGCGATAGTTCTGGATTAGAAGCCGACCATATACGTGCACTTTCAGCTCAATTGTCTCGGCTCCTGTGAGAGATATCAACAATTACCAACTGATAATGTATTGGTGATATTGTGATAAACAAGCAATGTATTAGTGGACAAAATATTTGTATCTTTTGAAGGAACCGAGATAATTGAGCTCAAAGTTCTTGTATTAGGTGGGCTTCTATTAGAGCGAATACGGTATTTCTAGTTTAGTCAACACGAAATTTCAAAAAATTCAGAAAACCGATTCCAGGAAACTTTGCGAAAATTGAAAAATTAACGGCACATTTTTCATTTCATCATCATCAACACATTTTTCTCTACCACCCATCAAAAATTATTTTCTCTCTCTCTCTCTCTCTCTCTCTCCGAATTTTTAGCCGACAAGCTCCATTTCTTTTATCCACATACATTTTATATAATTCTCATAGACTTCTGATGCCTTTCTTTTCCTTTTTCTCTCTTTTCTGGTCTCGTCGTCTCATATTCCAAAAATCTATGTACTCTTTTTAATTAGGTGTTGTAGTAGTAGTATAGTGCAGAAAATGGAGAAGAACAAGAAGAAAACTTTGAGAGAGGCGAGATTTTTTCCCAGAAAAAAGTACAGAAAAAAGAGAAATACTAGGGGGATAGGATTGGAATAAAAAAGTATTGGTAGGTAGGGCAAACAGGTGGCGCAACATTTTTGTTGGGAACAAAAAAAAAACAAAAAAGAAAGACCATTTCTCAGGAGTACGGTATTTCCTGGGAAAACGAGAAACATAAAAACAATGGGAGTTTCGTAAAATAAAGGTTTTGAAAAATTATTTAGAAATTGTCGTATTTCCTCTAATAGAATGTCACCCGGGCTAGCTCTTACAATAACCGAGATAACTGAGCTCAAAGTGTAAGGTTTGGGTCGACTTCAATTTGAGCAAATACTGTAATTTTTTGAAATTTTCGAATATATAAGGTACCGGAGTTTTGAGCCATTTGAAAATATTTCAAAATAAATTTTCTGGAAAATCAAATGTTTTGCAAAAAGGGAAAACTAAAAAATTGACGATCGTCTCTCTCGGGCGCATTATTTTTGTTGCAATATTTGCATAGTAATTGCAAATTTTTGGAAGAAAAGAGAAATATTCTGAGAGGTTTCGAATTTTGGCTTAAAGAATTAAAATTTGAGGGATTTTGAGAAACAAGCTTCTAGAAGAAAAGTTCAAAAACGCCGTATTTCCTTTAGTAGGAGCTCACCCGGACCGTCAACTTTGAACTCATATATCTCGGTTGCTGTGAAAGATATCAGAAATTTGTAAGCTAAAAAAATATTGGTGATGCTATGATAAATAATTTATCAATTGACCACTTTTTGATATCTCTCAAAGGAAATGAGATAATTGGGCTCAAAGTTTAGGTAACATTCTATTAGAGTTTTTCTCTTCCTCTTCTTCTCCATTCTTTTTTGACCAACGAAATGTACATGAAGACAAATGAATATCAGAACCAAATGTTTTTTGCCTCTTTTTTAAATCAAAATGACCCCCGTCTTCTTCCTCGTGGTAAGGGTGCGTTTGACTCATAAAAACTGGGGTAGGGGACAAAAAAACGGAAAAGAAGAAGACGAAGAATAAATCAAGGAGCAAAACTGAGAAGGAAAACGGAGAAGAACATGGAATGATTGCTGCAGAATGACAAAACCATGTTTGAATAAGGATTATAGTTGGGAGGGAAGTGAACACAGTTTATCATAATCATTCAGCTGTTTGGCAATAAGAGGAAAAAGAACATGAATAATCAATTTTTGGCGCACAACTGCACTCTGATATTTATATGGCAGCTTTGAGCCTAGTAATCTTGGTTCCTGTAACGGATATCAAAAAGCTGTCAACTGATAAAATATTGGTGATTTGCTGATAAACACTTTGTCAGTTGACCATTTTTTGTAAGCTGTTACAGGAACCGAGACATATGAGCTCAAAGTTGAAGTATAGGGTTTTGACTATTTTTGCGCAAAAAACAGACCAAATTAGAAGAAAAAAGAACCACAAATAGAGAAACTGGACTGGAATAATTGAATTTGTTGGGAGAAAAGGAGGGCTATGAATTTAATGAAATTATGGTTGGAGAGATTTTTTTGGGGGTGGTCATTTGAGCGGAAGTATTGACCACTGGAAATAATAAATGAGATTGGTGTGCACTCTTTTTTTGAGAGGAATGAATGAGATAGAAAAGGTCATGGTCTGGTCTGAAATTTTCAAGTTTCAGATTTCAAAAATCTGCTTTTTCAATAATCTTGAAACATTAACATTTTAGATTGCTCAATATTCAAATTAGAGAAGCTTTCTAGTTGGTCACAATTCCTAAAACCTGTAATAGAAAGGGTCATTAAACTTGAACCAATTTTTCTCGGTTCCCTTGGAAAATATCAAAAAGTTGTCTCTCTCATAGGAACTGAGATAATTGAGCTGAAACTTGCCAGGGTGATGGCTTTTCTATTAGAGGTTTTATTGGAATTTTAAACAAAGTCCTTACAGAATGCTCAAATTTCTAGCCTCTCCCAAAACAAAACACGCCGCCGGAACATCTCGATCCACTCGTGTACTGATCCTTATCTCTAAACGACACTAACCAAAGAATTTATCGCCGTTCCTCGAACATCCCCCTAATCGGTCACTGTCTCTCCTCATCTACAGTAGGCTCTTTTTTCTTATCAAAAGTAATAAATCTACATGTTCATATATAGAGACATATCTCTATACGACATAACTCTATAACTCTATTCGATCGGAATCTCTTTTGATGTTTTCATGTGAGTTTTATTGGTCAATTATGCTCTAAAAGTGTGTGGGACGGATTTGAGACTGGAGAGGGAATAATGTCCAAGGTTAAAGGGTTATAATGGTCCTTTGTACTACACTTTCGGATTCCTTAACTTGTTAGTCTTGGACCGAAGGATTTTACAGCGCTTATGCGCACTGTCAAGTTTAACGAAATTTTTCTCGGTTACTGTAAAAGATATCAAAAAGTGATTAACTGACAAATAATTAATCTTAATATTAGCAATATTTTATCAGTTGACAACGTTTTGACATCTTTTACAGGATACGAGATAATTAAGCTCAAAGCGTAAGCATGATGGCGTTCTATGAATTGCCCCCACACTGTCAAGTTTGAGGCGATTTTACTGGGTTACTGTAGAAGGTATAAAAAAATAGTCAACTAACAACATGTTCATCATAAATCCGCAATATTTTGTCTGGTAAACACTCTTTGGTACCTCGCACAGGAACCGAGATAAATATGGTCAAACTTGACGGACCAGCCTTTTAAGACCCATCAAACCTCAAGAGAAAACCTCATTTTTGATTGCTCAGTCAGATTCCGGAATCTCTAAGTCTTGAGGTACAGATGGTTTCGAGGTGAGAGTCGTCAATCCGATTTCCGTTCCAAACCTTCTAAGTATCTATTACTTCCCCTCCCACATTTCATTTCACACACAAAGTGGCCCCATTTATCATTTTCCCCCTCTCTCTCTCTCTCTCTTTTCCAAAACGAGAACCTCCTTCATTTTCAAAACGTGCCAATTATCGTGTCAAAAGACTGGCCGAGAAAAGGTGGTGGTCTCCTAGAGAGAAGGAGGAAAGGTTCTGTATTTTGTCTCGGGATCGGATTACGGTACATGTGTCTTCCTGATAATTGTTGTGGTGTTAATAAAACAGGTGTGTAGCAAAGTGGGGTGAACGTTTAAACGGGGCAGGTGTAGTACAGATACGGAAGGAAAATCCGTAAATTGGGGACCCTTTTATCAAGATCTGAGAAACATCTGCAGGTGATGACGTGGCAAAAAAGGAGCAATTAGAAAGTAAGTGGCAAAAAAATGGCGCCTGGAACACCATGGACCTGTAGCCCGAACCTCGAAAATCCAAAGGACAGGATTTCGAATTTCGGGAATTTCTAGGAAAAGCCAAAACAAACAATGTGCATGTGGTTCGGAATTGAAAAAAGGAAATGACGAGGCCATTAGGGTTTTGGTTTGCGATTTATGTGAATCTTCGTTTCAAGATGACACCTTTTTTTTTGTCAGGGGATTCGAGGAATAATAAAGCGAACGGCATGTGGAAAAGGAGAGAGGGCAGGTGGAATTTTCTGAAATTTCGCCTTATTTTTGGACTTTATTTTTGTATAGTAGAGATATGATGGAAAAGGGAAAATGGGTTGAAATTCAAAGTAGCGCAACATGAAGTTTTCTCCAATAGACGCCCACCCTATAAGTCCACTTTGAGCGTGATTATCTCGGTTCCTGTCGAAAAATTGTAAACTGATAAACAATTTACCATAATATCATCAATATTTTATCAGTTTATAGATTGTTGATATCTCTTATAGGAACCGAGATAAATTGGGCCAAAGTTGAAAATTAGAGCGCACTTCTATTACAGGTCTTACAGTAGTTATAGAGAACTCATTAAGATTATAAGCATTAGTGTTCAAAAGTTCTGACTTTCTAGAAGTATTAAAAACTCTGGGAGGTCTGGAAAACCCATAAATCCATGAATAGAATTATGGGCGACAGAATGGATAATCCTATTTTCAGCAAAATGCAATTTACTGGTGCAAGTAGGGTTTTCAGGTCAAAAAACTAATTTGGAAGCAATGAAAACCTCTGGAAAAGTAGTCTAAACTCAAATGTTTCAGAATTTTGGACATTTAGTTTTATAAACAAATTTCTCAACTATTGCTCATCCATAGTTACATTACAGTAATAAAGAAATGCACCTTTTTTTCCATTGTGATTATTATTTGCCTACCTATCTGTCTCATTTTTTCTATCACCATTATTATTAAAGCCTCGGTACTCTATTCTTTTTGTTGTAACAAAACCCCTATTCTCCTAAAATTGTAAAAGAAATTGATGACTCAAAAAAAATGACCACCAAATTTTTTTTTTCTGCAGATTTTGTACACCTTATGACAAGACAATATATTATTTTTGGGCAAAAAGAAAGAGAAAAGAAGAAGGAGAAAATGACTGATATGGAAATGGAAGGGAGCCCCAAAGAGGATTATTATTATTATTATGATATCAGGAGAAGGAGAAGAGGAGGAAGACTAACGGAGAGGGGGGAGAAGAAGAAGAAGATGGCGGCTCACATGAGACTCCAAAAAGGATTAATCAGTTGTCATTGACAACGTGTAGATGGAGCAAAAAGTTGGGAGAAGAGGAGGGAGAGATAGGAGATGTGACATTTGAGAGATTGGATGAAAATGGAAATCCCGATGTTCGTTGAGAGCCGAATTTTCAAAAGAAAGATCAAGAATTTTATAAGAGTTGTCAACTACAAAATTGAAGCTCTATTTTGGATTAATAGACCTGAAAATTTTTGAAAAAATTCAGAAATTTAAATTAAATGAAGATCCGAAATTTCCAAAATTTTCTGGTTTTTATTTTTTGGAATTTTCTGAATTTTTAGAATTTCGGATTTCTCGGATTTTTTGGATTTCTCGGATTTTTTTTGGATATTCTCGATTTTTTCGGTTTTTTGAACTACTGTATTTGGGTTTTATTATCCCGAGAAATCTGAAAATCCAAAGGTTCAAAAAAGGAAAAAAATTAAGGAAATTCCAAAAAAAGTCCAAAATTTCAAAAAAAAAAAGAAATCCAAAAATTACGAAATTTCAAAAATCGGAATAAATTTTTTTTTAAATTGTGGAAAATCCTCAAAAATCCTCAAAAATCCAAAAAAATCCAAAAAAATCCAAAAATTCAGCAATTTCAATAAATTCGAAAAATCCGGAATTTCTAATAATCCTAAAGAGTACAACAAAATTCAAAAGTTCTAAAAAACCAAATAATCCAAAAATTGGGAAGCTCTATTGAATCCGAAAATCCTAGAAATTGTGAAAATTCCAAAAGTTCCGAAATTCCAAACATTCCAAAAAAATAGGGAAGTTAGAATAAATCCAACAAAAATCCAAAAGTGTGAAATTTGAGACACTAAAAAAACAATTTCCGATGCAATTACAGTGTGGGAAAATTCCGACATTTTACTTTTTTGAGAGAAAACGTCCAGTGGTCTTTTTTCGATTTTTATGTATCGATACATGCAAAATGAAAACAAGATACAAACATATATGAGTATTTTGAGAAACAATACCTAGGACATGGACAAGAATGGATGCGTCATCTGGAGAGTAAAAGAAAAGAACAAGAAGAAGAAGAGGGAAAGGAAAGGAGGACCATGGGGATACATGAGCCGTGACGGATCATACCGGAACTTTGGAAAAACGGAAAAGTAGTTTTCACCTCTTCTCATTTGTTCTAAATTATTGGTGGAGCGGAAACAAAAAACAGTAGGAAGAAGAATCAAATTTCCCTATACAAAAAATCTTGCCCATGTGCAAATACGCGGAGGTTCTAGAAAGCCTAGTGGCTGGTCAGTTTGAAATATGCAAATTTGAATATTAACTGTATTTTTCTGTTCAGTACTATGCAGAAAAAATGATAAAAAGAGAGAGAGAGAGAGAGAGAGAGAGAGAGAGAGAGAGAGAGAGGGGAGAATGGTGGCAGTTAGGCGTGTGAACATACTCATGGGGGTGGTATTATATTGATACTTCTCTCCACGGGGAGCCTTTTTTATGTTTATTTTTTTGTAGGTGAGAAAAATAGATACTGTATACCAGAGATTTGGAATTTTTCGAATGCAGAAAAACGAGCAATATAAGCGGCTACAAAATTAAGGCAGATAAATAATAGAATGCTCACAATCCGCTAACCCTGAGCCTATATATCTCATTTCCTGAAAATGATATCAAAATTCTGTCAACTGACAAAATGTTTTTCATTTTATCACCAATATTTTATCAGTTGACAGATTTTTGATATCTTTCCTAAGAACCGAGATAATTGAGCTCAAACTTGATGTTGTGGAGGCCGTTTATAGAACGCCACTGCCTACGTGTCTACGCTTTGAGCGGAATTATCTCGTTTTCTGAAAGAGCTATCAAAATCTGTTAACTGATAAATTGTTTATGATAATACCATCAATATTTTATCAGTTGACAACATTTTGATAGCTTTTATAAGAACCGAGATAATCGAGCTCAAACTTGTAGGTGTGGGGCCCGTCTGGCAGGTCTTTTCCCTTTGTTGGTCTCGGAAACCTACAGTAACATGGCAATCATTTTTAAATGTTTATTTCAAAACTTGAAAATGAATGCAAAAAACTTTCAATCCTAACAAAGCCTCCATTTTTCACAAAAAAATGGATTTTCAAGGTTTTCTCTCTTCTATACAACCTTCCATTGTTTCCAATAATCCTATCAAGTCGAAGAAAAACTTATTCGACAAAAAATTAGCAAAATCGTGATACCGTAAAACCTGTATTAGAAGAGCATGCTTAACAACATGAGAGCGTCTCTCTAATAGAAGGGCCCTCCAAGGGGGCTCACAACTCAAACAAAAAAAAACGCCTGTTTGACCTCCTCTTCTTCTCTCTATTTTCCCACACTTGGACATTGTTTATTTAGCATCTGTGACAAGATTGTTTATCCATTCTTTTCTCTCTCTCTCTCTCTCTCTCTCTCTCTCTCTCTCCAAATCTAAACAGTGGCAAATAAAATGAGAGAGCAACCAGTATATGGCCCACTAATGACTTCTTCTTCAGTTTTTTGGCGCATACGCAATCGTTCACCCATATCATATTACCCCTCCTCCCTAATTACTCGAGTGTGGTGCGCTTTTTTTGTTTGTATCTTTTTTATTGGAGGGAGAGGAAGAAAGCAACTGTTGCGATAGAAGAAAAATGAGACGAAAAAAGGGAAAAGGAGGTGTTCGATTGGCATACAGAGTGGCGCACAATTGCCCAGACTGATTAATATGGGAATATCTTAAGACATAGGTATCTTGGAAGCACGAAAATTGTTAGGAATACAATTTGATGTTGAATTTAAGGCTACTCTATTTTTCAAAATGATTACTCCAGTCTAGGTATTTTTATGATTCTTCAAATATTCTTGTGATTTTCATGACATGAAGCATCGTTGACAAGCGATAATTCAGCTCAAAATTGTACAAATAGTTTTAAACTTGGACAGTTTACTAATGAATTATTTGAGTTTCTGCACCCTGCATTTGCGCACAGTGCAACGTTTTACTCAAATGTTATGCTAGTACAAGTTTTCGTCCCGGTAATTAAGCCTATGAAAGATACAGTCAACTTTGGCAAGATTTTTCTCGGTTACTGTAAGAGATACCCAAAAAAAAATCAACTGACAAAATGTTTATGATATTATGATGAACATTTTATCAGTTTATCACTTTTAAACATCTTTCACACGTACCGAGAAAAATTGGCTCAAAGTTGAAGGATCATACAAGTTTCATGGAGAAAAAACTACATGCCCTTTGAGCTTAATTATCTCGGTTCCTATAAGAGATATCAAAAAGCGGTTAACTAATAAAATGTTGCTGGTATCATGATAAACATTTTTTCAGTTAACAAATTTTAGATATCCCTTACATTAACCGAGATACATAGGCTCAAAAATAAAAGATCCATTATGGCAGCTTTTACGGTAGAAGCTTAGAGAAGATCATACCAAAAGTTATGTAAAACAGAATTCGAGAAATTCAAAATCTCCCAATCTAAAAAATCTAAAAAATTCAACTTCTCAGAAAAATCGATCTTTGAAATCCCAAAAGTATAACGGGGAGTATAGGTAACCGAGAATAGGCAGTTATTCACTTTTTCGGGAAAAAAGGAAGAAAATTGAAAAAAAAAAGAAAAGGAAAACGGAAATCCAGTCCGATTAATTTCGGATGATTTACAGCTTTCGCCACTCTCGTCTTCTCTTTTTTCTTCTTATTTAAAAGAGGAAATGGGGAGAAAATAGTAATTTATGGTAAGAGAGACGTTCGAAAGAAGTGGGAAGAGGAAAATGGGAAAATGGATTCAGGAGACGTTCCAAGTATTTGAAAAGAGTTGAAGGTTAAAAGTAGAGAAACTGAAACTCGCCGTGAAACCTGTAATAGAAGGGCCCCTAAAGATTTCCGTATTTTCTCTCATAGAAACGCCCCACCTTTGAGCTCAATTATCTCGGTTTCCATGAGAAATATCGAAAATCTGTCAACTGTTAAATTAATACTGATATTATGATAAACAGTTTACCAGTTGACAACTTTTTGATATCTTTCACAGGAACCGGGATAAATTTGCTCAAAGTTTGGGGGGGGGGCTTATCTCGGTTCTTATGATAGGTGTACTAGATATCTCAGTGAGTTTTGGCATTTACGGTTCACAATACCAAGGTTCAATTCGTTCTGGCGTCAAAATTTTTGTATTTTTGGGTGGACTTCGAAAATTTTAGTTTTAAAAAGTTCGGATCATTAATTTTTGCATCAGGTTAGAAATTAAAAAATACTACAGCGCATTTTAAGCCATTACCTCAATTCCTACAAAAGATATCACAAATCTGTCAACTAATGAAATTTAGCTGATATTATGATGAACAATTTATCAGTAAACAATTTTTTTGATATCTTTCACATGAACCGAGATAATTCAGCTCAAAGCGTAAACATATTGGTGTTTTATAAGCGGCCTACACCTCCTGTTAAGTTTGAGCCAAGTTATCTCAGTTTCTGTAAAAGATATTAAAAAAACTGTCAACTAATAAAATAGAGATGATATTATGATAAATAATTTATCAATAAACAACTCTTGATGCAAGAACTGAGAAAATTTAGCTCAAAGTTGACGGTGTGGGCTTCTACTAGAGGAGGGGGGGGGATTAAAATTGCAAGTCCTTAATTAATTTAGAAGACGTCATGAGGTAAACCTCCCTCTAAACCAGCCCCTAATTTGAGCAACACCTAATTAACACCTCTCTCAAATTACCGTCCTATACATAGAATAAGAATGAAATGCGAAACAAGAGGCAATTACCGTAAACACTGGCCACCCCAACCTTGCACTTTGAGCTTAATTATCTCAATTTCTCTGAGTGATATCAAAAATTTGTCAATTTATAAAATGTTGGTGTGGTTATGATAAACAATTTATCAGTTAAAAGCTTTTTTATATCTCTTGTAGAAATTGAGATACTTGAGCTTCTATTGGAGTGTTTATGGTATTTGAAACAGTTTTCCTAGACCACCGTACATTTCGAAAATTTTATTCATGTTTATTCTGTGAAATCTATTCAAAACGGGGGACCCATAAAACTCCCTGTAGCGTAACACCGAACAAATGTTTATTTTACAAGGAGTTACCATACAAAAAAAGAAAAAAGAAGTGAGGAAAAAGGTATTATCAATCGAAGGCGAATATAAAAAAAAAGATGAATAGACCAAAAAGAAGGGGGATCTCGTTTCTTTTCAAGTTTTTTTTTTCTGTGTCCCTTCCCACTAAAAAAGGGATAAATCACGCAGGTGTGTAATTTGGTTTCGCTTGACAAACGACTGTGTGTTTAATTTTTTTAAAGAAGAGAGAAAGTTCATGCCTGTCTGTGTGTCTGTGATACATCTGTGATTGGATTTCAAAAATCGGCAAATAGCTAAAAAAAACTAGGAATTTTCAAAAAATTCTGTGAATACAAAGTTTGCAATCTAGCTTTGTTTTATTGCCTGCAAATTTTTAAACTGATTGGAAACTTGACGACCAATCTCCAGACTCCTGAAAATGTCCGAAAATCTTCTGAAAAATCTGTTTTCAGTATATTTCATTGACCGGTACTGTATGTACTGTATACTGTAATAAAAACTTTCCTGAAAAAAGAACAAACTCATTTATTTTTAAAAGGAAGTTTTATTTTTTCCAGACTCCCAAATCACTTTTACATCTGAAAATATTCTGGAAATTCTCGAATTTTCCGATTTTCAAGAACCGTTTTGTTTTATGGTGCGTTTTCAGCCAATTTTTTTTACTATCAACAGTTTTTTGCGGCTTTTTTTGTTGGAAAAATAACAGAAAACTCAATGAAAATCAGGAAAAAAAAGGAAAATGAACGTATTTTTCAGGTTTCGAAATTTGTCGTTGTGTTAAATTTTTTTAAAACTACAAAATTGAAATTATTTGTAGCATCTAGTTATAGGCCTCCAAATTCAAAAAGTGAATGAGTCATTTTTTAAACTAAAAATTTAAAAAACAACTAAATTCAACAACAACTTTATTTTCATCAAAAAAGGCAATCAAAGTCCAATAGCAGTTTTATCAGCCGATTCGTCCGCCGAATTATGAACGGATTTGCCAACCGAATTGTCAATCGATTTGTCAACCGATTTACCAGCTTCGTCGGCCGCAACGTCGATTAGTTTGCTAGCCGATGTGGTAGCCGTATCGTCAATTGAACTGTCAGCCTGTTTGTCGGTTGTTTTTGTTGTCTTCTTGGAAACCGAGCTGCCAGACGACTTCTTCTTGGTTTTTGCAGTCCGCTTTTTTGCTTTTTTTGCAGGTTGCTTCGCAGCCAAACTGTCAGTCACCTGTCTGTGTGTTTTCGGCGGATTGGGAACCCATCCTCGGGAAGTTGTCTTCTTGCGAAATCGTATGCTTTTTGTTCATCAGTACGACTATCACCATATGGTTTATCCACATCATTTATAAATCTTATAGGAACAACAACTAAATCCGGAGTGATCATCGGGAGTCATTTTCTTGGTATTTTTGTCAAAAAGACCTCTCATTTGAGAAACTTTTTCTTTGATACCAGCAGGCCACGATGTTTTCACAAGGGAAAGAGCATCCAATGAACTTTCCTCCTTGACAAAATCACTGTATTTAGCCAAGTATTTTGAATCGATTTTAGCGATGTTATCGATTCCCTGAACAACCTTATCCAACTCCTTACAGTTCTCACCTTGCACGCCACACGATTCCTCAACTTACTTAGCCAATCCCTCCAAATCGTTCGACAATCCCGCCAATTTTCCACTTTTCAACGCATCAATACTTTCTTTTCTCTTCTTGAGCAACTCGGTGACAGCTTGTTCCAATTGAATTTTTCCTTCCTTCAAGTTCCTGACGAACGGCGACCAGATCCACGATATAACCATACATTTTCAGATCTTGGACAACAGCTGGAAGCAACTCATCTGAAATGAAAATTTTTAAAGATTATAAAATTGCAGCTTTTGGACATATTTGATAATTTGACAATGGAAATATTGTTTTACTGTTTCAATCAAATAAATCAAAAATTGCTAGAAATTGGTAGAGATTTGTAGAATGGAAATACAGGGTGAGGAATAAATATAGCGCCGCTTTTAAGACGGTATAGAAACCTCAAAACAAAAGATTTTTTTCTCAAATTCGGTCAAGATGTTCATTAAGAGATAACAAAAAAGATGGCATTAACAATTATTGAGCCTTCCTCCGTTCGCTCCGATGACAGCTCGAAGTCTCTTCAAGAAGGAGTCGACTACGGCACGGGGGTAGTTGACGTCCAAATTGTCCCATGCCGCGGTCAAGGATCTATTCAGGGCTTCCAAATTAGGATAATTTTTTGTGGAGACTCATTGGGTCCAATATTCCCAAAACAAAAAATTCGTTGGATTGAGTACCGGACTGGAAGCTGACCATCGATCCTTAGTGAGAAAATCCGGAAAATTGGCTTGGAACCACTGACGAGTGAGCTTTGCGTGTGTGCAGGCACTCCGTACTGATAGAATGGTCAATTGTCGTTCACAAGACGTGATTGGGACTGGGGCAGCACCTCCGACTTCAACATTCGTTCGATGTAGGATTTTTGTTGATCTTGGCTCCACAATCGACAAAATTTTACGAGCATATCTCACCAAATACGGTCACCGTGACCGGGTGAGATGTCTTATTCTGGGTTTTTCATCTTCTACATGCACTATAATAATCGATAGCCCCGATTCAATTTTTCTGGTCAGTCTTGTTTGCCTGAACAGTGTACAACTTCATCTATAAAAAACGGTCTTCAAGTGCGTGCCGAAGCGCGTGCCTCGAAGGAGATTTTTGGATTTTTTTCAGTTTTAACCCTTTGTTACGGTCCGTTAGGAAAGCGCCTTTTTGGGTTCGATATGGAATCATATGGAGCTGTTTTCGGAAAATATTTCTCATTGATTTGCGGAGCATTAGGAATAAAAAAAGTGAGACTCGGTGTTTGCGTACTTTGATTCCCGCCTCCCCCCACCGACGCTCCGCCCATCGTTT
>NC_013487.2:12910672-12932456 GCF_000004555.2 Caenorhabditis briggsae | reverse complement strand
AAACGATGGGCGGAGCGTCGGTGGGGGGAGGCGGGAATCAAAGTACGCAAACACCGAGTCTCACTTTTTTTATTCCTAATGCTCCGCAAATCAATGAGAAATATTTTCCGAAAACAGCTCCATATGATTCCATATCGAACCCAAAAAGGCGCTTTCCTAACGGACCGTAACAAAGGGTTAAAACTGAAAAAAATCCAAAAATCTCCTTCGAGGCACGCGCTTCGGCACGCACTTGAAGACCGTTTTTTATAGATGAAGTTGTACACTGTTCAGGCAAACAAGACTGACCAGAAAAATTGAATCGGGGCTATCGATTATTATAGTGCATGTAGAAGATGAAAAACCCAGAATAAGACATCTCACCCGGTCACGGTGACCGTATTTGGTGAGATATGCTCGTAAAATTTTGTCGATTGTGGAGCCAAGATCAACAAAAATCCTACATCGAACGAATGTTGAAGTCGGAGGTGCTGCCCCAGTCCCAATCACGTCTTGTGAACGACAATTGACCATTCTATCAGTACGGAGTGCCTGCACACACTGCAAAGCTCACTCGTCAGTGGTTCCAAGCCAATTTTCCGGATTTTCTCACTAAGGATCGATGGTCAGCTTCCAGTCCGGTACTCAATCCAACGAATTTTTTGTTTTGGGAATATTGGACCCAATGAGTCTCCACAAAAAATTATCCTAATTTGGAAGCCCTGAATAGATCCTTGTCCGCGGCATGGGACAATTTGGACGTCAACTACCCCCGTGCCGTAGTCGACTCCTTCTTGAAGAGACTTCGAGCTGTCATCGGAGCGAACGGAGGAAGGCTCAATAATTGTTAATGCCATCTTTTTTGTTATCTCTTAATGAACATCTTGACCGAATTTGAGAAAAAAATCTTTTGTTTTGAGGTTTCTATACCGTCTTAAAAGCGGCGCTATATTTATTCCTCACCCTGTATTTCCATTCTACAAATCTCTACCAATTTCTAGCAATTTTTGATTTATTTGATTGAAACAGTAAAACAATATTTCCATTGTCAAATTATCAAATATGTCCAAAAGCTGCAATTTTATAATCTTTAAAAATTTTCATTTCAGATGAGTTGCTTCCAGCTGTTGTCCAAGATCTGAAAATGTATGGTTATATCGTGGATCTGGTCGCCGTTCGTCAGGAACTTGAAGGAAGGAAAAATTCAATTGGAACAAGCTGTCACCGAGTTGCTCAAGAAGAGAAAAGAAAGTATTGATGCGTTGAAAAGTGGAAAATTGGCGGGATTGTCGAACGATTTGGAGGGATTGGCTAAGTAAGTTGAGGAATCGTGTGGCGTGCAAGGTGAGAACTGTAAGGAGTTGGATAAGGTTGTTCAGGGAATCGATAACATCGCTAAAATCGATTCAAAATACTTGGCTAAATACAGTGATTTTGTCAAGGAGGAAAGTTCATTGGATGCTCTTTCCCTTGTGAAAACATCGTGGCCTGCTGGTATCAAAGAAAAAGTTTCTCAAATGAGAGGTCTTTTTGACAAAAATACCAAGAAAATGACTCCCGATGATCACTCCGGATTTAGTTGTTGTTCCTATAAGATTTATAAATGATGTGGATAAACCATATGGTGATAGTCGTACTGATGAACAAAAAGCATACGATTTCGCAAGAAGACAACTTCCCGAGGACTGGGTTCCCAATCCGCCGAAAACACACAGACAGGTGACTGACAGTTTGGCTGCGAAGCAACCTGCAAAAAAAGCAAAAAAGCGGACTGCAAAAACCAAGAAGAAGTCGTCTGGCAGCTCGGTTTCCAAGAAGACAACAAAAACAACCGACAAACAGGCTGACAGTTCAATTGACGATACGGCTACCACATCGGCTAGCAAACTAATCGACGTTGCGGCCGACGAAGCTGGTAAATCGGTTGACAAATCGATTGACAATTCGGTTGGCAAATCCGTTCATAATTCGGCGGACGAATCGGCTGATAAAACTGCTATTGGACTTTGATTGCCTTTTTTGATGAAAATAAAGTTGTTGTTGAATTTAGTTGTTTTTTAAATTTTTAGTTTAAAAAATGACTCATTCACTTTTTTGAATTTGGAGGCCTATAACTAGATGCTACAAATAATTTCAATTTTGTAGTTTTAAAAAAATTTAACACAACGACAAATTTCGAAACCTGAAAAATACGTTCATTTTCCTTTTTTTTCCTGATTTTCATTGAGTTTTCTGTTATTTTTCCAACAAAAAAAGCCGCAAAAAACTGCGCCGCAGCTTGCAAATCACTTTTTTTATTCCGACAATAACTCCCAATCCAAAGCTTTCCACAATCCCTGTTTACAACAACCCAATAGAGCAACTTTTTGTTTTTCACTTTTCTCCTAAAAATTAATGTGACGTCTTCAAAAATTCATGTGGAACCTGTCCCCCAAGTGTATTACTCCGTGCGTATGGATAGTCGATTCAGGCGTTAGAAATACAAGTCATCATAACAACTATGACCAACAATAATTTGCTCAGCGAAAAATTATAAAAATAGATTTTTAGAAATCGCACATGATTTGAAAATTCTGGTTAAAAGTGTGCAAGGAACCTTCAAAAACAATTTTTGCCAAAGCAAAAAACAAAAAAAAAAAGAAAAAACTTGGCAGAGGTCGAACCATAAAGCTTCGGCTTAACAGCTGACAGTGTATACCACAAGACCAATTTTTCATTACTGAAACGAATTGTAAAATGCAATTATAATATAACGGGCGCGTGAAAAAATTCAAAAAATTTCCAAAAAAATTCAGTGGAAAGAAAAAATTTCACGTTCTGAAAAAAAACTTTTTTGAATGTGGAAAAATTGGAGCGAAGAGATAAGAATCTCTCGGATTTTTGCATATAAGGTGAGAGAGAAACAGGGAGAATCGTCAGTTTCCGAAATGGAAACTGGCATCGTGCTGGAGCTGGAGCTGGGGCTCTGAGAGCTGGCGCTCTTGGAGCCGAAGTTCTGGGAGCCGAGGCTCTGGGAGCCGAGGCTCTGGGAGCCGAAGCTCTGAGAGCCGGTGCGGTCCTGGGTCCTGGAACTGTTGCTATTGGAACTGAAGCTATTTGAACTGGTGGGTATGATCCTGAAGCTGAAACTAGAGCTTTTGGGACTGGACCTGGATCTTGGAATACATCGACAACTTCATAGCTAATCTCGATAATTCCGCTAAAGAGCTTCTATACAGACGGTTAATGGTGGTTCTCAGTTTGCTAACTGCCACCTTTAGAGCTCTGAATAATCCCAACAATAAACGCTGGAGTATTTTTATAAGTTCGGATTCTATTAATGCAAGTAAGTTACTGTAGTATTTATGATATAGATATATCATTCTTCCTGTTTCAGATAAGTGCCACACAAATTGGAGCAAGTTGGTCGATTCCCCATGTGTGGTATCAAAGGAAACTTGATCAAAGTGTACTGTAGCTTCGGAAAAAGGGCAATGAGTGGAGCGCAGAAGCTTCATCTCGGCCCTCATTTACTACAGTACCCACTTTCGCAATTTTGGTTTGGTGGGAATTAACTTGTGAAGGACAAGATGACGAAGAGGGTAATGAAGCTCCGTGAACTAGAGAAAAGCATTGAATTTGTGAAAAAAAAGAGTTAAAAATGAAACCTTTTTTTCTTTTTTTTTCAGGTTGGGAAAACAGAAAAATTTTTTATTTGGCAAAAAATTATCTGTTTCCGATTCTCTTTTTCAATGATTCAAATTTGCGGACCAATTAAATGTAATGAATCTTCATTAAACGCTAATGAGGGAAGGTATGATATATGGATGAGCCTTTAATCCGCTTATTTTAACCTTTGGATATAATTGTGGTTTTTACAGAAGAAGAGGAGTAGGAAGAGCACAGCTCAAGTGATACAGATGAAGAGAGAGATGAAGATGAAGACTGAAGATGAAGATGAAGACAGATGAAGACTTAACAATTCATTTATTCATACTTATTTTCATCAGCTACACAAAAATATGGCATTGATTAAAAATTGTACAATAAATTATTATGTGTCTATAAATTATATCGTCTCTTCCTATCCATCGTTCATATTTTCTATTGCCATTTGCTCAATATCCTCAAACCGCTCACATTTCAGCAGCACACCAATCACTTTTTTGTATCCCCATACGGAATCTGAAAATAAAATGTTAAAAAGGAACTGTTCAACCTACCGTGAATGCTCTAATGAAATCCCACCCTATACGTGCACTTTGAGGTCAATTATCTCGGCCCCGATTGATTCCCCCAACTTTGAGTCAATTTTTCTCGGCACCTGTAAATGATATCAAAAAGGTGTCAACTGATAAAATGTTTATCATAATATCACTTATATTTTCTCAGTTGACAGACTCTTGATATATATCATATGAACCGAGATAATTGAGCTCAAAATATAGGGTGGGCTTCTATTACAACAAATACGGTAGATGTGCTTAAAATCACTGAAGGAGAGGAGAGCTTCCCAGAAGGAGTTTTATGTATTCCATTTGTCCGCTCGGATTACAAGTTTTGGGTTCCTTAACATTCAACTCACCGAGTACATAGAAAAACTGTGCCAAAGGCCATGCGAACAGAATCCAAGGAAGAGTCGCCGGAAGAGAATTGAGGAGGTACTGTACCCTCGAAATCATGAACAAATCCAATAATCCAGAAAGAAAACGAGAGATGGTAATGAAGCGAATCACCGAACGAGCCATTCGATTTCTTTGGTTTTTGAGATCTTCAAAAAATCCGAACAGGAGCCCATTAGTGGCTATGAAGATTGCTCTCAAGGTCATTGAAGGTTGATAGAAGAATAGTACATTTTGTTTGAGGTCGATGATAGTAGTACGATCCCGGGAAGCAGTCACAAAACTTTGATTATGGTTCGAATTTTCACAAGAAGATGTTGGCGGCGGACAGGGGAGTCTGGAGCAGGATAGGAACCAGAAAACAACAATGTAGAGAATAGAGGCCAGAATCCCGAAAATGATGTCTGTACACAGTTGAAACTTGATTATCTTTTTGGCTTTAAATCGTAGATTTCGTTGGTTTTCAAATAGGAAATATGGTGGGAGATCTTGGGAAGGACCACTCATTTTGAGCAGGAGCTAGAGGGAAATATGAACGAGCAGGAGGGAGCCTATTAATCCGGAGCGAGGAGGGCGGAGCTTGGACGGGACTATTAGCCAAAGATGAGTTCAATGGTGCCCACTTCATTTGAAGGACGGAGCCAAGTTTTCTTGGAGTTCAGTTATGTATAAGAGGAAAATTAATTTTTCATGTCCCCAGATTTTCAAGTTCAAACAAGAGTTTACTAGGATTACTTTGAAGCAATGATACAATTTTAAAGAAGTTCTAAATAGAAGTTTCGGTTCAATTTGGGATAGTTGAAATGATGTTAAACGAGAATGAAGATCGAATCTTCTAGGCCAAGGAAACCAAACTCTCTGCCATTGATGCCATCGCCATCTGCTCAACCTGCCCCAAACGCTCGCACTTCTTGATCCAGATGATGATTTTTGAGTAGCCGAAGATGGAATCTGAAATTCAGTACCTTCTAATATTGTACTTTCCCTTTCCACTCACCGAGAAGAGAGAGAAGCTGAATGACTGGCCATACGTACAAGATTGATGGAACCACAATAGCTGTAGCAATGGAATGTTTATAGATCTCGACTTTGATGATCATGCTGGTCTCGACCAATCCCGAAATGGCACGCAAGGCAATATTAACTTGGAGCAACCCAAATCTTTGAGGAATCGGCAAATCGAAATCAACGGTTCTCAATGTCGCGGCAAAACTGGTCATTAGGAGGAAGGACCTGATGATTGGAGAGACCAAGTGAATGCTGACCAGGTTGTTGTACTCCTCGTGGATTGTGGCATTGCTAACAAGCACTTGAGTTGGAGAAATAGTCCAAAGACTTTTGTTGTGTAGCTCCGGGAGTGGGGTTGAGGCTTTCTTTACGTACGGACTTGGAGTGACCACCAACAGATAGCCGTAGAAGGCGAATGTCAAGAAAAGCATCACAACATCAGTTATGATCTGGACGTTGGTGACATGGTAGATCTTCTTTCGAAGGTGGAGTTGGTTGCTAGGGAAAGCATCAGAGCCGGGCGGTTGTTGGGAAAGCTCCATCATTCTGCGAGGTAAGAAGAAAGAGCAGTGAGTAGAATGGGAGGAGGTGAAAGCCATTTATACTTCTCGTTAGCAATGAAGAAGAAGGGAGAGAAAGAGAGCTTCCAGAAGCACGAGGATAGGTATGAGCTGACATAATGAGCTCTGGGGAAATCGAAGTTAATGTTTTGGTGAGAAGAATAACGTGCATAGGTATTGGAAGAGAGATGGTTCAATAGATCGCTTCTTTGCAAAACGGACTCCTTCTTTGCAGAACTGTTCTCGAGTTCCAACTTTAAACAAGAGTTTATTAAGATTCCTTTAAAGAAATTATACAATTTGGAAAAAGTTTAGAGTACAAGATTCGGTTTAGTATTGGCATAGTTGAAGAATAATGTTGGACAAGAGTGAAGATCGAATCGTTTAGGCCAAGGAAACCAAACTCTCTGCCATTGATGCCATCGCCATTTGCTCAACCTGCTCCAAACGCTCGCACTTCTTGATCCAGATTATGATTTTCGAGAAGCCGACGATGGAATCTGCAATTTAGAATTTCTTCCTAATACTGTACTTCGCATTCAACTCACCGAGTAAATAGAGGATCTGAACGGCTGCATATACGTTCAAGATTGATGAATTCGCGATGGCTGTTACATTTACATGGTTATAGATCTCGACCTCGATGATTATGATTGCATCGACTAATCCCAAAAGGACACGCATGACAATATTAGCTGCAAGGAACCACAATCTTCGAGGAAGTGGCAAGTCGGCATCAACGGTCTTCGTAGTCGTGGCAAAACTGCCCGTTAGGATGAAGATCCTAATGAGTGGAGAAATCAAATGATACCTGACCAGGCTCTTGTATTTCTCGTGGATTGTGGCATTGTTGAGAAGCTTCTGAGTAGGAGAAATGGTCCATAGAGTCTTGTTGTGTAGCTCCGGGAATGAGGTCGAAGTTTGCTGCATGTCAGGGTTTACAGATGTCACAATCAGATAACAGTAGAAGACAAATGCCAAGAAGAGCATCAAAGGACCAGAGCAACTGAACCAGGGTGTTTCGGGCGATGAGCCAACGTGATACCGTATGTGCTTCAACTTTGAGCTCAATTATCTCGATTCCTATAAAATATATGAAAAAGGTGTCAACTGATAAATTATTTATCATAATATCACCAAAATTCTTTTAGTTGACCACTTTTTGATATCTTTAACAAAAACCGAAATAATTGAGCTGAAAGTGAACAATTTTTTTTCCATACAACTTTATTAGATTTTCAAAAAAAAACAGAAATATAGTGGGTCTACCGGACGGAGACTTTCAAAAAGAACTACGAAAAAATGGTATAAAGAGAATGGTGTCTAGGTTGTGATGGGTAAATACAAGAAAAAAAAATTAACAAAGATCAATTATCGTCAAGGCCTTCTTCGTAAAGAGCCAACATCTCGAGCTGCTCCTGACGATTGTAGTGCCAGCATTTCTCCAACGAGTACACGAAGTCGTAGTGAAGCAGGATGGCAACTGAAAACAACTTTTTTTAACTTTGAATTTATGATAATCTTCTAAAAAAGTGCAAAAGCGTTTTATCCTAGCTGGGGTCAGTGACGTCTCGTATGGTTTGCAAAGCGTTACCTTCAAACCATAAATTGTGGCGCGACGTAGTAACTCACCGAGAGTATAAACCAGATGGAAGACGAAATGAGAAGATGCATCGTAGACAATTAAGCTTGAAGAATCCATGAGCACCTTGCTTCTCATGAGCATTCCCGAAGCAAACAATCCGGATACAACACGTACAAAAGTCATGGTTCGTGAAAGGCGGGCAGCGAGAGAATCGAATCGATGAACGGTGAGAGCGATGATTTTGATGTTGACCATCCAAAAGAAACTTCTGACAATCACATCTGCTCCGTAGACAAAGTAATCCTCTCGAAGTTCCGAGATACGACGATCGAGTGCTGGATCCGGAAACATGAGGACCACATCTGTTCCGTTGCCCTGAATAAATTGATTCTCGACGTCAGTATCCTGGATCAGATGGATGACTTTGACATAGCAGATGATGGTGATGACCATGAATATTGTCTCAAAAATGAAGCTGGCTTTTGCCGAGATTTCAGCTCTTTTTCGGAGCTTGAATTGAGTGCTCAGACGATGAGGGCTCAAGGAAGGATCGAACATTTTTAGGGCTCGTTCGGGGGTTTCAGGGAAGGAGAAACAGGGAAAGTGCGCCGTGTTGTTGTCTGAATATCTTTATACACCTTTTAGGCAGGAAGCAAAGAGGTCTAGAGAAGCCAGAGCGGATCCGTGGTGGGCGGAGCTTAACAGGCTCACTATTTTAAAAAAATGCAAAAAAACAATTGTTACCATTATCATTATAAGATTACAAAGCGGTAAAATAAATGAAATGACCGAATTTTGAGGATTTGGAGAGAGAGACGTTGACGAACAGGCGGGCGGATCTTTTTCGGACGGATATTGCCCAGATTCTGGCCGGAACTTGGCCAAAAACTGCTCTATAGCGGATCATGGTCAGATTTTCGTAAGCGGAAATTCGTCAGTTATCTGGCGAAGTTTAAAATTATTCGATCATCTTTGGACGATAATAACAATACCTAGACTCGAGAAATATCTTTTAAAATTTCCGTCACTTTGAATTAAACAAATCATATGTCTACCAATTTTCATGCTTCCAAAATACTTATGTCTAAATACATATATATTCGTTTTCATCAGTTCTGGTATTTGTGCACCACCTTGTACATCTGATAATAACCCTCAATTGCCCTCGATTTCAGAATTGCCGCCAAATCATATTCCAAACGAAAATTGTCTGTAATAACCCTCTATAATTGCTCCAAGCGGTGCCTTATTACCCAGCGGCAAAACTACCGACTCCTTCCGACTATTATCATAATCTGTCTTACTTTTTTATTCAACAAGGGTTTTATTGCCAATTCGAATCGACATGCCGCATCGGGGGACAGCAAATGAGCTCATGGACAAAATTGAACAATTAGGGAAGAGGAACAGGGAAAAGAGAAGAAGACAAGGTGAGACAAGAAAAGCAGTAATAATAAATTGAAAATGTCAAATTGGGAATCTTTCGTCATCTTGAACCTCGCCCATTTCCATTTCCTCCACAAAATTCTCATCAAGCACTTCCTTCAACGACATCGAGATGTCGATTTGAACAGCGAGGCATCCTGAAAAGTCGATTATTTCGTAACCTATCATTATTCTGAAAACCCACCAAGAACATAAAAGAATTGAACCAATGGGTAGATCAAGAGTCCAAAGAATCCGAGAGCAATGGATTTGTGAGCGTCATAGAGAAGCTTTCCAGTCACCAAGAGAACCGTATCGAAGAATGCAAAGATGACACGGAAGATGGTGAAGTATTTGGATAGGAAGAGAGCGTGACGAGCGGCATCATCAGAATTTTCAACGATACTGAATCCAACGAAGATGTTGGTAAGCCAGAGAAGAAACTTGACGATTACGGAAATTCCGAAAAGAACGTACAACGTTGTCACCTCCTCCTCTTCTTTTGTTGAAAAAGAAGAAGTTCCATTTGATGCCGCAATACCATCATGGAACTCGGCACCGACATCCAAACTGACATCCAAACCAATTGATCCATCAGAAAGGAGGCTTTGGGGATCAGCATTCCGAAGAGAAGCACACGCAGTCGGGTACTTGGCGCATGACAAGGTGGCGATGATCATGACGTAGTACAAGACACAAACCATGAACAATCCCAGATCAAACGACCATTGCTTACCACACGCGTTGTTAGCTTTCGTGCGAAGCTTGAATTTCCGTTCTTCTAGTCTATCCGGAGGAGGATTCGCCTCCATTAGTGGAAATGACTCGTTCATCTCCACCTCCGGCAGGTAAGAAGATTCAGGGAAGAGGGAAGAAAAAGTGGTGTCGTTGGGAGTTGAAAAAGGAGAAAATGAAGGAAAGGTAGGTGGAGGGAGGGGAGCCATGCCTTCTATGGGAGCACAGAGAAACCAGAGCCAATCCGAAAAACGAGAGAGTAGGAAAAGTGAAAATTCGGGGTGGAGTCAGAGAGCTTCGTTATGGTTTCGGGGGAGATGTTTCGGAGAATGAAAGTGGGATGGAATACTTATTGACTTATGTGACACCTGTCGGCCAGAATTTGTTTTTGCTTGTGCTGACAGAAAAGAAAGCTATAGGTTCCACGATACATCAAAAAAGACCGACACAAGAAAAAATTCTCGAAAAAATGAACTTGTGTTGCAGACAGTCAGTGCTCAACCACGAGTTATTATGTCTTGTACCAGGCCACAGAAACGATTTAGATAATCGTCTTGGGTCGGACCGCACCAAGAAAAAAGGTCCGGAGGTTCATAGGAGAAGCTGGAAATAATGATCGTTTGATCAATCCATGAATTAAGGCGGAGCAGCACAAAGACGCGATGTTCAAAGTTTGAGCAAAAAGGTTATCTCAGTTTTCTTCATTTGCCCAAATCACTCAAGTGATATGGAATGTTACACTAAGATCCTCAAGGTTTGATTATTATATTCTGGAACATCAGAAGACGTCGATGAGTGATTGAGAGCAAGCAGAGCAGTCTAATCCGTGCTTGACCGTGTCTCGTTAGTTCCAAGAAACAGAAGCCAGGGAGAAATTAGAGAGTGTGGAAAGTGTATAGAGTCGTAATGAGTAACTTATTTTGAAGTAAGAAGTTTGACTTTGAAGATGATTATGCAAAAGTCAATGGGGATTTAGAGAGGACTGGAAGGTTCTGCTCTAGATTACGGTACTTTGTTTTCCTGAAACTTCGTCGAGGGAATGAGCTTTGTTCAAAACAATTCTGGATTACGGTATATTATTTTTCTGGAGGTTCATCAAAGGGGATAATAAGAATGGTTTATTCACAAAAATAACAAGAGAGTTATGCAATCTCTGGCTGATTTGGATGCGGCTCCGGGGTCACTTCAGTTGGAACGCAATTTACCACGATCACGGAGAATACTGGAAATTTTAATAGTTCTTTTGCCTGTCTGCTACGACACTTACCTATCAAATAAGAAGTATACCCATAGAGAAGTTCGATTTGATAAGTATAGCTCTCCTTGCACAGCGTCCACCAAATTCCAATTGGAATTCCCAAAAGTGCGTTGAGAACTCGCGAATGTTTCATGTTTCCCGGCACCATACGTTTGTACAACTCAATGTCTCCTTTGGCGATCTGTTTCAAAACCATCAAACTGTTCAAAATAGTCCAGATCTGTAGCTTGATAGATGCCCCATACATCAGCTTTATCCCTATTGGAATGGTACTGTAGTCACTGACACAGAAAAGGGTGACGAATGCGGCAAGGTATAAAACGTCACAGAGTAGAAAAACGATGGTGATTCTTCTAGGAGTCTTTTTCTGACGTTGGTTTAGGTTCGGTAGGAGTACTGGAGTAGAAAATTTCAATTCGGAGATATGTGTCGGGTCAGGAGATGGAGGGGGAGTGCGACAAGCACGCATTGCGAAGTGAATCGAATGGTGAGGCTAGGTCTTTATATAGGCATTGATATGCAATAGGAAAGAGAGTCTGTGCATGCGACAAAGGTTAGAGAACCAGGGATTATGGTAGGTAGGGAGAGCAGAGTAGCAGTGGGTCAGACAGGCAGATTTAGTTGTTTGCGTCCGTGGAATTCAGAGAACAGTGTCGTAATTGGTCTTTATGCGAGCTCCGCTAGTGAGCCCTCAGCAGCTAATTATAGAAATATTTGATCGGTACGGGGCCTGACCGATTCTTACAAAAAAGGCATACCCATCTTCAGAAAAATGTATAGTTAGCAACATCACTGAACTCTTCTAATTCGTGGATTACTGTAGCTACTGTAGCTAGCAATTAGCAGCTAACCACTGAGAGCCTATATTCGGCACTGGACCCCACCGATACTTACGATGAAGAAAAATCCAGAGAAATACAAAAATTCATACTTGTAATCCGGGCCTTTGCCGGGCCTTCGCGGGCCCTGCCATAACTTCTTTCAGAATCAATGTTTTCGAACCAACTCAATCAGGTATGATAGATCTCCACGAGTAATACAAAACGGTATTATTTGGAATACTGTATCTTATCTATGAACAGAGTTACAGAGCGAAAGGAGCAAAAAAAAGCAGGCCCGCCCCGGGCCTGCCGGGCCCTGCGAGAAAAGCCACTTTATAATCTGTAACTTTGTTCATAGATAAGATACAGT
Source organism: Caenorhabditis briggsae (assembly GCF_000004555.2). Lineage (NCBI taxonomy): Eukaryota > Metazoa > Nematoda > Chromadorea > Rhabditida > Rhabditidae > Caenorhabditis > Caenorhabditis briggsae. The sequence goes on along the minus strand of NC_013487.2, from coordinate 12,920,114 downwards.
ATTCCAAATAATACCGTTTTGTAGTACTCGTGGAGCTCTATCTGATTTAGTTGGTTCGAAAAAATAGATTCTGAAAGAAATTATGGCAGATTTCTGAAAGAAATTATGGCAGAGGCCCGGCAAAGACCCGGATTACAAGTATGCAAAAATTGGATTCAGGATGATCCTAATGCTGTGTTTCAATAGATTCTCTTCTTGGAGCAGGGATGTCTAATGATCCTGTTGGACTCATATGGCTGTGATGATTTATTGCAGTTCTAGAACTTTCTGGAGCCTTACGACTTATCAGCTCATTAGCGATATTTTTCTTCTTTCAAAACAAAAATGATGTGAGGGTTTTATTCAGACATGCAGAACTGATCACGAAAGGATACCAAGAGGAGAAATGGATGAAAAATAAGGATTTTTAAATAGGTAGGATAATATTACAATGTCATTGATAGGATCATTGTGCTGGGCAAGAAAAATTTCTGCAGATTATTAATGTGATGCATTTTTACAATGGACATAGAACAGTTCGAAATTTCAGCAAGTCTTTTATGAGATAACATGACTTCCACATTTATCGACGGTGACGATCGTTCTTCCTGACTTCTGCCAGCTCTTGTACATACAGGTACATTGCATAGAACTGTCCTGAAACTCGCAAATATAAGTTTCCATTTCCAGTGATAGTCAGTGATAAGAAAACTTACTTGTGTTGATAACCAAGGATTGGGCCACGTATAGCCAACCGTAGGTGTGCACTGCTGGATCGATATCTGACAGTTTGCTATTCCAGAAGAGGTCATACACACTTGTGATGATTTTCAATTTGAACAGCAACAACAGATGGAATATGGCACTTGAGGTATGTCTATATCTCCCTTCGGCGATTCTGCGACGGAGACTGTTCTGCCAGGCGATGAGAATGGGCCAGCCATTAGAAAGGTGCGTCGGGAACTGAATGATGTAAATGACGTACAGGGTTAGGATCGGGATTTCGAAAGTCTTTATATAAAGACTAGGCGGTTTTGGGCATCGTCTGCCACGTGGCATGGTATATCTGAAAATTGACTTCTAGAATTGTTAGAAAGCACGAAGTAAATCTAGTGAGCCGCCTGAGAAAAATGAACTTGTCGTTTTGGTCGTGGGGTGAAAGAGGTAGAGGGCGTGACTTCTCAATTCAGTAGGGAGATCACACCTTTACTTCTCCAGACTTACTAGGGAAGGCCTCAACTCGGGTGTGGCGATACGCATGGTGACCTATATCATCTGAAAGCTGACATTTTCCTGATTCCAAATCTGTTTTCAAAAAGTGCATTGTCGCGGTAGTTTTCGAGAAAACTGGGTCGGAAGTTTTGAAAAAATACGTGGGTTTTAAATACAATTTTCCTCCATCACGTATATAAGTTTTTGAGTGTTGAAAAAATGTGGAAGCGTGGTCGAATGGTTAGTGAGGAGGAATATTGAGCAGGTACTTTCTGGTTTGACTCCTTCGACATGCTAATCTTTTTTTGAATTTTTTCATTGTATTTTTCTTTTGATTGTATCGAACTTCTGGATGATGTTAGAGGTCAGGAAATCTTGTGAAAAGTCTTATTTTATTGTTTCTCTGCGTTTAGAATGTATTTTAGGACATTCAAAATTTTTCCCAAGGCGATTTTTTCAAAAACAAAAATTTTCGAAACAAAAATTTGAAAAATTTTCAGATTATAGAGAAACATTCGAAATACAAGATACAGTCAGTTCCATGTACTCTTTTGAAAACTCCGTCCAAAAAAGTTAAACATGTACTGAAATCACTTTCAGAGCTCATAATTGTCTTCAATGTGAAGAAAATAACTTTGATTACTTTGGCTTCTCCGGCTAGCTTATAGTTAGACTTCAGCAATTTTCAGAGGTTGATCTATTGGAGATTTTAGGCAAACCACTTGTTTATGATTTCTCTTTACATTTGGACATTAGTACTTTTAAAAATATTTTTTAACGCTGATTACAGTACCAAAGTTATTTTCTTCAAATTGGCCATATGAAGACAATTATGAGCTCTGAAAGTGATTTCAGTACATACTCCTAGTTTTTGAAATGAGTTTTGAAGGAGTTGATGGCTTCATTCCTGGGTTTTTTATTAAATTCAATTTTCATTTTGAATGTTTCTCTATAACCTGAAAGTTTTTTCAAATTTTTTTTCGAAATTTATTTTTTGTAAAAATCGCCATGGGGTACCCCCTTGGATTTTTTACAAATTTTCGAAAAATTTTGAATGTCCTAAAATACATTCTAAACGCAGAGAAACAATAAAATAAGACTTTTCACAAGATTTCCTGACCTTTAACATCATCCAGAAGTTCGATACAATCAAAAGAAAAATACAATGAAAAAATTCAAAAAAAGTTTAGCATGTCGAAGGAGTCAAACCAGAAAGTACCCGCTCAATATTCCTCCTCACTAACCATTTGACCACGCTTCCACATTTTTTCAACTCTCAAAAACTTATATACGTGATGGAGGAAAATTGTATTTAAAATCCACGTATTTTTTCAAAGCTTCCGACCCAGTTTTCTCGAAAACTACCGCGACAATGCACTTTTTGAAAACAGATTTGGAATCAGGAAAATGTCAGCTTTCAGATAATATAGGTCACCATGCGTATCGCCACACCCCAGTTGGGGCCTTCCCTAGTTAACAGCTCTCATGAGCCAATTATCAAAGAGTAATGTGGCCGTGATAATTCAAAGTGCATTAATAGTCCTTGCTTTTCTGAAAAGGGCAAAGTTAGAATGTAATTAATTAAAAATAATCAAAGTTAGAATGTAATTAATTGATTTTTTTGTAAACTAACTAAAGAAAATTTTCCTTTTGGGGTAAAGTCTGTAAAAGGGGTAAACTCTGTAATAATGACAGAAATTGTATATCCTAGCTTTTTTCTCACAATCTCACATCCGATTAAAAACACATAGTTCAAAAATTAACACATTTATTGAAAATCCAGAATTTAGGATTCCTGAAAAAATAGTTCCTGAAGAAAAGGTAAAAATTAAGCGAACTGGAATGGAAGATCAAGCCATGTAATATCTCTCCTCCTCATTAAACTCCATCGAAGAATATCTGCTTCTTCTCTCCGGTGTTGGCATTTGCATCATCTCAACCTCCTCATCAGTTTTGTAATAATACGCCCACACTAATATCGGAACCACTGAAAACACATTAATTTTATTTTTCAGAATCTCTGATTACTCACTTATACTATAAAGCATGTACATCGCAGCAGACCAAATTCCAATCCAATCAACAATAGTCTCCATTTTGAGTCCTTCCGAGTTTCGAAAACTGTAGAGAATGAAGTCGTGGGCGACAATGAACAGACGGAAAATGGAAACTTTTATAGTGAGTGTGTAGGATCGATGGTAGGAGGAGTACGTTCCTCTGCTGATGACTTTGATCACATATGCCTGCCCGATGACAACTCCAGCTTTTACTGTAGCAGATGTTCCATGAAGAGCGTGGATTTGAATTGGAGTGTGACGATCCTCGTGGAGATACACAGCAATCAAAGTAATGTAAATAACGAGGAATACGATATCGAACGATAAAGGGATCAATGAAACAGTCTGGGCTCTTTTCTTTTGATCTTCTGACACTGTTCTGATAGGAAGGGTGGTGATAGCTGGGGTTGGGGTTGGAGCTCGTTCAGAAGAATAAGTCATTTCAGGAGGTTCCGAGGAAGCGCGCATGATTGTATAGTTGATTGGGAAGGGAGAATGAATGAAGATAAAGGGAAAGGGAGCGTGGGCTAGTGAGATAACAATAGGAGTTGTTTTTCAAGTAGGGCACTAGGGACTGAAAATATTGTCTGTGTATCTAGGAGTATTTTTATCAGAGATTGTAAGACAGAAAATGGATAGTGGCTAGATAATTGGTTGAAGTGGAATTGACACAATTGAGCACAATATAACCGTCAAATATTCAGTCAAGAATGAAACATAACAGTCATGATTGAATCTGAGGCACTTAGAATAAATTCGTTGCTGCGGGCGAGCGTGGACGAATCAGTTCGTTCATTCATGGAATATCCCAATACCCGTCCCAATGCTGTCCACCAAAAATTCAAATGCTCTTGATTCGAAATTTTTTTTTCAATCTATATATCGTTTCCATTAAGTCTTCGGCGCTAAGTAAGGAAATTCAGCTTTCTTCCCCCTAGTTTTGTACGTACTATTAACCGGAAACGAGATCCTATTCATGCACTTTAAATTTTAAGGATAGCCCTTTCCCGCGACTTATCCCGTCCGCATGACTCTTTATTAATTGCCTCATGTGAGCTGTCAGGTCTGAGGAAGGAAGATGTGATTTGACTTCATATTTTGACTTCATATTATTTATTCTCTTTCACACTCTGGCGGCTCACTCTGTTTGGATTTCATTCAAGTTTCGTTACAATTCTAAAAGTTAATTTTCAGATACACCATGTCACGTGGAAGACAACGTCCAACACCACCTAATCTTTTGATAATGGCTGTAGAAATCCCGCTCCTAATCATGTATCCTTTACATCAACCAGTATTCCAAAGATCTACCCAATGGCTGGAGTCCCGTTCTCATTGCCGGGAAATGTGTTCTCGTCGCCTGGCAGTACAGTATTCATCAGAAAATTGCTGAAGGGAGGTATAGACACACATCAAGTGCCATCTTCTATCTCGAGTTGCTGTTCATATTGAGAATCATCACAGGTGCGCTTGACATCTTCTGGAATAGAAATCTGTCAAAAATGAATCCGCAATACTACAAATATGGTCTGATGTACGTGTGCCAGTACTTGGTTTTCAACATAAGTAAGTTTTCGTGTGACTGACTACCACTGGAATTTGGAACTCATATTTGCAAATTTCAGAACAGTTCTACGCAATGTACCAGTACGTACACGAGCTAGAGGGATACAACGTTCCTCGCCGACAAAGGTAGAAACCTTCTCAACTCATCAAAGACCTGCTGAAATATTGAACTTTTCTATTTTCATTGTGGTAATTTTCATTTCCCGACCCTATCAGTGACATTGTCAAATCATCATAACTATTTTGAAACCCATATTTCCTCTCTTTCCTATGGTATCCTATTGTAATCAGTAGTCTCATTCTGAATAAAATCCTCGCATCATTTTTGTTTTGAAAGAAAAGAAAAATATCGCTAATGAGCTGACTAATAAGTCTGGACACTCCAGAAACTTCTAGAAATCGGATAAATCATCACAGTCATTGCTCACCTCGTCTGAGTCCATCAGGATCATTAGGCAGCCGGGCTCCAAGAAGTGATTCCCCTAAAGCAGAACATTTGGATCAATCTTGAATCCAATTTTAGGGATTATTTTCTTCCATGACTTACTGTATCGTAGGAGTCAGAAGGTTGACTGGCATATGTTGTCTACTGATTGCTATTTGTGTAGCTACAGTATTCCATGAGCTAGATAAGCCCAGTAATGTTGCCAATTGTGACTGGAATCTGTTTGTGGATGGTCCTATCAGTTAGCGGTTTCTTTATTTCTATCACTCTGCAAAGTACTCGACTTCGGAAAATTCTTCAGAAGCAGCATACGGTACACAACTTACCGTACAGGCCTAATAGAAGCCCCTTGGATACGTGCTTTTTGAGAACAATTATCTCGGTTCCTATCAAAGATATCAAAAGGTTCTAAACTGATAAAATCTTTATCATTTTATCACCAATATGTTATCAGTTGACACATTTTTGATAACTTTCCCAGAAGCCGAGATATATGGGCTCAAAGTCGACAGAATTTCTGGCACAAGCTGACGGTGTGGGGGCTTTTCTTATACAGGTTTCTTGTTACATTCAGTGATTTGTGGCACGACGGATTCGATCATTTTGACATTCATCATTATTTCATCCAGATTTTCGAATATATGAGCATTTTCTATCCAAATTTGTCTGTTTTGCTGAAGAGAGGTATACCTTTCTAATGCGGTAATTGCTGCTCTTGGAAGAAGGCAGCGGATTAGCTCCGCCATGAGCAATCGTATAGCAACAGAAGGGAAAATTTTCGGAGAATATTCGGGAAGGTAGAATAATGAGGCACATAAATTTTGAGGGAGTAGAATTGAAAAGAGGGGGGCCAACATTTGGAATGACTCTCGAAAATGTGGACTTTTTAACTTTCCAGCTGTCTGTTGGGTTGAATAGGTAGATCGAAAAATGTTTGAGAACCTGGCCTGTCTTGATCTTTCTAGACAGCTTCTAATAACTCTAAAATTTTCTGGCTTTTTTCTGGCTTATAGATTACTGTAGCTACACAACAAGCAAAGTTTTCAAATGTATCTTCAGTTTGTCATTATTCTCTTTTTTCAAATATCCCCCAAAAAAGTTCACAAGGATTAAATTTCGCTTCCAATTCATTCTCCCCAAAAAAAAAGAAGCCCATCCATCTTCAACTTTTGAAGATCAGTGTCACCGAAATGTTTATTTTATATTCAGTTTTTAAATATTTGTTGATGATGTATAAATCATTATAAATCAAATGGAATCCTAAAATTTTTTGTTTTGTTGAGCCGTGGGATGTGAGAAATGGATATCCAGTGCAAACAAAAATGAAAGAAAAAAATGTGTCAATTTTCGAGGCTTGCGATGTTAGAAAATAGGTCAGCAAGTGTGCTCTATTGATAACTAGTTTCCGAGAAACGTAGATGAATTTTTCAAGAGTACAAATACTCTAATAGAAGCTCACCCTATCCGTGCTTTCTGAGCTCAATTATCTCGGTTCCTTCGAAAGATATCAAAAAAAAAAATTCAACTAACAAATTGGTTATCATAATATCACCAATATTTTATCAGTTGTGACATTTTTGATATCTCTCAAAGGAATCGAGATAATTGATCTCAAAAGGCATAGGGTACGGGTAGGGCAGGGGGATAGGGCAGAAAAAAAACATTGGAACTAAGCAAACATGAATTTTTTCATCTGAAAAATAAGCTGGTTTTTTCCTATTCTACTTTTTGATTGCTTCTTTTTTAGTAGAAGGTATTCGGTTTCATGGAGAAAGAAAAAACTCAAGAGGACCTTTGAGGAGAGGCTATTCACTTTTCCGGGCCAGCTTCCTAGTTTTTACCTTCATCTTTGCGTTAGTTTGACTTTATAGACTATACTAAATTAATATCAAATCGCCTAGACACCTTAGATTATAACCTTTCGAATTTTGATGACCCTTTTCAATGACATTTTAGGTGCCATTCAGAAATCAAATATCTAAAAAACGGAGAATTTTCTAAAAATTCTGTGAATCCAAAGTATTCAATCTAGGTCTGTTTTACACCCTCCTAAATTTTCAAAGTGTTCGGAAACTTTAAAGTCAAGCACCAGACTCCTGGAAATGCTCAAAATGACCAACAATCAACCGAAAAAAAGTTTTATCTGATTGGACGGTAGTATATATTTTTTACATTTTTTTTTTTGAAAATCCGACTTTAGTCCAATTTCCGATTTGCCATCCTCTCACTACTAAACTTCGATCAAACAGCATCTGCAAGAAAGTGATGATTGCTGGTAGTAATTTTTAAACAAACATTAGAAAATCGCCGAGAAGAAAGTGAGCAATGAGCCTCAGGAGCACTTTTCCCATGCAACATTTTTCGAACCTATCTTTGAAGTTCATTTTGTAGTTTGTGGACTTGTTTGAGTGAGTGTTCCATGAGGAGAGTTTTTTGAAACTTTGTGAAAACGGGTAAAAATTTCTAATTCATTTTTCCGATGCTTAATTTCCAGATTTCTAGCTGCCGTATCTGCCCTAATAGAAGCCCATCCTATTGAGCTCAATTACCTAAGTTCCTATTAGATATATCAATAATCTGTCAACAAATGAAAATGGATTTTCCAAAATTTATCATTTCTCTTCATCAATTCTTGAAATTTAGAAAAGATTGTATTCCCAAAAACATTTTTTTCCGAGTTTCAGCAAATTTTGATGAAATGGACAGCTCTCACAGTCAGTGTCAAGGTTATTGTAACTTTATTAATTCTTTATATCTGGACAAACAGACACACAGATATCATAGACACCTTTTTTCTGGACATTCCTTTTTCCAATACCTATTTTAACCATATTCACAAACATATGTTTCTGAGTTTTATTGTTTTCCAGACATAAGATTTTTTTTAAATTTTTGAAGATGTCATTCAAAAACATAAAACAGACAGACATTCGAAATATACTCGAAAGTAGAGAATTTTCGGATTTTTCTTATGCCCGAGAGATACCGTATTTTCATATATGTAAACTTTGAGCTCAATTATCTCGGTTCCTATGAAAGATATCAAAAATTGGTAAACTGAAAAAATATTGGCGATATAATGGTGAACATGTTTTCAGTTGACAAATTTTGGATATCTCTTACAGAAACTGAGATAATTGAGCTCAGAGCAAATACGTCTTCTGACCCACAATAACCCCACAGAGCCCCCACTGTTGTTTTTTTGGCAATTCGCACCTCTGTCAAAGTGCAAATAGGTCATCATCCTAATTTCTCGGTACACATGTCACCAGGACAATAAAAATCTCTTTTTGCCGCCCTCCCTCTCTGTTCGCCTCAAATGAGCGAATCTCACACCTCTCAATTTTATTTGTTTCTTCTTCTTCTTTTTCTTTTCGCGCACTAGCGGCGGAAAAGAGCACAAACGTTCCATTTTGCTCTTTCTTCTCGGGGAAACACTCTCTCAAGTTTCACGTTTCCAGATTTTTGATGACTAGGAATCCTGGAACTGGCCACCCGGAACAAGCAGAAGAAGCCCCACATAAAAAATGTGCTCTTTAAAAATCGCGGGGTGTTCACTTTTTGATAATCTTGCTTTTAATCATTTTCTGGCCATTAAGGCCCAAAAATTCGAGTTTTAGGATCCGAAAAATAGAAGCCATGATTTTTTAGAAGTCGTTCTTCCGGGAGAATCCTCCAAAAAGACAAGAAAAGTACACCCTTTGGCACCTTTCCTCTCCCTTCTCTTCTTATTTTCCTTCTTCTTCTTTCTCCCTATTCCATCACTTCTGACAAGAGTATCTTGTCTTGTCTAATCAAGACGAGTTGAATTGAGAATTTCCTGAATGACAGCCGGATCTCACACGTTTCGTGGAAATTTCGGAAAAAGAAGAAGAAGAAGAGTTTTTGCATCTTGAGGAGGAGTAAAAATAGTGATCAGTGTGTTGTACGACAAGTTTTATATTTAGTTGATTGATTGGATTTTTTATTTTTTGAATTTCTGAATTTCTGAATTTCTGAATTTCTGAATTTCTGAATTTCTGAATTTCTGAATTTCTGAATTTCTGAATTTCTGAATTTCTGAATTTCTGAATTTCTGAATTTCTGAATTTCTGAATTTCTGAATTTCTGAATTTCTGAATTTCTGAATTTCTGAATTTCTGAATTTCTGAATTTCTGAATTTCTGAATTTCTGAATTTCTGA
>NC_013487.2:12864392-12910572 GCF_000004555.2 Caenorhabditis briggsae | reverse complement strand
CAAAGATCAATATTTCAGAAAATTCAGAAATTCAGAAATTCAGAAATTCAGAAATTCAGAAATTCAGAAATTCAGAAATTCAGAAATTCAGAAATTATTAATTTTTCTACAGTCCATCATTTTCATTTTTTTAGAATTCCTACTTTTTCTCAATTTTTGTGTGTTTGATGATCCTTTTTCTCCTCCAAAAAGGATCGAAAGATAATTTATTCAAATCGATCGCAAACAAAAAATCAAAAAATGTGCATTTTGAACATTTCGTCAGGCGGCATAATTTATGCAAGGAAATAATGGCATTAAATTTTTTTGTTTGTATGTCAAAAATGCAAAATAAAATATAAATATGACTCAGATTGAAATGTATGCCAGATTCCAAAAATCTAGAAGATCACTCTCAAAAGTTAGATTTTCAAAAGTTCTCTTGCTTCTTATTCTTCAAAGTTTGAAAAAATGGAAATCAAAGATCAATCTTTTTCCCCTATGAAAAAAAGACTCAAAAACCATAATTTGTAGAACCTGTTGTTGGATTATTCGAATTTTAAATTTGGGTCTTTCCGCATAATATTTTGTGTATAGATCCCCGAATTGTACATATTTTGGTTAAAGTTTGATCTTTTAAAAATTTATTTGAAGTTTGATCATGAAAAATTGGTTCCGGCGGAAATTCAAAAAATTTTCAGTAGTGACGTAGACAATTTTCATAGGAGCTTTAAAATTATTTCAATTCAAAAATCCTAACTTTTCCCCGAAATTGCTGAAATTTATATTTTTGAACCGGCCTGTTTGCCGCGCCTCCGGCGCTTCAAACATCTGGATAGTGCACCTTCGGCGCGATCGAACCTATTTATTGCACTGTTCGTCGCTCCGCTCTTCATTTTTTGATTTCTCTTTCCAAATAAATGAAGATGAACTTCATTTTTCGATTCCCATGTTTTTGAGCTTTTGGATCTCCGTTTCTAACTAGATTTTCTGAATTTCCGGTATTTCTATTCAGAAACTCAAAAACTCTCAAACTTCCATATTTAGATGTCTACTTTAAATACGAGAATTCATAAGTTTTGTAATTGTGAGAAGTTTTCGAAATTATGAACATCAAAACTTCAGAATTAAAAACATTCATGAATTCAAATTCCAAAAACTTGGAGATTCAGACTTGAAACTTTTGAATATTGAAAATTGAAGAGTTTTGGAACTGCCACATTTTTAATTAACTAATCTCTACATCTCAAATTGTCTAACTTTTACAATTTTTGAATTTAATTATTTCAGATTTTTCTTACTTTCAAATTTCTGAATATGTTTCTTTCTGAATTTAGACTTTGAAAAAAACAGCTCTGAAAAAAAGGACTAAAACTCGAATATTGGAAAATCAGAAACTCAGAAATTCAGAGAATGGACATTCAAAAATTCTAAAGTACTTAAGCAAGACTGTCGGAAACAGGGCCGCGGCCGGCCGCGACCGGCCGTGATTGAGGCCGTCGGTATGTTACCGTGGACCAATCAGTCCGTTCTGTCAAAAAAAACCCAGCCAGCCAAAAACTATCAGGACCCTAGGCCACCGATCCTACCTATTTCAGAAGTACCTAAACTAAAAAGACAGCCTTGTTCTTAAGTACTACATTTCGGTAATCAGAAACATAGAAGTTTGATAAGTTTGGTGATCAGAATCTCCGTGGACCGTCATGTCGTGGACCACGACGGTGCATACTGCTAATCTTGGATTAATCCTGCTTTTGTATTATTCACAAATAAAACAAGGGACAGTTACTTTCCTGCCAACCTAATACATAACATGGAGCTTTTTGGTTCTGCTTTTTTCTCAAGTGTTGATTTTCCCTTCTGAATGGAAACTGAAATTCTGTCCATAACACCCTCGGATCCACGTATCTAAGAGATTCCAGACAACTAGACGCTCTAGTTTCTCTGAAACCTCTCCTGACCTCTAATGCCAACATCTTCCACTTTTTGACATCCCCAAAACTTCTCTCCTCCACTCTAATTTTCCAAAAAATGCCGATTCACTACTCACTCCTCTTCCTCAAATGTTATCAGTCAGTCAAAACCTTTGTTTGGTCATTGGTGAGTTATTGCATTTGCTCTCTTTTTCTATAAATATTCCCATTTTGTTTCAAATCAAATTTTTCTGACTTTGAATTTACGTCAATACACAAATATAGTGAATCAGAAATAGATGCACATTGATAAAAAAATGTGTGCAGAATAAAATTTTGATCGCAAAAATCGGTTTTTGGTTGGACTAGAAAAATTGTTGGTTATTGAAAAAAAAAGCGATCGGGGATTAATCCCGGGGTTGGGAATAGGTTTTTGAGTTTTGGACAGAAAAAATGTTATTTAAAGGAATACAACATTTATAAAGAACATATTGAAGCATAATGTGGGTTTAGAAACAGATCTTAGGAAATCGGAAAATCTCTCTCAAATATTACTATTCGAATTTATGAGAAATACAAAAACCGTATTTTCCAGTTTATTTTCGTTTCGACCAATTTCAGGAGTCTGGAGCTCGGCGGTCCAGTTTTCGACCACTTTGAAAGTTTGGAGGGTGTGAAACAGACCTAGATTAAAACCTTTGCATTCACAGAATTTTTGAAAATTTTGAGTTTTTCTGATATTTGTCGATTTCTGAAAGACATCCCCTTTTGGCATGTTTTTTTACTGAAAACGGGAAAAAAATATGTCTTCCAGAAAGGCAAAAAGCTGAAAAACTAGGAATTTTCAAAAAGTACTGTGAGTGCAAAGTTTTTAATCTATGTCTGTTTTAAACCATCCAAAGCTTTCAAAGTGATCGAAAACTTGACAGCCGAGTTCAAGGCTCCTGAAAATAGCCAGAATGGCTAAAAATCAACTTAAAAACACGTGTTTGTATATTTTATTTAACTGTACTGTAGCATAAGGATTTAAAAAAACCCGTAATTTGAATAGTAATATCTGAACCAGCTTTTTCGATTTGACAATATTAGTACTGTAAACTTTAAAAATTGAAATTTCCAAAGCTGAAAAGATTTAATTGCAGTTGTTTAAAGGTTTTCCGAAAACCCTGAAATTTAATCATTTTGAAATATCTGCTGGTGTATTAGATTCTGCGTATCTGAATAGGAATGTCTGTTGCTAACTTTTGATAACCTTATTCTAGGGTATAATAAGACGCTCAATTATCTCGGTTCCTATGAGAGATATCAAAAAGTGGTCCACTGATAAATTATTTGTCGTAATATCACCAATATTTATTAGAGGACAGATTGCTGCTATATTTTACAGAAGCCGAGATAATTGAGCTAAAATGTACATATAAGTTGGGTTCTTATTAGAGGAAGTACGGTAGACGCCACCCACACACTTGAACTTTGAGCTCAATCATTTCGATACCTGTAGAAGATATCGAAAAAATGATCAATGGATAAATCATTCATCATATTATCAGAAATATTTTGTCAGTTGTCAAATTTGTGATATTTCTTATAGGAAACGAAATAATTGAGCTCGAAGTAGTATATATCCAGAATTTTTGATATCCGGAAAAAAAACATTTCCACATCCTGTCATTTTTTCCGATTCTTCCTTTGTTTCGAAATTTCTGAATCTCTTCTATTTCCCTCACATCCATAACAATAAACTGTGTTGAGTGAAACAGTTATATAATACGAGTAATCCCGCCTAAACCCGCGAACAAGTTTCTCTTTCTTCTATTGTTCTCTACTTTTCTCTTCGTCTCTCCATCTCTCACAATCCTCTGGAAACCCTCCTCATTATCTTCTTCTTTTTCCACACAAAATATTCTGATTTTTGCCTTTCAATTCTAATTCAATCCGTCTACACACTCTCACCTGATAATGTTTGATTATTAAAAATGAAAAGTGACGAGAGGGAAAAAGAGGTAAGAGAGAGGAAGAGAGAAGAGAGTGGTCAAACTAGTATGTTCCATTTCTTGATTGTTATATGTTTATGATCAGAATGCAAAAAAAGTCGAAGAATGTTTGGTGCCACTTGAAATTCTCCTTCCACTTGATTCGTGATTCTTGTAGACTGTAGTAGTCATTGTTCGCCAACTTTCTAAAGTTTTGAAATTATTTGAAAACAGCCTTATAAATAGTTTTTTTCTGCAATGTTTTTTTTTTGAATTTTATAATTGTCAAATTTGAGATTTAGATTTTTTTGAAAGTAATTTTCATAACACCTGCTTTCTGGGATTTACAAAAACCAGAAATACTGTATCTCTTCTGATGGCATACCCACCAAGTACTCGTTTTTTCTAGCCACTGTAGTTCACAGATATGCGTCTTTGAAATTTTTTTATTCTTAGAGCAATGGCTGTATCTTTTTTGTTCCAAACTTGATCATGAAATTTTTACAAGAATCAAAAATAGTCATGATTTTTGAAAACCTAGTTTTGATTTTACATATTGTTCCTTCCAATTTTTCTAGATCATTTTTCTTTTTTTCTCATTTTTTTAAATTTACAATTTCTTTGATATCGATCCACATAACAGCTTATTAAAGCAAAATCTGAAAAAAACGCGAAATTTTTCAGAAGTCGTTACGGTTACCGACGTCATCTTCCAACGTGGATGACGACAAACAAGAAAGGTGTCAGGAGCACAAAGCACTGTTGACGTCGTCTTCAAATTTTTCAGAATCAGAAACAAGTGAGTCTTAAAATTGTATTTTTGTGGGTGTGGCTTTTCAAAATGGCTCCAAAAGTTGTTTTTCTGTAAACGCTTCAATTTTTCAGTACTTTGACTTTGAGCTCAATTATCTCAGTTTCTATAAGAAATATCAAAATTTTGTCAACTGATAAAATGTTTATCATAATATTGACAATATTTTATTTGTCGACAAGTTTTTGATATCTCTTATGGGAACTGAGATAATTCAGTAGAAGCGTTCTATTAAAGCATTTACGGTTCTCTCTCTCTCTTTCTCTCTCTCTCTCTCTCTCCCTCTCCCTCTCTATCACTCATTATAGGTTTTGTGGTTTCGAAAAATGAATAGGTGAGAGAAGACAATGGAAAAGAGATTATCGAGGAAAATTGACATTCAAAACTTTATTTTATACTCTCTGGTATATACAGACGAACATGAAATTTGGTTTTTTTTTCTGTATGGATTTTTTTGACTAGAATTTTATTTTTCTAGAATTGTCATCAATAAAATTGGGTGTGTGAGGTGCGCCTTTTTTGATGACAGAAAAATACTTTTTAGAAGGAATTGAGGAAAAGCAAACTATAAGTTCTGCGAGGGGGGTGTGGTTGTGGGTCTTATCAGTTTTAACGCCCCTTACTACGTCCTTTCTGATGTCGTATATTTTCCGACTCGATGATTTCAGAACTCCGCCTTATAAGGTATTGACCTATATTGTTTCATAAAAATTAAAAATTCCCTACAGTTTCTAAAATTTGAAGGCATTTTTTGAGCAATGTTGTGGAGCAATGCGCAAGGTACTTATTTTGAAAATCTTTAGATTTTATGAAAAATGGGAACTATTTTATAATTGTTATCGCTGTATTTTTGTACCGGACAAAAATACCGTTTTCAGAGTTTTCCAGGGGAAAATAGTCAAATTTGGAGCCCTAAAAATGGATTCAAAGTTTTATGATTTGTCTGAAAATGCCAGGATTTACGAAACATACAACTATGTGAACTTTTGTAATTGACAACTTCCTCGCTTTTTTGTATTCGTACAAAAAACTTGTCAATTATCAAAATGAAGCTCTATTTCCGTTTAGAAAATTTGAAAAGTTTCATTTTAATTGAACGTTTCTAGGTTACTTTTTCAGGACTTCAAAGTTGAACTACCGTATTTTCGATAACAGAAGCCCACCTAATTTTGAGCTCATTTATCTCAATTCTTGTCAAAGATATGGAAAGTTGTTGACTAATAAATTATTTAACATAATATCACAAATATTTTATCAGTTAAAAACTTTTTGATATCTCTTATAAGAACCGAGATAATTGAGCTCAAAGTTTACATATAGAAAATACGGTATCTCTCAGACATGAGGAAAATCCGAAAATTCTCTACTTCCTAATATATTTTGAATGTCTGTCTATTTTATGTTTTTGAATGACATCTTCAAAAATTGTATTTCGAAAGTCAACAAAAACATGATTCATGTTGCTTCTTGCGAGTATAAAAATGTACGAACTCATTTTTTGAATTCATTGGATCTCAGAATTCAGTTGAGGTTCGAAACAATGAAGATTTCAAAATTTTGAAATTTGGTTCATTAATTTTTTGGAATGATAAACCATTTTTCGCAATTTTATAAGGCTGAAATCTATTGAGGCTCTTGGAACCAAAAAAATTTCTCAAAATTCGCAAAACTTTAATGACTCATAAATGTTTGGAACAAAAAACCAAACCTATGTTTATCACTAGTTTTGTTAATTGATTATCGACTTTTTCAATTATCAAAAATCAGTTGACTCTGTAACTTATAGTCAACTGATTGAGAAGTTTGCTCACCTGTCTATTTTTGGTTTCCCGCTTATCTTCGAAATGTTGCTGAACAGTAGGCGTCGTATAGGTTAACGATTTTCATTTTCTTCTTGATCATTCCAAAAATGTCTTCCAAATCTTCTGACGATGACAAGATTAAAGGTACATTTTGAGAAATCGTAAAATCCAAGAATCCAGTAGTCTAGGGTGCCAGGGGATTATGAAGGGGATACCTACATTTTTCATTTTCCATTCATAATCTCTAACCCTATTTCTATTCCATCCCGCATTTTCCATTGTCTCCTCAAGGAATAGGATTAGATTTTTGGACTAGGAAGTGGGAATTCCCAAGTTTGTATTTTTATTATTTTGGAGTTCATCGAAAATTCCTGATTTGAAACTTGCAGTTTTGAATAACGTAAAACCTATAATTGAGCCAATTTATCTCGGTTGCTGTCGAAGATATCAAAAAGTTATCAACTGATAAATTGTTTATCATGACAGCACCAATATTTAATTAGTGGGCACTTTTTTTATATCTTGAATAGAAACCGAGATAATTGAGCTCTAACTTGACAGTCTGGGAGCCCTTCTATTACAGGTTTTACGGTAATCATCGAGGTTCAGATATTCTGAAAATTTGAAATCTTAAAGATTTTAAAAATTGCGAAATTTAAAATTTGAGAAAAATACAATTATATTAATTTCCGGCGTTCTGAATCTCAAAATCTTTTTCAAAATTTCAGAATTTTTAGAGTTTCGATGTTTCGAAATTCCAAATTCTGTGAGTTCCGAGTTTTTGCGATTTTTCCAAATATTGGAAATTCTGATATTTCTAAGGATTTGTTAAAAATTGAAAATTCCGAAATTTTGAAATCTCGAAAATCTAAAAATCCCTCTTCATATCGCTCCTCTGTAACTTATCCATCATGTTCTACGTTTTACTTTTCTCCTCTCACTTTTTTGTTTGTGAGACCCCCTTCTCGTTTTTTATATATTCGTCTACTTTCAATCCAATTATATCCTCCCCACCGTTTTCCGGTGTTCTCTGTTACTATGTGTTTTATGTGGTCGTATAATATCCTCATTTTTTGGGATGGGTCTATTTCTGTGAAATTTCGTTTCTTGAAACTATCCTCTTCGTGGGTTTAAGTTTTCTAGGCCGTTTTTTAAGTTTTCTAGGCCATCAAAAAAATGTTTTTTATAATTGTAGATTGAACATTTGAACCATTTTGTACTCCAAAAGTATAGTTTACATTTTTAAATCCACCGATTCAAGGACGGTGAATAAGAGTACAAAATGTTTTGAGATTATATTTTTCTCTCTTTTTGAAATTTGTAGGTCGCTCTCCCTCCCCCTCAACATCCAAGTCATAACATATGTATGCCTGTACATAACATTTTTTGAATATCGTCAGATGGTTTTTCAAAGTTCAAATGTTCTAAAAAGTTCGGTTTCATTTTGAAATAATAAAAAGTTTATAACACCTGCTAGTTTGAAAAATTGTGTTATTTGATTTTCGATTTTGGACCAGAACTTTTGAAGAAATGAAAATTAGTTTTTTTCTGATCTTTGTTGTTTTTTTAGAATTCTTCACGACGATTTTGAACCGAATTACAGCGATTCGGAGTTGTATAGTCAAAGACGCAGAGAAAGGAGAGCACTCTCGTTTCTCTGCGTCTCTCTATGAAATTTCAAATGATCATAACTTGTCTCAGAATTGGCATAAATGACTAATTTTTGATGTTTTTTTAAGAGAATTTTCTCAAATTTTAGAAAACTCAATAATGCTGAAACTGATACTTTCTGAAAATTATTAAAATCACATAAATTATATTTGAGTTAGAATTTCGACAACCTAGAGGTTTTTGTCACAAAATAAATATCTAGATGATCAAAAGACACAATTTTAAAAATCTTCAATTTGACACCAGAAAACATGAGACTAATTTCACCCTAAAACCTTCAATAGAAGGGCTCTCTAACTATTGACTTCGAGCCAATTTATCTCGGTACCTGTTAAAGGTATAAAAAAGTTGTCAACTAACAAATTGTTTAATGTTTAACATATCAGAAACATTTTATCAGTTAACACAATTTTGATATCTTTTACAGGAACCGAAGGGACCCTTCTATTACAGGTTTTACGGTAATTGAAAATCTACACAATTATCTTCATGGTCCTCTTGTTTCTAGTGTTTCAAACTTGAAATACCAAAACTCAAATATATCAATTTTCCCCTTCCATTTATAACTGAAAATCGTGCGTCAGACTCTTATCATCTGTCTAGCCTCTCCCTCTTCTTTCAAAATGGAATTTTTCGGGAATGCTTCTAATTGCCTTATCAGTCACCCACCACTCGATTCTTAAACTTTCAACGCGTTTCTATATTTGTATGTGCCTTGAACTGTCTAGTTTTATGGGCAGCTTCGAAAAATCGATTCTAGAACATCTCCTATTGTTTCGAAAGATTTTTAAAACATCTCTCTGAGCATCTCTTCAAAGATCCGTACCACTTTTTTCTGCTCCTTTCAAAAGTCACATTTTCTTCCCCCCTCTGTCCATCTGTCAGAATTCCTTAGCAACTCGGAAAACGGGCGTCCAACTAGAATTATGTATTTTTGCCAGTTCCCATTCTCAGCTTTTGTTTTTTTCCCGTTGCTTTTTTTGTGCATTGAAGCCGAAAAAAAGAAAAAAAGAAGAAAAAGAAAGAAGAGATCGGGACCAGAAAAAAGAGAGCGAAAGATCTCTTTTTTGACTTTTGAAGGTGATGAGGTCGATGACCTCATCGTTTTCAAGATTTAATATTTAATTTAAAAATTAAAAAAAATGTTTTTCAGTGTTCGGCGACAAACTGGAGTCTCAGGCTCTGCAAAAAGGCTGCGAGGAGGACATCGAAAAGCATTGTAGACGGTGTATTGGTGAGTTGTGACGGCCTAGGAATCGAATCCAGGGGTGTCCTAGAAACCCAACTAGTGATGGCCTAGAAGTCCAAATAGAGGCCTAGAATCCCTTGGCTCAGAATTACAAACAATAGAGATCTAGAATCCCAAAAAATAGTGGCCTAGAATCCCGAATGAAAACTTAGAATCCCCAGGCCCAGAATCCCAAAACATAGTGTCCTAGAACCCCAGAGTGGCGGCCTTGAATCCCAAATAGAGGCTTAGAATCCCAAAAAATAGTTGCCTAGAATCCCAAAACATAGTGGCCTACAATACCAAATAGAAGCTTAGAATACCTAGCCCCAGAATCCCAAAAATAGTGGCCTAGAAACCCAAATGGTGATGACCTAGGAACCCAATTATTGGTGGCCTAGAAACCCAAATGGAGGCCTAGAATCCCGAAAATTGTGACCTAGAATCCCAAATGGAGGCCTAGAAACCTAAATAATGGTAGTCTAGAATCTGGATTAGAGGCACATAATCCCTCGGCCTAAAATCCCAAAACATAGTAACCTAGAATTCCAAAAAATAGTGCTGTAGATTTCCGGAGCTAGGAGCAAGGCTGAGAAAAATCTCGGCCGCCCGCGGACACGGCCAGCCGTGGCCCTAGAACCTCAAAGTGGTCCAGAATCCCAAAAAGTGCCTAGATTGTTTAAAAATACACCCAGAACCCAAAACTCCCCCCGAAATGACCTGGTTTAGAATTTCGAAACCTTCTAGAATTTCAAAAGTTCTCAAGTTTTCTAAAGGGCCAAAAATTGAAAAGTTTTCGCTATTGGTGGCCCAAAATATTTCCTAGTCCCCATTCAAAAAAAAATTTTCCAGGCTACCCGACAATGCGAACGATGAACAAGCTGAAGAAATATGGAATGTACACACTATTCTTCATGTTCATTTTTCTGGTGGTCTTTCAGTTTTCAGAGGATGTGTAAGTTCATTAAAATTCGAGAAAAATAGTGTTTTATAGTTTTGGAACATTTTTCAGACGGCAACCTGCATATCCAGTGTTCAAGAGGTCTGAAACAAATCAGACGAATCGGATGATCATTGTGGTGACGCCGACGTACAAACGGATGACCAGAATTGCGGATATGTTACGGTATGTACAATGTGTTTGGCACTATTCAAACAAGAAGCTTTCAGAATGGCAAACACCCTGTCCCATGTCAAAGACCTCCATTGGATTGTGATAGAAGACGGAAACAAAACGATCCCGGCTGTTCAAGACATTCTGGATCGAACTGGCCTACCGTATACCTATCAAGCACACAAGACAGCGCTTGGATACCCAAGAAGAGGGTGGTATCAACGGACAATGGCTCTGAAATTGATTAGATCAAATACGTCACAGATTCTGGGACAGGATCATCAGGAAGGAGTCGTCTATTTCGGAGACGATGATAATTCGTATGACATTCGATTATTCACGGATTATATTAGGAATGTGAAGACACTTGGAATCTGGGCAGTCGGTAAGAATGGAAATTTCAGTGTAGTGCTTTTCCTATATGAATTTTCTAGGCCACCATGGTAAATGTCCTATAAAAGAGCAGGCATGGCCCGGTGTGTTTCTCTTGGTCATTTTAACGTGGTCGCCTGATTTTCGCAAGTTGGCTTTTTAGGTCACCACATTAAAATGAACTAGAAACGTCCTGTCATGCCCTGGTGTGTTTTCTAGGCCATTGAAGTGGTAACCCAACTTGCAAAAAATTAGGACACCACGTTAAATTGACCTAAAAACACACTACGGCTTGTAAGGTCATTTCTTGGCCTTTTTTTAATGGTGGCCTAGAAAACCCAACTTGCAAAAGTTAGGCCACCACTTCAAAATTACCTTAAAACACACCTGAGCCGTGTCAGACCATTTCTAAGCCATTTTACCATGGTGGCCTAGTAAACTGAATTAGCGAAAGCTAGGCCACCACTTCAAAACCGAGCACATTTTGGCATTTTTCGAATAGACACACAGGGAAATTGAACCTGCTTGCTTAATCCAAAAATGTCTTCCAGGTCTCGTCGGTGGTACTGTAGTTGAGGCGCCCAAAGTGGTCGACGGAAAAGTCACTGCATTCAACGTGAAATGGAACCCAAAACGTCGTTTCGCAGTTGATATGGCTGGATTTGCAGTTAATCTTAAGGTGGTTCTAAACTCTGATGCCGTATTCGGAACATCCTGTAAACGAGGCGGTGGTGCTCCAGAGACATGTCTTCTGGAAGATATGGGACTGGAAAGAGAAGATATCGAACCATTTGGTTATGAGAAAACGGTAAGTGAATGGAACATCTGGATTCACATATTTATTTTTAAAATTCAATTTTTTTCAGAAAGACCGCGAAATCTTTGTTTGGCACACAAAAACGAGCACTCCAAACATTGTTCAATCCAAGAAGAACCAAACAAAACCAGTTCCACCGCCGGATACATTTGGCTATTTTGTTGAAGTGTAGATCGAATTTTTTAATCATATTTCCTGAATCCCCATTCCCATTGTCTTTTTCAAAACGGGTGTACCACCTCCTCAACCGTGTAATTTTCCATTTCCTAGACGCTTCCAAAAAATACATCTTCTTCTGTTTCGGGTTTATTCTTCTTTTTATGTGCTTCTTGTTCTCTCTTGCGTTTCTATGTCAATTTTCGGTTTTTTTTTCTTAATGATTTTTTGAATGTCAGTTTTATAAACTGTTTTATGATTGTGATGGATGTGAATCAACAGCAGAGAAAAAGTGAAGGAATTCAGAATTTTCGAAAAAAAATTCTATTGGAATTTTCATTTGGCATTGGTGCATTCTAGGAATCATCTTTTTTCTACACTTTCAGTAACATCTATGTACTATCACTTTCTAAGTATTTGTCATGCACTTATCGAACAGCTGGTTCCAGTCAAAAGAGTTAACCCTCTCTCTAAAAAACATTCCTTGCATGAGTATTCTTGAGTATGGTACAATTGTTTTCTCCCCCGTCCTCAAGGAGCAAATCAAGCTTCTTGAAGGCATTTTTTAATGTACAGCGAATGTAATATGGGTGGCGTCTTAGATGATTATGATGAAACGGGACAATGAATAGGTTATGGGCAATTGCAATTTCCCGGGAAACTAGAGCTTTATACATAAAAACTAGATCGGATAGAAGTCGACGGTACTCTAAGAATTCTAAATTGTGATCACGGAGACAATCAAAGTAGGATATATAGGGATAGTTGAACTTCTTGTAATATCGGAACAGGAATGACTTTTGGACGCCTTCAAGAAGCTTGATTTGCTCCTTGAGGACGGGGGAGAAAACAATTGTACCATACTCAAGAATGGGGCGAATGTAGATGACAAAACATTTTAAGAAAATATCCATTTTAGACCGGCGGAGAACATTAAAGAAAATGTTAATTCGTTGGTGTGCTTTCCGGAGTGTGGTAGCGAAGTGGTCAGAGAAGGTCAGTGACGAATTGAGAATGACTCCCAAATCACGAATCCTCTGAACAGTTGACAATCTCTCGTCGTTAATTGAAAAATGATTGTTAGTGTTATTAAGACTTCTTTTATGAGAGAAAGAGATAGCTTCACATTTAGTGGGTGCAACACTCATTTGTCATGTATACCACCAGTTCTCCAGTTTTTCCAGATCACTTTCAATATGCATTGGGTTAGTAGAAAATAGTTTCAAGTCATCAGCATAGAGTAGAAAGTTGGAAGAAAAGTTATCTTCTATGTCGTTAATGAAAATGAGAAACAGAAGCGGTCCGAGAACTGAGCCTTGAGGAACACCCGAAAGGACTTCCGTCTCTCTGGACAGCTTGCCATTCACGATTACTCGTTGTGTTCTGCCAATGAGAAAAGAGGAAAGTCAATTGTGCATTTTAGAGACTATGCCATAAGATGTTAGTTTAAGCATGAGCTTTTTAAAGGAAACAGTATCGAAAGCTTTTTTGAAATCAATGTACACACTATGCGTTGTATTTTTGGAAACGTGATTATTGAGCAAGAATGCTTGATAAGAAAGCAACTGGGATTGTGTTCCTCGGTTGGAACGGAATCCAAATTGGCAGTTAGTAAGAAGATTGTTGTCGTCAAGAAAAGAGATAAGGTGTTTGTGAATAATCTTCTCCATTAGCTTGCCGACAGATGATGTTAGTGAAATAGGTTTGGGTCAGTCTTGGTTCCTTTTTTGTGGAGTGGCCTAACTATAGCGGTTTTCCAACTTGGAGGAACACATGCAGTACGATAAGATTTTCGAAAGATTATTGATAGAGGAATAGATATTAGAAAGATTATTGATAGAGGAATAGATATATATGGTAGCAGTACACGTTTTCTTAAGGAAAATTGCGGGAAGCTTGTCGGGGTGGTGTTAACTTTAGGGGCTAGTTTGCCGAGCATTAGTTCAAGCAAGCATGGGTCAAATTCGGGGTAGCTTATTTGTGATTTCTATAGTTTCCGTTTCTTCAGTACGAAGCAGAGATTTGAGCTGGTTAGATATGAGTTTGTATTCAGAAGAATTTACTTCTTTCCGCCATATGATAAGCTTTCGTTTCTGCAGTTTTCGGGCATGCAAGGAATGTTTTTTAGAGAGAGGGTTAACTCTTTTGACTGGAACCAGCTGTTCGATAAGTGCATGACAAATACTTAGAAAGTGATAGTACATAGATGTTACTGAAAGTGTAGAAAAAAGATGATTCCTAGAATGCACCAATGCCAAATGAAAATTCCAATAGAATTTTTTTTCGAAAATTCTGAATTCCTTCACTTTTTCTCTGCTGTTGATTCACATCCATCACAATCATAAAACAGTTTATAAAACTGACATTCAAAAAATCATTAAGAAAAAAAAAACCGAAAATTGACATAGAAACGCAAGAGAGAACAAGAAGCACATAAAAAGAAGAATAAACCCGAAACAGAAGAAGATATATTTTTTGGAAGCGTCTAGGAAATGGAAAATTACACGGTTGAGGAGGTGGTACACCCGTTTTGAAAAAGACAATGGGAATGGGGATTCAGGAAATATGATTAAAAAATTCGATCTACACTTCAACAAAATAGCCAAATGTATCCGGCGGTGGAACTGGTTTTGTTTGGTTCTTCTTGGATTGAACAATGTTTGGAGTGCTCGTTTTTGTGTGCCAAACAAAGATTTCGCGGTCTTTCTGAAAAAAATTGAATTTTAAAAATAAATATGTGAATCCAGATGTTCCATTCACTTACCGTTTTCTCATAACCAAATGGTTCGATATCTTCTCTTTCCAGTCCCATATCTTCCAGAAGACATGTCTCTGGAGCACCACCGCCTCGTTTACAGGATGTTCCGAATACGGCATCAGAGTTTAGAACCACCTTAAGATTAACTGCAAATCCAGCCATATCAACTGCGAAACGACGTTTTGGGTTCCATTTCACGTTGAATGCAGTGACTTTTCCGTCGACCACTTTGGGCGCCTCAACTACAGTACCACCGACGAGACCTGGAAGACATTTTTGGATTAAGCAAGCAGGTTCAATTTCCCTGTGTGTCTATTCGAAAAATGCCAAAATGTGCTCGGTTTTGAAGTGGTGGCCTAGCTTTCGCTAATTCAGTTTACTAGATTAAAAAATTCGATCTACACTTCAACAAAATAGCCAAATGTATCCGGCGGTGGAACTGGTTTTGTTTGGTTCTTCTTGGATTGAACAATGTTTGGAGTGCTCGTTTTTGTGTGCCAAACAAAGATTTCGCGGTCTTTCTGAAAAAAATTGAATTTTAAAAATAAATATGTGAATCCAGATGTTCCATTCACCTCTCCCTCGCATCCAAACGGTTCGATATCCTCTCTTTCTAGACCCAAATCATCCAAAAAAAACGTCTCAGGAGATCCTTTTCCACGTTGCAAGAAGTTCCAAAAACAGCTGTCGAGTTGAGGATCACTTTCAGATTGACTGCATATCCAGCCATGTCAACTGCGAATTTCCGAGTAGGATGCCATATAACGTTATATCCAGTGACAGTTCCATTTGTGACTTTTGGTGCTTCCACGAGGACGTCGTACATTAGTCCTGAAAATGGGATGTGAGGAATACAATGGCCTAATTTTCTCAATATGGTTTTTCTCGGCGACCATATGTAGTTGATGGTCCACAAATTGTCTGATATTCACCTCGTGTGTTTTTTAGGTCTTTCTAACATAGTGTCCTAACATTTGCCAGTGGAGTTCTCTAGGCGACAATGGTAAACGTCCTAGTATGGACTTGATATTCACCTAGTATATTTTCTAGACCATTTACCATGGTGGNCTGGAAAAATCATTTGGGGAAGTAGGTCATAATGTTAGAATGGTCTAAGCAAGCTGACCTGTAATTCTCACCTACTGGCCACATTCCCAGCTTCTTCACATGCCTGATATAATCCGTAATAAATCGATATCATACGAATTATCATCATCTCCAAAAATAGTACTCTTTCTGTATGCTCCGATCCAGCATTTCTTCCCAATAGACCTAATGACCTCAAAGCCATCGTCCGTTGATACCACCCTCTCTTCGGATATCNTACAGCTGTCTTATGCGCCATATAGATATACGGTAGATTGGTTCGCTTCAGGATTTTCACGATAGCAGGCACAATTTGGGGCCCGTCTTCTATCACTATCCAGTGAAGATCTTTGACATGGGCCAGGGTGTTGGCCATTCTGGAAAATTTTGAGGGGGGTTGGAAAGCTCTAGAAATCTCTGAAAAGTCTTTACCGTAACAAATCAGGAATTCTGGTGAGTCGTTTGTAAGTGGGTGTCACCACAATTATCATTGGTTGTTTTGTGGGAAGACTGCAAAAGTACTACTGTAGTTTTTTTGGAAAATCCTACTTGGCACTTACAGGTACAGAAAACAAACTGCTGTCACAAACAATATAAACAAAAGTACATAAAACCCATTTTCTAGAATTTTTTTTAATTTTGATTTTTCTGAAAATTAGAGAATACAAAAAAACAATTCCAGGTAGCTCACCATCCAGATTCGTCATTTCAGCTTCAGTTTTAGGAAGCCACGAATTAGATATATGAATAAAATTTAATTTGATTTTCAAAATTTTTCACGGGAACTAGGAATTTGGGTTTTTCAGACCATGACCTAGATATCTACCGTATTAATAATTGAAGCTTATTGCCTGCACTTTAAGCTCAATTGTCTCGCTTCCTATGAGAGATATCAATACTTTGTCAACTGATAAATTATTTATCATAATATCACTAACATTTTATCAGTTGACAGATTTTTGACATCTCTAATAGGAGTCGAGATAATTAAGTTCAAAGTGTAGAGGTTCTACTGAGCACTAGAGCATAGCTTTGACCTTAAATACAATGGCCTAGACTTTCTTGTGGTCTAGAACTCCAAAATAGCCGAAAATCCTGAGCGGGACAACTTCGATAGAGCGCGTTTGATACAGTCCGAGTTAGGTGGAGCGCACTTTCCACATATTCATCGAACGGAGGGCTTTAACATTTTGTTAGAGTTCATTTGCCCCAAATGCATTTTTTTTGAAAAATTCTCGAATTGCTGTACTTTAGGCCCATGCAGCAAATTATCAATAGAGCATACTTGTAATTCATGACCTTGTAATTCTGGACCTTGTAATCTCCTCTGATGATCTTCCTCTTTCTAATGTCGCCGTCGAGCCTCCACTGCTTAACTCTGACCACTTTGCCGTCAAGTTCCACATTCTTCCTACCACTCTCACTCCTCTATCTCCATCCATATCTCGCCCTCGTTTATGGTTCAAGAAATGCAATTTGCGCTCCCTCAACTCCGATCTCGCCACCATCGACTGGGACCTCTCATTTAGTACTTTGCCTTCTCCTTCCGAAAAATTCACTAAATTTATTGATATTCTTTCCACACTTATTCGTAATCATACTCCTCTGCTTCCTCCACCCAAATCCAAAACCTTTTCTCTACCATTTCGAAAGCTTAAACGGGCAAGGCACCTCTACTCCAAGCTTCTTAAAACTCCAACTACGGCTCCCAGGAAAATTCTCCATGTTCGAACTCGTATCAAATTTCTCATTCGAACAATCAATAAGAAAATGGTAAGTGACGAATTCCGAATACTCTCAGCCCCACACTGTCGTGCTGTCCGCGCCTCATCAAAAGTAGAATTAGATCTTCACCTAAAGTCCCACCTCTTTCTGCTAATTGCTGTCTTATAACTTCTGAACACGAAAAATCCACCCTTTTCACCAAAACATTCTCTTCTAATTATAATCATCTCACTTCATCCGCATCCATCACTCCCGCAATAAGTCATCAGTATCTTCCTTTTTCTGGCTCTGACCTTGAAATCTTCGATCCCTGGATAATCGAGAAGCTTCTTCGCAAACTCCCGCCTCGTTGTGGCTATTCTCCCCATTCGGCCAATTACTTTATCATTAAAAAATGCGCCACTCATTACCTTTATCGATTATCTTCTCTGACTCACTCTCCACATCACATGTACCCGACTCTTGGAAACACGCAGTAGTCGTTCCCATACCAAAAAAGGGTTCTCCTTCATCGCCCGAAAACTATCGCCCCATTTCGCTTACTGACCCATTCGCTCGAATTTTCGAACGATTGGTATGTGATCGCATCAAATGGGAATTCCTCCATCAATTCAGTAGTCTTCAACATGGTTTTCTCTCCTACAGATCCTGCACCACCTCTCTAGTTCAATCTGTCTCGAATTATAAAACTACTCTTTTGAAATATAATACCCTAGACGTCGTCTTTTTCGATTTCCGCAAAGCCTTCGACCAGGTACATCATCAACTTCTCATCCAGAACCTTGCTAGCTTTGGAGTCCCTAAATCTTACGTAGCTTGGTTCTCCTCGTTTCTCTCTGGTCGAACGTTCTCTGTCAAAATCTATTATTTTATTGGACCCCCTTCCTCTGTCATTCCCTCTGGTGTTCCTCAAGGATCAGTCTCCGGTCCCTTACTATTTCTCATCTTCATCAATGATCTGCTCTTAGAACTTGAACAAATCCCCTCTCTTCACCTTGCCGCCTTTGCTGATGATATCAAATTGTATTCTCATGACCCAATCGCCCTTCAAACTGGTATCAACATGGTTGTAAATTGGGCTACCGCCAACCATCTCCCTCTTGCCCACTCTAAAACTGCCCTTCTTCGCCTAGGTTCCCATAATTCTTCCCATCCTCTCAATATTGCGGGTATCGCTCTTACTCCCTCCTCCTCCGTCCGGGACTTGGGACTCATTACTGATTCCTCTCTCAAATTCTCTGCTCACATCAACAAAATCACATCTTTAGCTCTTCTCCGTTCCAAACAACTCTTAAAGTCATTTAGATCTAATTCACCAAAATTCTACATTCATCTGTTCAAATGTTATGTTCTCCCGATTCTTGAATATTGTTCTGTAGTTTATTCCCCTCCGCCTTCTTCTCGCCTTGCTCTAAAACTAGAATATCCCTTAAGATTTTTCTCTAAGTGTATTTTCCAGCGTTGTAATATCCAGTACAGTTCCTTTTCTGATCGTCTCTCTATCCTCAATATGTTCTCCATTCGACATCGTAGGCTAAAAGCTCAACTAATTCTTCTCTATAAATTTTTAAATGGCTCTGCTTACTTTCCTAACCTAAATGGACATGTCAAATACTCCTCCTCCCCTCGTCGCCCTATGAACTTAATTATTGTTCAGTCCTACTCCTCTGACTATTTTTCTCCAATTGTTCCCCTGTGGAACGCAATCACTTCCCAAGTTACCCGATTTCTCCTACCTTCCGAGTTTGAATCCTTAATTTCTTCCAGTATTACCCGTTATTGATATATTTGCTCCCCTATTTTTCTTTTTCTACCGGTTACATCTTTCCTGTGTCAAATATCTAAATTATCCCATTTCCCCTCCCCTACTCAGATCGGCCTCGTGAGGGGCATTTTTCTGATTGTGAGATTAAAATGATGACAAATCTCATATAAGTTTCCACACATTTCCTCTTTTGTTTAATTTTTTTTTGTTGTGACCTCTTCAAAAAAAATTCCTTCTTTTATTTGACGTGGCAGAAATGAGCAGGCGATATAGATTTTCACTGTTTTTCGGCCAGCTTTCCAATGTGGCCTAACTTCCCAAAAGAACGGTTTTCTCTTCCAGGATTGTTCAACACTCGAAAGCTGAACAATCCCCGTTTAGTCCCTCTTTATGTAGGTCTCATTGTGTTTCTTTGTCTTATTGCACTCCATCATTCTACATACATGTAAGATGTGCAGGTACAGTAATTTGAAAGTAACTGAGAAGTTTCAGAAAAGGAACACTCATGGTTGAGTCATCGGAGTCTGTAATGGTCATCGTAGTGACGCCCACCTACAAAAGATACACTAGAGTACCGGATATGATAAGGTAAGTAACTCAAAACATGATTTTCAATTTCCCTGGGTCGACTTACCGTAAAACCTCTGATATAAGGGCTCCCAGACTGTCAACCTTGAGCTCAATTATCTGGGTTCCTTTGAAAGATATCAATAAAAATTTCCAACTGACAAATCACTTCTGATATTATGATAAACAGTTGATCAGTTGACACCTTTTCATATCATTAACAGGAACCGAGATAAATTATTTAGTTTATTCTAAACTTTATTCTGGAACTTTTAGAATGGCTAACACCCTGGCTCATGTGAAAAATCTCTACTGGATCGTAATTGAAGACGGAAACAAGACATCTCAAGCTGTTAAGGATATTCTTGACGGAACGGGACTACAGTACACCTACATGGCTTATCCGACAGCTAAAGGATTTCCGAAAAAAGGATGGTATCAACGGACGATGGCTTTGAGATTCATTCGATCCAATACAGAGCAGATTGTGGGACCGAGTAAAAATGGTGTCGTCTATTTTGGAGATGATGATAATTCGTATGATATTCGACTATTTACGGATTATATTATGAATGTGAAGAAGCTGGGGATATGGGCAGTTGGTGAGAATTTTTTGGTCAAGATTTTTTCGATTTTTGACATTTCAAGCAGTGTGTGATTTTCGTTATGTTCGAACGAAAAATAGTCTAACATGCACCTTGTGTGTTTTCTAGGCCATTTTAACGTGATGGCCTAACTTTGCAGGTTGAGTTTTATAAGTTATCAAGGTGAGTTGTCTAGGAATGGCCTGATACTCACCTGATGCAGTTTCTTAAATATCTTACCATAGTGGCCAAACTTTTGCAAGCAAAGTTTTCTAGGCCAGTGTTGTATGGCCTAGAAGTTGCCTGAAATATATCTGGAGTGTTTTGTGGGACATTTTAACATGGTAGCGTACTACCTTTACAAAGATTTCTAGGCCACCAATTTCTATATTCAGAAAATTCGTCTGAAAACTGTGAGAACCAATTTTTGAAGTTTTGCGAAATTTCGTTCGGAAATTTTTCGAAAAAGAAGCACTGATCTGAAAGCTTCTAATTTCCAGGTTACTGTGGTGGTAGTCCAGTGGAGGCACCAAATGTGACTGATGGAAAAGTGCCTTCATTCAATGTTCAGTGGAGCCCAAAACGAGTATTTGCGGTTGATATGGCTGGATTTGCAGTCAATCTAAAAGTGGTTCTCAACTCGGATGCCGAATTCGGAACATTTTGTAAACGAGGAACGGGCGCCCCGGAGACATGTCTTCTCGAAGATATGGGGTTGGATAGAACTGATATAGAGCCGTTTGGATGGGAGGGAAAGGTAAGGTCATCTGGATTTTCAGAAGAATATATATGGAGAATTTCAGGAGGGTCAACGAAAAATCTACGCATGGCACACAAAAACCCAACCGCCATACATCAAGGGAAAACTGGAAACATTTGGTTATCAAGTGGAAATTGAGTAGACCTAGTTATCAGTTATCATCAGTTTTGTTTTTTTTTTGTTCAAAAATAAATTTATTTTATTCAAAAAGAGATCAAAATGAAAATAAATATTTCTTGTTTTTTCATCTGCTCGGCAGTTGCTCAGCCCTTGCTTTTGTAATAATTCCAATATTTTTCGAAGAGTTCGGAACTGGTTGCCGGTTCAGAAGACCTGTAAGTTTAACTAAATTAAACAAAAAAATGTTGGATGCGTCATTTCGAAAGCCTACCAGTTTCATAAATAGATCTACCGATGAACTGTGACAGCGGATACTGGTCTAATCCGCCGAGACCACCGTATGGAGAGTAGATTGAAGACGTTCCAAGACCGCTGAGACCAGAGGCGCCTGGAAAATGAAATGGTACAGATTCATGTAGCACACCTAACTTTAAAGCATAGCTAGAAAACTAATGTAGCTAGAGAAATGTTATTAACCAGCCAGCTGGTGCGCCTTCGGCGCGATATTATTTAGTTTTTTACTTTTCACATTTTCTAAAGCACTTTGAGAAAATTTGAAATTACTTACAAGTCCCACAAGACAATGCACATGTCTGCCGCATTACCATCGCATTTGTAGCACATTGACCTGAAATTACAGTAATCCTAATTTTTAAACTACAAGAGAAAACTCCCAAACTCACCAGTACTGGCCCAAACCGAACACTGTGGATTCGTATCCATACACGCTCCATTCCCGTACATTCCACCGCCCATCATTGTCATCGGATTGGGACCACCGTATCTGCAAAGACTCCTGGATCTCATTGAAGGCAGTCCACGACAGTCGCGTTGACTTTCCGTGGGTGGATTTGTGGGAGAAGGTGAAGGAATCGGGAAATCAGGAGGTGGTGCGTTGGGAAGAATTCTGACAGGTTCCCCAAATTCAAAAAACTAAGGACCTTTTCACTCCAGAAATTTAGAAAAACTTACCCATATCCCATAAATGGTCCTCCATATGGCATACCGTATCCACCATAGCCTCCATATCCACCGTAACCTCCGTACCCACCATAGCCACCATACATACCATATTGGGCCAGACAAAGAGGAAGAAAGAGAATAGCTGGAAACTTTAATGGACTAGAAACCCAAAAAACATATTCAGTAAAACCTGAAATAGAAGGGCCCCACACTGTACAGAATGAGCTCTATTATCTCGGCGCCTATGCAAGATATAAAAAATATGTCAACTAATAAAATGTTTGCGATATTATGATAAACAATTTATCAGTTGACAGATTTTTGTTATCTTTTGTAGAAGTTGAGATAATATAGATCAATGCTGACAGGCCCTTCTATTACAGGTTTTACGGTTTATAGGCCACTCACCTAGTAATAACATCAGTCTTTTTAGTAAATAAGTTCAAAACCAAATATCCGGTCGTTGCCAGCCTTTTATACCTCCAACCGAAAATTCAAACTCGTTTTTCTTTTTTTTTTGGCTGACAGTTTTGTTTTTTAATCCCCTCGACATGTCATGTATTGGTTTCCTGCTATTCCACCCTCATATAATCTGTCCGGTTACCAAATGTACTAATGCCGGAGGAGCGAGAAAAAAACATTTTCCGAAGCAGATGTATGGTTTGTGGGTTAAATGATGATAGTGGAAATTTGTACGCCCGGAATCCAAAATTAAAAAATCCAAAATCCAGAGATTCAAGAATCCAATAATCCAAGAATTTTATTCCAAGCATTCGAAAATCTAAGAATCCAAAAATTAAGAATTCGAAAATTCGAGAATTCATAAAATCAAGAATTCAACAAATTCATTCAAGAAATTTTTAAAGAAAAGGTTTATCAAAGTCTTAAAATAAATAAACAGGATGAGAAGTGATTTTGCAAAAACAAGGACCAAAGTGGGCAAAAATTAACTATCCATTTTCTTCTCGTAGTTTCCAACAGTGACTCCTTCGACTGGTTTTGAGCAAACATCAAAGCTAGTTTTGAAACCAGAATTGAATTCCCAAAATTTTCCACAGAATTATCGACTTCACATGAGGAACATTTTTATCGTTCATGGTCTTGGCGGCCGCTGCATATAAACGATAATAAACAGTTCCTGATGAAGTGTTGAGAATGAGTGGCTGTGAAGTAACACTTGGTTTCAGATCAGTGAAATGGATAGCCTGAAAATAATTTTTCATGGTTCAAATCATCAGTTTTTCCTAGACTCGCCAGAAATTGCGGACAGATGGAAAAGGAATTTCCGTCCAAATATTTGACATCGAATTTTTGAAATTTCCGTTTCTGTTGAAAAGTGAATATTCAAACTTGAATGGATCAAACACTTTCATATCCGAATTAATCAGCGATTCTAGTAGAATTTCAGCTCTTCCTCCGATTCCATCGACAACTTGCAGTCCAAGACATGTTCCCACCAAGAACTTAATCATCACTCCAGTCCGAAATGCTTTTGACGGGTTACTAGATAGTTGATCCAAGGCCCGGGAGACGATTCGAAATGGCTGTTTTTCTTTTTCTAGGTTGTATTTATGAGATTGCATCATTACTTTCCAAATTGTTTCCTGTTAGAATTTCCAGGATTGCGACGAGGAAACATGTGCTTTTGTAATGCGTGAATGTTGCATCAGCCGACCTTCTCATGGCCAGAGCTTTCGGCATTCGTTCATCAATCCGTATGATTTCAAGATACTCAAAATCCATTTAATACAATACTCTCCATCTTCGCAAGTGTTCAGACAGACTTGGCTATCATAGCGAGATTTTCTGCTCATATGAGCAACGGTTCGTGAAAGTTGGTGGGCATATGACATTTCTTCCTTCAGAGCTTCCGATTCAGCAACCACTGTTAGTATCAACGCCCAGACTGTTTGAAATTGAAAAAAAACGCTAGACATTTGAGGAGGTACTGTATGACTCAACGCTTGTCCCACGTGTATTTGAACGACTTCTTCCTTCGTCGCTTCCTGAAATCACAATTCATATTTTCTGGAAAAGTCGGAAAAAAGGATTGGAAGTTTTCAGAATAATTTCAAAGAAAAAAAAATCACAGAATCATCAAGCAAAATTGAAAATCATATTTTGAAACATTTTCATGATGAAAACCTCTAAAGGACATTGGCGGGCTCGTAACTTTTTCAACAAAAAAGTCCCGCCCTTTGAGTATGTCAATACTGAAGATCAGTTTTTTATTCTAGGTTTTTTAAGTCTTTAAAAAAATAAACTGTAAGCTACAGTATTCAAAACATTTTTTTTCCGAAAATTGATTTTCTGAAAATTCGAAAATCGGAACCTTCATTATCGTTCCACTCATAGAAGCTCACACTATACGTTTACTTGGAGTTCACTTATCTCGGTTCCGAAGAGAGATATGAAAAATCTGTCAATAGATAAAATTTGTTTTGATAACATCACCAATTTTTTATCAGTTAACAACTTTTTGATGCCTTTAAAAAGAACCGAGATAATCGAGTTCGGACGTACGGGGTGGGCTTCTATGGATTAGAGAATTTACGGTATTTCTAATCAATCTTCTTCATTTATCGTTGTTGAAGATATCGAAAAAATCTAGGAGTTTTTTATGCTTTCGTCAAAACTACAGTAATCCGCTAGCGTTCTCACTATCAGAATACAGTATATAGAACCTAAAGCTGCAGCAGGGTTCTGTAGTCAGTACATTCAAAGACATTTAAAAACGATTCGAAACATGTCTAGATCGTTGTTATGGTCTGTGTAAATCATTACTAATAACATTCAACAAATTCCGTATGTAAGGATGTATGTCGCGTGACGGTTAGCCCATTCAAAGTTAATCGCTTGAGCTGAAACCTGGACAGGCGAATCAGAAATTTTTATTAGTTTAGGCCCGACCCTTTCTATTTTCGAAATTTCGATTTTGAAGTCTTGGGGGAGGAAATCCCACACACGTGTACGCCATTTCTTTTTACTGTGGCGACCCGTGGTGTAGCGGTTAACGCACTGTGCTTTTGCCCGCGCTACGCGTTTTCGAGCCAGATCGGTGACAACTTTTTTGGTTTTTTTTGTAGAGAGTTCAGAAATGAATATGAAAATATCTGACTGTTTTTTAATCAGTTTGAATGCTTTCACCGATATTCAAATCTTAAAAACTTTAGAATTTTAGAGTGTTTGAGTTTCCAAGTTTTGAATCTTCTAATTCAAATTTCTTGAGTTTCGAGATTTCCGGATCATCAGAAGAAATCAAAAAGGGAGAAATACAGGAATTTCGAACTATAGGAACTCTCAAAATCTCCAACATAGGAACTCTCTGAAGTTGAAAATCAAATAAGAACTGAAGTTTTTGAAATTAAGGTTTCAAACTGTGGACGTTTTGAATCCAAATCTCTGGCTTTACACCTCCTAATTCTGCCAACTTCTCGAAGTTCAAAAATTGAACACTTAAATATTCAAAACTTCAGAAGCTAGAGAATTTGGAAACTCTGAAACTTGAAAATTGGAAAAGTATGTAAGAGTTTTTGAAATCCTCAGTTCGAAAATAAAAGATTTCAGCAGTTTGTTTCAGTTCAGAAACTCGGATTTTTTTTAGAAACTCGGAAATTTTGAAATTTTCATCCGAGGTTCAATATCGAAAAAGAACTTTCGGATTCGCATATTTCTGAACTTTCAAATATAACACTTTTCACATTTTCAGTTTATAAATACCTAGGTTTCCGTTTTTCTGACTTCCACAGTTTTCAAATTTTTGAGTAATAATAATAATAATAATAATAATCATAATAATAATTTATTTGATTCAGGACTATCAGTCACTTATAAAATCAATGTGTTACAAATTAAACAAATGAGTTAGAAATTAGTATCTTTCATATTTTTCATAATCTCCTTCAATTTGAACTGTTCTCTTGGAAGAAAGACATATAAGGAAGTGAATGTCTTAATTTCGATTTCAACCATTCGAAACAATTCGTTTTCAGAGTAATTATGTTTGTATCCGGTATAACACATAAACTCCACATCATGAGAGTCTTCTGGCGAAGTGTAAAATTTCCTTTCGCTTGTATGGACCAAATCTATGAACCAACCATAAAAAGGATCATAATCGAATGAGTTAGTTATAGAAGATGCTGAAAGATGCATTTCTTTCAGGTTATATTTGCAGAACTAACAATTTTCGGATTCTGTCTGTACCTCCAGAAATAAGATGTCCATTTTCAGAAAGTCTTCAATTACAGAGAGTTCCAAACTGTGACGTCCGTATCTGAGATAACAATTTTAATTATATTTAACGGCTTCAGGTGTTGGGTATTTCTCTTCCGCAGCTCCGACTGTTCGTACCAGTATAATAACTGGGATATACTCACCGATGACAGTATTCGTCTATTTCTTTAGATTTTAGTGTATAAGGTTTCGTCATTTCAGCAGCAGGTCTTGTAGCCTTGAAAACACTTAATAAATCAATGAAATATTCTGTTGCATCTTCATCCGTCCCCTTTTCAAGGAGAAAGTCAGTAATTTTTGCTGAATACTCGGATGGGCGAGTTTGAAAAATGGAAAAATTCCGAGCATGATTGTGACTGGAGAATAGACAAATGAATCGGTAGAGACCAAGTTTTAGACAGATTGAGAGCCAGATTCATCTCCATTTGAAGCCGTGGAATGGGCGGGGCTGAAAATCAGCTAAAACTTTGAAAATTAAAAGGTAATAGCTCACCATTATATTTTTTCAAATATGAGCTGAGTTCATCTAATTTCGATTCCATTCTGTCTAATCTTTGTTGAATCGGATGCAAAGACTTATTTACAATTGATTTGAGAGTTGCTTGAAATTTCAGAGAATCGAGGAATTTGTCAAGAATGAGAGATGGATCAGAATCGTTATTCATGGTATATGAGTAATTGAGGTAACAGAAACAGCGATACGTTCCAATGAATGCAAAGGAAGGACGAATAGTACGAATGAAGTAAGCACGGAAAAAGGACAACAATAGGAGAAGAGAGATGAACGGAGAGCGAGACCCAGAGAAAAAGAAGTTCCGAACATAACTGTTGTTATTGGGGCATAGACAACATCATGCAATATCATAAAGATCATAGAATTTGAGACTCACATGGAATGACTCCCAAGTGTTACCCTTGAAAAAAATTGAGACCTATATAGTTGGAAAGAGCGTAAAAAGTTATTTTGGAATCCAAAAGGAATAGTTGATAAAAAATTTTTTGAAGAGTTATGGCCCAAAACGTACCAAAAAATAATTGGAGGCCCATAAAGAAATCAGTGGTCCAAAAAAATCGGAGTTACAATTAACTTAAAAACAAAACGTAATAAATATAAAAACAATGTAACACAAGAATGAATTTGAAACCGGAAAATAATTAATTGCAACTTCATTTTTTTGCACTTCCAATAAAGCCTAACTCGAAATTCTGTTCAAGCCGTTGATAAAATTAGGTTCTTCTAATAATGTTAAAAAAATAGTTTGGCTGTTTTCATCAAGTTTGACCATAGATATGCCCTATTACATGAAAAAATTCACTAAAAATTTGGATTTGGCTGTAATAATCGTAAATATTTCCATTTTTAGATCCTAACTCAAAATTCTGTTCAAGCCGTTGATAGAATTAGGTTCTTTTAATCATGTTAAAAAAAGAGTTTGGCTGTTTTCATCATGTTTGATCATAGATATGCCCTATTACATGTCAAAATTTTGATTTTTTCAAAGTTGCAATTTTAAGACATATTACGGCATTCGAATAATTGACTTTCTATGTTACTAAATTTTGTTTTAAACACTTTAAACTAACTATATGCATGTAAAAACCACAAAAACAAGTATGCCCATCGCCATACCGGCCGCCCAGGACAAAGAATTCAAAGCAGCCAAGTGCCAAAAATCGATATTTTTGCCATAACTTGTGTGGACATGATTTCTCCCGGGATATTGATATGGTTTAATAGTAAATTAAATGTGCTGAGTTCAATGGTTATAACAAGAAAAAAAAGTTAACTTGAGATTTTTGAGATATTGAAAATTTTTTCGGTTTTTTCAAAAAATCAATAATCCAATTAATGAGTAAAACATCAAAAAAATTTTTCAAAAAGTTCAATTGATTGTCTATCTATTGTTTTCTGAATTTCAACAAACGAACATAAACTGACAAAGTTATGATTTGTTGATATTATAGCCATTTTTTGGTACTTTGTGGACCATAACTCCCCAAAAAAAATGTTTTATCAACTATTCCTTTTGGATTCTAAAATAACTTTTTACGCTCTTTCCAACCATATAGGTCTCAATTTTTTTCAAGGGTTGGGAGTCATTCCATGTCAGTTTTCAAACAAATAATTAAAATTGATTAGTATACTGTAAATGCTCCATCATATACTTTAACTTTGTTTTCTCGGTTCCTATGAGAGATATCAAAAATCTGTCAACTAATAAAATATTCACCATAGTATCACCAATATTTTATCAGTTAACAGATGTCTAATATCTCCGATAGGAATCGAGATAGTTGAGCTCAAAGTGCGCGTATAGGGTGGACTTCAAATATAGGATTACTTTTAAAAGTATCCTAAAATTTTCCATTGGATTGTTTTTCTTTTTGGGTTTTCTATCTTTCTAAAGGGACTATTTTAAAATACACATTAATATTTTAAACCTTCTTTTTGTATTTTTCAATAATTATCTGAAAAAGTCGAAAACCCAAAACAAAACAGCTATGATCAGTTGATTCCACAAAAAGAAGTTTCATAAATTACAAAAACAGTAGTAAGAGGGGAGGGAAGGGGATTTAGTGGATTACTGTAATGACTTTCAGAGAGGGGGTTAAGTAATGTGTCGTGGAGATTAAATATATTCAATGTTACAGGGAATACAAACAAGATCAGTTTCTTCGAATAAAAATTTCTTCGAATAAAAAAATGGGCCAGGATAATACAGAATCATTGGGGGAACTTGTGATGAGATTTTGAGTGGATTCTGAAGTTCAGATGAACGTCTATTCGTCATCATCCTCATCATCGTAGTCTTCGTTGGAGTAGCGACGAGTTGGGCGGGACTTCCGGCGACCAGATGGAGCTTCCTTGAAAAATTTAAAAGATTAGAATATTACCAAAAACAAAAAATTCCTTACCTTCTTCTTTCCAATAATCTCCTCTTCCTCCTCGTCATCCTCTTCCATCGGCTCTGGCTCCGCCTCCTCCTTCTCCGCCTTCTTCTTTCCAGAACTTCCAGCGGCAGCCGATGTGGATGGCTCAGAAGCCGCAGACGTCGATGGCTCATCTTCAGTCTTTGCCACCTTCTCCTTCGTCTCCTCCTTCTTTGTCTCTTCCTTCTTTTTCGGTGTTGACTGGGCAGCAGCAGCAGCAGCCATGAATGCCTGCAGCTGAGCAGCTTGCTGCATCTGCTGGAGCATCATTGCTGCTGGGGTGTTTGCTCCTTGAGCTTGTGCCGCCGTG
The DNA here is from genome assembly GCF_000004555.2 of Caenorhabditis briggsae. NCBI lineage: Eukaryota > Metazoa > Nematoda > Chromadorea > Rhabditida > Rhabditidae > Caenorhabditis > Caenorhabditis briggsae. The sequence goes on along the minus strand of NC_013487.2, from coordinate 12,880,931 downwards.
GCAGCTTGCATCTGGAGCATCATTGCTTGAACCTGAGCTGAAGTTGCACCGCTTTGCAGCGCAGTAATTATCATCGCTTGCTGAGCTGGTGGCATTTTGCTAATCGCAGTCATGAAGGCTTGTTGTTGAACCAGAGCTGCAGCTTGTTGACGTTGACGCTCAGTGACACTTGATGTTCCGCTGGTAGATGGTTTGGACGCTGATGTGGATGGAGTCGGAGTCTCCTTCTCCTTTTTGACAGGAGTGGCTGGTTCTTCTGGTTTCGGTGGAGCCATAAACTTATCGTATTGATCTTTCCACAACTTCAAAATGATCTTCGAGTGCTCCACAATAACACTGCCCTCCTCATTGTACAATGCAGCATTATTGACCAGCAACTCAATATCATCATTAACTTCTTCCATCGTAGTATAACGGCCAGTTTCAATCTTCTTGTTTATTCTATCGAAATCCATCGGCTTCGTCACAATTTGATAATAGTCTGGGAGCTCCTTTCTTGTTGGAAGAGTCTGGAATGGTTCGACAATCAGCGCTTCATCTTCATCCGTATACTCCATGATTGGCGCGAGCATTTCGTTGATCTTCTCAACCAACTCTGGATCCGTCTTTTTCTTCTTATGCGCCAAAACCACGTCATCCATAGTGTCGTCATTCTCATCGAGACCCGCCAGCTTTCTTTTCCGTTGTTTCTTCTTTTCAGCAATATATCGTTCGTTCTCGTCTTCAACCTCTTCAACTTGCTTCATGAACTGCTCTTCAGACATCAGGTCGCCAGAGTAGTCAACCTGAAAAAATCAAAATTTGTTTCATTACGTCTCATTTCAATTCAATTTAACTCACCTCCTTTCTGCGTCTTCTCTGATTCGGTGTCTCGTTGACAATCTCTCTTCCCTCTTCCTTTGCCTTTTCGAGTTCATCAAAATCGAATGACTGCTTCACAATGTCTTCTGGAATCTCTTGCTCCTCTAGAAGGCGTGGCTTACGGTGGAGCTGATTCGCCTCCTCACGACGACGATCAATATCCATGGATTGGAATTGATTAAACTCCTCCTCGGATCGAGCAACCATCTGATTCACAGTCTCATCGTCTGGCACAACCTCTTCTTCATCCTCCTCTTCATCAGCCTGGATGATTCTCTCAAGCATCAGCTTACGCTCCGCCCCTGTGGATCTTTGATCGAACTTTCCAGCTTGGATAACCTTCTCGTCGACGTTCAACTTGTAACGAGCTACAGCCAACATCTTCTCTTCCACAGAATTGGCAGTGATCAGACGGAGCACACGTACTTCCTTCTTCTGTCCGATACGATGGGCACGATCTTGAGCTTGCATATCCTGATGAGGATTCCAGTCAGAATCAAAGATAATGACAGTGTCAGCAGTTTGAAGATTCAATCCAAGACCTCCAGCTCTGGTTGAGAGCATGAACAAGAAATACTCCGAGTCGGGAGCATTGTAAAGAGAAAGAAGATCTCCACGCTCATCTGGCTTCGTGGATCCATCCAAACGAAGGTAGGTGTAGTTACGGAAGTGGAGGAAGTCTTCAAAGATATCCATCATCTTTGTCATTTGGAAGAACATCAAAACACGATGTCCTGAAGCTTTCAGCTTCGGTAGGATACGATCCAGAAGCTCCAATTTTCCAGCCACACGCATCAATTCCTTTCCATTGACCTCGTTAACCTTCCAGTGTGCACGGCAAGAGTCCTCAATGTTCTGGAAGAGGAATGGATGGTTGCAAAGTTTGCGAAGGTGAACAATGGTGTTGGAGAGGGAACGAGCTCCAGATGATGCCTTCGCGTCGAGCAACAATCCCTTCTTCATGTGACGGTAGATGACCTTCTGGAGTGCCGACATGTCACACTTGATGACGTATTCTGTCTTATCTGGCAACTCAGATTCGACCTCCTTCTTCAGACGACGGAGCAAGAATGGACGGAGCACTTTGTGCAATCTTCTGATGATCAACATTGTCTCTTCCTGATTCAATTCCACTTTTTCTCCGGTTGTCGCAAACGGAGCATTGAACCATTGCTCGAAAGTGTCACAGGACGAGAAAATGGACGGGAGCAGGAAATTGAGAAGAGCCCACAGCTCAGGAAGCTTATTCTGAAGTGGAGTTCCAGTAAGGAGAAGACGATGTTGAGCGTGGAAGAATCCGTTGAGCATGTTTGTCAGTTTACTGTTGTGATTCTTCAAACGATGTCCCTCGTCAATGATCATGTACTTCCAGCGTATCTTTCCAAGAAGTGACTTCTCCTTTATGACGTACTCATAAGTGGTCATCAGAACGTTGAAGTCCACTTTACGGATCTGTCCCTCAACACGACGACGAGCATCTTTGGTTCCCTTATAGATGACTGATTTCACATTTGGAGCCCATTTGGCGAACTCGGATTGCCAGTTGGAGAGAGTAGACAGTGGAACAATGACGAGATATGGTCCATTGTTCTGCTTGACTTCCATGAGGTAGGTCAGAAGGGAGATGGTCTGAAAAAATATGGGGTTTCGATCTCTCTACTTAATTTGGGGCGGGGAAGGGATCCAAGCCTAAGCCTCTTCACCGTCTACAGTATGTCGGACCCAAATGATAAAACAGTTGGCAACTCACCTGAATAGTCTTTCCGAGACCCATTTCATCAGCCAGGATTCCGTTCAAATTGTTGTTGTACAACGAGACCATCCACTCGAGACCCTTCAACTGATATGGCTTCAATTGGAGATTCGGATCTCCACCTCCCATTGTCTCATGCTGTTTCACAACCTTTTCCTTAATCTTGTGAGCAGTGGCATAGTAGTCGGCTTCCTGCTTCTTCGACTTCTGATCGTACTCATCCTCCTCATTTCTAGCCTTCTCAATAATCATCTTTGCCTTCATCTCCTCATCCATTCCAGCGTACTCATCTTCCTTCTCCTCTGGTGGCTCAGCAGGAGCCTCTTCCTCGTCATCCTCATCGTCACTGAGTTGATCTCTGGGAACGAGTTGGTATCCTGGATGAGTCTCCAGCCAGATGTCAATCTCTTCTGGAGTTGGCGCTTGGTCTCCAGTCAGAATCTTTCCGGTACTGATCTCTCGAACGTGGACACGAGCTTCATCATCCACCTGATTGCCCTTCTCGATTCTCTTATCTTCTCTCTTTTTCTTCTTCTCTGTTGTCTGATGTTGTTTGAGAAGAGAGCAGAGGGAGTCGACGTATTCATCAGTTTGCTGAAGAAGATACACAAGACGTTGATCCTTCTTCTCATCAAGAAGTGCACGATATCCTTCTTCATCTTCTTGCATAAGTCTTTGCATACGAAGTTTCTCGTTACGAATCTCATCCTTCTTGCGTTCACGCTCATTGTTCTGGTGGTAGGTCCAGACGGCCTTCTTGGCTTTGTGAGTCTTGATGAGATTATTTCTATGGTACTCCTTGAAGTCCTTTCCATGCTGAATAATGGCTTGCATCAAATCAGTATGCTTCTGTCTTCTCTTTCTTTCCTGCTCCATCTTCTGCTGCTTTTCAAGAGTCTCTGTTACTCTGGCCTCTCTCAACGATTGACGTTTCACACGACGGTAGGCAAATGGATTCAGAGCAGTCTCCAGGGTGGTATCTCTCTTCATACAAGACATAACTTCACTGCGAACCTGAAAAAGTTAGATGTGTAGGTGATAGATCAAGGGTACTGTAGTTTACCTGTGTTTGCAAGTTGACAACTCTCAATGCTCTCAGCTCAATTTCAGCTTTGAGTTTCATGTGCTCTGGAATGTCAGCTGGCAGATTGCATAGAAGCTTCATTCGGAGACCAATCCGGTTCTGGATGGCATTCTCTCTCTGTTTCAACATTCCAGCTGGGTCGATTCCAGTTGGTGGAGCAATGGTAGTCGGGCGGTTGCATCTGATCTGGTGGAGACTGAAGATCTGAAAAAGAGAGAAGGTAACTAAAAACTTCTAGAATATTCGAAAAACCAACCTTCATCAAGTCATATGGCAACTTCTCTCCGCTTTCTGACTCTCCTGGATACTCATAAGGCTCTGGGAGTAAGGTGGTGATCTTCGGACGGAGCATCACAGCTTCAGTGACCAATGCCTCTGGTACTGGCTCATTTCGAGCCAGTAGTCTATACGCGGACACTTGAGCCTTCAACTGAGCCAACTGGGCCGGAGTGATTTGTTGGCTGCCTCCTGGAGCCTCCTGTTGACCTTCAGGCATGCCAGCTTGCAACTTCTGCTTCAGAAGCAGTGCCTTCGCGTGACGATGATCATTCTGAAGACCTTGCTCTTCCATTGAGGTGATTGCATTTTCCAGTTTTGAGATGGTCAACTCTTGGCCTTGTCCAGGATCGCCAGCTTGTTGGGTGACGACTTCGCCGGCCGGTTGCGGTGGTTGAGCAGTGAATTGCTCGAATGCCGGACGAGCGCTCATCGTTGGTGTGGTGAGTTCTGGTTTTTGGGATTCTTTTCAGATTTCTTGGTTTATCTGAAAAAAAAGATAATTGAGGCAAAGGATGGGATATTCGGGTAAGAAGGTATCAAAGAATAAGAAAAAATTGATACAAAAAGGTATTTTTGAGTTGATTTTGACCACATTCAGGTGTCTGGAGCTCGGCTGTCAAGTTTCCGATCGCTCTGAAAACTTTGTAGGGTGTAAAACTGACCTAGGTGGAAAACTTTGCATTTGCAGAATTTTTCGAAAATTTGTAGTTTTCCAGCTTTTTGCAGATTTCCCAAGGACACCTATTTTCACGTTTTCAGTACAAAAACGGGAAGTCTTCCAGAAATTGGCAAGTAGCTGAAAGACTAGGAATTTTCTAGAAATTCTGGGCATGCAAAGTTTCCGGTCTAGGTTTGTTTAACACCCTCTAAAGTTTTCAAAAGAATCGGGACCTTGACAGCCGAGCTTCAGAATCTTGAAAATGGTCAAAATGGCCGAAAATTATTAGAAAAATACGTTCTTGTATATCTTATTGACCGGTACTGTAGGTAAACAGGTAGCGAAGAAAATCAATAGGAGCCAACAAAAATATGTCGAAAAATCAATGAGTTCTATGACTGCCAATTTGAATGGTACCGAGGGTACAGTAGAGCGTATTTGCTAGGGCCACACAGTGCACCAAAAATCCTTCTGGGAAGGACACTGTCCGTGAGAAGGACTCCGATTCAAAAAATTTTGGAGAAAATTAGGTTTTTAAGAAAAGGCAACTTCACAAACCACATCATAGCAAGCAACTGGAACATATATTCCTTCTATAATGAAATATCGCAACAACAAAAAAGTGGAAAAAGAAGAGAAAAGAAAGGGGGAGGGAAGGAAGAGATAGCGGGCAAAAAGAGGAGATTCCCGTCATTGAAAAACATAACAACTTTCGGCGCGAATTTGAAATTTATGAAAAAACTTCGTTGATTTGACCTACCAAACTTCTAGGATGTCTATTTTCTACGAAAAAAAAATATTTGAATCCTTGAACTTTTATAGATTTTGGGAAACACCAAAACTCGATAAATCGATATTTGTACATATCCTGCTTTATCCAGCTTTCTGCCGAGAATTTCAAGATTTCTCATCAAAATTATTGATCTTTTGATCAGTATCTAAAACCTATACCCGCCAAAAATTTTGAAGGAAATAGGCCGACTAGGACCGAAAATGGGCCAGAAGGCACAGACTCCCAAGGCCCTCTACAGAAAATTTTGTGGGTCTGGCTGGGGCTATTTGAATGGCCTGCATACAACGCGCGCGCACACACACTGGTTGGACCGCTCAGCAGAAGAAGAAGAGAGGGGAGAGTGTGCGGCGGGGAGAGACGCAGCACACGCCGCTCGTCAGATGTCTGCGTCTCTAGTTATGGGGAAGAAAAAGAAGAAGAAGAAGGACGGGGAGGGCGATACGAGCGAGGCCGTCGGGTGGGGAGAAGAAGAAGAAGAGAACGGGGAGGTTGATTGTGCGCGAGTGGCTTGGGGGGGGGGGGGGGGGGGGAAGAAGAAGAAAAAGAAGAAGAAGAAAACGGGCCGGAGGAGGACAGCAGATGGAAATGAATGGGTGTGTGAGGGGGATTACGGTAGAAGACGTCGTCAGGGGGAAATGAAATGGATAGCGATGTTTTTGGATGAAACCGGGGTTTCTTTCAAGTCCCAAATAATTTTAATGAAATTTTCTGACTTGTACTGTTAGAGAGGAATAAAATATGTGAAAATTGGGAAAAAAACATGAGGGGAGTTCTGACCAAGGAAACAAATAAGGAAGAGAGTGCAAAAGATGAGCGCTCTCTTAGGAAGGTAGATCACAAATATTTTAAAAAGTAGATCAAATATAAAACTTATGAAAGTATGTATAGAATGCAACATTAAGTCGAAAAATTCTTCTCGCTGGTTTTTGAAAAACTCTTGATAAAAATTTGTTCAGTGAAACCTCAAAAAAAAGTGTTCCTAAAATATTCTGCCCTTTAAACAGTGTCGAAACTTTGAAATTTTCAAATTTTTCTTCAATGAGTCCTTCAAAAAATTTTGAAATTTCGAAATCGGAACTGGGCCGAAGAATTTTTCATTTTGACTCTGCCAGGGCCGGCCCGGCTTTCGAAAAGAATGCTAAGATTCACTTGAGCCAAATGTGAACAAAAATGAAGAAACTTAAAGTCAGTTTTTCTCGGATCCTGTAAAAGATATAAAAAAATCTCAACTGATAAAATTTTTATCATGATATCAGCAATATTTAGCTAATTGGATACTTTTTTATATTTTTCACAGGAATCGAGATAATTAAGTTCAAAGTTGACTTTTTCAGCGGGCTTCTAGAGCAAATACGGTGTCTTTGTTCCGGAAAGAAATATCAAAAAAAACTTTCCACCAATTAAATGCTTGTGATTTTATACTACAAAGTTTATAACTGTCAAATTTTTACTGCTATCTTGCGCCTTTTTCAGCGGTAACAGTCAATTTTGGACTTTGGAAATCTTCATTCTGATGAGATATGCCAAAAACAGCACTTTAAAAAGATGAAAGATTAAAATATCCATACAATTCATTTAGATAGATTTAACAAATCAGAATTTTAAAGTTATGGGATCAACGAGCTCCAAACGCAAGAACTCTAAAATTTTGAAATAATCGAATCTGGAAGAATCAGTAGCTTGTGATCTTACAATTTGGCTTTCAATGATTTCATGGCCCAATGGATGTAGAAGTCAAACGACTCAAGTTTGTGCTAGCATAAAATTTAAGAATTGCGTTGTACTGGGCTCAAACTCGCAGTGCAAAAGCTCAAATATTTTGTCGGTAAACTGGTCAAGTTTCAAATTATTTGATCAACTTTGTTTCATAGTATTTTCGCTTTCAAAAACAACATTTCATTTATCTGGGGAACGATTTATTTATTTTTACACTTAATTTTTTTTTGGATTATTTGCAAAAAATAACTTTCTGAACTCAAACATGGCTATGTTGTTGAAAAGGGAAATTGAATAGAAGAAGAAAGGAATCTACACAATTTTCAAAAAAAAAACAACACTGGAAAGCTCATATGAGAAAAAAATGTGGGAGAAAAGAGCTGCAAAAAATTAAAGGATAAGAAAAAACTGTGGTGGGAAAAGAAGAAAGCCGTAGTGTCATCAACATCATCAAAATTAAAATTTTAAAGAAAAAAGTTTTAAATCCATTATCCACAAAGATGGGGAAGTCATGGATTGAGGATATGCTATACACAGACATTTGGTGGTTTTGGGGGGGGGGGAAGAATTTTCGAGAAAATTATGACACATTTCTCAAAGAAAGAAAAAAAAATAAAAAAGGGGAAAGCTGCAGAAATAAAAAGACCTAGAAATCTGAGAGTCTTCTGAACTGAAAACGTTGTTGTACGTGGATTATAAGGTAGGAAGAGGGGAGGACATCGGGATAGACAGATCGACAGATAGACAAGCTTCGGGGGACTAGATTCAGTCGTATTCAACATCTACAGCATCGGATTCATTCGGATGACGTCTGGAAACTATTTGACATTGGATATTTATTACGAAGTTCTAATATCCTAAGATTCTGAGATTCTAAGGTTCTGAGATTCTGAGATTCTGAGATTCTCAGATTCTCAGATTCTCAGATTCTGAGATTCTGAGATTCTGAGATTCTGAGATTCTGAGATTCTGAGACTCTGAGATTCTGAAATTCTGAGATTCTGGGATTCTGAGATTCTGAGATTCTGAGATTCTGAGATTCTCGGATCCTAAGATCCTAACTTTCTGAAATTTTTTAGATCGAAAATGGTACAAAAAGTTACCTTTGTTGTCCGTCTATGCGGCTGATGGTCACGTTGATTCCTAGGTTTCCATTCTCTGAAACATGTCAGAATCAGATCCAAATTTCAAGATTCCGATTTCTTACCTGCGAAAAGCTGTGCTGCACTAGTATCAAAAGCCAAACAATCCGATTGTTGAATCGCAAACGCAACACCCTCATGAATGGATCTTGGTGTAGCTTCCCACGACATTCTTCTTCTGTTTGCAGACAACTCCAATCGATATACAAAATTATCAGCCTCCTTCTTCGATCCAATCAATTGAACAACCGCATAGAACATCTGAGTCGACTGAGCAGGATCGTACTTTTCCTGTTTCTCCAGTACCAACATGAAATTGTAATCGAAGCAACTTTGCATCATAACCCAATCAACAGCACCCGGAAGATTGATATCAGTAGCCAAAAACACAATATCCTCTCCTTGAAGAGTTGTAATACTCTTATGAACTTTCTTCAAATGATCCATGACATCAGCCAGTGCTCCTTGCCATTTACAGCTTGCTCCAGGGCATGGGCAGGAATACGGGCGGTATTCACACAACTCCTCATGATCCATTTTGTCGATGTGATGGAAATTGAGAGGACATCCAGAGTTTGAGAATTTGCATGGAAAACGAACAGTGTTGGCGATCTTTTCAAGGCCCAGGTTGCGAACGGATGCTGAAATTAGTTGGTTTTTTAGAGGAAGGAAGAACTGAAAGACTTGAAAACTTTAAATTGCTTTTTAGAACTTTCCAGACCGCCTGGAACTCATGTTTGCAGGGGTTCAAGTTTTTAAGTGATTCTTCTCAACTCACCCTATATGCGCACTTTGCGCTGAATTATCTCGGCTCCCATGAAAGATATGCAAAGTTTGTCAACTGATGAAATATTTGTGATATCAGTTAACAGATTTCCGACATCTCTTATAGTAACCGAGATAATTGAGGTCAAAGTTCTAGTATTGGTACGGAACTATTACCTTTTTTGTCTCGTTTACAATTACAGGATCTTTGATAGGTAGGCTTTGGAGTAGCCACATTTTTAGGCATATTTCTGTTTAGAGGCATAATCGTCAGTGATTCGAAAACAATTCATCAGATTCGAAAACGAAAAAAGATGTGTGACTGATTTCGAAACTGACTCATATGACATTCAAATCTAATAAGCTGCCATTTGAACGGTCTCTCTCTCTCTCTCTTTGCCATTACTCTATAGATTTAGAGTATTTGCTCTGGCTATTACTTCAAAGATGATAATTCGAATTTCAAAAGTTTTGAATCAAAACTCACGAGTTGGTCCACGGCAAGTTGGGCAGCACTGAAGTTTTGGTCGGCAGTTCGAGCACACCAAATGGCCAGATGGGCATTGCATGTATGGTGGTAGCATGTATTCCAAACAAACTGGGCACTCGAAAACCGATAGAATTTCAGCACTGCTATCATCTGCACCGGCTCCGACGATTGGGATGTGTGGAGCGACGCTTTGCATGGCTTGAGCGACGGTTGGTGTCGAGTGGGTTGTATTACTCGGCGAGCTTCCTTGAATTCTGGCGAACGTCTTCCCTTGTTGTACGGTTCCCGAGGTTACTGTAACCGACGGTGCCATCACAGATGATGGCGATGATATTCGGGGTGTCATCACTTGACACTGACTCGGGATTGTCACCGATGGTGTGTTGCCTGCAAATTTGGAGTTATAGAAAGCAGATTAGCAGATAAGGGTGATTACGGTTGGTCCAAGCAATTAGAGACTCAATTAGTGAAATACTTGGTAGACAACATTTGGATCTCATGGAGATGGGGGTGGAAGAAAAGAGAAAGCTCCGGAGTGTTTTATAATCATGAAGAAAGCAAAAGAAGACAAAAAGAAGCAGCTCATGAGAGATCGGAACATACGGCGCGTGGTTCAAAAAACGGCGGAGGTGCAATAAAATTTACGGATACATATGTCGATTATGAGTCAAATATTTCTAGACAGCTACCTGCTCTTTCTAATCGGAGACACTGAGAAGCTAGATCATCTAGCTTCTCTGCGTCTCTTACTAGCCCTCGCTCCCTCCCCCTCACAGAAGGTCAACCTATACTTTTACTTTCAGCTAATTTACCTCGGTTCCTGTGAAAGATATCAAAAAGTAGTCAACTGACAAAATGTTTCTGATATTATAATAAACATTTTGTTAATTGACACTTCAGGATATCTGTTATAGGAACTGAGATAAATTGGCTCAAAGTGCAAGCATGAGCTTCTCCGAACAAAATCTGTCAAAATGGTCATTTGTAGTTCCTTAAAGTGGGAAACAAAAGAAAGCGATTTGCGTCCGCTTCGGCTCCTAATTGGTGTCGTTTAGTCAGTCAAATGTACATGTGGGGGTTTGGTGTATTCCGGATGAAAGGGTACCAAGAGAGAGCTGGGAGCTTAATGACTGCGGAGCACGCGGAGAATGGATTATGTATACCTTTTAGAAGGATCCAAGTGGTTTGTATGTCAATTTTAAATGAGAAGGGTCCCTAGGCTTTTAGGTTTCAAGTCTACATAAATATGAGAAAAATTAACTCACCATTTTGGTTATTAGACATCTCGTTGTCTCTTCCTCCTCCTCCAACAACCATGTTATTCAGACGATGGTGTTGAGACGCTGAGCTTCTCTGTGACGATGCTGAAGACGACGAGGTGACAACCGTCGGAATCTCGGGGCCAGCGTTCTCGTCCTCCTCGAAAATCAGCTGAGATCGTCGCAGCGATTCGATCACCTCCTGATAATCACCTGCACCGCCTCCTCCCTTTCGATTACTCATCAGCGACGACGCTGACGAAGCTGAGGGCACGCCAGATGATGGTGTTGGTGGTGCTGTTGAGGACGTTGAGGATGACGACGATGATAGCGGATGGTTGTTTGTAGATTGATGCCGTCGTCTTCCCGTCGTCTCTGGAAATAAATGGTTATTGATTAATGTTGAGGGTTGTAGATGGAACGAGTAACGAAGGGGAAGCATGAAATAAGGAATTGGACAATGAGACAGGAGGAAAAGGTTGGAAAGATCGCATTTTCAGAGAACCATGGATAGGATGTTTAATAGCGAACGAAGCAACGATAAGACATAGGAAAAAGAAGAAGGCAGGGGTAGTTGTGACGTGGCAAGGTAGGAGGGGCTAATTGGTCTTTTTTGTCAGTCATAAATGGGTGAGGGCAGCTGCCCAGCAGGTATCATAGAGAACAAAAATTTTCTGCATACTAAGAATCGGTATCTAACCTACAGTACCATTTTTAGGAAGTTTTGGCATTTGGTTGCTTTCAAGCAATGCATCTCATGTCGCTGGTCCGCTTTCCAAAAATGGGTAGCTGACCTACTGTACCAGACAAAAGATATTCCAGTTGGATGCATTATTACGAAAAAGTTGTCAACTACGAAATCGAAGCTCTATATTTTTGTTCAGTGGGGTTTAAATTTTTTAGCCTGATACAATAAAATTTAATGTAGTTTAAAAAAGCAGAACTTGGTCAAAAGTTAGGAAAACCGGATGATCGGCGGCTCAAAAACGGACGAAACGCAATTTCAGTAAAACGGGAAGTTGGTAAATTTATTTAAAAGTTTGTTCTGTCCTGTATATAATAATTTTGCTAATAAAAGTGATAAATAACACAATTAAATATGTATCTACCACTATTCGGACGTATTCAGTTTGAAATTGTTAAAAACGGACGATGAGCGGCTCACGCTGTCGGACCAATATGACAGGAAAAGACAGGGTAAGAGAATGAAAAAAAATCAATTAAAGAGAGCAATTAGGTCGGTTTACTCAAAGAAAAATGGTTTCTGACATGATGTGCTAATTACCAGCCAGTGACATAAATCTGATAGGTACTGAAGAACTAAATTTAACTTTTTCAATTGTTTTGTATATCTAAATTGAGGGTTTAGTACCCCTTGTGCCCCAGGAACTTCAAAATCGTTGTACAGGTGGTCCACAAAAAGTTAACTATTTGAAACGGATGATTGGCGGCTCAAAAACGGACGAAATGCAATTTCATCAAAATCAAGAAACCAGAACTAATTGAAAATTATTGTTGATCATTTGTAAACTACAATGGGGAAAAATCAGGAATCGAACAAAAAAAGGAAATCGTAAAGCAATCAAATGGCTATTTTGGGAGAAGGTCTTTTGTTACAGAACTACATGGCCAAGAAAACCAATAAGTGAAAAACTAGTCCATTATCTTATCAATAGATTTACAAGGGTTGTGGGAGTCAGGTGCTGTTTATCATAGTGAATAAAACGTTTTTATGATCAGCAATTGACAAAATATGAACTAAAAACAAGAAAAAAGGAAGTGATTCTGGAAAAAAGCGTCCAATCGATTCTAAATCAGATGGGAGGGATACCCAGTAAAAGCGGGCATGATATATTACACTTTTTCTATCTTCTTTTTCTTTTTCTTCACCTGGTTTTTGTTTTTTTGAAAGAATAAGAAAAAAGGTTCAAATGGAACTTGTATATAACAAATTGAAAGATATCCGAGTATTATAATTTGCATAAAGTGAGTGAAAAGTGTGGAAGAAAAGAGAGAGAGAAAAAGAAGAAAATATGAAATAAAACGCGTTTCGAACGGTGAGAGACTGTATCTAACGGAGAGGATTAGAGAAATGCTAGAGAGTCATCTTCGCCTCCTTCTAACAACGAATGACTGGGTTTGCATTGGGAGAGAGAGTTTGAGACATTATGGATATGAGAGAGACTGCAGAGGGAGAAAGAGAAAATTAGAGAGTGTGGGTCGGGGAAGAGAGTGTCTCCCAGCTGACATGGCGACCACGAATGAGAACGAAGAGAAGAATCAAATCGATTGAGATGGAGAGAGAGAGAGAAAGGGGGGGGGCAGAATGAGATGAACGGATAAGAGAATAAGTTAGCGGATATGGTAGTCAAAATATATGATAAACGCACAAAAGATTGAAAAAAAGAAAAAAAACGATTGGGCCAACATTAAAATGATGAACAGAAGCATTCTATTGGGACCTTGGAATCCTTAGTCTGGGAATTGCGGAAATTCGAAAATCCGAAAATCCGAGAATCCAAAAAACCGGAAATCCCAAAAACTCTAGAAACTTCGTACAAGACAGGGATGATGAACAAAGGGAAAAACTCAGAACTCTGAATTCCAAAGTTTCTAGAACTCGAAATCTAAAAATCTAGAAAATCTAAAAATCTAAAATCCAAAAATCTGAAAATCGGAAGCTTCAAATCTAGGATATAGAAGTTATAAAACATTGAATCTTTGGATTTTAGAATTACAACCGGAGAGTTCGAGATTTTCAACTTTTCAGAATGCCCGATTCTAAGATTCTAGGAATCTGAGATTCTGAAATGCTGAGATTCTGAGATTCTGAGATTCTAGAATTTCAGAATTTCGAAATTTCAGAGTCCAGAATCATCTCCAACCAACCTGTATTTCTTCTCTTGACCTCTGTATTCGCCCGTCTCCTACCATTCTGATCGATCAGAGGAACTCTGTTGTGACTTAAAATAAATGATGATGACATACTCTCCAGACCAGGTACGGAAATGAACATTTCAATAATTTCCTCCTCATAAACAACCGGTTTCTTTTATACTATTTTTTATTGTCAACTGATGATTTTCGTAAAAATTTCACTTTCCGGGGGTTGAGACGGTGTCTAAGGAGAACATGGTCATACATTTCAAAAATCATGTGAACATTTCAACAAAAATTGATTAGAAGAATCAGCTGGTGTTATCAGGTGCTCATGCTCTTTAGAGACAAAGGGGGTCAATTATCAGAATAATAGAAATGACGTGTTTTTGAAGGAAAAACATAAATATTTGGAGAAACACTGTTCTGGGACAAGAAATGCTTTTTGATTCTAGGGAAAAATTATGTTTTGCAAAAAAAGATAACCCTATAAAATCCTATAAAAATAGTAACATGCCTTATTTTCTCTAAGCAAAGCCTACCGTATTCTTGTAATTCGAGCTCAATTATCTTGGTTCTTTTGCAAGATATCAGAAGTTTGTCAATTAATAAAATGTTTATCATATTAAAACCAACATTTTATCAGTTGTTATAGTAAGGTCTCATGGAAAGCAAGATAATTGAGCTCAAAGTTGAAAGTTAGGGGGTGCTCCTAATAGATGCGCACCTCATACGTACAGGTTGAGCTCAATTATTTCAGTTCTTATGAGAGATATCGAAATGTTGTCAACTGATAAAATGTTTATCATATTGTCGCCTATATTTAATCAGTTGACAAATTTTTGATATCTTTCATAGGAACCGAGATAACTGAGCTCAATGTGCACTGGGCATAGTTGGAAACCGGTTCTTCTTATAAGAATGGTATATAGTGAAAAAGAAGAACACAAACTTTTTTTGTATACAAATACACAAATGTTTTATACAATTGTGTGTTAAAACAATCGGGAAAAAAGACAAAACGTGAGAAGAGCACTATGAACATGAGTCAGAGACGGAAATGAAAAAAAAATGATTTGATTGAAAATTGAAAAATTTTGGCAAATGATGATGAAGACATTTCAGGGTGGAAACTGAAATTTTAGGAAAATTTTGAGATTCAAAATTTAAAATACTTTAAAAGATTTTTAGTTTTTGGAATTCTGAGGTTCAATTAGAATCCTAGAATCCTAGAATCTTAGAATCTTAGAATCTTAGAATCAGAGAATCTCAGAATCTGAGAATCTCAGAACCTTAGAATCTTAGAATCTGAGGATCGCAGAATCTCAGAATCTCAGAATCTCAGAATCTCGAAATCTCAGAATCTCAGAACTCAGAATCTCAGAATCTCAGAATCCCAGAATCTCAGAATCTCAGAATCTCGAAATCTCAGAATCTCAGAATCTCAGAATCTCAGAATACCAGAATCTCAGAATCTCAGAATCTCAGAATCTCAGAACTCAGAATCTCAGAATCCCAGAATCTCAGAATCTCAGAATCTCGAAATCTCAGAATCCCAGAATCTCAGAATCTCAGAATCTCGAAATCTCAGAATCTCAGAATCTCAGAATCTCAAAATCTCAGAATCTCAGAAACTAAGAATCTCAGAATCTCAGAATCTCAGAATCTCAGAATCTCAGAATCTTAGGTTTTTAGGATTTAAGAATCTCCAAATCTCAGAACCTCAATAACGAATCCCTATTTGTTTCATCATCATTGAATTCTATCTTCTTCTTCTGGAAAAAAGAAGAAAAATAAACCGAGTCACATTTTGTGTCCCCCATGAACACAACTTTTTGTGCTAGTCTGTGTCCAATCGGACTGCAAACACAAGTACTATGGCACCATATATAAAAGGGCAACGTGCTGCCACGTGGTAACCTAGAAAATCTACAAACGGAAAACCGATACGTGTCTCCTGAGCAGCACCGGGTTTGCACAGCAGATTGTCTACGTTCCGTCGTCTGCGTCTCTGTGATTTGTGTACTCTCTCACGTCGCCGAGAATTTTGTTGCGGTGAGTTTTTTGTGAAAAGGAAACTGGAGGAGCCGAGAAAAGGTGTTTAACAATGAATGGGACGAGTTTCCGAATAGGTAGATTGTGTCGATTAATTTCATGTTTTGGATTAGGTGAGGTGAGTAATTGGTTTGGTTTAATGAGCTAATTAAAGCACCGGGCCCATATCATTTTCAGTAGTCTGCGGCTCAACGGTCAAGTTTCCGATCACTTTGAAAATTTTGTAGTTTGTAAAACAGACCTAGATGGAAAACTTAGCATTGACAGAATTTTTGAAAATTCCTAGTTTTTGAGCTATTTTCCGATTTCTGAAAGGCAACTGCCTTTTCCCGTTTTCAGTACAAAAAGGGGCGTTTAGTAGAAATCGGCAAATACCTAGCTGAAAAACTGGAAAATTTTCAAAATTTCTGTGAATGCAAAGTTTTTAAACTAGGCCTGTTTTATACCCTTCAAAAATTTCAAAAAGATCGGAAACATGATAGCCGAGCTCCAGACTCCTGAAAATCATCAGAATTACCAGAAAAATACGTTTTTGTATATCTTATTGACCGGTACTGTCATCCAGAAAGTAGGTCACTAAAAGGTATTTATCTGTTTTCCTTCCGGTCATAATTTCTTCTGCATACATAAGCAAAAAGTGCAAATGTGCTCCAATGAGAGAGTATTTCCCCCCTATATGTTTATTATGGGGTTATTCAGGGAGTCGGCAAAAAAGGAAAAAACTCCGCGAAAACTCGGAGAGTGTTCCAATCAAGCTGAAACTTTGGGGAAAACTGGAGAAAACTATAGAAAACATTTTGCCATAGT
>NC_013487.2:12862815-12864382 GCF_000004555.2 Caenorhabditis briggsae | reverse complement strand
GATATTTTGACCCCAAACTTTGGCAAAATGTTTTCTATAGTTTTCTCCAGTTTTCCCCAAAGTTTCAACCAGATTGGAACACTCTCCGAGTTTTCGCGGAGTTTTTTTTTCCTTTTTTGCCGACTCCCTGACTAACCCCATTAGGCACATTGAACTATTTTGCAACAAATTCCTCATAAGTTTGATCACTAGAAAAAATTTCAGCCAGATCTAATTAGACAATTAAGCATTAAAAATATTCTTCAGCTTATTTTCATATTTTGAAAATGGAAGTCCAGCTAATTCAAAATGCTCGAATTTAGTTTTTTCTCATATTTTGAACCCTACAAACCTATTTTCTAGCCTGACCAACTTAACACTGAACAGCTGCTGTTCTGAGAAATTTCTCTAGATCTCTGGTCGAAAAAATTGTGACCCTGACAAACAGAAAAACGGATAGAAGAAACTAGTCTTGACTTTGAAAAATGATGCGTCTCAAGCGTTATATTCTACTGACACTATTTTTGATAAATGTAGGTTAAGGTCCTTCACTTACGGGTAACAAAATTTTTCATAAAGGGGCTCCGCACTGTTAAGTTTGAGCTCGATTATCTCGGCTCCTATAAGAGCTATCAGTAATGTGTAAACTGATCAATTATTCATCATGATATAACCAATAGTTTATTAGTTGACAAATGTTTTACATCTCTCACAGGAACCGAGATAATTGAGTTCAAAGTTGATGGCTTAGGTGGGCTTCTAATTTTTTTCGAGCTCTGAAAGTAGAGCTCTATGTTCGACAATTTTTTATTACTAGAAAAACCCCTATGACCTACTTTCCCAAAACCGCAAAGCTAGAAGTCAAATGCCAAACTCCAAATGAAATAATTTCATTTCGCCTCATGTTTGACCTCATAAAATTGATGACTTGTCCTAATTTACCAACCAATTCACTAATAATCCGAAAACACATTGAAATGAAATGAAAACGAAAGCATATACATATGTACTTATTGTAGGTGGTTATGAGTGTTCCGACAACATCAAACAGAGAAAAAGAGGAAGAAGAAGCAGGAGGAGAATATGGAAATGAGGATGAGGGACCGTTTGCAAGACCGGTGAAGAACGGGAAAACGTAGGTTTGGGGTAGCAGGTGGAGCGGATTCATTCTGCTTTCAAATTATGGGGCTTCTATAGGTGGAGAAGTGGTAAACAAAATGGGTTATTGCATTTGAATAAGAGCTTTGTGGTTACCGTAAATGCTCTAATAGAACTACAAGTTTGAGCTCAATTATCTCTGTTCCTATAATAGTTATCAGAAATTTGTTAACTGAAAAATTGTAGGTGATATTATGATAGATAATTTATTAGTAAACTAATTTCCGATATCTTTCACTAGGGAACTATTTGGAGTCGTCTCCAAGTTACACTTCATGGCCTATATCATTAGAAAGCCCATAAAATTCTGATTCGGAATATGTTTTCTGTTTCTGCGAAACGGCAGGGAGCTTCGAGAAAATTAGGTCAAAAGATAATTTTGTGCTAGTTTAACCTGTTGATTTTGCATTGAAAGCCATCACGTCGATTT
>NC_013487.2:12857858-12862755 GCF_000004555.2 Caenorhabditis briggsae | reverse complement strand
TCGATTTTCAATGCAAAATCAACAGGTGTAACTAGCACTAAATTTTCTTGTGACCTAATTTTCTCGAAGCTCCCGCCGTTTCGCAAAAACAGAAAACATATTCCGAACCAGAATTTTACGGGCTTTCTAATGATATAAGTCATGAAGTGTAACTTGGAGACGACTCCAGACAGTTCCCTAGTCAGAGGAACTGAGATAATTAAGTTCGAAGTGCACGTAATGAGTTAGCTCCTGTTAGAGCGAGTCCACTTTGAATTTCGGAAAGCTACTGTAGATTTTGTTGGATAAGGCTGAAAATTTCCAGGCTTATTAAACAAAAATAGGGCTTCGATTTTGTAGTTGCAAACTTTTTTGAATAATTTCATCCAAGTTAGATATATCGCTTGAAATCGTATCAGTGCTATAGCTTCAAGTTTTGTCACTTGGTTGGTTTCAAGGTTTCAAGCTTTCGGACGAATTTTCCCAAAAAAAATTGTTAACTACAAGATTGAATTTCTGGTTTTGTTTAATACACTCTAAAATGTTTAGACTCATCCAGCAAATTCTACTATAGTCTTTAGACACCCAAAGATGGATATTTTGAACTAAAAATACCATAAACATTCCAATAGAAGGCAAGCCCTGACTTGCAACTTTGAGCTCATGTAACATTAATAATTTTGAAAAAACAGTACCGAAATCCTTGCAGATTCGCTAACCCTCCATCCTTCAAAAACTGGGGTGGAATTCCAGGTTTCTTCCAAATTCCAAAACTCCTTTTCAAAGAAACCAACTTGGAAAACGTCCCCACTGACCAGCGAATTCTTGATGTTGAAATTCCGGTCCACAACATCACCGCCTCAGACTTCCAAAGTAATTCCGATCTGTTTGCCACGTGGCTCGGACATGCTACAGTACTGGTCAGTCTAGAAGGCGTCAAGTTTATCACGGATCCAGTGTGGGCGGAACGAGCATCATTCACCAGTTTTGCTGGTCCAAAGAGATATCGACCACCTCCAATGGAATTAGAGGATCTGCCAGAGTTAGATTTCGCAGTGGTCTCCCATGATCATTACGATCATTTGGATGCAGAAGCAGTGAAGAAGATCACAGAGTAAGAATTCCTTTTTTTGAAGGTATATGATCATTTTGTTTGTAGTATGAATCCTGGAATCTATTGGTTTGTTCCAATGGGAATGAAAAGTTGAATGGAAGGACAGGGCATCGGAATCGACGGATCCTCATCGGTCACTGAACTCAATTGGGGAGAACATGGAACATTCGAGAAGAACGGAAAGGAATTCCAGATTTGGTGTTTGCCAGCACAGCACTGGGGCCAGCGTGGACCATTCGACCGTAACAGAAGACTCTGGTCCGGGTGGGCAGTAATTGGTGAGAATCGGCGATTCTACTATTCTGGAGACACCGGAAATTGTGATTCGGAATTCAAAAAGTTTGGAAAGAAGCTCGGGCCATTCGATTTGGCAGCTATTCCGATTGGAGCGTATGAGCCGAGATGGTTCATGAAATCACAGCATATTAATCCGGAAGAAGCGATCGGAGTTCATGAAATGATCCGATCGAAGAATAGTATTGGTATTCATTGGGGAACGTATCATATGGGATCGTATGAGGTGAGAGAGAGAACTGTTTTTCAATTGAAAAATACTGAAAAATGGATGAAAATCCAAATTTTCTGCATGATGAGAGCAACAGGAATGTTTGGAATGGCCCTTCCAAAAATTTTCTGAATATCCCAATTTTCGATTTTTGGAATTTCTAAAAAAAATTAATCTGTAAAGTTTTGGAATTTCGGAAAATTCCTAATTTTCGATGTTTAAGTTTTCGGAATTTCAGAATTTCCGATTTTAAACTTTTCGAAATTTCGGAACATATTCGGAAAACTCAGATTTAAAAAAAATGGAATTTCGGAAAATTCGGATTTCGAAAAACTTAGAAATTTCGGAATCACAGAAAATTCCAATTTTTAAAAATTCCGGAATTTCGGAATATTCCGATATTTAAAAATTGTTGAATTTTTTGAACATTCCAGTTTTACGATAAAATTTTCCACTTTTCCATCACAAAAGCTCGAAAAATTGACAAAAGAAAATTGGAGAACGAAAAAAATTTTTTAAGCAATTCCGCTCGAGACCCACAAGCAAACTTTTCGTCGTGCGCCTTTAAAATACCGTAATTCAAAAAAGCTCTAACTCCGAAAAAGCTTCGGAATTTTCGAAATTCCGGTCCGTACATTGTTGGAGCGCACTGAAAATCGATCATTTCAAATTTTCAGTACTATCTGGAGCCACGTGACAAGCTGAAAGAGCTAATGGACGCTCGCGAAGATCTCAAGGACACAAATTTTGTGACAATTGAAATGGGCCGCATTTGGGAGGCTCCGGATAAAAAGTGATTTGTGTTAAATGTTTATTTGGAAACAAAAAAGTCAATAAATTATGATCTATTCCTCTTTGACATCCACTGGCTCCAGCTTCGGCTTCTTCTGATCTTTC
Organism: Caenorhabditis briggsae; assembly: GCF_000004555.2. NCBI lineage: Eukaryota > Metazoa > Nematoda > Chromadorea > Rhabditida > Rhabditidae > Caenorhabditis > Caenorhabditis briggsae. The sequence goes on along the minus strand of NC_013487.2, from coordinate 12,860,260 downwards.
TTATCCTTATCATCCTCCTCTTTCTCTTTTTGCCTTTTCAACAGCGTCTCATAGTATGACTCCTTGGGTACCTCCTTCTTTTTCTTCTCCGCTTTCTCGGCATCCTCCACCATATCCCTAGTCGGTGGGCACATCACATCAGCTCTCAACTCATCCATCACTTTCTGATCTTCATCGTCCTCTGATCCTTCTGGATCCTTAGAAGCATCCTTATCATACTTTTGTACAAGCTCATCCACGTCTTCTTCTTTATCCACACCACCATCTGGAGAATGAATCCCAATCCCTGTCAGAACTTTCGGTGGATGAATATTCCTTTTGACTGCCAGTTCAATTCCTTTTTCCACAATCGATTGATTCAGAAGCTCGATATACTTCGTCAGACGTCGACTACTGAATCCTTCCTCTCCAACCAATTTCGCTGCGAGACCCTTTGTCAACTCGTATCGAATCTCCTTCGCATCCAAAATCACCGATCTACAATCTTCGGATTTTCGGAATTTCAGCTCCAGAAAATCGTCAACAATCAAAAGTGTCCAATCCTCTTCAATAACGATTTTCTGAGCAACAAGCAGTGAGTAAACTGCTGGAACCGGCATCACATTACAGATATAAGGCTTTGTGGTTTCTAGAAGTAAACTGTAGAATGGGATTTGATGTAGCTGGGAGAATCCTTCGGACGATTGACGAGGATCGATGGATTCCGGATGGTACTGAGCAATCGAGGAGTTGGGATGGATTTGAGTGAAGGGTTTCAGGCGAGTGTGGGCGTACATTTCCTGGCCGTACTGGAAAAAATTGTATAGTGGCCTAACTTTTGCAAGTTGAGTTTTTAGTGAATGGCCTAGAAATGGGCTGATATTCACATGTCACGTTTTCTAGGCCATTTTAACATGGTGGCCGAAGTTTTCTAGGCCACTATGGGAAATGGCCTACTAAAATCGAAGCTTACCCCATACTTATTAACCGGATCCAGAATTGAAAAGTTCGGATACAATCCAGCTGCTATGATCACCCTGACCACTTCTGCCGTTCTCCTGGAGATTTTATGTGATTTTCGAATCGTTTCCACGTCACGCTGTTTGTGACTCAGTAGAAATTCGACTGTCTTCACATCAGCTTTCAATGGATCCATCTCCGCTTCCAGGTCTTCTTCCTCTTTGTCTTCTAGAATCTTGTCAAAGTGCTTGTTGGCGTTGAGCACTTTTTGACGGCGATCGTTGTTTCTGAAGAGTACAAATATTCTTAGGTTACTGTAGATGTCGTTGCGGGACCATCACTTACCTCTGACTTCTCTTCAAATCGAACAACTTCCGTTTCTCTCCCTGATCAATTCTCCTCTGCCTCGAATCGTCTTCACCTGTCTCCGCAGCCGACGCCTTCTCAACCAACCCAGCGTCCTCTAGAATCTGTCGATACTGATTCCGAAGCTTACTAATCTCATACAACCGATGCTCATCAATCCCATTCTCCATCGTCCATCGCCTAGCACTTCCTTCATAGGCTTTCTGGAGTACCCATTCTCGAAAAACAGCGATTAGCGTGAATGGATCGCCCATTGAGCTAGTCAGCGATGCTCGCCGTTCAACAATTTCCAGCTCTCGATAGGATCGATTTGTGAATGGAGATTGAACGGAAAGGCCAGCTGCTACAGTAAGCATAACCTCTATCTCATCCACCACACATCCATAAACCAACATCTTTGCGATCGGAACGTCTACCGGAAGCTTTGAAACCATATTTCCCAGCGCTGTCAGCGTCAGAATATCCCTGTCAGATCTTAAGACTCGTTGGAATTTCAGAATCTCCAATCCCTCATTTAGCACGTCTTCAGAAGGCTTCTCAATGAATGGGAACGTTCGAGGGTCCACTGGAAAAATGAAAGTCTTATATTTATAGACTGCAAAAATCTTATAAAATCTTACATCCCAAATTCAGACTAATCATCTTTAGAGACATTTCCTGAAGCGATACTCGATTGATTTCCGATTGTGTAAAGTCTTCCATTTTCTCAAATTGCTCCTGGGAATACAGCCGATAGCAGATCCCTGGTCCCGTACGTCCGGCACGTCCTTTTCGTTGATTTGCTGATGCTTTGCTGACCCAGAACTCTGTGAGTTTCTGGGTCCCAGTGCCCGGTTCGTGTTTGATCAAATTCACTTTTCCCGATTCGATTACAAATCTGATTCCATCTATTGTCACTGATGTTTCAGCGACGTTTGTGGATAGAATACACTTTCGAACCCCCGTCGGAGCTTGATCAAATACCTTGTCTTGTTCTTCGACCGACAGCGTACTGTGGAGCATCAGAATGATCCATCCCTTGGTTTGCTCGGCGTAGTTCTGGAAAATCGTTTTTAGGTGATTTTCGAGTTTATTTACTGTCTATTCAATAAAACGTG
>NC_013487.2:12852793-12857428 GCF_000004555.2 Caenorhabditis briggsae | reverse complement strand
CCCTGACTCCGCCCAATTTTCTCCGGAAACTTTTTCTCCGGAATTTGAGGGGTCTCAATTGTGCACAAAATCTCGGAACATGGAAAATGAAAGAAAAAAACCGCGAATTTTGTATAGAAATTATGTAGATTTCTCTATTTTTATGTGATCCTACAAGATTTTTTTCACAAAATAAAGCAAAAACCCCACTTTCAAATGCTCAGCCACCATTGAAATCTCAGCGACTCCATTCAAAAAAATCAGCGCATCGCCCCTCTGTGTGCTCGGAAACTGCTTATCAATCAACTCCAAAATCCGTAAATACGGCTCCGGATCGATTTTATGAGTCTTTTTCTCAGATTGCTCAATGAATTGCTTGATTGGATGCCATCGAACATCGATTGGGAATAGTCTTCCGGGCACTTGAACCACAGGGGCTCCTTCGAAATATCCTTTGAACAGGTCTAAATTAATCGTGGCAGACATCAAAATCAATTTCAAATCTTCTCGTTTTGAACATAAATCTCGGAGAAGTCCGATTAAAAGATCAGAAGTCAGATGACGTTCATGAACCTCGTCGAGGATTATTACGTTGTATTTTTCCAGAAGAGAGTCTTTTTCCATTTGGCGGAGCAGCAAACCCTCGGTGAGGAAGAGTAGTTTCGTTCGCTGAGATTTTGTAGTCTCAAATCTGAAAATTCAATAAATAAATATTTTTTTTAATTTTGGGAAACTCACCGAATCTGAAAAGCCACCTCACTCCCATACTGATTCAGAGTTTCGTAGGCTACTCGCCGAGCCAGTGCTGTACACGCAATCCGTCTAGGTTGGGTACAAGCTACACCCGTATAGCCAGCTTGCAGAAGGTACTGCGGTACTTGAGTCGATTTTCCGCATCCTGTGTCTCCAGCCACAATTAGTACTTGGTTCTGGAATTGTTTTAAATATATTTTTTTTCAAAATAAAAGCCTTACTGTCTTTAACAACTCCACTATTTCAGTGGCTCTCTCTGCAATTGGTAGCTCTTTCTGAAGTTTTCTGAGCTTCTGAAGTTTTTGAAACTTCTGGTGTTGATTGAATTGCAGTGCCACGTAATGAGCATATTCGAAATGTCTGTAGAGCCAGGGATTGATATGGTTCAGCGGTGTTGGTACGATTCCTAGATGTTCTCCTTTGAATCGAAGCCTGTTCAATCCTCCAGTATCTTGTGGAATACCAAATCATCGAATTTCACTCTTTTCAAGTCGAAGTGATCGTTGGTTTCTCCTTTTAGCTCTCTAAACTTGATAAACTAGTGTGAAATTCACTTTTGTTGTCTTCATTCACCTAAAAAATCGACTGAAATAGCTCTCAATAGATTTCCTTTTCGTTTCTATCAATTCTTGCGCCGCTGTCTTGATTCCTCCCCGGTTTCCTGAATTTCCAACATTTTTCAATATTTATTTTGTTCAGTTTCTTTTCAACCATCTCTGCTTGTCCCCGGCTCATCTGGCAAAAAATGTCTGAAGAGTGCGCCTCGGTGCTTTTCATACTCCTCTTGTGTCAATTTATACATTTTCGGAACCTAGAACATGTATTTTTTGGAAACAAAATATTTATTTGCGAAAAAAAACATATATTTTCTACTAGGTCTGCAAATACCGCCACCCAAACTTGCGGACTTTTTGGAAAGTGTTGCGAAATAGTGCACTATGAGTGGGCGGTGTTTGCGGTAAACTGAGATTTTCAAAACAATATTGTTTTATTTTTTGATGCAAATTTCAGTTTTTCCGGTTGTTTTTACCATATTTTCAATTATTTCAACATGAATTTCATGCTAGAAAGCGATCCTTCAGGAAAAACAACGAAAAAGGGAATCTGAAGGTCCCAAATTAATAATAAACTAATTTGTTGATTGTTTCGTCTTTGAAAGCGCTTTCTTTGTTATCAAATTCATATAATACGGAATTTGTTCAACTTTGTTTCATGAGTCCACCCACTGTAATAATAATAATAATAATATATTTATTTGCAATGCATGGGGGGAAATCGATAGATAATTTGGCAAGAAATGGGACCTGTACAAATAAAAAAGTAAAATGACCAGGCGGGCCGACTAGAGTCCTGTAGGCCAAGTGGGACTGCTTGCATTGCAATATGCAGCAACTGTGAATGGGACTGCTTGCATTGCAATATGCAGCAACTGTGAATTCTATAAATCTCATAAACCAATTTTTGACATGAATCCCTTTTTTCACTCCTCCTCACCAGTCATAATTCAAAAAAACTATTTATTTTCGTGTTATGTATTCCGATATGTTTTGTTTTTTCGTTATTGTTTCCGCTCCCTGGCGGCTAGAAACGAACGGCGCGTCTCGTGGTTTTCGCTGCGCCGTCTCCTCCTCCTCGCGCTCATCAAAACAAGCTAGCCGAACCAATCTATTGATTTTGAGTGTCGTTGCGTGTTTTGTTAGCTTCTCCTCCTCCATTTTTCCGTTCAAATAGCAAACACCCTACAAATTCTTTTCTTCCAGATGGACCTCAGCGAACGCGAAGACCAAACCAGCGATCCGGACGAGGACGATAATGAATGCAAAGTAAGTTATTCCAGAAAATCCGGCATTTTTAAATTCCAATTTCAGAAAGTATCTAAGAAAATCGCCAATGTAACACTGGAATCGGATTCTCTACCCGAATCTCCACAGACCGCTGAAGATCGAGCGGTTCGAAGAAAGAAGCGAACGAAGAAGAAGGGACAGCAAATGGATGTGGATCCAACGCCAAGAAATAAAGCAGAAAGTGAGAATCAAGCTCTAAAGCCAAAAAAGTATACGAATATTTCAGAATACATGGATTGTGATGGTTTCGAGTCGCACATCTCTTCTAGCGACGAATCGGCTTCTGAAGATAACAAAGGACAGGAAGCAGATGATGAGCAGAGTGACTGGGTTGGAGACGTTGGCGAGGCCAGCGATACGACACCAACACACAGTCCACCGTTCCAACCGCCACTCGATCGAAAGTTGCATGCCCGACGATCGCAGAATGCTCATCAGACGTCTAGTATGCAGAAGAAAATTGAAAAGTGGGTCCTAACTGTACTTTATTTTGAAAAATCGCGACCAAAAACACCCCAAAGTTAGGTTAAAATTACGAATATTTCGAGTCAATTGGGGCGGTGTCGCTCATTTTTTGCGTACTTTTGACTACCGTAACTCGCCAAAAAAGTTTGTTGTTTTATTTTTTACAATTTTTCCAGATTCGCTCGTGAAGGCGGCCGCGGCGAGCTCGTCCTTGAAACTCGATTCCGTGATCGTGCTTCGAGCTCTCTTCTCCAACGCTACCTGTACAAATACCACTTGGAAGTGGTCCGACGCCATCGTGGATCCATCACTCTTCGAAAGAAATTCGAAACTCCCAGCACGTCGACTGCTCGCTAATTTAATACCTTTTTATCTTTTCATCATGCCCACCACCTAACCTTTTGGGTTTTCAAACGTCCCGATGTACATAACCTGTAAATTCCATAATTTCCACCCTTCATGATCCTCTCCTGTAACTATTAACTGCACATGAATGATTCAATCTTTTTTTTAAATTTTTCATTCTATCCTCAAATTGTTTTTGTTAATTTCAGCTTTTTTGATATCTTCTAGTTAGCCTTTTTTCACATTGAATACTCCTTATCTTCAGATCATTTTATGGGAAACAGAGACGGAAATCAAGTGGAGGCCGATTTTGCTCGTCTAGGAGTGAGAATGTAGGTGAAAGTATTTGTATAGAAAGAAATGCCAGCCGGGCAAATTTGCAGCGAGTTACCTGATAAGAGAGTCTTCTCGATCGATCAATTCGAACTGTTCGTCAACGAGGCGATTCGCGAGATTTTCGGTAGCTGCGGACCGATTGTGAAGGTAAGAAAGTGCCGATTTTGTTGATATTTGAATAAAGATTTCTTGGTTTTGTCTTTTTGTACTGAATTTTGTGTGAATCTTTGTAATATTTATGTTTTTGGCCGTCTAATTGGAGCAAAAAGTAAGTCAATATTGATTCGGTTCGCATTTTGTAGCGTGTTTTTTTTTGTAGCCTTTTTTTGTAGCCTAAATTGTGAGCAGTTTTTTAGGGGGGACGGCGAATTCGCTGTTTTGTGTGTGCTTTCATGCGCGCTCTGTTGCAGGAAGCGTTCCAATTTGGGACAGTTCGACTCCTTACCAGTTCGAACTTGTAACAGTTCGATTCTGTCCGCGTTCTGTTCTGGTACGTGTGCAAAGGACTGTTCTGAATTGAATCAGTTCGATTTTAGGTCTGTTCGAATTTGAAAACGTTCGAATTCGTCGTACCCCCGTTTTTTATGCAAGATGTCATGAGAAAATCCGCGCGCTGCTTGTAAGTTAGGCTCCATCCACTTTTAGCGGAATTTGAGGAGTCTCAAAAATTGTTGCTCGTTTGCCACATACTTGCTAAACCTCGGCCCGGCCCGGGTCAGCCCTGGCCCGGCTTGAGAAAAATTATCCCGGCCCGGGTTCCGAAAAATTAAAAATTTTTTCTGTTAATTTTTGATAATACATTTTTGTCAAAATAATAATTAACCCTGAAAACAAAGAAATTTTGATAAAAAGTCCCAAAAAATCCAATTTTCTCTCAAAAAATGACTCATAAAAATTTTTGCCTCAAGACACC
>NC_013487.2:12851739-12852263 GCF_000004555.2 Caenorhabditis briggsae | reverse complement strand
AGCTATGAATGATTACAATTCGAGCTCGGTACCCGAAATTGTTCAATTTTTAGAAAGCACGAATTTCCATACATGAGCGAATTTGGGAAATTTGAGCGGTTTTTCGAGTTTCAAACTGCATAATTGTTTAATTTTCAGCTCGAATTTTGAAGCCATTGCTTCCCGGTATCGGTTGGCGAGCTAAAAAACGCACTTTTGCGACCTAAAAAACTCAATTTTCGCCTAAAATCGCTCATGTATGCGATTATTTATCCATAAAGTCGACCTTCAATTCTTGAAATCTTGAAATTCTATTTATCTTATCAAACTCCTTATATTATTCTTGTGCAAAAAATTGGAGTTGTGGCCGAATTTTCACACAAGTTAGGCCACCGTATTTCAAGGAGAATTTTCGAAAACACAGCCGGCAAACGAGTGCTACCGTAACCCAACAATAAATATTTTCGCAAAATGTCTGTCTTATTTTTTTCCTTTTTGTCGATTTTTTCGCGGATCTGGGCGGTTTTCCCCCCATGGNNNCACCT
>NC_013487.2:12822102-12851729 GCF_000004555.2 Caenorhabditis briggsae | reverse complement strand
TTTCGAAGATATTTATAGTTGGGTTACGGTAGCACTCGTTTGCCGGCTGTGTTTTCGAAAATTCTCCTTGAAATACGGTGGCCTAACTTGTGTGAAAATTCGGCCACAACTCCAATTTTTTGCACAAGAATAATATTCCTATTTCCAGTCTGCAAAATTCCAGATCTCTGAATACGACGCCAGTCTGCGTCGTGGATCCGTCGTCGCCCCCGGCAACGAAATTCAACAAGTGTGGGCGGCGCTCTCGGCGAAAGGCCAATTCCAAGGACAACGTATCGCCGCACATCTTCATACTGTGACACAGTTTCTTTTAAAAAGTCGATGAAATTCAAATTTTTCAGTTAACCGAAACCCCGGCCACGTCGATCTTCTAAGATGTCTCTCGCCTGGCTAGTGCTCTTCCCAGTCGCCGCGTTCGTTATCTTCCTCGTCGTCGTTCTTTTCATCTTCTTCTCTATCCCATCTCGTCGCGACTTCCCGTTCTTCCGTCGCCATGCAATTGTCACCGGTGGATCCAAAGGAATCGGATACCAATTGGCTGTTGGACTGATTGAAAGGGGATGTCATGTGACGATTGTGGCGAGAAATGTTAAGGATCTCCAGGTTATTATCTAATAGTATTTGCTCTCTCTAACTATTGAAATTTTCAGAAAGCCTGTGAAGAACTTCAAATTCTGGCTGATCAGCGCGGACAACAACAAAAAGTTCAATGGAAATCTATCGACATGACCGCAGACTACGATGTTATCAAGGCGGCATTCGATGAATGTGCTAAGGAACTCGGTCCCATTGATATCCTCATCAACAACGCTGGTCACAGTGTCCAAGCCCCATTCTGTGATCTTCCAGCCACGGATTTCGAGAAACAAATGAGAGTCAACTATCTGAGTGCTGTCTATGCCACTCGTGCTGTTGTCGACGACATGAAGGCCAGAAAAACCGGACATATTTCATTCGTTTCGTCGGCTGCCGGACAGTTTGCCATCTTTGGATACTCGGCGTACTCGCCAACCAAATTCGCACTCCGTGGATTCGCTGACACTCTTCATATGGAGCTGTTACCGTATAAGGTCAATGTGGCAGTGTTGTATCCACCCAATACGGATACCGAGGGATTCAAGGTATGGTTTTTAGGAATAGGGGAACTTCTATAGGAAATTCGTCAAATTTTTATTGCTTGATTTTGTGCAGAAAATAGAAAAAATTATATTGGAAAAATTCGGAAAATTCTCGGTTTTTCAACCAAATATTCGAAATTTTTAGAACTTTTCAGGTTTTTCATCCATATTCGAAGATTCTTTCCCGTTTTTTTCCGGTTTTCTTTATGAAAATTGACGGGATGATATTCGGGAAGATTACTGTAGATTACTGTAGAAGCTAGTAGCTTTTTTGCAAACACAATCACGTCAATATGCAGAAAAAATGGCAATTTTTCTTGGCAAAAAACAACAAGGAAATTTCTACAGTAATCTACAGTAATCTAAAAAAATAATCCACAAAACTTGAAAATTTTCGACAACAAAAAAAAATGATTTTTCAGCTGGAACTCGAAACGATGCCAGAAGAAACCAAACTGATGAGCGACGCCGCAGGCCTCTTCACACCGAAACACGTCGCCGAAGCTCATCTGAAAGACATCGCTGACGGAAACTACACTACTACCATCGGCCTGGATGGGTGGATGCTTGGATGTCTGACTGCTGGAGCGTGTCCTGAAAAGTCTCTATTTCGTGCGTTGACCCAATCCGCTCTCGCTGGAGTCTTCCGCGCTATCACTCTAGTTTATCTTGGATATTTCAATGGAATCACGAAGAAGTGCTACAGAAGACGTTTGGCGTGGACCGAGGAGCCGAAAGAGGAAGAAGAGAAGAGGGAGTAGAGGAAGAAACTGTTAATTTTTATTTTATTTGTGTGTTGTTTTTATTTATTTTTCCCCCTTCAATGATCAATTGTTCATCTAGATTTTATTCAGAAAAATTCAATTTTTTATCACTTTAAGACAATTATGACTTTAACAACAAATTAAAACTCGTAAATTACAGTAACCCGAAACAATAGAGACTGACTAAATTCACTAATTATACAATAGCAATTGCCGAGTGCCTCTTCATGAAGGCACGTGGCATGAACGCTGCTCGATCGTCGTCCGACGACTGATTATTAGCCGACACCCACATCAGAGCCATCCATGGGTTATCCAGCTTTTCTTGGGTCCGGCGGCGTTCGGTTAATTGTTTTACTTCCTGGAAAAATAACTTTTCTTGATTTTCAGAGTGTTTTTTTTTCAGATTTTTGCAGATAAAAGAAAAATTTAGACACTAAAAATTGGGAATTTTTGAGTTTTTTTAAAGAAAAATTTCAGTTTTTTTGCAAATATTTCAGAGAAAAATTGGATTTTTCTCAATTTTCTTGCGAAATTTTTAGACATTTTTAGGTTTTTCATCCATATTCGAAGATTCTCATTCCGTTTTTTTCGGTTTTAATTGTCTGAAAATTGACGGGACAATATTCGTGAAGATTACTGTAGTTTTTTGCCAACAGAAATTGCTTTTTTGTCTGCATTTTGAGTGATTGTGTTTGCAGGAATAAAACTACAGTAATCTACAGTAATCTTCACGAACACCCTCCACCCTCATCTAGTTGCAGACAAAAAACTCGGAAAATGAAAGAACAACTTTGAGAATAGCTGAATAAACTAAAAGGTCTAAAAATTTAGCAGGAAAATCAAGAAAATCTCTTGAGAATTTGAGAAAAACCGAGAAATTTCCCCGAAAATGTCCAATTTTTAGTTTCTAAATTGTTTTTTTTTCAAATTTTTTGCTCACTTTTCATGTGAATCTACAAGATTTTCTGCTTAAAAACCTCTAAAATCTCACCTTCTTTTCCCTCTCCCCACATAACATAATTCGAAACTGTGTTCGAATTTCCGAATTACTACAAATGTGGGCGGGGCATCGAATCGCATTTCCTACTACTGTAAGTAATGCGGCAGAATCGGTCGCCAATCGATTGAGATCCGGATGGTGGACATGGAGATAATCTGGAAAATCCATTCTTGGGAAATGGGCAAATACAGTAGCATGAGATTTGAGTATTGTCAATTCAAAAAAATAGCACCGGTGAACACACAAACAAACAAGTAAACAAGGGGGCGGAGCGATCCGCCCCTTTTCGCAAAGGCGCCGCGCAGTTTTTCGGCGGTATTTTAGCGTCGCCGTTTTTCGGTAATTTTTCACCGAATTTCTTCCGAATTCAAGGAAATTCGTCGATTTTGTGAAGGAATATATAACTTTGTTTGGATAAAAACTGAGAAACACAATTGAGAAACAATATTCTTCGATTCAGGGTAAAAATGAAAAGATCAAGACCAGGTGACGTATCGAAGGAGACAATGATGGAAAGAAGAGGTAGAAAAGCTTTGATATCATATAAATAAATAAATTACCACTGCAAACTTTTTGTTTAGTCTGAAGTTTCCAAGTGTTTATCTTGAAGATATCTTTTGAAGCCAAGCCAGAACCTGAAAAACTCGATCAGAGAAGTATTTAGAGTTATTTGTCGACTAACCGCAGATTATTCATCACTTCTTCATAGTTGTGATACAAGAAGACGATTTTTCATGTTAGATCATAGATTAATCAGAAGAAAATCGATGAATTTCCTTGAATTCGGAAAAAATTCGGTGAAAAATTACCGAAAAACGGCGACGCTAAAATACCGCCGAAAAACTGCGCGGCGCCTTTGCGAAAAGGGGCGGATCGCTCCGCCCCCTTGTTTACTTGTTTGTTTGTGTGTTCACCGGTGCTATTTTTTTGAATTGACAATAACAAGTTGTACAGGGCTCAAATTTGAATCACGACGCCATTCATCTTTGGGCAATCATAACAATACCTAGACTTGAGGAATAGTTTTGAAAGTTTCAGTAGCTTCTCTACCAAATTTCGTGCTTCCAAGATACTTATGTCTAAAGAAATACCCTTTTTTTATCAGTCCAATAACTCACCTGGATTAAAGTAATCAGTGATAATCAAAATCAAGCTCAACAAATTTGATATGAGGTATGCCGAAATGATAACGATAAGTGTCCGTGTCGCACTTCTCAAATTCTTCCTTCGAATTTTCGATAAATCATGCCCCAAAGTCAGCTCAGCGATCAAGGACCTCAATTGTTGCACATTTTGTTTCCGAAGCATCCGAACGATTCCTCCATTGAGAAAAATCAGCGTGAAAAATGGGAGAAAAATCGCTAGCGAGTGCAACCATCCCATATGACCAAGCTCTCCTCGCTGAATCTTCACCGCCCATCTTCGAAACCCAAAACAGTTTTCTCTGGTTACAACGACGGCTTCTTCTGACATATACTTAATGAAAACTGCTGCACAGACAAGAAAGAAAAGGACCATCCAACGGGTACGCATTTCAAATCCAACGAATGTCCAATGCTTTGTCATACAGTACCTGAAAAAGGGAATTTTTTGAAACGGAATTTTTAAAGTATTACCTTTCAATACTAGCCATTATCAAGGAGAATACCGATGAGATCTTGACAATTTGAGCGAACAGATAGACGTGGCGGACATATTTCAGCCAAATTTGATAGGCCACACTCTCCTCGTAGTACACAGAACTGACTTCCAGTGGCTGAAAAAATTTTGAAAAATTTTTTTTTCATTTTCTGTGCATTTCGCTAACTTCAAATTCAAATTGCTCTAACAGAAGCTCACCTTACATGCATACTTTGAGCTCAAATATCTCGGTTCCTTTAAGAGATATCAGCTAATTTTCAACTGATAAAATGTTTTTCTCAATATCACCAATATTTTATCTGTTGACAATTTTTTGGCATCTCTTATAGGAACTGAGATAATTTAGCTCAAAGTGCACATCAAGGATAGGCTTCAATTATTGAGCAAATACGATAGTCTATGCCTATATGTGATCTTTGAGCTCAATTATCTCGGTTCCTGAAAGAGATATCAAAAAATTCTTAATTGATAAAATGTTTATCATAATATCAAAAACATTTTGTTAGTTGACAGTTTTTGATATCTCTTATAGGAATTGAGATAACTGAGCTCAAAGAAAGAGTGGGCTTCTATTGGGACAAGTACGGCATCTTCTTACTCTCCCCTATTTTTCTGCACAATTAGCTAAACTCAACTTGATTTCAGGCCCACTATCTATCAGTCTAGAAATTCCAACCTCATTTTCCTAGAAATGCCCATCCCTAGTGTTTTTTTTTCCGAGAACTTCTACTGGTAAGCCAAACAAGGTAGTCCCATTGGTATCAGTGGTGCATCAAAAAAAGGAAAAAGGATTAGTGGGACCCTTTGTGATGGACGCCGCGCTACTTGACACGCTATACTCCTTTTAAAGAATGCCGAAAAAAGAAACAAAAAAGAAACAAAGGAGGAGGCACGAGAAGATTGAGATTCTGAAAATCGAATGACCGGAAATCAGGTCTACAGTAGTTCAGAGATTCAAAAAAACGTATATTCCAAAAGTCGATATTCGTTGTATTCTTAACTTTTTAAATCTCATCTAGATCTAGTTGACTTCATTTTAAAAAAAGCGCTCCTTTGCTTAATTATAGCTAGTTGGCGGCTGAAGGACAACTGGCAGGCATTTAACGGACCATCAGCGGACCATCGGAAGCCCATTCAAACTGTCAACTTTGAGCTTCATTATCTACATTCTTTCAGAAGATACTAAAAAATGTTCAACTGATAAATTATTTATCATATTATCACCAATATTTTATCAGTTAACAAACGTTTGATATCTCTTATAGTAACCGAGATAATTGAGTTCAAAGTTGACGTGTTGGCGGTAACGGTTATCAGCCTTTCCTTTTTCAGAATTCGCAGAATCAAAAACTTTCAGAATCCCAATAATGCTAAGTTCAATATATACTGATTCCATGATTCCTTGAATCTCAGACATATCCTTCCGGATCGAAGATTCCTTCCAGACAGTCCGGAAGGGTCCCCATTTTTTTTCTGCAAATCCATCGTCTTCCCCGGAATCTCTTCCGGAAATCGACGATTTCGTGACCATTTCTACTTTCTTCCTCCCCAGTTTTTCATGCGTTTTAAATCCAACAAACACTCTATTCTTCTACCCCCTCTGGACATCATTTTCATCATTTTCGCACCCCCTCATGTACGGGGTTAAGGACTAAAAAAAGAAAAAGAAGAAGAGTAAGACAATGAGCAAAAAACGGGAAATTGGGGTGGGGGGAAATCAGAAGTCAAACATCTCAAAATCATCAAATGGAATCTTTTGGGGAAAAAAAACTTACGAGTAAAAGTAGAAATGTGGCATCAACCAGTGTGTCGAATAGAGCGACAAATCCCAGAAAGAAGAACGGAGAGTTTCTGGAAAAATTGGATTAATGGAGGTTTTTCGAAAATTCTCAAGTCAGGTTACGCATTCTGTCGTAACGGAGAAGAGGTAAGAGATAATGAGAAAAGGAGAGAGTGCAGAGAAGCGAAATTGTCTGGTTTCTCTGCACTCTCTATTTCGGTACCTGGAAGGTTTGAGCTCAATTATCTCAATTCCTGTGCAAGATAGGAAAACTATTTTAACTGATAAAATATTGGTGATACTATGATAAATAATTCATCAGTTGACATATTTTTGATATATTGCACAGGAATTGAGATAATTGAGATCAAACTTGACCGTGTGACCCGCTTATAACACCGTAGCTCATCTGGAAGCGGCGCGGTTAGGTCCACAATTTCGTGTTTGAACCGAATTCCGAGAAAATTATTTTTATGTCCCCCCTCCTTTAAAAAATGAGCATTCGAGAAGGAAATGGAATATTCTGGTACCGTGGGAATCGCAAAGGAATGAGCTAATTCTGGAGATACGTGCATTGTAGAATATAGAATGATTAGAAACTACGCAGTTTGGTTTAGGAGGGAGGAGAGAGTAAAAATAGAAATCTCGAAGTTTCTATGTACGACTGATTTCCGAATTTCGGACTACTGGGAATAGGAAAGTCTGGAAAACATCCAATATTCAGAATCTGTTATATTTTCGAAATTGCTAAATAATTAGTTTCAGAACACTGACATTTCTAGAACTGATAAAAGTTTGGTGGTCTTACAACGACTAGTACAGTAACCTACAAACATTTTTATTTTCCAGATTTGAAAAAAAAAACTGTGAAAACGAACATTTTTATAGGTCACGGTAGTTGTCTTTATGGGACCTTCAGATCCAATTTTTCTATACCAGAATTATAAGATGCTTAGAATTCTACATATTTTCAAAACCTTCCGTTTTGGACCTGATCTTACAATCTCATAGTCTTCTAGTCTGGAAATCCTGAGCTGACTCGAGAATTCACTAGAAACTCAAAAAACTTACATTTTCAATCCCAATTTCACTAAGGAAAATCCCCAAACTTCCCCTACTCAAAAAATCCCGATTTCTGTTCTACCTGGCGAATCATAAAACTACGTCAGAAGTACCTAACAACATGTGTAATACATTTCCTTATGATTTCCCATCATTTTGATCTTCCAGACACCCTACTTTCTCTCTGCGTCTCTCCCATTTCCCTTATCTCTCATTTCCAGTGTTCGCTTTTTGCAAATACACATTCTTTGACCCATCTCTTCTCTGATAGTATCCCCAACGATTTGTCACTCAGAATAGCACTCCCAGTCGAAACGAAAACCTTCTTCTTTTTGCACAAAATCTTTTCGCTTCTCTGCGTCTCTCCATTTCCTACATTCTCACATCAATACATACTTCCAATCAGCAAAATTGAGAGGACAAATGACCCCCGCAGGTTGCGTGTGTCTGTGTCATGGGTTTGACCCGCTACTATACGGATATAAAACATTTGGACATATAAAAAAGGTCCTACCGATAAATTGAACGAGTCAAAAATAGGGTGGCCAGAAATCCATTGGCTATCACTCCAAATATTGCGATTACTGTACCGAATACTCCGTTTATGTAGAACCTGAAATATTTGAAAATTTGTATTTCAATTTTCTTAAACAGGAGTTAAACTTATGGTTCCAACGCTGAAGGTGCCGTGCCGCTACCAACTGAGCTAGCTGAGCACGCTTTCAACTTTGAGCTCAATTATCTGAGTTCCCGTGTGAGATATCAAAAATGTGTCAACTAATAAATTGTTTATCGGACTATGATGAACAATTTATCCGTTGACACATTTTTGCTATCTCGCACAGGAATTGAGATCATTGAGCTCAAACTGAACACTTCGGGGTCCTTCTAAGAGCAAAGAAACCAGACACTCTCGCTTCTCTGCTACCTCCCCTTATCTCTCACCTCTCCTCCAAAAGTCGTTGCTCTGGAGACGTCAAACAACTTATCGGCTCCTCCATTTCCATAGTATTCTGAAATGGGACCATTCTAGAAAATACAGAAATATGATGACGAAGAATTTCCGGGACCGTTCACTGCATAAGGGACCTTTTTTCAACCAAAGAAAGTGTGGAGAAATGCAACAGAGCATGAACTCGCCGAGCACTTTTAGGCTCCGCCCACTTTGGAAGAAAACAAGAGAAGAAGAAGAAGAAGAAGGAGGGGAGAATGATGGATGGTGAAAACAACAAGAAGAAACATGAAAACAGTGAGTTGCGGGGATTACTGTACTCATCATTAATCAAGAACACAAGAATGATCAGGAGGAGGTCAAAAAAAGATAGAAGACGTCGGAAAATGAAAGCGTTTGAAATTCAGGAATCTTGTTTGAAGGTGGGAGAGGAGGCGTAAAAAATGGTTTTCTCAAATTCCTGTTTCTCGAGGAATTGAACTGGCGGTCCCACTTTTGGAGGTGCCGCGCCACTACCAGCTGAGCTACGGTGGCGCAAGCTGAGCACACTGTCAAGTTTGAGCTCAATTATCTCAATTCATGTGCACGATATCAAAAATTAACAAACTGGCAAAATGTTTATCATAATATCACAAATATTTTATCAGTTGACACCGTTTTTCTGTCTTGCACAGGAATTCAGATAATTGGGCTCAAACTTGGCAGTGTGGATCCTTCTATTATAGGTTTTACCGTATACAATAAGAGTGAAAAAAATCTGAAAGATTCCTTCAAGCTAGAAAACCTAAAATATGTAATTTTTTTCTGTGATGCATCAATGGTCAAAATGTGGACAACCAAAAAGGGAATTGAGAATAATTAGATTTTTTTTGGACTTTTTCACCTGTTTATTTATTTTTCTCTTATCAATATCCAATCTTAACTTGAAGATCAGAACCTCAAAATCCAGGAAATTTAAAACCCTAAGATTTTTTGAAGAACTTTAGAATCCTTCAGAGCTTTGAAACATAGTTCTGGAAGATTCCAAAAATCATATCCGGACCTCCTAGACCCATTTTCTTTTCTGAAGAACAAAACAAAACATATTATACACAAAGAAAAATAAAAGAATAGGAAAAAATGGATGATCATTATAAAAAAAAAGAGACATTGAGCACCAACAAGGTGGGGGTGGAATAGAAAAGAGAGGGAGGGTGTCAAGGGCGACTAATGGAAAAAAAAGGAAAAAGAGGAGAAGAGGGTCTCCTGGAGCTATTAAACATGATATATTTGGTGGTTTGGGAATGGGGGAAAAGATGATGTTTTAGTAACAAAAAAAAATAGTGACGTTGGGAGGAAGAAAAATGAGAGGAATGATGTTCCAGGAAAGATGAATGGGAGTAAAGGTAGAGGAGACTCTCAGAATCACTAGATCCTAGAGAAAATTATAAGAATATTGGATAAAAATAAATCCGGATAGTAATATTTAAGCTCATGAAGCGCGACTGAAGATCTAAAAAGCTCGAATAGAACTCGCGAAACCTGTAATAAAAGAGCCCCCACACTGTCAAGTTTGAGCTCAATTATCTCGTTTCCTATAAGAGATATCAAAAATGTATCAGCTGAAAAAGTATTGATGACATTATGATGAACAATTTATCAGTTGACAGATTCTTAACATCTCGCATAGGAGCCAAGAAATATCGGCTGAAAGTCAAAATTTGGAGGATCTTCTATTACAAATTTTACGCTTTTTAAATCTAGATTCCGATGATTTCCCATTACCGTAATACGGTAATGGGAAATCATTTCGGCTTTCAAGAAAGATATAGAAATGTTGGTAGAGCTTTGTCATAAAAATATTCATTAGCTTCGGGATATTTCTCATGCGATACCGTAATGAACGCCACCTTATACGTCCACTTTAAGCTCGATTATCTCACAATAAGTTTCTGTAAGAAATATTAAAAATGTGTAAACTATGAAAATGTTGCTGATACTGTGACGAGCATTTTATCAGTTGGCAAAAGTTTGATACCTCTTATAGGATCCGAAATAATTGAGCTCAAAGTACAAGTAGGGAATGACCTCCTATTAAAGCAATTACGGTAGTTTTGAATTGCTCCCAAACTGTTTTGAAATAATTTCAGTAAAACGGTCCAAAATTATTCAAGTTTGACTGAAATAATGTCTAAATCTGAAATAAAAAAATGATCTTCAAAAACTGAACATTCCCCGAAATTCGACTGAAAGTAGTAGTGAAAATCTACTGCAAACCGGAATTGAAAAAATAAAAACTTCTCGAAAAGTTTATATAAATTATCGAAAACAGCATCGAATTGAATGCAAATTACCTTTTAAAAATCATAGTCCAAAAACTTTTGAACTAGCCAAAAAAACGCTCTAGAAAAGCTGAAAATCGAATAGACTTTAGTTCATTTTTTCTGGCAGCTGAAATTCAAAAACCATGGTCAGACCCAGTTCATCAAATATTTCAGGAGACATTCTCCAGTACTTTTCCTATGAACCCATTTTTCGAGAAAAAAGTACAAAACAACAAAATTGGTGAATGAATCATTATGTCATTCCTCTTTCTTTTCCAGTTGTCTTCTAAATAACAACGATTTGTGAGGTCCAGAGAGGAAGATTCTTCAAAACACAGAAAACACGATCATAAATAATATTGGATTGGGGTCGAACGAGAGGAAAAAAAAGAGAGTGGATCTATCAAAAAGTTGGAGAAAAATATATTGGACGGACCTTGAGGCAATTGCTCTTTACACTTTTTCGGGAAAGTTTTCTTTTTTTTTTCATTTTCTAAAGAAATATCTTAAAGGAAATGGTTTCTGGGATGAATGTGTGAGAATCCGAGCCAAAGCCAAATGACTCAAAAAAAAGGAAGCAAATGTCAAGAAGGAAAAAGTGGGAGAACACTTTTGTTGTTTTTCTATTTTTGGAAAATGCTTCGAAGAATTGTGTGACACCCGGGAATTCGAATCATAATCTTATTCTGGGATTCTGATGAAATTCGTTGTTTCTGACTTGGAACGCTTGAAGGAAGGAGCTGTGATGTCAGAATTTTTAAAATTTTAAGACTTTAAGGCGCCCCACAGTCTAAAATTGTCAAATTTTTTTTCTCAGGAAAAAATATTTATAGCGTCTGGCCTCGAATAGAATCTGTCTCTAAGAGAACCACCTGCCCTATATGTTCACTTCGAGCTCAAATATCTCGGTTCCATTAAAATATATCTAAAAGTAATCAAGTGATAAAATGTTTATCATATTATCATCAATATTTTTTTAGTTTACAAAATTTTGATATCTATTGAAGAAACCAAGATAATTGGGCTCCAAAAAAAACACCTATAGGGTGGGCTTCGATCCGAGAAAATGTGGCAACTAGAATTGCTTCCAAAATAAACGAACTTTAATCAAAAAAAGTTTGGGTGCATGAGGGGGTGAAGGATTAGTGTAAAACAATCAAAAAATGAGCTGAAAATAGGTCGAACCGGAAAATGAATCGGATGTGATGGGGAGACACAAACTACGGAAATAAAGAGTGATTTTAAAAGTTAAGAATTCTGAATTCCGATTTCTCTTTGAATCTGAAATTAAGAGAAAAGAAGTAAACGGTCTAATAGCACTTTGAGCTCAATTATCTCGGTTCTTATGAGAGGTAGCAAAAATCTGTCAACTGTTAAAATATTGTTGATATTATGATAAGAAGTTTATCAGTTGATGGATTCTTGATATCTATCGTAGGAATCGAGATAATTGAGCTTTAATTTCATGTATCGGGTGGGTCTCTGTAAGATCATTTACAGTGAATCAGTAATCGAATTCTGGACAAAATTTGAAATTCAAAAAGTCCAATCAATTCAAAATATTCAGGTTCTCTAATATTTGTCCTAAAATTTCTGAAACTAGTCTAATCATTGAATAATATGCAACTTGATTAATTATCATTACTAATTTTCTGTTAAATTGATTGATTAAAATGATTATTTACCTCTATAGTGTATACCAAAAGGTCATAGAGCAGATGAAATTTGAACTCATTTTTCAGAAAAAAAAGAGTTCTCAGAATCTGTTGAAAAAAAGAAGAAAAATCATTGGAGCGTATTAGAAATTTGTTCAAAATTGAACTTTTAACTTTCGAAGAAAATAGGTTTTTGATCAGGTTGAGTGGCTCAAACTAGACAAAATAACAATAACATGAAGTCAATCTTAGAGTTTCAGATTTTCAAAAATTCCAGTTTTGCATTTAAGGCTCCACAAACTAAACCAAAACCACAGAATCGAAATTTTGCGAAATTCCAATGTTTTCCAAATTTAAAAAAGTTGCCAGACATCAAAATTTGTCTTCTCCACTTGACAAAAAAAACAAGAACAAAACATTTAAAAACAGGTGAAATATTTATGAAAATTGTGCAGTTTGCACTATTTCTCTGAATTTCTATATTAAAAAATGGATTGGGAAATACTGCAACACGGGACCATCGTGTTCCAGCTACTGGATATCCAGCTAGGTTAGCAGCTGACAAAATGACAGAGAAAAAAAAGTAGTTTATTTGTTGGATTTGATGTTTATTGTGCGGAAATTGGGGGTGGTGAAAAAGATATCAAGAGAAGAAGTATTGAGGAAGAAGAAGAGCTGGAAATTTTGAGAAACAAAGAAACCAGAGATTCTGAAATTCTAAGATTCTAAGATTCCGAGATTCCGAGATCCTGAGATTCTGAGATTCTGAGATTCTGAGATTCTGAGATTCTGAGATTCTGAGATTCTGAGATTCTGAGATTCTGAATTTCTGAGATTCTGAGAATTTGAGATTCTGAGATTCTGAGATTCTGGGATTCTGGGATTCTGGGATTCTGGGATTCTGAGATTCTGAGATTCTGAGATTCTGAGATTCTGAGATTCTGAGATTCTGAGATTCTGAATTTCTGAGATTCTGAGAATCTGAGATTCTGAGATTCTGAGATTCTGGGATTCTGGGATTCTGAGATTCTGAGATTCTGAGATTCTGAGATTCTGAGATTCTGAGGTTCTGGGATTCTGGGATTCTGAGATTCTGAGATTCTGAGATTCTGAGATTCTGAGATTCTGGGATTCTGGGATTC
Source organism: Caenorhabditis briggsae (assembly GCF_000004555.2). Taxonomy (NCBI): domain Eukaryota; kingdom Metazoa; phylum Nematoda; class Chromadorea; order Rhabditida; family Rhabditidae; genus Caenorhabditis; species Caenorhabditis briggsae. The sequence goes on along the minus strand of NC_013487.2, from coordinate 12,838,309 downwards.
TGAGATTCTGAGGTTCTGGGATTCTGGGATTCTGAGATTCTGAGATTCTGGGATTCTGGGATTCTGAAATTCTGAGATTCTGAGATTCTGAGATTCTGAGATTCTGAGATTCTGAATTTCTGAGATTCTGAGAATCTGAGATTCTGAGATTCTGAGATTCTGGGATTCTGGGATTCTGAGATTCTGAGATTCTGAGATTCTGAGATTCTGAGATTCTGAGGTTCTGGGATTCTGGGATTCTGAGATTCTGAGATTCTGAGATTCTGAGATTCTGAGATTCTGGGATTCTGGGATTCTGAGATTCTGAGGTTCTGGGATTCTGGGATTCTGAGATTCTGAGATTCTGGGATTCTGGGATTCTGAAATTCTGAGATTCTGAGATTCTGAGATTCTGAGATTCTGAGATTCTGAGATTCTGAGATTCTGAGATTCTGAGATTCTGAGATTCTGAGATTCTGAGATTCTGAGATTCTGAGATTCTGAGATTCTGAGATTCTGAGATTCTGAGATTCTGAGATTCTGAGATTCTGAATTTCTGAGATTCTGAGAATCTGAGATTCTGAGATTTAATTCAAAAACTTGAAAATCAAAATCCCGGACTTTTGAAGTTCAGAACTTCCAAAGTTCCGAAGTTCTAGAATATCAATAGTTTGATCATTTTATGATTTTAAAACTCTTTGATTCAAATTGTAACGATCCGAAAATTTCAGTTTTCTGAAATTCGAAAATTCTGAAATCCGAAGATTTCTAGAACCGAAAAGTCAAAAAAAATTCAGAAGTTCTGAAATTCTGAAAGAGAATTTTCCCTCGCCAAATCCTTTCTTAAACCTGGAACCTCTTTTTCCATCTTTTTCTAGTTCCGCATTTCTCATAACCATGCAGATTTAAAAAAAAGGAACTGCTCCTGGACTCCAAAAAAAGGAAATTTGTTGCAAGAAATGGGTAAACGGATGGAACAAAAACGGGAAAGGAACGGGTCCAAAGAAAAAGGGAAAAACAAAATAACAAAGGCCTTTGAAATCATTGAAAAACGAAAAATGGGGTTAAAGGAAAGAAGAAAAAGGAAGAGAGATTCCCTCGAGCAATCAAACTTTTTGATTTCCCTAGATATCAGAAATCAACGGAAAAGATAAGAAATGAGCCAGAGATCAAGAACGGATTCGCGACGATTGTATTCTTGTTTTAGAAATTTTGAATTTTCAAGTTTTCAGAATTTCAGAATATAGGAAGTTTGAAATTTCTGAATTTCCAATTTTTGAAGTTTTGGAATATTCGAACTTTTCGAAAACTTTATTGTTTCAGCATTTCTGAATTTCTGAATTTCTGAATTTCTGAATTTCTGAATTTCTGAATTTCTGAATTACTGAATTTCTGATTTTCTGAATTTCGCAACTTCAGAACTTCGGAATTTCTGAATTTCTGAATTTCTGAATTTCTGAATTTCTGAATTTCTGAATTTCTGAATTTCTGAATTTCTGAATTTCTGAATTTCTGAATTTCTGAATTTCTGAATTTCTGAATTTCTGAATTTCTGAATTTCTGAATTTCTGAATTTCTGAATTTCTGAATTTCTGAATTTCTGAATTTCTGAATTTCTGAATTTCTGAATTTCTGAATTTTTGAATTTCTGAATTTCTGAATTTCTGAATTTCTGAATTTCTGAATTTCTGAATTACTGAATTTCTGAATTACTGAATTTCTGATTTTCTGAATTTCGCAACTTCAGAACTTCGGAATTTTAATACTTTGGGAATTTGGAGTTTGAAATTTCTGATGTTTTGAATTTCGGATTTTCTGAATTCCTGAATTTCTCGATATCCGAATCTCCGAATTTTGGAATTCAACATTTTTAAATCTAAAAACTTGAGAATCCAGAAAATTTCTCATCTAACTCATTTTCGATTCTTCTGACTCTATTCTGATTGCGTGTTAGTTCATTCTGTGAAGAGAGAACAAAAAGAAGAAGCACACAAAAAAGTTAAAAGACTACAAAAACTTTTTGACGAATTCTGTGGTTGGTGCTCAAGGAAATTGAAGAATTCAGAATACGAGATGATGAGGATAATGGTGAATTTGTTGGGATTTTGGAATTTCGTGGTTTTCCGTTTTTGTATTTTCAGAGGAAGGTAAAAGATTCTAGTTTCGAAAAAAAAAATTTCCGAAATTCAGAAATTCAGAATCTCAAATTCTCAGAATCTTAGAATCTCAGAATTTCAGAATCTCAGATTTTCACAAACTCTGAATCTCAAAATCTCTGAATCTCTGAATCTCAGAATCTCAGATTTTCAAAATTCCAGAACCTCGAAATCTCGAAATCTCAAAATCTCAGAAAAGAATCCAAAAATCGGAAATTCCAAAATTCAGAAGTTCAGAAATTCAAAAATTCGAGAAATTCAGAAATTCAGAAATTGAGGAATCAGAAATACAGAAATTAAAAAATTCACAAAATCCAAAAATTCGAAAATTATGAAATCTATAAATTCAGAAATTCAGAAAATTCGTTGAAAATCTGTGTTTAAAACCAAAAATAAAGCTAAATACATCTGAAAAAATGTGAGTGAAGACCTGGTGGGGGTGCCAAAATGGTGAGTTCAAGTAATCCTAATCCCTCCCCTACTAGTCGTTTACTTTTGCTCTTTTTTGTTTCTTTTTTTAAACCACGCGGTTTCTTAGAATTTTTTCTACACTTGTTATGAGGATGATTAATTTCAAAATGAAAGCAAATCGGGAATTTGGGTTAGATATCCGGCCCCCACCATATACACGCATTTTGAGCGCAATTATCTCAGTTCCTGTAAAAGATATCAGAAAATGATCAACTGATAATATATTGGTGATATTTTGATAAACATTTTAACAGTTGACAGATTTTTTATATCTTTCATAGGAACCGAGATAATTGAGCTTGAAGTGCACTTATAGGGTTCTATCTGAGCATTTACGGGAGGTTGTATTGTATTGTATTGTATTTATTACGTAAAATACGTGGAAAAATAAAAAGAAAAAAGAATGAAAAAGAGAATAAATAGAGAAAAAGGGACATGGTGACATAAAATTGATATTTCTTAACCTAGAGGGGGAAGTAAACTATTGAGTCATAATTCATTCAGACTATTTTTGAATGAGTAAAAAAATTTTCAGGTACAATTTCAGATCAGAAGAACAATAGAAAACAAAACGTTCACCTAAAAAAATTACTTTAAAAAATTACGAAATTCTGAAAAAATTCCAGTATGAGTAGTGAAAAAAAAACAAAAAAAGAAGGCGATTGTTTCAGAAAACAGCCTATGAGAGACCAAGGAACAAAACGCTAAACGAATTCAACTCCAGACGTTTTCTCGTTTTTCTTTTTTTTTTTTGTCTCCTTATTTTTAACCACTTCCCGACACCTCCTCCCCCCAACGATAACACAATTATTATGAGAAAGAAAAAGGATTGTAGTTTTCAGGGAAAAAATAAGCTCCGCCCACTTTTAAATGCTCTTTTCACAGCTATCAGAGATGGACAAGGGAGAAAAAGCTAGTTTTTTAATAGGTGTAAAAATGTGTGAGAGTAAAAATTGTTTACCAAAAATAAAATCTGAAATCGTCTAGGTCAATTTTTTTTCAGACTACTACAATGACTATTTTCCTAGTACACTATTATTCTATCGTTTCTATGAAAAAGGTTTTTTTGAGAAAACTTTCTGGAATTGTAGGGCATTAGAATTTCAGAGTCAGAAAAACATTTTCGAATAAAAACAAATAAGAGATGAGTCATTTATTATTCTAGTACACAAATCGGAACTGCGGCCGAAGGTCCCACAACGACAACTACCGTAACCTAAAAATATGTTTGATTCCCGTTTTCAGTCAATTTTTTCACTACCAAAAAACTTGATTTTCCGACTTATTTGAGGAAAAATAACAGACAAAAAACACTACTTTTTTTGAAAAAAAAAATTGAAAATTTCGAAAAATTCAGATGTCCAAGGTACCGTAACTTGACTAATTTTTGTTCGAACTCAATATTTTTCGTAGTTTCGAATTTGGCATGCTGAGAGCTTCAAAAGGAGTATAATCGTGACTATGTTCCTTGAGATTTGAAATTTGGGTTTAAAGGCGCATGGACCCAAAAAAAAATCTCAAAAATCGGAATTTGAGGACTCTCGTCACGAGTATACTTGTTTTGAAGCTCTTCTTTAACTGAGTTCAAAACTTCAAAACAGAACATTTCAGGTTTTCCATTTTTCAGTAGTTTCAAGTTTTAAAACAGTCTCCGATTTTTGTTCCAGAATAATAGTGATAGAATTATGCCAGGCGCATCAGCTAAAGTGTTTTTATTATGGTCTGGCTCCGATGAACCTTCTGGCTGAAGATTATTTAATGGCTTTTCAGACAGGGTCTATTTAAGATTTTTGTTTGTTTTCGTTGAAATTCTTCAGATTCTCATGAATAACTAGTTGAATTTTTTTATAAAGTAGGAAAACTGCCTAAAATTGGTCAAAATAAAACAATTTCGGAGTACTGTATTAAAGGCTCACGAATTTATATGTAAACACCATAGCCGTTTCCTCTTCAGGACCACTGTGCGCCTCTAATGAAAATTTCGGCCACAAGGTTCGTCGGCGCCGGACAAGAATAAAAGTTTGCGCCTTTAAACTCTACAGTACAAGCTAGTAAATTATTTTTGCGACAGATTTTTCGCAAAATGAATAGATATCAGGAAATTTGGGAAAACCAGTTTTTTTTCCTGAAAATTTCCTTTTCAAGCTTTTGCAAACCGACATCTTTAGTCCAAACATCATCGTTCCTGTCGAAAAAAAAGACTCGTCAGACTGAAAAGAAATCATCAAAAGCCATGATGTCTGCAACACGAGAAGAACACAAAACAAAACGAATTTTCCTGAAGAGAGAGAATCTTCCCTCTATCTCCTCTACGCCAAACCCTGACCCGGAAACTGGCGTTTTCTCTTTTCTTTTTCTCGCGCGCGCAGAGCTTGAAATTCAAATTGAACTCGAAAAACAAGGGTTTTCTGTGTCTGTCGGGGCACTGAGGGTCATAAAGTTAACGACGGGTTCCAAGACTTTTCTGGAAAATAAGCGCGCTTCTTCTTGTGTAAATTTTTTCCAGAAAATTTCAAGAAGGGTAAAACTTGAAAAAAAGTTTTAAAAAAAATGAGAAAAAAAGGTTCTCTAGAAAATTATGAAAACCATTGAAGCACGATGAAAATTCATTAGAAGATCCTTCTCTTCTGCTTCATTAAACTTCAAGCTGGCGCACCTTTGGCGCGTTTACAAAGGTTCTGGAAGGCTCTGAATACAGCGGTGTATGAAGAAAAAAAATATATGAGAAATGCAATCAGGCATGAAAAGTTCATAGCACAGCAAGAAAATGTTCTCTTGCTGCTCACTAGAAGTGTTTTTAGGTTTCTTCCGTGTGTATTTCTGAATTTTTGACGCCTTCTTTTCTATTTTTTGAACTTCTATTCTGGCTATTCTTTGCTGAATTTGGTTGTTTGTGTGAGTGATTGCAATTTTCCGCTTTTCAAGAATGTGTGAAAAGCAATTTCAAACCGTTTTATTCAAAAGGTGTGCATGAAAAAGTACTTGAGAATGCTGAAATCCTGTTCTTCTTTTTGCTTATACACTTCAGAAGTTTCGCTCGAATTTCAGAAATTCCTGAAATAAATCAAAAATGCATCAATAAGGCTAAGTGGCATGTCAATAATTGGGTGGAAATAATTTACAGAAAAAAAATGTGAGAAATGTGTAAAAGTTTAGGGATAACGGAAATTTTCGCCTTTCAAGAATGTGATAAAAAGCTAGTGCAATGTAGATAAATAATCATTTGATGGGCTTCCAAATGTCCTTCGGCACCGACGGTCCACTAGCAGGCACTCGATCGATGCGACAAGCGAATCCACCATCGCCAACTGCGAACACAATCTGTCCATTGGGTGAAAATGCCACTTGGCGGGTCATGACACCTTTCGGATTCGCTTTGATGGTCATAAATCTGGAAAAAAAGCTCTTCTCTCCAAACTGTTGACGCGCAAATTCACAAAAAAAAAACTAACGGCTCGTCGTTTAACTGATTGCGCATATCATAGAAATGCACAGTTCCAGAATCACCAATTGTTGAAAGCCATCGTTTTTTATTCGGCTCCATTTCGAACTTTCCGAACCAGATTTCTGCATCAGTCAACTTTTTCTTGGCGATCAGAAAGTGATCGGTTCGAAATCCCTCCTCAACAACAGTCTCTGATCGATTCATTTTTCCCAATCTCCACAGCGAAATGTGGTTATCACCACCGCAACTTCTCGATAAAATGTAGTTTTGATTGTTCAACTGGATCGTGCGAACACAGTCGACAGTACCGTAATGGACGTTGGTGATGACATGAGATGGTCGACAGAAAATCAGACTGTGGCCGTCGATGTTGCTGGAAAAAAGTAGATTTGGTCATATGTGCATTTTGTCGTCGAATTTGATGTTTTCCGGTTGAAACACTGAACGTGACGACAAAATGCACAGAATTTCAAGTTTCCCACTTTTTTGAACGCGAAAGACAAACTTCTATGAGTATTGCCGTCAAATTCGATGTTCCAGCAGAAAAAAACATTGAATTCAACGATGAAATGCACAGAAGTTCAATTTTCGCGTTCAGGGGAATTTAAATTTTTGTGCATTTTGCCGTCAAATTCGATGTTCCAGCAGAAAAAAACATTGATTTCAACGATGAAATGCACAGAAGTTCAATTTTCGCGTTCAGGGGAATTTAAATTTTTGTGCATTTTGTCGTCAAATTTGGTGTTTCAGCCGGAAGCGTCAAAATTCGACGAGACGATTTTTCAGGAAATAATACTCACTAAAGCTTCTCCAGTTCCCGTTGCATCTCATTCTTGTATGCTCTGAAAAAGGGAAAAATCATCAATCACTTTAAGAATTCAGGTTTATATTTCGGTTGGTCGAAAATTGCCTGAACGAATTCATGCATTAGTGCCAGAAAGTGTTCGCGTACACAATGATTCACAAGTTCAAAAAATTCGTCGTAAATTAAAATGCTACGTACGCAAACACTTTCTGACAGGTTGTCCCACATATGCACGAACTCGGTCGGCTAAAGCTCCCAACCAAACGGAAACCTAATTCAAAATACATACCTAACGCTTCTCAACTTGGCAATGTGTTTAACTCTGCTCATGCATTCTCTCAAATGACTTTCCACTGGTTTTTGAGTCAAATCCCAACCGACCACTCGATGATCGTGACCACAGCTAAAAAGCTTGGAAGCGTCATGAGACCAGTCCTGAAAATTGGCGACAATCAATAAATTTCAGCTCCTTTTTCTCCCTTACCACTGAAATTACACTATCCAAATGGGCTTGGTGTCCACCAAGAATCAGCAAGCATGTTTGTGCTCGAATATGAAAGATGCGAATGGTCACATCTTTCGAAGCCGTCGCAATCAACGCCGGATTCTTCGGAGACGTTCGAATATCATTCACACCGTCCATATGACCCACTAATTGAAGATCCAGTGATGATGTTGCAGCGTCGATGACATAAATGACTCCAGATTCACCGCCGGTCACAATTTTGTGCGGATTCTGAGAGTCCTCCTCGTCATCATAGCACCAGGTGACAGTGTAGAGGCTGTCTTTCTGGAAAGAAGAGAACAACTTGAATTTTGTGACTTCGCTGCGCTCACATTGTCTAACTGAATACTAGCTAGCTTGAGGATTTCCGGCTGGTAGGGTGGAAATGAGAAAATTTTAATCTGAAAATTGGAAATAAAAATACAATTTTTTCAATTTCAAATATACACAGTCGTTTCCAACTGCCGCTGCAATTGGATTTTCGTCTTTCGAGACGAATGGATTGAAAGCGCATCCGTAGAAAGTTCCGATCGATTTTTCGTATAATCGAGTGCTTCCGATGAATGGTGTTAATGGGTGATCTTTGCTTTTTGTGTCGGTGGGATCATGCAGAAAAGATGCTGGTACGAAAGACTTTCGCCGCGCCATTTTAGCTGAAAATAGGGAAATTGGCAAGAAATCGATGATCGGAACGGAATCCCGAGCATTTGTAGATGAATTTTTGACCAGAAAACCCCCGAAACAACATTCGGAATGAAATTCCTAAGATTTGTTTCGGAATGATATTCCGAAGATTTGTTTCGGAATTAGCAATTGAGAGACTACGGTATGTCAAAGGCACATGAGAGAAATTGTCTTGCGGATTTCGAACGGAATTACTTCTTTTGCGTTTTTTTGATAGGGGAAAATGGAATTTGTTCTTGAAAATATGCCTGTTAAAAAATCCCGAAGATTCTAAAAATTCTCGGAATTTTCGATATTACGAAAACCCCCGAAAAGCATAATTGTAAAATTCCGGGCCGGCCCGCCAAAGCCCGGGCCTGAGTAAAAATTTCAAGGCCCGGGCCCGGCCCGGGCCGAGCAAAAATTTTGTCATTTTGAACCGAATTTCGAGCTCTCAATACAATTTTCTATATTTTTTTTGTGCTTTTTGGATTGTTTGTCTGTTTGATCAAAAAATATCAAAAAAAAAACTCGAAAAAAGTTTTTGATCGAAGAAAATCACATAAGGGTCCCCCCTTATGTGTTTTTTGAAATTTTCAAAACTTGTGGAATGACAGGCCCGCCGGGCCGGGCCTCCGAAATTCGTGAAAAAAGCCCGACCCGGCCCCTTACAAATATGCCGAAAAGGCAATTCCTCAGGTAGTTCGGAAAACCTTTCTGAGCCATAAACAAGCCACGATTAAACTAAAAAAGGTGCCCGATTAGCCACGGCTGAAAAAGTTTATAAAGGGCTGATAGTTCTTGAGCAATAGATTATGATTCCAGGAACTTGTGATTTGGATTTTTCTCAAATAAGCATTTTATGACTTTCAAACATAAGGAAGCGAATAAAAAATTAAAAGTTGATAAAAATAAAACAAAATTAGGTAAAATAAATAAAAAAAAACAGAATAAATCTTTCGAAAAGCCAGAAAAGTTTTGATAAGGCTCAAAAAGGTTTGAAAAGTTTAAATATGACCGAAAAAGATTTAACTGTGGCTTTAAAAAGTTTCAGTTTCGAGCGCAGCTGGTTAATGTTTGAAAGTTGCTTAGAAAAGTTTGAAAAGTTTGATTGTGGCTTGAAAAAGTTTAATCGTGGACTTTTTGTTTGAAAAGGTTTCAGAATTGCTCAAATGTAGCTCAGAAAGGTTTTCCGATTTACCTGAGTTCCGAACATCCCTATATTAAGTCGTGACCGAAAAAGATCTGTGGATAAAAAATGGTATGCGCCTTTAAATTCCAGAACAAGAAAATAATTTCAAAAAATGCAAAATCTTCATTAATTCTCAATTCAACAGCTAAACGGTTTCGCCATATCCTCATCGTACTTCTTTTTGGCCTGCTTCGCCTTCTCCTCACTATCCTTCTTATCCTTTTCCGGATCCGCTGGCTTCAACTCGACATTTTGTGATGCGTCGAGGTTCGGACTTGCGGCGAGCTTCTCCATTTGATCCATCTCTTTTGCCATCTGAATCGCCTTCTGGTACATGTTCTCGTAGTGCTGGAAAACAAATACAAATGAAGTATTTTTCATAAACAATTTCAGAATTTTACAGCATCTCTGGCGTTGCTAAACGCATTTTTCTCCTTCGGCATATGTTGATTTCCTTCTTCAGAAATTTTAACGCACGGTGTCGGCGGATCGGGCACGAATAGATGTCCATGGGTTCGTGCTCGCGGTTGATACGTCTCCAGCACATTTGCCACGTCGAAACACGCGCGACGGCTTCTTGTCATCGATGGTAAGTGGAGGGCTTGCCACTAAAAAGGGAAATGGAGACAATGAAAAGAAATTCAAAAAATACCTCATAAGTGAACAGGGAGATGATAAGGGAGAGAAATGAGCCGAGGGACGGGGAAAGAGCCGAGATTTGAAGGGTGCCGATGATAGTGAGAATGGTGAATAATGACGCATTGAAAGGAACTCTGAATTTTAAGACTTTTGAGCCTAATTTTGCAATTTTTTTGTATTTTTAAAATTCGGTGTACGATGAAATTTTTTAACTTTTTACTATTATTCTTGTCAGAGAAAAAAAAGGTTGAGGCGAAGTGTATGCGAAGTTTGTAAACAAATATCTGAAAGCGTAAACAAAAAAAACGTAAACAAACACAGTTGAAACGAGTGCGACAGTAACCCGGCGGGAAAATATTAAATTTATTCATTTTTTATGGGGTTATTCATTAGTAAAAAAATGCAAAAAAATGCATTTTTTCCTATTCATTAGTGTAAAAAAATTAATTTTTTTACATCATTTTTCTAAATTTTTTTACATTAAAATGCAGGTCTCTGCGGGACCCACCGGCCGAAAATGTCCATGCGCCTTTAAACATTTTGCATTTTAATGTAAAAAATTGCATTTTAATGTAAAAAAATTGCATTTTAATGTAAAAAAATGTAAAAAAATGATGTAAAAAAATGTAAAAAAATGATGTAAAAAAATGTAAAAAAATTAATTTTTTTTACACTAATGAATAGGAAAAAAATGCAAAAAAATGCAAAGAAATACTAGTGAATAACCCCATTAGCTTTTCGCATATTTTGCCGCAAATTTCGTCGAAAATATTTTTACTGTCGCACTCGTTTCAACTGTGTTTGTTTACGTTTTTTTTGTTTACGCTTTCAGATATTTGTTTACAAACATCGCATACACTTCGACTCAACTTATTTTTTCTCTGACAAGGATAATATTTTGTGCAGAAAATCATGTATAGATTCGCATTTAAACAATTTTCTCGATTTTCAGTGATTTTTTCGAGGTTTTTGTTAACCCCCCCCCCCCCCCCCAAAAACGATTTTCATACATATTTTTGAGACTGTCCGTCGGTTTTTGAGCCTGTTTCGCGACAGACATTCCCGATGGGACAACGGCGGTTCGAGTCGACGGAGCAGAAGAATTTTTCACTTCTTGATCGGTCATCCTCACGATTTCTTTGGAAAACTTTAGAATAATTGAGCCGCCTCCTTGCGGCGCACCTCTCTTCCGTGGGTGACGCGTGGCGCCACACGGATTTAGCTCAAGATAACAGTTTCAACGTGACACATATGTACTTGTATTTTATATGCACTACTTATAGAACACCCGAGTTTTACAAAATTGGAAAGAATGGGATGGAGAGGGAGAGATAGGACGGAGGAGGAGTTGAACGTTTAAAACATGCTAATACCGGAATGAGGGGTTCTTGTCTATCTAGCGGGGATGAAAAGGGAATATGATAAAAAATTGAAGAAAATTATGAACAAGACGTTATTCGTCATCTGAATCCGATTCGTCGTCAAGGATATTGATGTTGTAGGGAATCGGAGCAATGGAGCGAGAGACGAATGGGCGGTGAGTGCGGACTTCGGAAGCCACTTCCAGCTGGTAGTTCTCGATAATCTGGAATTGAAAATAGGGTTAGAAATATTCTAAAAACCCAAAACTCACTCTTCTCTCATCCAACGCATTGAACTCTAACTTCTTCTGTGGCGTCTGGAATGGATCATTCGGATCGTTTCTCTTCCTATTCTTCCTCATCGCCTCCAATTCCTTCTGCTTCTTCTTCATATCCTCTCGCTGTTTATCCCGTCCGCCACGTGTACGTACGCTCGGTCCATCGGACATTGGATACGTCTTGCCGAGTTGTGATGTGGTTTTTTGAGACTTCGCTGCGACCTGATCCATGATTCCGATTTTCCATTGCATCTGCTTCTGGAAGTCGACGCACGATTCGATGATGGACGCTTGGCGGGAACTGGAAAAATCGACTTTGAAAAAAACCGAAATTTCCGCTACTCACTCTCTGAGCTCCTTGCTGACACGCGACTCGGTTCCATGATAGTCCAATCCCTTATACAACATATCCTTCTCATTGATTCCACACTCATCCTGCAACTTTCTGCTCATTCGTCTCGTCGTGACGCGTTTATCGACTTCCAATTGACATCCAGCGAGAGAGGCCTGCAAAATACCCATTTATATCAAGAAAAATCGCTTTTCAGCTTACAATTCCCAGATTCAGCTCGGTTTTTCTGTCGAAAAACTCGGAATCGCCGACCATTCGGCGAATCTCTTCCCGCTTCTGCATATACTCTTCCATCGTTGTCGCCGACGCGTCGAATCCCTTCAACTCGATAATCGCCGCTTCTGGAAGTCCGTCATTCTCCAGAACTTGGTGTACTATCTCGTGAAGCTGGAAAAAACTTTTTTTTTTGAAAAATAATTAATTAAAAACTCTTACATTGCTGATCATCCCGTCTGAAGTCAAGTTTTCCTCTCTCACTGGCGTTCCTTCCTTCGAAATTGATTTTTGTCTCTGGAAATTGAAAAATTACGATATTCACCGAGATTTTCTAGACTACCTTGTGGTTATTTTCATCTCTGAGCACAACATTGCTTTTACGCTTCATAGCTTCTCGAGTACAACGCATATATCGCGATTTATCGAGTAGAATTATCAAGTAAATCGAAAATGTGCAAAACGGAAATTCGAACGGATCGGTTTCGCGGTTTTTAATTGGTGCGGCAGGGCGCGCTTAGTGAGCAATGACGTCATCAATTTCTTTTGTTCATGCTGCAAAAATGGGTCTTTAGTAGAAGAACAAAGAGAAGGAAACGGGAGGAAACATTAAAAATTTAAAAAAAAACAACTTTTTAGCTCAAGAAAAGACATTTTCATCAACCCTCACACGTAATTCTGACAATTTAGTGTTAAAAAATTATTTCTCAACTTCTTCTAGTCAAAACATCTTCAGAATTCTGAAAAAAGTATGCAAGAGGTAAAACATAAGGCCGTCAGATTCAGAAGACGTCGAGTTTCAGGGACAACTAAATTCTGGAGAACTAGTGAAAGCGTTGAACGAAGTGAAAATGAATGGAAATAATCAGAAGATAAAGGAAGATGGAAGCAGTTTTCGTTTCTACGTTTTCATCGCATTCGTCATTTCGATTTTCGCCTACTTGGCCGCTCTTTTCAATCGAGAATCTGTGTGTAATCTGCTGAGAACTGATCATAACGAGTATTTTGTACAATAAACTTTTAATTTTTTTTGTTTATGTTTCTGAACTTCTCTTTGACACAATTTTTGCTAAATTCTCTGACCTGTTTATATGATATATCGTGAAGATTTACTTTCTTCACTGAAGAATGCCGATTTTCAGTTGAAATGAAATAAAATGATCCAGAAATGCAGATCTTGTGTATTTGAAACGACAGAGTATTTGAATGTCGCTGGAAATTAAGCGAACCCCTAAACTATACATAAAAAAGGAAGTTTCAAAGTCAAAATTGCAAAAAATACTAGTAATTTTGAAGAATAGTTTTCGAAAAGTACAAGAATTTTAGGCCAACAGTTGAGCAAACATGTTACCGTAATCTTGCGCCTTCAAACAAAATTTGAATTTTCGGTTTTCTTAAACCGATTTTCATCAATATGTTTGCTGGAATTCGAGATAAATGAAAAATTGAACTCAAAAAAAATGAAAAAAGTGTGGAAAAACTAGAAAATTTTAAAGGTGCAGGTAACGATTTCACAGGATTCCGCTGTGAAAAACTACCAACTTTGAGCCAATTTTCATCGCTTGTTCTGAAAGATATCGATAAGTTGTCAACTGATAAATTATTTATCATAACATAAAAAATGTTTTATCAATTGACACATTTTTGATAACTCTCACAGGAACCTAGATAAACTCGATCAAAGTTTGAAGGCTAGTTTCGTTTATTGTTCCGTTATTTCCCCTAAAAAAGTCGGAAAATAAAAGTTTTTGATAATGAAAAAACTGAATAAAAACGTACAAAAATCAAGATAACAAATTCTGAAAATAAAAATATTTTTTAGGTTACAGTAGTTATCGTTGTGGGACCCTCGGCAACGACACCCATTTTTTTTTCACCAGAATATTATAGCTTCGGAGATATTTTAGTATGCTTCTACAGTTTTCATTCAAAAAAGGCCAGAATTTTTAGTTCCCCAATTGGAAATCATCGAATTGATAACCTCGAACCGTCTACTTTTTTTCTAAACTCCAGACATTATACTTTGACCTAAAACGAATTTCATAATATTCAGACATCAAGAATTTTCCAGAATCTTTCAGAAGAGACCTGAAAGATCAAAGTCTCAGTTCCGGTGTCTCCTCCAAGGCGTCATGATTTATTGGTCTTTCTGCATGCCACGTCATCACCATTTTTTGCACACACCTGTGCTGTTGTAGCTCCGCCCACTTTCCTTTGTCTCCAAGTGAAAAAATGTGCTGCGTGATGCTTTTTTCGACACGTTACGTCAGTCTCGAAACCGTCTTTTAGAGCACCTTCAATCAGCTTATCGTCCTTGTAACGACGGTGTATGTGTTTCAGGCAAAGAATGAAACAAAAAAGATAAAACAAAAAAGGAGGTGTCTCTTCTCTTCAAATCATTCATCAAATTCTCACCCGCCCCATTCGAGCCTTCTTCTTCTTCTGATTTATTCTCTTTTTTTCGAGAACTTGTTCTCTATGATAAGGGGGTGGAGAGGGGAAGATAGAGGCTATTAAAATGTGCCAAACTCAGCGAAAAGTGACCGATGGCTGCTTATCAGTGTGACCAGCCGTCATCATCACTCTTTTCCGCCCTCACTTTTTTTTTCTTTCAATTCCGAATTCACATCTACATTTTGAGCTATTCTGTTATTTAAAATTTTGGATTTTTCAGAAAAAAAACTTTAAAAATGTGCCAACATCATCACAACCGACCAAAGAGGGATCCATGCTCAGCGGCTAATAATAATGAGGTGAGATTCTTCTAGAAGTCTTTTATTTATTTTTTGGGTTTTTTGGGCTCGAAATCATGTGGGTTCAGAGCAACCAGCTCAGAGCTCTGAATAAAATTGCTCCATAGGATGGCTAAAGTTTGTATTATTATAAAATTTAATGAAAGCATCGTACTGTACTCAAATTTGGAGTGCCGAATTTCAAATAATTCATCAGTAAACTGGCCAAATTTCATATTATTTGTTCAATTGTGAGCTGAGTTATTGCTTGTCAAAGTTGCTGTATCTCATGAAAATCACAAGAAACAGTGCGCCGTTCATCTTTGGACAATCATAACTATATCTAGACTTGAGGAATCGCTTTGAAAATTTCAGTAGCTTTGAATCAAATGTAACATTATTCTACCAATTTTCGTGTTTCCAAGAAACTTGTGTCTGAAGATATACCCGTTTTTATCAGTCCGGGTTGTTGTGCGCCACCTAATTTCATAGGAGCCTACCCTTCGAGCTTAATTATCTTAGTTCCTATGAAAAATATCAAAAATCTGTCAACTGATAAAATATTGATGATATTATAATAAACAAATTATCAGTGGAAATTTTTTTGATATCTTTCGAAGGAACCAAGATAATTAAAATCAAAGTCTAACTATTTTTTTAGATCCTCTAATATCGCATTTGCAAATATGAGCGTTCAAACTCAAAGGTTGAATTTGAAACCCAATATCAAGAACACCTTGTACCAGTAAGATGCCCACCCCCCCCCCCCCTTCTTCCTTATCATTATATCACTTGATTTATTAAAATGTTCTTCTTCTAATTTCAGATCACTGTCGAGCACACAGCCATCAAATGGACCGTCTCGTTTCAACTAAAAATGATAATCGGCCAGGCGACACTCCGATGCAGATGCCTCACCGACGCCACAAAGCTGGTAAGACCAAAAAACTGTAATTTATCGGTGTCACGTGTGCAGCTGAAATGCTTTCCTTATCAAATTTTTTCTTTGTTCTCCACCTAAATACTACACTTCTTCCTAGTCATAAGCTGATAAGCTACGCGGTTTTAGGAATACGGACTTGTATCATAAGACCTAAAAGAGGAATCTTCTGGAAAAACTATGAGTACCAGGGCACAATGCTGACTTTGCACTTTTTGCGGTAAACCGAATGCCCTCAAAGTTCAAACTCTGATAAGAAAAGTTTATGGTGATAAGACAAAGTTCAAAATTGCAGGTCCTCGATGTTCGTGATCTATCGATCCGATCAGTATCGATCAATGGAACAGATTGTGACTATATAATTGCACCAAATGTATATACATTCTTCAGATCGAAAATGAGCGTATACTTGCCACCACAATTTCAGAAAGCTGGAACTATCTTGTAAGATACTCTGGGATTACTGTAGTCACAGG
>NC_013487.2:12818142-12822002 GCF_000004555.2 Caenorhabditis briggsae | reverse complement strand
GAGCTCCATGTGGTGGAATTCTTTACGGAGTGACCATTTTTCCAGTTTTCACAGAATTTTCTCACAGCAAGAAAAATTATGAATTTTTTTTTCGATATATTTGAGTTTCTCGGATTTTTTTTCTACTTTTACTTCGTAATAATCGGAAAACTTACCAAAAATGGGAAAAGCGTGCATGGTATATGGATGCTATATGGGTGCGCCCACCGGCGACCTGTCGTGCCCAGCATCGACGCATATAGCGCGTACGCGCTACCCACGGACTTATTATGGGCACACATAGCATCCTATATGCGCGCCTAGGCATATACCATGCGCAGCCGTTACCCTGTGGTTCAATATATTCCAAATTTAGGCAAGTCACAGTATCCTATGGAACATCTCCAGAAGCCACCGCATTGCAATGGATGAAGAAGGAGCAGACTGCTGATAAGAAAATGCCATATCTCTTCTCCCAATGCCAAGCTATTCACGCCCGTTCCATTGTCCCTTGCATGGATACCCCATCTGTAAAATCTACATATGAAGCTGAGGTTACAGTACCTACTGGAATGACCTGTCTGATGTCAGCAATTGGTCAAGGATCTAAAGGAGACGATGAGACCACCACATTCTTCTACAAACAACCAGTTGCCATTCCAAGTTATCTCATTGCTATTGTTGTTGGATGTTTGGAAAAGAGAGATATCAGTGATAGATGTGCAGTATGGGCCGAGCCATCAGTAGTTGATAAGGCTCATTGGGAATTCGCGGAAACTGAAGACATCTTGGCTTCAGCTGAAGAGATCGCTGGAAAATACATTTGGGGACGGTACGATATGGTATGCCTTCCACCATCTTTCCCATTCGGAGGAATGGAAAACCCATGTTTGACATTCCTAACACCGACACTGATAGCTGGAGATCGTTCGCTGGTCAGTGTGATTGCTCATGAGATTGCACACAGTTGGTCAGGCAACTTGGTGACGAATTCAAGTTGGGAGCACTTTTGGTTAAACGAGGGATTCACAATGTTCATTGAGAGAAAGATCTGTGGACGGCTAGTTTCCGAAGACTACAGACAGTTTATGGCTTTCAATGGATGGACAAACTCCCTCATTCCAGCTGTGAGTTCTTTTTTGAAGTCTAGATTATTTGTGTTTTTTGTATTCCAAGAGACTTTCTCCGAAAAACTTGCTATCACCCCATGCATTTTGTGGATTTTGAACCCTGAAAAAAAGGTGTGATGACACCTGATAAGCAGCTTATCACACATTCTTCTTCTGGAAAAATTGATTTATATGTATCAAAGTTTCAAAGTCCGTTTTTTTGCAGGTATACGAACAATTCACACCCACTCATCAATTCACAAAATTGATTCAAGATCATACGAATGTGGATCCAGATGTTGCATTTTCGTGTGTCCCATATGAAAAGGGATCTGCTTTGCTCTTCTATTTGGAACAGAAACTTGGAGGAAGTGAAGTTTTTGAGGCATACCTCAAGGATTATCTGAAAACCTTTGCTCATCAAGCAATCGATAGTTGGCAGTGGAAAGATCATCTCTATAAATACTTTGCGGATCAGAAAGAGGTCTTGGACTCGATTAACTTTGATATCTGGTTCAATGGAGTTGGAATGCCACCAGAGAAACCAAATTACGGACAGTCTATGGTGGAAGCCTGCGAGGTTCTACTCAAGAAATGGCTTGACGCTGATGAGCATACTGTGGGAGATATCACAGGAGACGATTATTATGCCATGCAACCACTTCAACAAATCGAGTTGTTGTCCCAACTATGGCAACATAATCCACCGATTGAGCATTGGAAGTTGGATGCATTGAATAAGTTGTACAAATTGAATGAGTCCCAAAATTCAGAGTTATTGTTGAAGTGAGTTTGGGAGGAAAGAGATTCTGGGAAATCAGGAATTATGTTTCAGCTGGCTTCGTTTGTGTATCAAGTCCAAGTGGGAGGCATGCATTCCAAAAGCTCTTGATTTTGTCAACTCACAAGGACGTCTGAAGTTCTGCAGACCAATTTACCGGTGAGTAGCATGTACCGTTTTGAGAGTACAGTACTGGAAAGATTATTAATGAAACCAACCTAGCTCTGAGACTTTTTAAAACTGCGCTGAGCTCAAAGTCGTGACACTTTTATCCAACGACACCATTTACTTTTTCTCTATCATAAGCCCACTCTATGTGTGATCTCAATTTTCTCGGTTCCTATGACAGATATCAAAATTATGCCAACTGATAAAATATTGGTGATATAATGGTAAACAATTTATCAATTGCCAAGTTTTTTGTATATTTCATAGGAACCGGCATAATTGAGCTCTAAGTGCTCGTATAGGGTGGGCTTTCAATTCGAGCATATACCAACATATGTGAATTTCTTTTTAACGTCCAAAGTTAACCAATTTCAGATAAAAAATTATTGGTCTGCCATGTTTCTCTATTTTTCATTTTTGAAAATTCAGAATTTTCAACCAAAAAAAAATACCAGCAAATCTCGCATAACATTTGGCCTAAATCAATCCCTTAATTTTTCAGAGACCTCGCCCAGTGGCCAGTTGCCAACAAAAAGGCTCGTGATGTTTACCTCAAAGGACGCAGTCAAATGCACCCAATCACTGCCGAAATGATCGCCAAGGACCTCCATATCAGACACTCCACCCACACCGTTTGTTTCTAAATTCTATGCTCCTGATCCCTCCTGAACCCACCCTGTGAATCCTGTCTCTCGTTTGCCCCTGAATCCATCTCTTCTGAATCCCCCTTGTATGTTTTCTGTTGGAATGAATTTGTACATTTTCTTCTTCAATACCTCACCGCTTCAAATATTTTTTCTTGTTTTAACTTTTTTTTGTGTTCTAATCTTATGTAGGTCTTTCTTTTGTTGTTCTCCTGTTTTCTATGTATCATTTTTCTCCAATAAAACTATAGCTACATCTCCGTATCCCCTAATACAGATCACTAGAATCAAAAGAGAAAATCATCATCATCCCTCATCTACGGGTGTATCTCCCGTACAACGTTATCTTTCAAAGACCAACATGTTTGATGACGGCCGTCGACTGATGAACTGTCATCTCTTCTTATTTCTTCTCTGAACTTTTTCTTTTTCCTTCTTCTTTACTTCTTTTTTTAGTTGATCGAAAACAGAAGAAGATGCATCGAGAATCGGAAACTTCTGGTTGTAAAAAATCACAAGATCATTTTGGAGAATCAGTGGGGTACGGTAGTTTGAGGAGAACTAATGTGATGGAGGTGGACCCAAAAAAGTATCAGTGTTTTCTGATTCCGTTTCCAAGTAGGCTCATTTTTGGAAATTTAGCTTGAGAGCGTGAGTGGGGATTATTGTAGCATGTATTATACAGGGTGCGGCAAAAGTATGGTAACACAAGTTTCGCGCAAGCTGGTGGGCGCAGGCGTACTTCCACGTTTCATTGAATAAACAGTAGCGTACTATATGCGCACAAACGGTGTACCTATGTCGTCCATATGAGGCGCCGTGCCAACGCATATACCATGCGCAGCCGTTACCCTGTGACTACAGTAATCCCAAAGTATCTTACAAGATAGTTCCAGCTTTCTGAAATTGTGGTGGCAAGTAAACGCTCATTTTCGATCCGAAGAATGTATATACATTTGGTGCAATTCTAAAGTCACAATCTGTTCCATTGATCGAAACTGATCGGATCGAGAGATCACGAACATCGAGGACCTGCAATTTTGAACTTTGTCTTATCACCATAAACTTTTCTTATCAGAGTTTGAACTTTGAGGGCATTCGGTTTACCGCAAAAAGTGCAAAGTCAGCATTGTGCCCTGGTACTCATAGTTTTTCCAGAAGATTCCCTCTTTTAGGTCT
>NC_013487.2:12816962-12817975 GCF_000004555.2 Caenorhabditis briggsae | reverse complement strand
TCTCACGAACAACCCTGTGGATAACCATGGCATGGTTTGATTAGTTAAATACGGTCAAGAACTGTCTAAAAAACATAAGATCTCAAACTTTGATCATTCTGAAGAAATGCAAGACCGTCCAAAAACGAGTTTGTCAAAATCCGCACCGAAGAAAGAAAAAATGAGCCTGGAGCTCCGAATGAGCTGTCAGCCACTCAGTAGAACCGCTAAAAGTGAGATTGGACTGACCCCATATCGTGCTCAAAAGACTGGAATTCTGTCGGGAAACAACAATCTGGTACGCGGCCAGAAGTGCAAATCGACATTTGCTGGCACGTGCCAAAATGAACACATGAATATGATGTTTGTCAACGAGAAACTCTTGACGGTGGAAGTCGAATTCTCATTGAAAAATTATCTAGTTTCTTCCCCGAGATCTGAGCTATCTAATGAGCATAGTAACATGAAAAAAGTTTCATATCATCAGAACGTCATGGTTTTTGGTGCAACAACCTCCAAATTCTAATTTTTGTAGATTTTGGGGTGAAAATCAACAGAAAGGACTAATATGCAGAAATTTTCAAGGGTTATGTTCTTCGGTGGGCCAAATTCAATTTTTAAAACCATGTTTGGACTATTCAACGGGATTCTGCTCCCGCTGACAAGACAAAAATCATTTAGCCATGATGCACGGCCAGTTTTTCAATGTTCAGTATGACTTGCGAATGGTCACCCTCGTCGCCAGAAATGAATCTGTTGGACTATTCCGCATATGGAATATTTCAGTCGAGGGTCCAAGCACGTCCAGAACCAAATTTGTAGCCATTGAAATCAAGTTTGATCTCAGACTGGGTCAATTTATCTCCAAAATACCCCCTTGCCACGGTAGATGCGTTCCCGAAGAGACTCATCGATGTTGTGAGGAACAAAGGCAACCGCGTCGAACAATTTTTATAATTTCAGATTTAGAAAGTATTCAGTAAACTATTGTCCAATTTTCATGTTGATACGGGTTATTTTGGGAAAGTTACATC
>NC_013487.2:12769789-12816656 GCF_000004555.2 Caenorhabditis briggsae | reverse complement strand
ATTCAAGATCATACGAATGTGGATCCAGATGTTGCATTTTCGTGTGTCCCATATGAAAAGGGATCTGCTTTGCTCTTCTATTTGGAACAGAAACTTGGAGGAAGTGAAGTTTTTGAGGCATACCTCAAGGATTATCTGAAAACCTTTGCTCATCAAGCAATCGATAGTTGGCAGTGGAAAGATCATCTCTATAAATACTTTGCGGATCAGAAAGAGGTCTTGGACTCGATTAACTTTGATATCTGGTTCAATGGAGTTGGAATGCCACCAGAGAAACCAAATTACGGACAGTCTATGGTGGAAGCCTGCGAGGTTCTACTCAAGAAATGGCTTGACGCTGATGAGCATACTGTGGGAGATATCACAGGAGACGATTATTATGCCATGCAACCACTTCAACAAATCGAGTTGTTGTCCCAACTATGGCAACATAATCCACCGATTGAGCATTGGAAGTTGGATGCATTGAATAAGTTGTACAAATTGAATGAGTCCCAAAATTCAGAGTTATTGTTGAAGTGAGTTTGGGAGGAAAGAGATTCTGGGAAATCAGGAATTATGTTTCAGCTGGCTTCGTTTGTGTATCAAGTCCAAGTGGGAGGCATGCATTCCAAAAGCTCTTGATTTTGTCAACTCACAAGGACGTCTGAAGTTCTGCAGACCAATTTACCGGTGAGTAGCATGTACCGTTTTGAGAGTACAGTACTGGAAAGATTATTAATGAAACCAACCTAGCTCTGAGACTTTTTAAAACTGCGCTGAGCTCAAAGTCGTGACACTTTTATCCAACGACACCATTTACTTTTTCTCTATCATAAGCCCACTCTATGTGTGATCTCAATTTTCTCGGTTCCTATGACAGATATCAAAATTATGCCAACTGATAAAATATTGGTGATATAATGGTAAACAATTTATCAATTGCCAAGTTTTTTGTATATTTCATAGGAACCGGCATAATTGAGCTCTAAGTGCTCGTATAGGGTGGGCTTTCAATTCGAGCATATACCAACATATGTGAATTTCTTTTTAACGTCCAAAGTTAACCAATTTCAGATAAAAAATTATTGGTCTGCCATGTTTCTCTATTTTTCATTTTTGAAAATTCAGAATTTTCAACCAAAAAAAAATACCAGCAAATCTCGCATAACATTTGGCCTAAATCAATCCCTTAATTTTTCAGAGACCTCGCCCAGTGGCCAGTTGCCAACAAAAAGGCTCGTGATGTTTACCTCAAAGGACGCAGTCAAATGCACCCAATCACTGCCGAAATGATCGCCAAGGACCTCCATATCAGACACTCCACCCACACCGTTTGTTTCTAAATTCTATGCTCCTGATCCCTCCTGAACCCACCCTGTGAATCCTGTCTCTCGTTTGCCCCTGAATCCATCTCTTCTGAATCCCCCTTGTATGTTTTCTGTTGGAATGAATTTGTACATTTTCTTCTTCAATACCTCACCGCTTCAAATATTTTTTCTTGTTTTAACTTTTTTTTGTGTTCTAATCTTATGTAGGTCTTTCTTTTGTTGTTCTCCTGTTTTCTATGTATCATTTTTCTCCAATAAAACTATAGCTACATCTCCGTATCCCCTAATACAGATCACTAGAATCAAAAGAGAAAATCATCATCATCCCTCATCTACGGGTGTATCTCCCGTACAACGTTATCTTTCAAAGACCAACATGTTTGATGACGGCCGTCGACTGATGAACTGTCATCTCTTCTTATTTCTTCTCTGAACTTTTTCTTTTTCCTTCTTCTTTACTTCTTTTTTTAGTTGATCGAAAACAGAAGAAGATGCATCGAGAATCGGAAACTTCTGGTTGTAAAAAATCACAAGATCATTTTGGAGAATCAGTGGGGTACGGTAGTTTGAGGAGAACTAATGTGATGGAGGTGGACCCAAAAAAGTATCAGTGTTTTCTGATTCCGTTTCCAAGTAGGCTCATTTTTGGAAATTTAGCTTGAGAGCGTGAGTGGGGATTATTGTAGCATGTATTATACAGGGTGCGGCAAAAGTATGGTAACACAAGTTTCGCGCAAGCTGGTGGGCGCAGGCGTACTTTTAGTGTCCTGAATATATATTCATTATTTTCAGCATGTCTTTATTACCTTATCACCATATTTTCAATTCTTTTGGGTGACTTTTACAGAAATGGTGACAAGTTCTATACACCTAGGTACCCTCGTCGAGGTGGCCAAGAGAGGGGTGGGCACAGGTAGCATCGAAAAGCTCTTGGAATCTCACGAACAACCCTGTGGATAACCATGGCATGGTTTGATTAGTTAAATACGGTCAAGAACTGTCTAAAAAACATAAGATCTCAAACTTTGATCATTCTGAAGAAATGCAAGACCGTCCAAAAACGAGTTTGTCAAAATCCGCACCGAAGAAAGAAAAAATGAGCCTGGAGCTCCGAATGAGCTGTCAGCCACTCAGTAGAACCGCTAAAAGTGAGATTGGACTGACCCCATATCGTGCTCAAAAGACTGGAATTCTGTCGGGAAACAACAATCTGGTACGCGGCCAGAAGTGCAAATCGACATTTGCTGGCACGTGCCAAAATGAACACATGAATATGATGTTTGTCAACGAGAAACTCTTGACGGTGGAAGTCGAATTCTCATTGAAAAATTATCTAGTTTCTTCCCCGAGATCTGAGCTATCTAATGAGCATAGTAACATGAAAAAAGTTTCATATCATCAGAACGTCATGGTTTTTGGTGCAACAACCTCCAAATTCTAATTTTTGTAGATTTTGGGGTGAAAATCAACAGAAAGGACTAATATGCAGAAATTTTCAAGGGTTATGTTCTTCGGTGGGCCAAATTCAATTTTTAAAACCATGTTTGGACTATTCAACGGGATTCTGCTCCCGCTGACAAGACAAAAATCATTTAGCCATGATGCACGGCCAGTTTTTCAATGTTCAGTATGACTTGCGAATGGTCACCCTCGTCGCCAGAAATGAATCTGTTGGACTATTCCGCATATGGAATATTTCAGTCGAGGGTCCAAGCACGTCCAGAACCAAATTTGTAGCCATTGAAATCAAGTTTGATCTCAGACTGGGTCAATTTATCTCCAAAATACCCCCTTGCCACGGTAGATGCGTTCCCGAAGAGACTCATCGATGTTGTGAGGAACAAAGGCAACCGCGTCGAACAATTTTTATAATTTCAGATTTAGAAAGTATTCAGTAAACTATTGTCCAATTTTCATGTTGATACGGGTTATTTTGGGAAAGTTACATCACTTTGAATGTGTTACCATACTTTTGCCGCACCCTGTAGTTCTCGAGTACTGAACAATTCAGATTTCACCCACTCACCCCGATTCATCTCCTGAATAGTCTAGATAGAAGTTTTGAATATCAGTTTTTTATGATTCCGTAAAACTCTTATTAAGAGGGCCCCTCAAATAGGAGAGCCCTCCGAGAAAGGCTGGAAAAAATTTGAGAGCCCCTGTAATAGAAGGGCCCTCCGAAGATACGTTTGAACAATCTAATAAAGATTATACGGTATTTGGAAATCTATCATTTTTGGAAATTTATTCCGAATCCCAAAATTGAAAAATATTCTAAAGTTCTGAATTACCAAAATATCCGAAATTTCGAATTTCTAAATTTCCGAATCTGAAAGTTTGGGAATTGGGAAATTTCTGTTTCTGAAATTCCAAATTTTACAATGTTATTATAGTAATTCATAGTTTCAGAATTTTCAGGTTTTTCCGCAGACACTTTTCTGAAACTCCGGAAAAAAAAAGCGTGGAATCCGGAAAACAAGTATCTGATGCTCCATTTTGAACGATTTCTAGCGGAAGTTGGAACACAGTTCTCGTGAAACGACATGCTGGGAACTCAGAAAAACCGTTTCATTGGAATCCTGAATCCAGAATATTGAACCATTAAATTATACAGTCGATGTACGGAAACTTTGAAAAGTTACTTCAATATTTTTCACACGTTTTCCTACCTTCACTACAAAAATCAAAAATATCCCGTCATCATTTTGCGTTCTTTTAAGTCTATCGTGTTTTGTGTGAAGCACTTTTTCGTCTCGACAGAAGGCGTTCCCGTTTTCTGATTGGTCTCTTTTTGATTTACTGTACCCAATCGTCCCCAAAAAAGAGATTCTCACTTTTCCGTCGTCATCATCTTCTCTTCTTTTGCTTCTTTTTCATCAGACCCACGTCATCAATCAGCGTGTCATAGACATATATAAACCAACAGTTTTTAGTAGAAGAATCAACAACTAATATTTTTTACTATGATGAGTTCATTGAAGATTCTATTATTGCTGATTGTACTGATAGGAGGTAAATCAATTTTTTTCATTTAACTTTTTTCAAATAATTTCGTAAGCACAATTTCCTTAAATCCCATAAATTAAGTTTTTGCAGAATCTATTGCCCTTACCATGCTGGGTCTAGAACGAGGGTCTAGGGTTGGTGAAAATATGGAGCCTCCATATTTTCCAGAAGAGGATGATATGCCTCCAGTTAGGAATCCGAATGTTGTACCTACCTATGCCAGAGCCATTGGAAAAGTTGCAGGTAGAGATGTGAGTGGAAATGAGACAAAATTTATGTCATGACACATGAATGAGCATAACATTAATTCACTTTTGAATTACCGTAAAACCTGTAATATAAGGGCACCAACGCTGTCAAGTTTGAGCTCAATCACCTCAATTCCTATGCAAGATATCAAAAAGTTTTCCACTGAAAAAACACTTCTGAAATTATGACAAACAATTTATCAGTTGTAAATTTTTTGGTTCCTTTCCAAAGAACCCAGATAATTTAGCTGGAAGTAAACGTATTAAGTGGGCTTCAAACTTTCCGGAACATTCAATTATTTATTTTTTAATTACATTATTTTTACTAAAATTACACTAAACATTGACATTCTGACTGCCCATTTATAAAGTTATCAATATTCTGTATTTCAAGGCCAAATATTTTTAGCGCCCAACTTTCTCCATTTTCAACAATAATTTTTAATTTTCAGCTAGTCGCCCGCCGATGGAAAGAAAACGAACCACTACGTCGAGAAATTCTAGATGCTGAAGGCGTGCCACTCAGAAGACGTCCACTGATTTCAAGAGTTCTTGGTAGAGGAGGAGGATTACACATTTTGTAAACTCACTTTCATTCTCTCTTTTTTTGATCTCATGATGTTTT
Organism: Caenorhabditis briggsae; assembly: GCF_000004555.2. Lineage (NCBI taxonomy): Eukaryota > Metazoa > Nematoda > Chromadorea > Rhabditida > Rhabditidae > Caenorhabditis > Caenorhabditis briggsae. The sequence goes on along the minus strand of NC_013487.2, from coordinate 12,811,467 downwards.
GGTCATTTTCAAAGTGTTACACTATAGGCATTTGATTCCGGTTATTGACAATTTTCGATATACATGAAAACTTTGATACACAATCTATAAACATAATACGGAACTATATCTGCAATTTGAAATTGGAAAAATGTTCTAATTGTAAAACACCTGAAAAAAATAACAATAAAACCTGTATTAGAAGGGCCCCCTCAATAGGAGGGCCACTCTAATAGACAGGCCCTGCGAGAGCGGCTCTGAAAAATAGAATGGCCCTCAAAAATGTTGTTTGAAATTGAAAATTTTCGTACGTTTTCAGTGGAAAAGTTTTTAAAAACTACAATTTCATAGAAATTTTTCGAAACACTTTTTTGTCCAAAAACATGCTCAACATTTGTGAAATTGATAGATTTTTTGCGAATTTTTTGAATGAGAATTTACCGATTGTTCGGAAAAATTTCAGAAAAATTGGGAGGAAAAACAGCCTCCGGAGGTCTAACACAGGTTTTACGGTAACCCAAACAATGCCGACATTTCAGTTGGATCTATGATTCTCGGTTTCGGATTATGACGATGAGGAACCATTTTTTCAAAAAAATCTTTCAATAACTCAATAATCGATATTAAACCATGTATTAATATAAAATGGTCCCTGAAAATAAAACACTTATTATCATTCTTATAATAAATAAATAAAGTTGCGTCTCTTTCTCGGTTTGTATATTTGTTTGTTTGTCCGCAAATTTTGAAAATCTTGAAAATTAAATATAATTTGACGTGACCCTATAAAAAATAGAGAGAGGAGCGAAGCGACGAATAGTAAACTAAATAGGTCTAATTGCGCCGAAGGCGCTCCAGCCAGCTGTTTGAAGCGCCGAATGCGCGGCACAGGCTGGTTTTCATTAAGAAGCTTTACTCATTTTCGAACCCTTTATTCGTTTTTATTCATTTCTCAACCCTTTTTTCATTTTCATTTTTGTTCCATGAGGTCATATTCATAAGTTTTTAATAACCCATATTATATATTTTTTTTAGATTTTGGTTCAGAGCAGCTGAATTATTTTCTAGATCCAGATTAGATTTTAAAAGACAGAGACAGATACAGAAATCCACAATACGAAGTAGATACGGATGTTACGAATCGCCATTTTGCCCATAAATTTCCCATAACCGAGAGAAGTTCTAATGGAAAAACACAAATTTCAAAGATACGATAACAACGAGGAGAAGGAGAACTACAGCGAAGACGTCAAGACCAGAAGACACTCCAGAAAACGAGAACTGAGTAAAAAGCGCGCGCGGAAAGAGCGAAAATGAGAAATGATAACAAAAAAGTAAATCAAGTTCAAGAGAGTTCTGATATCCAGACGACGTTGACAGAGTAGGCGGAGTAGTCCGAGTTGGGGCCTTCTTGGATCGACTGAAAATTGTCGAATTTTTTATTAAAAATTTCGTCCCAATTATTATTACTTTAATGATTCTTTTTTACTCGAAAATTCAGGCTGTACGACTGTAGACGCGCGTTAGGCACAACTGTAGATGGACGTTCTAAATTTACTCCGTTCTCACAAATCTCCCCAAGTTTTCAATATTTTCAATATTTTTTAAATTCAAAAAATTTTTTCAAGTTCCAAAAAAGATCAAAAATAAAAATATTTTTTAGAGCCCGAAATTTTTTTGAATGGCTCAATTATAATTTTGAGGAAAAAAAACCATTTTCTCACCTATCTCTTTAAAATCCTAAAACTGAATCCGACCGATCGTTGTCATCGAATCCTAGTAGCCAGAAAAAATCTGTAATTTTGATTTATTTGTTTTTATTCAATTTCTATTCCCTCACCTTTCATCCCATAATCCTAGCATCTTGATCCTGCCAATCCTTGTAATCGTTATTGAAGCCCTGATCCTTCGAAGCCGACAATGACCACAAAACCAGAACAAAGTAAAAAACAAGCGCGCGCGGAAAGAGGAAAAATGAGAAACAATCACAACAAAAAGTAAATATAGTTCACAAGTTCTAATATCCAGACGACGTGGACGGTGTTGGCGGAGTGGTCGGAGTTGGCGCCTTCTTGGAATACGTGTTCACCGACTGAAAATTTCTAAACTTTTGAAATTTCTTTTTCATTTTTTCACCTTGACAACTTTTGAAGTTTGAAAAACCAGAATTCAGGTATTGGTGTGACAGTAGACGTGCTTTCTAAATGTACACTATTCTCGCAAATCCGACAAAATTTTGAAGTTTCCTCACCTCTCCCTTTGAAATCCTAGCATCTGAGTCATCAACATCCTGGTTCCTCGAGTTTTCTGAATCCTACTAGCCAGGAAGAATCTGTAATTTGCCTTTTTTCATTTGTTTGTCAACTTATTTCCTTACCTGCCATTTTTCGATCATAGCACCTAAGATCCTGCGAATCGTCGCCATCGTCCATGAAGTCATGAATCCCTGACTGCGGGTACCTAAATGCTAAAAGCCAAAGAGCCCCTAAACTTGACCGTTGTAAACTGACTTGACCGTTGTAAACCCAGCATCTGTATCCGAGCGGTCGTTACCATCAAATCCTGTCGTCCTTGAATCTTTTGAATCCTATTATCCAGGGAGATTCTGCAATTTAAAAATATTGAAACTTCAATCACTATTCCCTTACCTCTGACTTCATAATCCTAGCATTGTTTGAGATTCTGTCAATCCTTGCGATCGTCCATGAAGTCCTCGAAAAATCAGAACCAAGTAAGAAGCGCGTGCAAAAAATGCAAAAAAAACTATCACAAAAAAATAAAGTTCATGAGTTCTAATATCCAGACGACGTGGACGGTGTTGGCGGAGTATATGCCTTCTCGTTGATGCTTTCTCGGAATACCAGTCCACCTACTGAAAGTTTCGTTTTGTTTTTGAAAATTCCTGCTTAATTTTTTACCTTCGTCTGAGATCCTGCGAATCCTTGTAATCGTCCTTGAAGCCCTGATCCTCCAGACGGCGTTGACTGGGTTAGCGGAGTAGTCGGAGTTGGCGCCTTCTTGGAATACGTGTTCACCGACTGAAAATTTCTAAATTTTTGAAATTTCTTTTTCACTTTTTCACCTTGACAACTTTTCAAATTTGAAAAACCAGAATTCTGGTATCAGTGTGACAGTAGACGTGCTTTCTAAATTTACACTATTCTCGCAAATCCGACAAAATTTTGAAGTTTCGTCACCTCTCCCTTTGAAATCCTAGCATCTGAGTCATCAAAATCCTGGTTCCTCGAGTCTTCTGAATCCTACTAACCAGGAAGAATCTGTAATTTGCCTTTTTTCATTTTTTTGTCAACTTATTTCCTTACCTGCCATTTTTCAATCATAGCACCTGAGATCCTGCGAATCGTCGCCATCGTCCATGAAGTCATGAATCCCTGACTGCGGGTACCTAAATGCTAAAAGCCAAAGAGCCCCTAAACTTGACCGTTGTAACTGAGTACTGATTTTTCCTCTTCCTCTGATACCTGTAGTCTTTGCTTTTTTTCATTCGGACTTCACGGGGGTTACGGTACTATTTATATTGTATTTTCTTTAGTAGAAGCTCAACCTCTACGTGCACTTTGAGTTCAATTATCGCAGTTCCTCGTAAAAGATATCAAAAACTGGTCAACTAATAAATTGCTTATCATAATACCACAAAAATTTTATTGGTTGACACATTTTTGATATTTTGCATAGGAACTGAGATAATTGAGCTTAAGTTTCACAGTGTGAGAGCCCTTCTATTACAGGTTGTTTCGGTAGTTCTTTGAAGCCGAAAATTGAGAAAACCCCAAACTTTTCCAAATAAAAACTTCATTCCAAAATGAACTACAGTACTATTGAATCCCAAAAATATCTTGAAAATACAAATATTTTTACAATTCGGGAGAATATAAATTATTAGAGATCATCTGTATATAAAAATCTACATGTTATGAGATTTGTTATTGCCAAACAAATATTACAGGAGAAAAATAGGGAATCAAAGCAAAATAAATAAATTATGTGTGGAAAAAAATCAGCAATAAGAAAAAAAATAGGAGCACACCAAAGTTGTCAACTTTAAGCTCAATTATCTGGATTCCTATGAGAGATATCAAAATTAGTCAACTAATAAGATATTGATGATGTTATGGTAAACAATTTATCAGTTGACAAATTTTCGCTATCTCTCATATGAACAGAGATAAACTGATTCAAAGTTAACGGTTTGAGTGGGCTTTTTTAGAGGGAATACGATAGTTTGGCACATTTTTACAAAGCTGTATCAGTAATCAGTTGCTCAATAAACCCTTTACATCTCTCATCGCATCTCCCAAACTCTTCTTAAAATGAGTCAAATCAGTTCTCCGATCACTTCGGAAAGCGGTCGGTGCAAAAATGACACGATCCGGTTGAATATTATACGGACATCCGTATCCATCTCGAACCACGGCTCCATATGTCAGATAGCAATCAGTGATGTCAGTGGATGTGGTGACTTGGCTCGTGGATAATGGGAATCTCATCACCTCAGCCCATAATGGATCCATGAAAAGTGATGGGATCTCTTCTCCAGTCACTTCTTCTCGTTCACGTGCCAGACAGAACAGAGCACAGAGATGATTGTCGATACCGTAACCACTGATGTTCTGAAAAAGAAAAATTTCGTTTTGTTCTTTAGATCCTGAAGTTTCAAATCTCCCACCTCAAGGGTAACCTTGACCTGTTTGAGGGCTGCTTTCTTGAAAAGTTCAAGTTTGCGTTCCTTAGTTTCCTTTTTACAAGTCATTGCAGTAACCCATTCCAGAGCTTCTTGAGTGTTAGCACGGATGTTGTCGACTCGACCGGCACCAAAACGGCGGACAGAAGCAGATTCGTAGGTGGAGACCAGGTGGCCATGGGTTCTGGAAAGCCAGTTATGACCTTGTTGTGTTATGTTGTGTTATACTCTCAAAATGATTTTTCTATGCTACTGTAGTTGAAGGTCCAGAAATGGTCTAATGTGCACCTTGTGTGTTTGCTAGATCATTTTAACATGATGACCTAACTTTTGCAAGTCGAGTTTTCTGGGAAATCAGCTTCTATGGTCTAGAAATGACCTGATACTTGTTTTTGTGTTGTTTGAATTTACCATCTTAGCCTAGAAAACTTAACTTGCGAAAATTAGGCCACCATGTAAAAAAAGCCCAGAAAACGCATTAGGTGCATCTGAGACAGTTTCTAGACCACGAAAGTTGGTGGCCTAGAAAACTTTACTTGCAGAAGTTAGGCCACCATGTTAAATGACCAAGAATGCACCGAGCCCAGTTTAGTGGCTCGAATGTTAGAACGAAACTTCCAAAAAAAAGTTCCGACAGAATTTTCGAAATAAACCGTTTTCGAAAAAGGTCTTTCCACACACTGAACCACACAATGAACCTGAAGACGTCTTTCGAAAAAACTCACTTATAATGTGCCAATTGCATAATCAACTGAATGAAACCATCCGGACTAACACCCCATTTCTTAATCGAATCCTTTCCAAACTCATCGAAAATTAGCACTTCCAGTTCCATCTCATTCGCCAACTCGTCAAAAACCTCGGCTTGTTTCTTCAGAATATTTCTGGAATTTTCACTGAAATGCCAGGTAAGCGATTTCGGGTGCACATTGCGTACATCATTCCACACCTGGAATTTAGAAAATTTGTTCCTGAATTTTTGAGAGATAAGGTTTACCATTTTGCTCTTAAAGTACTTTTGAGCATATCTGATTGCACTTTCAGCCATGTTGATAATCACAATACCTTCTGCAGTCGAGTGTTCGATGCATAATCCATTAGCACCACTTGAAGAAACAACCAGTTGAATAGTGGCATCGTACCAGCGATTGAGTCCGAATTTGGATGATCCATGACCGGTTAAAGTGGAGTATCCACGAGCAATAAACTCCTTCTCCTTGGCTGGAATATCCAGAATATCTGAAACAAAACAATTAAGGTACTAATAATTTTCAGAAACAGGTACCATTCTTTCCATAGTTCACATTATCCTCCATATCCAGGCAAACCACGAAGAGCGCAGACTTGACCCATTCATAAGATTTGCAGTTCTGCTCAACGGTTAGCATATCTTGCCAGAACAGTGCCGCATCGTCACGTGGACCCACACCAGATGCGCCGATCTTTGTGGTATTCTGAATATACAAAACTGAGTACTTCCAATGAAACCTGTACCACTTCTTTGAGCTCAATTATCTCATTTCCTGTTAAAGATATCAAGATGTGTCCACTGATAGTAAAATAAACAGTTTATCAGTTGACAACTTTATGATACCTGTGACAGTAGCCGAGAAGGGGGCTCTTCTATTACAGGTCCTAATCATTCTTACATTCTGATTGATCTTTGAAATCTCCTCAATCTTTGTCAATTGATGCTCAACATCCGCATATGAAACTAGGGCTCCATTGATTCTAGTGTGAAGAATGAATGTCTGATTACGGCACATCACCAACACATGCTCATTTCCATCGTTGGTTTTTTGTTTTCGAATTTGCGTATCCTCTCCGACTCCCGGCTCACGGTAGCAGCTGAGCACACGATCGTACTGTTCCATGCACATCTGGAGTTTTTGAGCACCAGTCGACTTTTCACGGCACACTTGTTTTCTGGAAATCGGCTGATGTGACCAAGGGAAACTTTTTTGTATCTCGGGCCCACTGGATTTAAATTTTGATACTTTCGTTTTTTTATAGGTAAAGCGAGATTGCCTGGAGTGCAAACTGGGTGAGCACCGCTTCGATGTGGGTGGGCCGGACGGGTCGTCTTATTTATGTTGCTAAAGGTTTTTCTCGGAGCTTGCTGACGCTGTCTTGGTGAAATCTGTGTCTCCTTTTTAGCCGAGACGGTTTCCCAAAAAACAAAATACCCAGATACCCTATAACGCACCCCTATGACCCTGTCTGACACCTTAAAATATTCTGTAAAGTATCCTTTTGACCCTATATGAAACTTGAAGACATCATAAAAATTCTAGCTACAAATCAATAGCACACATGTGTCTTCCTACCATTCTTCTATGCCAACATATTCACTCATTCTTCTTTACTCCCCCTTTTCCACTCTTTTCTTTCAGCAACCAATCTTTCGAGGCTTCCCAGAAACCCTCTCGAGATGGCACTGTCTAAGCTATCCACTTTTGATTTGTAAGTTGAATGTTTAAATTAAATTTTCTCATCAAACATTCCAGGATCAACTACTCGAACTGCTCTCCGAAATGCACCCGAGATGTCAAAAATTTCATTTAAAAAAAAACGAAAAGTTCGATTCTCAATATGCTCTTAAGAAATACCAGAAATCAGTGTGATTCATCATGAAAATCCGCATAACGATTTACAAGGTGACTGCTGGTTTTTTTTTCAGGCAGAGTGGATGTAAGATTCCCGACAGGTAACTATTTTGAAAATAAAAAAACTTTTAAATTCAATTAATCAATTTCTAGAAGTAATCATGTTCGGTGGCAGGAAAATCCATGCTCTCCTCGACGAGAAGAGAATTCGAGCTTCAGGAAAGAATCCGATTTCTGGGTTTTTTATTTTTGCAAAACATTTGGACGAGATTCTCAACTGACCACCAATCTACCAACTGGAGATCAGTAAACAAAAACCGAAAGAAACAAAAAGGATCATTGATTGGATCAATGGACGTGGATCTTCTGAAGGTGAGTTTTTCAGAACTAATCGATCGATTTTTCTGTTCAAATATGTTCACTCTTTTCAGTGGAACACTGTGATATCACTGGAGAAGCAGTTCAAATGACCAACTCGGATCTCTTATACATTTTGGATAACGTAAATGTCACAACTGCATTGAATATCGGATGCAAAGTTCAAGAAGATTTTCAACATGATCTACCAAAAACGCTGAAGCATTTTTATTGCTCATACTCGAAGTGGATGACTCTCGATCAGTTAATCTCTCAAAACTTTGAGTTTGTCAGTGTTTACAAGTCAGGGATCACCAACCAGGATATGATTGCTTACCTAGAGAAGGTCTTGGCTGGTGAACTACCGAAGTTGAACTACTTTCAAGCAGAAATTGAAGAATGGACATTGACGGAATTACGAATAGAGTCCGTACTGTTCAGAAGACGGAATCTAATATTCGTTTTCTGGTCGCGTATAAGAAGTGAGTTTTATCAATATTTGTATCAAACAAAGACAAATGTACTCTTCAGGTATATTGAACAAAACATCATTATCACTGGTTATTTCGATTTCAAACGCGATGATGGGATGATTGTCACTATCGGAGTGCCCCGAATCTTTAGTCAATCGTTCCAGTTCTTCGTTAGATCCGAATACGACAGATATTTATAAATCCCCTTTTGGCCCATTAAAGGTGGTGTGCGGTAAAAATTTTTATTGCTTTATTCTGTTTAGAAAATTATGTAGATTCCCATAAAAAAGTAAAAAAAATCGAAAAATTACTTCGTGGAGAAAAACGCATCGAAAACCAAAGTGTTAACTGGTGACCGAGTGCGAGTTTTCTAGTTCTTTTGGGAGTAAAAGCGCGCGAATTCGAATTTATTTCTTCATTTTCGGCTTTTTTTCCAGATTTTTTCCGGTTTTCCGAGATAATTGGGGGAAAAATTAACAAAAAACTTGAAAAGTCTGAAAAAATCTGGAAAAACGCCGAAAATGAAGAAATAAATTCGAATTCACGCGCTTTTACAAACAGGCTGGTTTGAACGAAAGTTCTAGATAGTTTTTTTTCATGTCCCCCACCTTAAAGTTTCCTTCTCTGTCTCTATCGTCAATTCTCCCAACTCACGTATCAATCAAATTCTTGTACTCCAAAAGCCCTCTTGTCAACAGTGCCGTATACTTGATGTGATCTTCTTGTGTCTCGAACTTCACTTTTGGAAAGATATACCCTGGATTCGAGTTGACTGGAGTTGGGATCCGAACACGCATGTACATTTCAGGCAGCCAGAATTTTGTGGCCTACAAATTCAGTAATAGAAAATCCTGTAAACTAAAGAAATGATAAAATAAGGAACTACCCAGTTTGGCGACTTCTGAGAAATCTCCAGAAGTTGTTCCTGAAGTGGAGTTGCTTGACGAACGAACTTCTGTGCAGCATCATGGGTCGTGGCAAGCGATGCTCTTTGGCCAACAGCAACGACAGCAGCGTATTCGAGATATCTGGAATTTTTGTTGAATTTTAGATTACTGTAAAACTTATACTAGCATTGTAATAGAAGGTACCGTATTTCCTCTCGTAGAAGCCCACCCAAACCGTTAACTTTAACTTTGAGCTCAATTATCTCGCTTCTTGTAAAAGATATTAAAAATCTGTCAACTGATAAAAAGTTGGGAATATTATAATAAACTTTTTATCAGTTAACAAATTTTTGATATCTCTTATAGGAATCGAGATAATCGAGCTCAAAATGTACGTTTGAGATGGGCTTCTACTAGATGTGTCCACTGATATTTAGACTTTAAGCTCAATTATCTCACTTCTGGTAAAAGATATCAAAAATCTGTCAACTGATAAAATATTTGTGATATTATGATAAACATTTTACCAGTTGACAAAGTTTCAATATCTCTCATAGGAATCGAGATAATCGAGCTCAAAGTTGATGGTTCGGATTGGCTTCGATTAGAGGATGCACGACATTTTAATTCGACCTAGAAACAAGGAAATGTGGAATTTTGAATATCTTTCCCACTTTTAGAATAGGTCAATTTTTTGATTTTAGATTAACAAAAATTTTGGGTTTATTTATACCTGTCAAGTGTTGCCTCCAATGTTGGGACTGGTGGTTTTGGCAATGCGGTCTGAAAATTATGATTAACTTTTGAAAGAAATGTTTCCTACTCTTAAAGAAGTACCTTCACAGTTTTCAGATTACGGTAGGCAATCTGTGTGGACAACAACTGTTTCTTCAAGAATAATGAAACAATTCTCATGTTTCAAAATAGGAGGAGACCAAGAATGGGAGAATTGTGTGTTAGAAACAAAAAATAGTGTTATCCGAACTAATTAGTTCTTCTATTCTTTCTCTTCTTCTTCTTCTTCTTCTTCTCGGTTCGAGTTCTCTTTTTTTTCTGTTTCAAAATGAGAAGAGAACCAGTAGAAGACGTCGTGTTAATGGATGAAAAGGAGGATGTCGTCAGCTAGCGAGAAGATGCACTCGCTAGATACTATATTTTTTGTGGTCTTCTGGAGAAGAAGAAGTAGAAGAGGTGGAAAAAAGAATCAGCGTGAATTCGTGAAGGGGAATCTAATTAAACCGAAAGGTTGCTCATGTTCTCTAGGGAAAGAGCAAAAAGCTGCTGAGGAGAAGGTGGGAAAGGAGATGGAACTACGGAAGAGCAGGAAATCAAGAGATGGCGAAAAATAGGGGTAGGAGGACTAGGACTGATTGGGAGAAGTTCATAAGAATGTTTTTTTTCCCGCAACGATAGTACATTCTTATCATTTTTTCGAGAAGAAAGTACACCACTTTGATCTTTTAGAGGATTTCACGAAAACCAGAATCTTCCGATTAAGAAGTGAGGACAGACTCAAGTTTGCACTATCATAAAATTTGACTGAAGCATTGTATTGAGATAGAATTTGGAATACAAAAATTCTGAACAAACTGAACAAGTTTAAACTGAACAAGTTTCAGATTATTTGATCAACTTTAAGCTTAGTTATCGCTCGTCAAAGATGCTTCATCTCCTGAAAATCACAAGAAACATTACGCCGTTCATCTTTGGACAATCATAAAATATCTAGACTTGAGGAATCGCTTTGAAAATTTCAGTAGCTTTGAATCAAATGTAACATTATTCTACCAATTTTCGTGTTTCCAAGATTCTTATGTCCAAAGATAAACCGTTTTTATCAGTCCGTCTAATTGTGGCGCCACTCTGTGGAAGCCCACCCCATACTTGGAGCTCAATCATCTCGGTTGCTGTGAGAGATATCAAAAAGTGGTTAACTGACAAAATATTTATCATAATATCACCAATATGTTATTAGTTGGCAGATTTTTGATATCTTTTACAGGAACCGAGATAAATGAGCTGTGCACACATATGATCCGCCACTCTGTGCACCTTTCTGGGCATTACGAATGGGAATACGTTTTCTTATACAGCAAAAATCATTTCTTCAGCTTCACCTTATAAGGTCTTTTACAAAACACAGAAAAATCAGATCAATATTTTTTTCAATGCCTTAGATCATACAAAAAGAAATGCACTTCTTGAATGACATGCAAGATCGTAAGGAATTCCTTCAAACCTGCAGGGCCGCATAAATCTCCTTGCAACCGATCTTTCGCGTTTCTCGTGAGTGATATCAAAAAATGATCAACTGACAACATGTTCATCGTAAGATCAAAAATCTTTGATAAGTTGAACTTTTTTCGATATCTCTTACAGGAACCGAGTTGAATTTGGTCAAGCTTACGAGAAGAAAGCTTATACCCGAAAACCTTAAACAAACGAAGAGAATGTTCCCAGCCAAAAAAAGACTAAAACAACTATTCAGCAAAAGAGGGAATCGAACTTTTGGACGTTAGCTCCAAAGTGAGCAGTGTTTTTATTCCTTTGAAAGTGCTGGAAACTTTATTTTGAACCAAATTTTTATTTAAGGGTATTAAAATTTGAAAATCTACTTTTCTCAACTTACTTCATACCAATCGTTGCTCACTTTCGGTGATTCAATTTTCAGCTCCATCTGAAACGTTTTCCTGTTCTATTCATTCATTTTTAAAATTTAAGAATTTTCAAAAAACCATCAACAAGTGTCTTTTGTTTGCAATCGATCCATTTTTATCCAAATTAGCAGCAACAATATATAAATTAAAATCAAAAAGTGCTCTTTTTTGAAGGTTCATAATAAATACTAAAATATTTAGGAAGAAGTGAGATTCAAGATGAGAAAGAGAAAAGAGAAAGAATGAAGAATTCGGGAAAAGAAGAATAATATAAGCAATCTAGACACTAGTCATTTTGGCCATGTAATCTTGGTGGTTAGCATTTTGGCATAATAAATATCAAAAGGGGAAGCTTCAGATTTCTAGAAGGATCTAGAAGGATCTACCACTGCGGATTCAATGGGTCGAATCCAGCAGGGTATTCTGTTTGTGGTATTCCATGATTCGGAATAGTGGCTTGGTTCTGGTAGGATTGTTGATCATCCCATCCTTGGTAGGAATCATTGAAAACCGTAGTCTCGGTCTTTCCACCGACTTGACTGTATCCTGGAGTATTGTTTAGTTGAGTCATTTCTCCATTTTGAGTAGCAGGAGCATTTCCACTCAGAGCATCATATGAATGAACTTTTCTCAAAAGGAACAAGACTGGAGCATATCCAACGTTGGTGATAAAGATAATGATGTTAAGAGCAGTGAATCCCCAATTAGTGACAATCCAACCGGCGATAATCGGTCCGAAGGCGTAGGCAAGAGAGTAGGAGATGTCAGCAATGGCATAGACAGATCCATAGACAGATACGTGGCGAGTATCCACAAGGTGTCCCAACATAGGAAGAAGTGAGGTATCAATAAGAGCGATTCCAAAACAGACGAACGAGAGTGGGATGACGAGTTGCATGACAGAATTGGTATATGGGATTGCAAAGCAGGCGATTCCTTCCATTGCCAAACCGATCATAGCGATGGCCCATGTGTATCCGGGGAATGATTTAAGGAGCTTGACAGTGACATAGACTCCGAGGACGTGAGGGAAGAAGGGTGGAAGCCAGATGACACCGACGAGCCACCCTGGAGTTTCTGGCATGACTTCGGCCATCCAGGTGGTGATGGTTGGTTCAAGGAAGGCCAGAGAGACATTGGCCATGATGAGAGCGCCGGAGCAGCAGGCGATGAATGGATCCATGAAGAGGCGCCACATTGGGGTTCCTGGAAATTATTGTAAGTTTTGTTTTGGGTTATTTTTTTCACGATTCGTAAATTCAGTAACTAGGTATCAAAGTTAAAGGTTTTGTAATTCTTGTAAAAAAAGAATCAAGACAAATGTTTCTAGCGCTAACAAGAAACGAAAAACAATTATTCAGCGGAGAAGGGAGTCGAACTTTTGGGCATTCGCTTCAAAGTCAAAAGTGTTAGCCACTGAGCCAGCCCTTCCTTGGGAGCTAGAGAAGAAGGAGAAGGCGCCCGGTGGAGCCGCCGACAGTTCGCCCTTCCTTCATTTCAAAGCGTGCGCCGCACGAATGGCGCAATGGCTAACACACTTGACTTTGGAGCGAACACGCAAAAGTTCGACTCCCTCCTCTGCTGAATAGTTTTTTGGTTCTTTGATAGTGCTAGAAACATTATTTTGAGCCGTATTTTGCAGATTTGAGGTATATTTCTTACAGAAAAACTGTTGTATGTTATTAGTGTTTGAATTTGGAATGAATTTCTTGGCCACTCAAAAGTTCCACTCAAAAGATGGATTTACAAAGAATTATTGGGGACTACAAAAAAGAGGGGGTTTTCAGCTGTTGGTTTAAAATTTTTTGATAGTTTAACATTTTCGGACTGGCTTTACAGGGATCGAATTTCTGTTTTTCGATGAAATTATTCGAAAAATTTTTTCAAAATTTTTTTTCATAAACTTTTGAGCCACACAGTTGGCTGAACGGTAATTTCAAAAAAGCAATTCTAGGTCCGATTAGCTACACGTATAGCCTACATCCCACTAAATAAACCCATCCGTTCACAAACCTTGAACTTTCTCCCCATGCGAATCGGTTCCTCTTCTATGCGGATTGATAACCATGAATACGGCGATGGCATCAGCAAGGCAAACAAATGAAAGGATCAAAAATGGCACAGGTTTTCCGGCAAGTGAGTAGAGCACAGATCCGAATGGTGGAGCAACAAGACATCCGAAGGAAATGAATGCTAGAGCGATTCCAAGCGCAGCAGATCTCTCGTTTTCTTCAGTGAATCGATCAGCGATCATGGCAAGGCCAGAGGTGTCAGCGAATGCGGATCCAAAGCCCTGGAAAATTATTTTATGTCTTTTGGGAAATATTCAAAACTTTCGACCTTCCATATTTTTTTACAAATATCTAGTTTCAAAACTTTTGCTCTTTTTCCCCTTTCCCATGGGACATCCTCTTTATCACCCTGGACCATCATCACCATCATCCTTCTATTTTTCCCTTTCCTCTCCTCAACGACTACTCGTTTTGTTTCTTTTCTTCAGCTCTGGAGAGCATCTATTTCTTCGTTAATTAGCACGACTAGGGGAAGACGATGACTAACGAAATAGTATGGGAAGGGATGGAGACGCAGAGACATTTCAGAAATCCTTTTCCTTCTCGGTTTTCTTTTTTTGTGGTATACTGCTGCGATTCGGGAAGAAGAATCGAAATTTATGTACAAAAAAAGAGATGGAGTAGTCCCCGGACCGGTGTGGTGTCCTCTCAATTTAGTGAAATTGGAGGGAGGGGGAAGACGAACAAAAAGAGAAGGAAGACTCCAAATCGAATTGTTCGTATTCTTCGTCTTCTGAAGAAGTTAGAAGACGTGGAAGAAGAAAAAGAAAAGAAAGATTTTCAAAAGATAGCCACCAAGGGAGGTGTTTGGAACAAAAATGTGGTGGAATTGATGCGGAAAAAATTCTCGAGGAGCAAAAAAACAAAACTAGAAGGAAGACTAGAAAAACCAAATTTGGGAAAGCTAGGCCAGCGGTTTTTGTAAACTTGAAATTCTTGAATTCAAAATTTGAACCGCTTTTTTGAACGCTGTATACTGAATTCGATTTCTGCGATTTTCCAAAAATTGCGATTTTTCAAAAGTTGCGATTTCTCAAAAGTTGCGGTTTTTTCAAGTCGTCAAGACATTTAATTTTTCGTACATGACTACATATATACATACTGATTTTCTAAGCCTTCAGGTATTTGGAACCCATTAAAACTATACTGTAGTTTTAGATTGTCTAGAGATTACCCAATCTGTCAACTTTGGGCTCAATTATCTCGGTTCCTATAAGAGTTATCAAAATTTTGTCAACTGATAAAATATTGATGATATTATGATAAACAATTTATGAGTTAAAAGTGTTCTGATATCTAATATAGGAACCGAGTTAATTGAGTTCAAAGTTAATGCTTTAGGGAGGCTTCTCTGGAGCCACAATATACTCGAAATTTGAGCTCAATTTTCTTGGTTCCTATAAGAGATATTAAAATTTTGTCAACTGATAAAATGTTTGCCATGATATCACAAACATTTAATTAATTGAAAACTTTTTGGTATTTTTTATAAGAAATGAGATAATTGAGCTCGACGTGTGCGTTTAGGGATAAAACCAAAGAAATGAAGAAATTCCTAACCCCCTCGCCCAAAAACTGTAAAAAAATCTCACCTGTAGAGATCTAGCGAAAAGCAAAACTCCATAACTCTTTCCAAGTGCAAAAATAGCTGTTGAGAAGAACATGGTGCACAATCCCAAAATCATTGGAATCTCATATCCAACTCGATCGATGATGTATCCAGAGAACGGGTTGACAAAGATCTGAAGAAGTGCCTTTGAAGCGAAAAGCCATCCCAGCTCAAGTTCCTCGTCCAAATACTCAATCCTTCCACCGACTTCTCGAACCAAATAAGTTCCATTTGCCAGACGTTGTGTTTCATTATGGTATCCTTCAAAAGTGACCGCGTAGTTGTGAATGTCTCGAAGGTATTTTGGGATGATCGGAACGATGACCATATATAGCATATTATCCAGAAGTAGGGCAATCGATACAATCACCAGAACACATTTCTTCTGATTATCCTGTTGTTCCAACCATTTCTTCGCTTCTTGTTTCAATAATTCCGAATCTCGGTTGATGACGGGCACGTTGAACCCCATGATGGACTGTCTGCGTCTCTCTCCCTCTACCCTGTAATTTCAGATATTTAGGAATCGTTCTAGAATGGAAAGCGAAAAAAATCAAAAGTGACGTGGCCGTTGGTACTACTACATGAGACACCCCGGGAGAGAGACGCAGAGAAGAAAAGCTAGTTGGGGGAACACATGGGGGAGGAGCTCCCAGAGAGAGCACACGAAGCCACGCCCCGTTTGGTTTTTTTTTTGAAAACGAGAATAGAATAGAGATGCGTAGAGATAAAAAGAAAAAGGAGATAGATATAAAATGGAATTATGGAAAATGAAAAAAAATTGATCGAAATTCAAAATTTTGAACACTTGTTGATGGTTTTAAAGAATTGGAACGATTTGGATTTAGACTGGTTGGAATGAACGGACTAGATTTTTGTACAGGGTGCGGCAAAAGTATGGTAACATATTCAAAGTGATGTAACTTTCCCAAAATAACCCGTATCAACATGAAAATTGGACAATAGTTTACTGAATACTTTCTAAATCTGAAATTATAAAAATTGTTCGACGCGGTTGCCTTTGTTCCTCACAACATCGATGAGTCTCTTCGGGAACGCATCTACCTGGCACGGGGGTATTTTGGAGATAAATTGACCCAGTCTGAGATCAAACTTGATTTCAATGGCTACAAATTTTGTTCTGGACGTGCTTGGACCCTCGACTGAAATATTCCATATGCGGAATAGTCCAACAGATTCATTTCTGGCGACGAGGGTGACCATTCGCAAGTCATACTGAATATTGAAAAACTGACCGTGCATCATGGTTAAATGATTTTTGTCTTGTGAGCGGGAGCAGAATCCCGTTGAATAGTCCAAACATGGTTTTCAAAATTGAAATTGGCCCACGGATGAACATATCCCTTGAAAATTTCTGCATATTAGTCATTTCTGTTGATTTTCACCCCAAAATCTACAAAAATTAGAATTTGGAGGTTGTTGTAAAAACCATGACGTTCTGATGATATTAAACTTTTTTCATGTTACTATGCTCATTAGATAGCTCAGATCTCGGGGAAGAAACTAAATAATTTTTCAATGAGAATTCGACTTCCACCGTCAAGAGTTTCTCGTTGACAAACATCATATTCATGTGTTCATTTTGGCGAGTGCCAGCAAATGTCAATTTGCACTTCTGGACGCGTACCAGATTGTTGTTTCCCGACAGAATTCCAGTATTTTGAGCACGATATGGGGTCAGTCCAAGCTCACTTTTAGCGGTTCTACTGAGAGGCTGACTGCTCATTGGGGGATCCAGGCTCATTTTTTCTTTCTTCGGTGCGGATTTCGACAAACTCGTTTTTGGACGGTCTTGCATTTCTTCAGAATGATCAAAGTTTGAGATCTTATGTTTTTTAGACAGTTCTTGACCGTATTTAACTAATCAAACCATGCCATGGTTATCCACAGGGTTGTTCGTGAGATTCCAAGAGCTTTTCGATGCTACCTGTGCCCACCCCTCTCTTGGCCACCTCGACGAGGGTACCTAGGTGTATAGAACTTGTCACCATTTCTGTAAAAGTCAACCAAAAGAATTGAAAATATGGTGATAAGGTAATTAAGACATGCTGAAAATAATGAATATAAATTCAGGACACTAAAAGTGCGCCTGCGCCCACCAGCTTGCGCGAAACTTGTGTTACCATACTTTTGCCGCACCCTGTATATCAAAAGTTTAGATCGTATTAAATATTAGAATATTATATGTCACGAATTTTCTAGTCTTAAGATTTTAGTTTAGAAATTGTGAAATACCGTAAAAACTCTAATTTTCGAGCCGATTGGCTTCAAACTTCGGGCCAATTTATGTCAGTTTTTTTAAAGATATCAAAAATTTGTCAATTGATAAAATATTGGTCATATTATGATAAACATTTTATCAGTTTACAAATTTTTGATATCTCTTATAGGGACTGAGATAATTGAGCTCAAATGCACGTATAGGAAAAATCTCGCATTTTTTTCAAATGCTTGCATAATTCTTCCGTCAGTGTTCATCTAAACTTGTTTAAACTTTTATTTTCAAATATATTTTATCCCTGGCTACAAAATGAATATAAACACGACTAGGCTCCGCCCATTTCGAAGTTTGGGTTTAAAGGCACAATGGGTTCCGAATTTTTCAAAGTGGGCGGTGCCTAGGCGTATTTATACGCATTTTGAAGACTACATGATGAGAAATCGATATATTTCTATATTGTCGGGTTTGAATCAAAACTGACTGAGTTACGGTATTTTTACAATTTTGATAAAAATTTCTTTAAAAAAATCAACGCAGTAGGGCTTCTATTCAAGCAAAATATTTCATTAAAAAAGATTGATTCCAGTCTTCACCCATTCCAGATCCCAGTCCTCCCAAAATCAGTTTAAATTCTCATTTTTCAAAAACTTCCAGACTCACCTTGATCACTAACAGGTTACCGTAGACGCAGCTGATTCAACTTCGAACACTTCAAAACATTCCAACAATTACCCTACAAAAAACCTATAAGTTTTCCAAAGAACAAAAAAAAAAGACTTCAAGAAAAAAAAATTAATCTGAGCCAAAAAAGCAAAAAAGAAGAAGTGAGAGATGACATGTGTATTTGAGAAGACTCGGACGGGGTTTCGTATTCTATTGTTATTTCGGAAGGATCGCCTTGGCGCCAATTGGAAATGCGCATGATTGATTGGTAGAGAAGTGGGAGGGGGATGCAAGAAAAAAGATTGGATTTTTCGCTGAAGACTTGGCAGTTTTTCGATGAAGACTTGGCAGTTTGGAGTTACTGTGAAGGCTTTAAAGGTGGGGGACATGAACAGTTATTTTCTCGGAATTCCGTTCATATAAGTCTTTTGGGAAATTTAACTTGTGGGCGAACAATTGCAGGTGAGGCGTTGGTACCATCTGAGCTACGGTTGCGCACGCTGAGACGGCCGAACGAAGGAGGTACGTTTCCTTTGAACTCAAATCTCGGTTCCTATAAGAAATATCAAAAATCTTTTAACTGAAAAATTATTTATCCTGATATCACCAATATTTTATCAGCTGACAAATTTTTGATACCTCTCATATGAATTCAGATAATTGAGCTCAAAGTTGGCAGTTTGGGTGGGCTTCTCTTAGAGCTAAATTAGCTAGCCTTCACGGACAAGTTTAATGCAATTATGATGGAAAATAGAAGAAAACCGACTGTACCATAACTTTTGCAAAACTGAGACAAGATTATGGTCAATAAACTTGAACAAGATTATTACCAAACACATTTCAAAAATCAACTGTCATCAATTATTTATGATCAAAAATTATGACTTGGATTATGCTAGTTTCAGGGAAAGATTTGAGGAAAATTTGAGTTCCTCGTCACTTTAAAACCGCGACACTTCTGAAGCAGTCATTTCGAAACCGTGTAATTACAGGCAAATGAATAAATTTCAGGATATGAGAACAACAGAAAAAGTATATTTGGAAACCTTAAAATTGTTTTTTAAGTCTAACATTTATCCATTCGCCGGTATGACCCCGGTTTCTAAATGCTTGGTTTCGAAGTGACGCGGAGCCATTTTGGCCGAATCAATTAAAGTTGCCCTACGAAATTCTAGCATCTGGTTAGGTTTTTTTTTTCTTAAAATCAAAATCCTGACACATCTACGAATGTTTACATTTATAAGAATCAATACCTACAAATGAAACCAATTAGAATCCTATTCATAGGGAGCTTCTTGCTCAAGTGCCTCAATTTTATGGATAAGAAGCAGCATCAAAAATATAAACCCTTCTTTTGGAATTTTTAGCCGGAGAATTCAATATAAAAACGGGAAGAAGACAAAAAAGAAAGAAATATGAGATCCGATAGAGAGCAGTGAAGAATTCCCACGGTATCCCACCAACGTCTTCCACGTCATCTGAATATTCTCGAAGACGTTGCGAGGGAAGGGAAGACGACGTTTTATTCTGTTTCGAAGTTTTCGCCTTCTTCCTAAGAAGACGTCGGCACTGATTGGGATTGTTCGCGGAAACTGAGTTAGCGTCGGCGTCTCCTCGATTCCAGCGCTCTCTCTAACTTTGCTCAGATTTTCGTGAGGATGTCGTCAGACGCCGACTTCCAGAAGAGAAAAGAGTGCGACGTCTTCTTCTTCTTCTTCTTCCCACCAACCACCTCTTCTACTATATCTTCTTTTTTTTTCGAATTTTCAAGTTTTCCGAAAAAACGGAGAATTTTTAAGTAAGAGTGAGTGCATACAAAAGAAAACTTTCGAAGACAAAAAATAAGGTGGTGTTAGAAAAAAAAGATGGTTGTGTCGTCTGGATTTTTGAACTTTCAGAGGCTAAAAGGTTAGACCTCCAGAAATTGGAAAATCTAGGAAGGTTCATACCGTATCCCCCCTCCCATCCCTTCTAATAAAATCCCGTTGTATACGTGCTCTTCGAGCTCAATTATCTCGGTTCCCATGAGACCTACCAAAAATTTGTCAATTGATAAAATATGAGTGATGTCATGATAAATATTTTATCAGTTGACAGGTTTTTGATATCTTTCACAGGGACCGAGATAATTGAGCTCAAAATGCTCATATGGGGTGGGCATCTATTAGGAGATCCCTTAACTTTGATTCAACTTATCTCGGTTCTTGTCAAAGATATGAAGAACCTGTCAACTGACAAAGTATTGGCAATATTATGGTAAACAATTTATCAGTTGACAGATTTTAGATATCTCTCATAGGGACCGAGATAATCGAGCTCAAAGTAAAAATTACAGTAGGCTGCTATAAGAGCAAATAAGGCCAGCCAACCTGAGCTCCAGATAGATTGGATAGTTCTAGAATCTGACCTATCTAGGTTTAGGACCCTTATGACTTTCTGAGATCTAGCCTAGCTCAGCTGGGAAAGATAATTCTTGGAAAATAACCCGAAAGTGGCTCAAAATTCTTATTTTGACCTTCAAAAATTCAAAAACATGACGAATTCAGCCAACTTCCAAATACGAAATTTTTGGAAAACCAAACGAGAAAAAGAAGAGAGTGATAGCCGAGGATGAGTCTTTCTTCTTCTATTCCTTCTTTCTTCTTTGTATAAATGTAATACTCCCCGGGGATCGTTTCGATCCGCCTTCCCAACTTTTTTCCCTTCCCGTCTATCTCGGGATTCCGAAGCCCAAAGTTGTGAAAAAATCGAGAGAAGCGAAAAGGTCCACGTCACTTGGCCTCACCGTATCCCTTGAATTTAGCAGAATTGGTTTCGTCATGACGACTACATATGCCGACATCGTTCGAATTGGAAAACGGAAAAAATGAAGCGAGGGGGAAAGGAGCTGTCCGCCCGTTATGAATCAAACCGATTTTGTGGTGTTGTGTATTTCGCTTTGTCTTCGCTCCTTCTTTTTTTTGAAGCCAAAAAGATGTGCTAAGTTTGAAAATTTAGGGAAAGGAGCGAAGGGATTTGAAATGGAGCGTATAGAGCGTAGAGTACTGTAGTGCTTACGAGGTGGCGAATGATTACCCTGAACAAAGTTAGTATAAAATTCTAACAAATCGTCGTTCTGGGCTCAAAAATCAAATAACGCATAAGTAAAATTTCAAACTATTTGATCTACTTTGAGTTGAGTTATCGCTTGTCAAAATTAGCCCCTCCCCATAGCATACAGGGTGGCGCACAATTACCCTGTGACTTTTGAATACGGGTATATCTTCAGACATGGGTAGCTTTGAAGCACGAACATTGGCAGAAATATGATTTTACGTTTGATTCAAAGCTACTGAAATTTTGATAGCGATTTCTCAAGTTCAGGTGTTTTTATGATTGTTCGAAGATGCCGTTGTGATTTTCATTTAAAAAAAACAACTTTGACAAACGATAACTCAGTTTAAGTTTGATCAAATAATTCGAAACTTGGTCAGTTTACTGCTGAATCATAGAAAATTTTGCATTCCAAATTTGAGCCTGGTACATTGCTTTACTCAAGTTTTATGCAAGTACAAACTTGATTCCTGGTAGTAATGCGCTGCCCTGTACTTCAATCAGTATATCTCATTAGGAAGAATTCGTACAAAAAAGTTGGCACAATACAAAATTGAAGCTCTATTTCTGTTTAGTATACTCTAAGACTTTCAGTCTCATCTGACAAAATCTACTATATTTTTTAGGCATCCAAATTTGGTCATTTTCCCTTTAACGGGTACCATCAATGCTAAAACGCTCATACTTCATAGTTCATGGGACTTTGACACCACTCAAACCAAACCAAAAGAGTTCTATTCACAAAAGAATAATGAACGAGTTATGGGGCCCTTGAAAAAAGAGACTACTAGTCGGTATCATTTGAAATTCCCATACTACTACGTACCACTTTTTTTGGAAGTGAGACTCTTTTTCTGAAATCTAGGGAAAAATGAGTGATATCCAGTGGGAGAGAGAAAGTGTCTGGCTGGCAGGGAATAAATCATGAGAACCATAGGCTTGATATCGGAGAGAAGGGTTTTCACACACTCCGATTCTCATATTTTTCGTCTAATACAAAATCAAGATGAAAAAAAAAACGAAGAAGACGAAAAACGGGAAAGAAGAAGGAGGGGAGATTCGTGTATAGATTCTTAATAATTGGTTAGAGGAGAAGCTCGAAAGAGCTCGAAAGAGAGAGGGAAGGAGCCAACAGGACTCAAACAAGGCCTGTAATTAGGAGTTCTAGAAGGAAAAAATAGCGGGAAAAGAAGACAGAGAGGAGAGCTCGAATTCGATATTTTCACACTGGAAAATTATAGAGAGAGTAGTGGAAATCTGATGGCAAGGTGCGGAGGAGGACGATTGTTTTTCGTTATTTGGGGAATCGAAGAATCAAGAAGTCAGGGAAGAACAGAGCTATACCAGAATGCCAGGATCCGGAGAGCCAGAGCAAAAGGACAAAATCGATTTTAGAGTTTTTTGAGCTACAACAGAATACCAGAAGCCCAAAATCCTGTGGAGTTCGATTCATACTCTGAATAATCTTGCTCCTGGAGCCAGGTTTTGGGCATGTTATCTAAATTCTGGCCAACTTTGTCCCTTGATATGTACAACATTTACATGGATTCTAACCGATTGGGGATCAAAAATATCAAGAAACATGGGGAAAAATCATCGATAGGTTATATCTATTGGGATAGCGGATCTTGGGCAAGCTTAGGGCATATTGACCTACGTAAGTCTTCCTTGGCACTTAAAAAATCACGGTAACGGTCGAAGTAGAAAATTCTCCGGTCTCGAGTCATATTCTCAAAATTTGAAATTTCGGCATTTTTTGACATTTTCTGGCATTTTTGAAAATTTTTGAGAGTTTCAAAAAGTTTTGAAACCAGCTTAAGGGTAGAAAAACTTAGAAAGTTTTCTATATTACAAAATTCCAAAAACTTACAGTACCGTAAACAACTACGTATTCTTTTGGTAATTTGGCAAAAAAGAGGTGTCTTTCAGAAATCGGCAAATAGCTGAAAAACTAGGAATTTTCAAAAGATTCTATAAATGCAATGTTTTCAATCTAGATCTGTCTTACGTTCTTCAAAACTTTGAAAAGAGATAGGAAACTTGACAGGTAAGCTAACGACTTCTGAAAATGATCAAAATCGCCGAAAATCCAGCCAAGAGGGGCCTGGGCGGCAGTATGCTACGGACAGCTTAAAGATTCTACGAATCTCATGAAACCTCGGTAAGAACCATGGAACTCTGAATATTTTGAAACCTCTTTCCATTCTGAGGATGACTTCTAAAATTTCCGACCAAACCTCCTTCTCCTCCCCTTTTTCCCAATTTCCATCTATCCCAAAAAAGAAGAAGAAGACGTCCCACACCATTTTTCGCGCTCAATCTTCTCACCGTCCGTTTGACTTCGCATTGGCAAAGATTGACGAATAAATTGGAGCGACGAAACGAAAGAAGAAGACGGATTTTTCGAGAAAAAAAGAATCATGGAATTTTCGAAAGGAATTATAGTGGGATAGGGAAAAAGAGGGGGGATGTGGATGGATATATTTCCAAGTACGAATAGAGGAAGAGGAGGAGGATTTTGGAGCAATTGAGCATTTTGAAATTGAGAAAAACGCCAAAAAGCTGGTGGAACAAGGGGAAGAGGGGGGTGGAAACAAAAACTTGGGGGACATATAAAAATTTAGAAATTTTATTGGAAGAATATGAAGCTAGGGTGTTCTGAGGGTTCCTTAAGATCTACTCTTTAGACTTCTAGTACCGTAAAGCCTGTATCAGAAGGGCCGGCCCTTATATTGTTCCAAGGCACTTTTGGAGGGCCCTTCAATTAGGGATGCCTTTCTAATAAAGGTTTTAACCTCCTAATACAGGTTCTATAGTAACTGAAGTTCATTTTTGATGCCATTTTTTCAAGCATCACAACCTACCCTTCTTATTTATGAATACCAAAAAAGGGGCGGAGCTTCTGGCGTAAATTTTTAGATCCCAAATATTACGATTTGCGTCATTCAAAACTTTTTACTATGCTATGAAATCAGTGGAAAACACTTTTAAAACTACAAGAATTATTTTAAGACGGACTAGGAATACAATATTGCAATTTTTTGATACAGATTTTTGATAAATCAAAATACAAAGAAAAAAGTCAAAAATAAAAATCTAGACCCCAAAATTGAATTCCCAGTGGCAGTCTCATCAAAAATATTGCCAAAAATCCCAGTCTAGGTAATTATTTTTTTGGGATTTTGTGAGAAAAAAAAATGCAACTACGTGCCAAAGTAAACAGGAATTTTAGGATATTTTGCAGTTGTGATTGATCCTGAGAAAATAAAAATCCTGATATCATTTTTTTTGGAAAAGAAAAAATATTTGGCTCCAAGGTGGGCAACGGCCGGCCGCAAAATTTCGATTAGGGTACTTCTGGGAGAGGTAGGATACGGTGGCCTGATCCTAGCCACGGCCTGAATCCCAGCCGGCCGCGACCGGCCGCAGCTTTGCTAGGCTTTAAAACCAAAATCGTCCATTTATGTTCAGCTCTTTTTTGTTTGATGACAGGGATTGAAAAATGATGCGTTTTCTCTTTTTAGGAGAAAATAGAGGGACGGGGCGTTAAGTGAATTTTCGAATTTCAGGGGAGGATGAGCAATGGTTTCGGATTTCTATAAAAACGCAAAGGGAAGTGAATGAAATCTGGGAAACATTGAATTTTAGGCTAGTTACTCTGTTTTAAAAAAAAATTTGGATTTTTAAAAATTTTCGGATTTCATAGACAACTTTGGATTTCAAGGTGGTGTACGAATGGTGGTGTACGAAGAAATGGTGGTGTACGAAGTTAATATTTTTGTTTCTTTACCAGCTAGCTGGTGCACCTACGGCGCGGTTTAATCTAGTCAACTTCGGAAAAGTGAGGATATATTTTTCGAATTTTTCTTCATCTTTATGTCAACCTACTTAATTTTCTGCACAAATAAAATTACTAAAATTTTTCACATCATCTTTAAGCCTAAAATAACAGTAATTACCAGTAGCGTCTACAAACTTTTTCACTCCATAAATCAAACATTTCGCTGCTTAGCAACTTTGCGAAATTTCAAAAAAAAAACCCAAAACCAGCAAAAATCTCAAAAATAGTGAGAGACAGAGAACGCAAAAAATGTGAAAATCCTGGATTATCCCAAGGATCTCTAGATTGATTTTCTTGTCATTTTTTTGCTCTCCGACTTCAGATGAGAAAAAAAGAAGACGTGCGCTTTTTGCATCCATATTCCCGTTTCGTTTCCATGACAAGAGCTGCTCATTTCATTTTTATTTCTTTTGTGTCCCGTTTTCCGATTACGACCTCTATTTTCTGAAAATAGTATAGAAATGCATTCGGAAGTCGGGATTTTTATTAGCTGCACGAAAAAAACATGGATACGTGGTTTCTAGGAGAAAAAACGGTGACTAAAAAATCGGGATTTATGTATACAAAAAGGTTTGGAAAATAGAATTTTGAATCTAGACTAAAAAATTGGAGTCGTAAAGTCTGAAGGAGTAGCTGAAATGTAGTTGTCAGAAGTTTTTGAACGGATCTGTGAATCTTAAGAATCCAAGAGATATTCAGGGGATCTGAGATCCTAAGAATCAGAAAATTGTGTATTGGCTCATAAAGTATAAAAAGTAAAAACTCAAATTTTCTAAAAATTAAAGTGGACTGAATTTTTCCAGATTTATTTTCACATTTCAAATTCGTAATTACTGGTATACAAATCATACAATACGTTTTTTGTAAATCTCAAATATTACGATTTGCGTCATCTATCATCTATTTCAATACAAACTAATGATATCAGTAAATCAGAGCTTTAGAACTACAAAAATTATTTCGGGAGAGTGACTAAAAATGCAATTTTCGCACACCTTTTATCATGAAGGAAATTCTTCCACAAACTTTTTTTTCGAAGTTTTGGAATTTCGAAAATTTGGAATTTTGGTGATTTTTTTGAAAAGAGAGGAGCATTTTCGCAAACTTCGATTTTCAAAATTTTCCAAATAAGTTTCGGGTTTGGAAGTAATAGAACTGGTTTTCAAAAATTATATTTTTTGATGGTAGAAAGATGGTAGGATAGTTTGCTCAAAATCGGTAGAGCTTAATTTAAAACTTCAATTCGATGAACTGATAAAGTTTTTCGCAAAATTTGAAATTATCATTTTTTCGTTTTTTGATGTCAGATACTGGATTTCCATCCAAACCGTAAATGTTAAGCTCCGTTATCTCAATTCCTATGCAAGATGTAAAGAATATGTCAACTGATAAAATATTGGTGATATAACAAGTAGTGAATTTCAAAAGTTTTAATTTTCACATCAAAGTACTGAAATTTCAAAATTTTTTGTGAGCCACGTGAATCTTTTGAATCTCCCAAAAGATGGAAAGATTAACTTTTGAAAATCACTACTTGTTATTTTATGATAAACAATTTATTAATTGACAGCTTTTTCATATCTTTGACAGGGACCGAGATTAATTTGCTCAAAGTTGAAAGTTAGAGAGCCTTCTATCATAGGTTTTACTGCAATCATTAATAATAACAATCACCAGATTCTGCATGTGCGTATGTATGTAGCGCGCCTTTACACCCATTCAAAGTTAAGCGATTGAGCTGAAACCTGGACATATAGATCAGAAATGTGTCTTTGTTGATGCCCGCACTTTCCGTTTTTCAAAACTTTGATTTTGAAGTCTTCTGAAGACGTTCCTTGGTTTCAGGTAGCCCCGGAGGGGGCATAAACCGACTGGTAAGATTTTGATTTGAACAATTCGAAAACTTTTCTCAATGAAGTTGATTTACGGAAACACTGGTTTTGGAGCATTCTATACTTTTCCACCATTTCATTCAGTCGTTGTTATAATGTCTTTGTTCTTCTCGATCTGATCAATTCGAAATCTCTCCAAAATTCTCCTCTTGAAATTTCGAAAACCTCCTCATCCACCTGATTTCTTTTCAAATCTATTAGGGCGTGACTCTTCTTTCTTTTTCTCTCTTGAACCCATCTTCACAACAATAACATGACTCATCATCTCTATCTCTTCCGTTTTCACTCCACTATTTCTCTTCTTTTTCGATTTCAAAACCCTCTCTCTCTTCATTTTTCTCTCTGGTGACTATCGAATTCTATATATATAACTGGTGATGTGGTTTGTTTTAAATTGTCCTCCTTTTTGTGTGGTGAATTTTTTTTTAACTTGAATTTGAATTTGAGATTTTTATTTTAAATGAATTCGACGAAAAAAATTATAAATCCGAAAAGTGGGATCACACCAACCGTCTCTTTTTTTGCCTACATGACCTTTACCTTTTAAACAATTTATCCCGGTTCCTTGAAAAATATGGAAAGTATGTCAACTGACATTTAACATAATACAACCAATATTTTATCAGTTCGAAGATTTTTGATATCTCTCCTAGGAACCGAGATAATCGAGCTCAAGGTGTGCGGCTATCAGAGCACTTACGGTTTGCCCTTAAATTCGAAATTCTTTCAATTATTTTTTTCGTATCGACCTATTTTTACATTTCCTGCGCACCCATTTTTTCTCATTTTCCTCTCTTTCTCTAAACCTCTTCTCTCTACCCAAGTTTTCATATTTTCTGACCCACTATTTATTCTTCTTTAACCTCTTTTTCCTCTTTTTTTTTCTTCTTTCTTTCCCACCAGTTTTGTGTTACATAATTTTTTTCGACTACCCCTTGGTACTTATTGCTTATTTTCAGTCAAAAATGTCCGGAGCACCACCGCCATACACCTCTCAGCCTCAGCCATATGGCAATGTGAGTTATCGAAAAACGCTGAAAGTTGGTATAAAATTTTTAAACGATTGGGTTTTCAGGCAGGTTACGCCCCACAAGGACACAATCCATATCCACAACAAGGTCCGTATCCACAGGGGTATTATAATCCGAACCAACCACAAGTCATGTAAGTTTTTTGAAGTTTTATAATCTTATTTAAAGGTGGGGGACATAAGAAAAATACTTTTCTTATAATTTTATTCATACAAGCACCACTAGGAGTTGAACTTATGGACCTAACGCGGGAGGCACCACGTCGCTACCAGCTGAGCTACGGTGGCGCAATTCTCAAATCAGAATACATACTGAAACTCCGAAAAATTCCCGAAAAATCTCATGTCTGCAAGTTTCCGAATTTTAAAGCTTATGATTTCGTTTAGTGTTCAACGTTCTAAAGCTTTATTTAAAACCTTTTTTGTACACTACCAAGACTACAGTAACCCCAATTTGCTCATCTTCAAAAATCTACGCTTTTCCATTTCCCTCTTCCTACAAAATAAAGGAGCCTAAAAACCACATTTACCTCTGTGCCCCCCTCCCAAAAAAATTGTCTTTGTTTGCACAGTGTTCATTTTCCGGGCGGCAGAATTTATTGGGAGCGAGGCATTTCTATTTGCGAGTTAAAGACAAGAAGAAGAGAGGTCATAGGAAATACGTGAGAAGAGAGGCGGAAATCTGAACACACAGATAAATAGGCAGAACTTTAAATGATGAATTGTTGATGTTATGTCCTAATTCGAGAAAAAGTGGCACCGATTTTCAAGGGAGCTGGATTTCGTCAACTTTGAGCCAATTTTCTGTTCCTGTCAAAGATAGAAAAAACAGTCAAGTGATAAATTTTTTATAATAATATTAGAAGTGTTTTGTCAGTTGTTCTCTTTTTGATAATATTTTTTCAGGAACCGAAATATATAAGCTCAAAGTTGACGGACAGGGTGGGCTTCTATTATGTACATTAGAGCCCCACTGCACTTGAACATTGAGCTCAACTATCTCAAGTTCTATGAGAGATATCAAAAATGAGTTAATTAATAAAATATTGATGATATTATGATGAAAACTTTATCAGTTGGCAGATTCTTGTTATCTCTCATAAGAATTAAGATAATTGAGGTCTAAGTTCAAGTACATGCTGGCCTGATGTTTTTGTGTGTTACGGTAGTTGTCGAGCCTGAAAATTGTCATCTCCCGATCTAAAATCGACCGATTTCTCATCTGAACTCAAAAACTAAACTTCCGAATGTAATGGTGCTAAAGTTTCTATATTTCAATGAAGTTTTGTGAAATCTTTAAACTTTAATACCAATTATTTCTAAATTCCAGATACGTTCAACAACCCGCCCCTCAACAACAACGCCAATCCGATGATAACTGCTGGTTGACTTCAATTCTCGCCCTTTGCTGTGGATGTCTAATTGGAGAAGTTTGCTGTGATAGTCCGATGCTCTGCTGTGTCATTCCATGCCCAATTCGTCTTCCTAGATTCAGATAATCTAATTTTGTCACATTGTATATTTTTAACATGCATTTTGACGGGTGAATTAAGGCCTCCTTTCTGATACCCACCCTCCCCTCCCTGAAAATTCTAAATAAAAGACTTTGCTAGTAGTTACTCTCGTGCCTATGACACCACTCGATTGCCATTGATGCGCAACAGAAAAAAAACTTGTTCCGCGGGGTCGACGCACAGGTAAAGGGAGACAGACAATTTTAACTGCGCTCGCGGGAATCAAAAAATTGGCAACCAATCAGAGAGAAGAGAAAGTTTTTTTATTGTCTAGCAGGGAGATCTAGATTTTGAAAAATTTGTAATCTTTCTGTATTACCGAAGTCCCAGGTTTTCTCGATATCCGAACTGTCAGCTTTAAGTTCAATTATCTCGGTTCCTGACAAAGATTTCAGAAAGTGGTCAACTGTTAAAATGTTTATTATGATATCAGCAAAATTTTAACAACTTACAAATTTTAGATATCTCTCATAGGAAATGAGATAAATAGGCTTAAAATTGACAGTCAGGGTGGGATTCTGTTAGAGCCCTTACACTTTGAGCTTATATAGTATCTCGGTTCCAGTTAAAGATATTAAAAAATAAATAACTAACAAAATGTTTATCATAATATAAGAAACATTTTACTAATTAACTACTTTTTGATATCTTTTACAGAAAATTAGATAAATAAGGTCAAAGTTAGTAGCCAGGGTGGGCTTCTAAAGAGCACTTGAATCCGGGCGATAGGACCCTTATAGCCATCCGAGAATTTAGATACTGTGTCATAAAGTCTATTTTTCAAGTTTTCATTTGTTTAGATCAGTAAACCTTTCCAGCCAAATTTTTCCAGACCCATCTAAAATCAGAATTCTCGTCGTTCTCCTGCCCCATTTCCCCATTTCCTCCCATCAAGGTCGTTCATCAATTTCTTCTGAAAAAAACACAGTGTCCCCTATTTTCTTGCTTTTCAGTGTCTCCTTCCTTTTCATCCGAACAAAGACCGTCAGAATTAGATGGGGAGAATGGGTAAATGAGAAAAAGTAACACTAAAAACCCGCACTTGAAAAAAGGTTGTTGGGCGCCGCCGTCCGAAGACGCCGGACAAGCGGACGATGGGGGGAAAACAGAAGAAGAAGAAGAAAAAGAAGAAGAAGAAGGCGTTGGAGTAGAAGAAGAAGAAGAAAGACGACACGACAAAATAGAATAGACAGCAGTGCATGCGATTGTATGCGGAAAGAGTCTATGTGATGGTGTCACGCGTGCGGAGAGTAAGAGAAATGAAGACAAAAAAACGGAGACATGAAAAACGACAACGATGGGAGAGAGTCTATTTTTGTGAATTATTATATGTGCTGTGCGGAAAGAAAAAACATAATAACGTAGTATTAAATACTACGTTTTTTTCCTGGAAAAAATTTCGTCTTGGCTCTCTTGGCTTTCACTCTCAAGTTTGAGCTAATTAATCTTATTTCCTATAAAGTATATCAAAAAGTTGTCAACTACAAAAATGTTTATCACAACATCAAAAATGTTTTATTAGTTGACTACTTTTTTATATCTTTAACGGGAACCGAGATAAATTGGCTCAAAGTTCGGGGACCCTTCTATTACAGGTTTAACGGTATGTTATATCTGTATCTGTGTCCATATGTCATCACTGTCGTTTGTAAAAACACAACCCCATCCTTAAATTTTTAAAACTTTTCTTCCATGTTATAATAATTATAATTCCGTAAATAACAATTTTTTCAAACTTTAAAAACGAGTTTTCGAAAATTCTCAATTTTTTCCAATTTTTCTGACAAAATTTGTAAGGCAATTTTCATCTGCATCTGTTATAGTTTCCATATTCAAAAATGGCTTTGCACTAGCTTCAAAATGAGTATAAACACGACTAGGCTCCGCCCATTTCGAAGTTTGGGTTTAAATGCACAATGGGTTCCGAATTTTGAAAATGGGCGGAGCCTAGGCGTGTTTATACTCAATTTGAAGCTCGCATGATGAGAAATTGATATATTCAAATTTTGTTGAGTTTAAAGCAAAACTGATTGAGTTACGGTATTTCGACAGTTTTTATTTTTGAATTTTCCGTTGCCGAAAATCGATGTTCTGAAAACTTTCGCAATAGATTTGTTTTAGAATTCCAAAATAATTTGATTGTGAAAAATAGATTTTCCAGGTTCCAGAGTTGACAACATATGTTCTTCAATTGTTAATTACCCTATGTGCTCAATAAGAAGCCTACCCTATACATACACTTTGAGCTCAATTATCTTGGTTTCTTCGGAAAATATCAAAAAGTTTTCAACTGATAAAATTTTTATCATAAAATCAACAATATTATAGAGCACGTAGAGGAGAAGCTCTAATAGAAACCTTCCCTATATGCGCGCTTGATCTGAATTTACTGCGTTCTTTTAAAATATATCAAAAAGTGGTCAACTGGTAAAATGTTTATCATAACGTCGCCATTATTTTATCAGTTGACAGATTTTTGATATCTGTTACAGAAACCGAGATAATTGAGCTCAAACGGGGGTGGGCCTCTATTAAAGTTTCCAATTCCCACTTACTGTCTATCCTTCAAATGTGCTTGAATGAATTTCAGAGGGGGCTATAGGGTGGGCTTCTACTAGATCATTTCCGGTATTCTGAAGCTTCCAAAAATCTGAAATTCAAATGCCCCTAAACCGATCCCAATTCCAAAATTTTCCGACTCTTTTTTGCCTCTCCTTACTCCTAAACTTTTCAAACACCTCAACATATAGCAGGAAAAACCCAACAACCTCCGACCTTACTGCTGCGCGGGGCGCCGCGGCCGATTAGTTCTCACCGAGAGGGAGAGACTCCCCACATCTTATTACTTGTTTAGTTTGCCCCAATCGAAAAAAAGAGACATGGGGAGCGAGGGAGAGAGGCGAAGCGTTTCGTTTCAACAGTACGCGGAGAGGAGAGATGAGAGACGCGCGGTGGGGGGACATGGGCAACAGAAGAAGAAGAAGAAGGAGATGGCAAAGGTTAAAGGGCGGGAAGAGACGTTAGAGAAGCGAAGGAGCAGAGCGCCGGCGTCCGTATGCACAGCGGAGAGACCCCATGCCTCTGCTCCTCCTATTATCCCTATTTTCCTCTAGCTTCTCTGGCGTCTCTCCCGCGGCGCCACACTATTTCTTGACGTAACGCGCGTCGCGCTCGCTCCCGCCATCGCGCCCTCCTCCGCACACTTCTTCTTCTTCTTCTTCTCCTTCAGAAGGCCCCCTGTGTGCTTGCTGTGTGTCTGCAGTATGTGTGTGAGTATATTTTGTTACTTGCCGCCTCCCAACCGCACACACATACTACCAACACAACCTCCTCCCATTTTTTTGCCTCCCCCTCTTGCCATTTTTTTCTATTTTTTCCCACACTCAATGCAGACCAACCAACCATCATACCATTTTTACCTTCCCATGATTATCTTTCCTGAAAAAAAAGGGGCGTGATCTCTTCAAAGGTTCTCCTGGACACCTGTTCCGTTTTTTTCCAATCATCTGTTTCGTCTACTGCGTCTCCTTCTTTTCATTTTTTTTTGTTCAAAATTTTGAAATTGATAACATTGACTTTTTTGCATCCTCTCCCTTGTATTCTATTTACCCCCAAAAACCAAAAAATTCCAGAATGACAGAACAGTCAGAAGACGCGGAGGATATTAAACCCACGATATCAACAGCCCCGGATGATTTGATGGAGTCGGATCCCATGAAGGATGTGAGTTAGAATACTGTGCATCTTTGAGCTCAACTATCTTGGTTCCTGTAAGAGATATCAAAATTTTGTCAACTGATAAAATGTTGGTTATGTTATCCCCAATATTTTATTTTATAACAAGTTTTTGATAACTTTCCCACAAACCGAGATAATTGAAATTCAACTGTTTGGGTGTGCTTCTGAACGCCACTCTACACAGATAATTTGAGCTCAATTATCTCGGCTTCTATAAAAGATATTAAAATTTTGCCAACTGATTGAATGTTTATCATATCAACACTTTTGTAGTTTACAGATTTTTGATATCTTTTAAGGGAACCGAGATAAATGAGCTCAACGTTAGGTGGGCTAAATGCTCGAATAGAAGCCCACTATACGTTCAATTCGAGCTCAATTATCTCGGTTTCTTTGAAAGACATCTAAAATTTGTCAACTGACAGAATATATTTAATATCCTAATAAACACTTTATCAGTTGACTACTTTTCGATATCTTCTGGAGGAACCGAGATATACAAGCTCAATGTGCAAGTATAGGGTAGAGTGCAATCAGAGTATTAACGGTATCCCTGTTTTTGGATGCGTATTGCCTACAAATCAAATTCTTGAATCTTCTTTTTCTAGGCCATACTAGAGCACTTTCAAATTTTTTATCCCAAGTCTAGCATTTTTTTTGCTGTGCCTAATAAATTTTCTTCTCCAATTACTGGCTCCTTGGCGAGAGACCAAGGAGTCTTCTCAATACTCTTCACATGTGTTTTATACTTTTCACTTCCCAGACCAACATACTAAAAATCCTTCAAAAAAAAAATCAGCAAACATAAAAACGCTCTCTTCTTCTCCAGATTAACAATTTCCTTATGGCGAGCAACGGTCGGAACATGAAAATCGAGGAGACGCCCGTCTTCAATATCCGACTAATTGCCGAAGTCAAAGCGAGGCCTTTTTTATACGACCAGGCTGACGAGGGGTACAATTTGCTGTCGTGGCGGAACTCGGCGTGGAATGAGATTGCTGAGAGCCTTGAGACGACTTGTAAGCAATTTAGGGCTTCGGAGATAATTGGGAGCAAAATTAAGGCACAAAATTCGGAGGGTGTAACAATTCTAGAGTACAAAAGGGCCGTTTTTCAGGTGTTTTATACCCCTTAATTGATTGAACCCTCCGAATTATTCGCCAAAAATTTGGAAAACTATGTTCAATTCTATAGGCTTCCAAATGCCAATAAACCATTGTTTTCGTTCCAGCTGAACACGTGAAAACGCGATGGAAAACCCTTCGGGACCGATACAAAAAAGAGGAGAAAAAGGAGCGGACCAGTAAAAAACAATCGAGTTGGGTGTTCCAGAGGCCGCTGAAATTCATTCAAGCACATTTGAAGGATAGACAGTGAGTGTGAATTGAAAACTTTAATAGAGGCCCACCCCGGTTTGAGCTCAGTTATCTCGGTTCCTGTGACAGATGATGATAGTCTGTCAACTGATAAAATACTTGTTATTTTATCACCAAAATTTTATCAGTAGACAAAACTCTGATATCTTTTAAAGGAACTATAATTGTGCTCAAAGTAGATGGTTTGGGTTGGCATCTATTAGAACAAATACGATAGTTGAAAATATTATGTTCCGTTGTCTAAAAAATATAGTCAATCAATTCCGATGAGCCTGAAAAGAAGTTGTCAATTTGTAAATTAAAGATCTTTTTCTGGTTTAGTATGATCTAGAATTTTCAAACAAATCGGAAAATGTTGAACAACTGTTCAGGGACTTCAAGGTTAACATGTTGTCATCGTGAAGTTTTGGACAAATGGAAAACTTCCTAAACTCATTTTCTCGAAGTTCTAAAATATCTGTATCAAAGAAACAAAGATCAAAAACTAGAAATTCAGAAAACAATTTAACATTAGCTTCCTGTGAAAGATATCAAAAATGTATCAACTGACAGAACACTTCTAATATTATGATGAACAGTTTATCAGTTGACAACTTTTGTAAATCTTTGTCAGAAACCGAGATAAATTGGCTCAAAGTTGAAAGACAGGGGGTCCTTCTATTACAGGTTTTACGGACAACCTGATTATGCAAAACTAGTTTTTCAGACCTCTATAACTACTTGAATAACCCAAATCCTCATATTCCAGCACCGATGAAACCGACTCCAACCCCTCCTCCGATCACTCAATCAAGAACGAAGCTGGTAGTGGTCCAGGCCACGTGTCTCCAATGGAAGCAGCCATGTCATTCATCGAAAATGAATTGATTCGAACCCAAGAAACTCATTCATCAAAATCCTCAACCGATGTGGATTCCAGCTCTGCTTCCACCGCTTCTAGCTCCTCCTCGAAAACCGGCGGAGCTACATCCCAAGAAAGAGCCGATGGTAACGTTGTGACTCCGCCCCCTTTGCCTATTCCCATGGCGGTGACACCTTCTCCATCTGCCACGTCATCAGCTTCAAATAATGGACTGCAAGGACCGCCGGCGAAGAGGAATCGAGTTTCGTTGACTGAGGGATTGACTCCATTGTAAGTTTTGATTTTTTTGAGAGATCAAAAATCTGAGGGGGCTAAGCTATTGAGCATTTCCTGAAGTTTTTTGTTTTCTGACTTTTTCTCCTGAAAAGGGAGAAGTTGACGAGTCAACAGAACCGTTCTGAACTTTGACAAGAGGAAGAGAGTGACAAAAAGTAAACAAATTAGATCGTTCGGGAAATGTCTGCGTCTCGGTTTTCGCCGATTTTTTTTTAAAGCAAATATAAATAGAACAGTTTTTTTGGGACTAGAATGTTTGGGAACTATTTGGAAATTCTAGATTTTTGAAAATTCTAAAAATTCTAAAAGTAAGCTAGCCTTCTAACTACCTGGTTGTGTCTGTAAATGGCGAAAAATCAATTAAATGTAGACTTTTTCAAAATTTGAAGTTCCATGAAAAATGAGCTGAAATGGACCAAAAACGTTTCAGTTTTTTGTATTACTTTAGATTACTGTAATTTTCAGTTTTCAAAATTTCAGGATTACCGTAGAGTACTGTAGCCTTGAGATTTTGGAAATTTCGAGAATTCGAGATTACTGTAGTTTGGGAGATTACTGTAGATTTTCAAGCTTGCATATTTTCAAAATTCTTTGATTACTGTAGTTCAGGATTACTGTAGATAACTGCAATTTCAAGTTTTCTGATTTTCAGCGTTACTGTAGTTTTCGAATTTCGGAATTTTCAAAAGTTCAGGTTTACTGTAGTTTGGAGTTTTCTGTAGACTTTAGAATTTGAAAATGTTAAAAGCTTAGGGATTACTGGCATTTTTAATTTTTGAAATTTCAGGATTACTGTAGTTTTCGATTTTAAAGATTTCGGGATACATTAGCCCCCAGTTTTTGAAAACTTACGAATAAGAAAACCTACAGAAACCTCCAAACTACAGTAATCTACAAACAACAGAAATCCCGAATTCATGAAACTTCCAAAATTTGAAAGTTACAGTAACCTTGAAATCTTGAAAATTGAGCATAAGCTTTTCAAAATTTGGAAATTTCAAAAAATCAGGATTACTATAGCTTTCAATAAGGATAAAAGTCATGAAGACCTTACGAGTTCCAATGTACTTGGAATCTTGGGATCCTAAAAATATCGATCATAAATTTGAATTTTTCGAACCAAAATCGCAAAAATCCCAATTTTGAGATCAACCCGAAACGCCGCCGTCGCCGCTGCCACCAGTCTGGGTCTCACATTTTTACCTGGTCTCTCGCAATGGGGAACGACTCGTGAGGAAGAGGAAGATGAGATTTTTGCGAGAATGATTTCGATAAAATTGAGCAAGTTGGACGCCAGAACTAAAGAAGTTGCCAAACTACAAGTTTTGAAAGCAATCTTCGATGCCCAATTCACGACTCCACCCACAACCTGAAAATCTTGAAGCCGTCCCAAAGAAAAATTGTGAAAAAAGTAGTCGTGTCTGATGCTCATAATCTTCCTCCAAAAAAAATTTCACTTCGCACCGCCCATGTTTTTACTGTCTTCTCTAATTCACTATATCTCAAACTTTTTTATGCATCGCTACTATTATTGTTTTTCTCTCTATCCTTTAACCCGAGTGTTATAGCTTTTCGTAAACCGATGACGTAGTGCTTTTGTTTGTCCCCCTTAGATGGCCTAGAAATATTTCTAGGCCATCAGTAAAATTTCTAGGCCATCAGTACACACTCTCTCTCTCCCGTTTAGACATTCCTCGTTTAGCCCCGCCCCCTCCCTATCCCCGTGCACTTTTCTTTTTTTTTGTTTCTTTTCGTTATTTTTGTACTACGTTGTGAATATTCTAGAGATCTTGGTGATAATCTACATATACATAAACTATAAAAATATACATTTTTGAAAAAAGTTTATTCAATTGAATGACATAGTTAAATTACCGTAAACACTCTAATAGAAGGTCACCTACAACGCCAACTTTGAGCTCATGTATCTCAGTTCCTGTAAAAGATATGAAAAAAAGGACAATCGACAAAATGTTTTTAATGTTACGATAAACATTTTATCAGTTAACCACTTTTTGATATCTTTTACAGAAACCGAGTTATTTGTGCTCAACGTTAGGTGGGCTAAATGCTCGAATAGAAGCCCACTATACGTTCAATTCGAGTTCAAGTACAGAGTGGCGTTTAAAAGCCCACTCAAACCATTTTCGTTGAGCTCATATATCTTGGTTCCTACAAAAGATATTAAAAAGTTGTCAACGGAAAAATATTTTTGATATTCTGATAAACATTTTATCAGTTGACCACTTTTTCTTATCTTCTACAGGACCCGAGATATGTGGGCTCAAAGTTGGCGGATTGGGTTCATATTATGATGGTATACAAAAATCGAACTACGCAATTCACATGATTTTATTAAAAATTAGTCAAGAATTGAGCAGCAAAGCTCCGCCCAACATGTGAGCAGATAACTGCACGCACAGCACATTAGACAGCATTGGCAGCATGCACAGCACTCGCAGCAACACGAATTATCACGTTGTTGTTGTTGCTGATGGTATCCGGGTTGTTGTTGGTAACTGAAATTTGGACAGGTTTTTCAAAATTCTTCTGTTAATTTCCATCTAAACCTGTTAAAATTCCCATATACAAATATGTCTTGTCACTGGCTTTAAAATGAGCATAAACACGCCTAGGCTCCGCCCATTGTGAAACTTTGAGTTTAAAGGCGCATGGGGATCAGAATGATTCAAACTAGGCGAAGCCTAGGCGTCTATATACTCATTTTGAAGCCCGAGCGATGAGCAATGGATATAACTATGCTTTGTTGACTTTGAAGCAAAACTGACTGAGTTACGGTATTTCAAATGTTTTGATTTTTGAATTTTCTTTTTCTTTTTTCAGAAAAAAACCAATTTTTGTGGAATTCTCAGATGTTTTCAATTAACAAGATTCCTAAAATACCATTATTTTGAAATTGAACCTTTCTCATCTAGATTTGATTGCACATACCGTAAGCGCTCTAATAGAAGGTAACTCAACTTTAAGCCTCTTTGAAAGATATGAAAAAGGGGTCAAGTGACAAAATGCTTATCATAATACCAACAACATTTTATAAGTTAACAACTTTTTGATATCTTTCACAGGAAGCGAGATATGTGGGTTCAAAGTTAGCGATATTAGTAAGAACCCCACCCAAACCGTCAACTTTGGGTTTATCTATCTCTGTTCCTGTAAAAGATATTGAAAAGTTGTAAACTGACAAAATACTTATCACAATATCACAAATGTTTATCAATTTATCACTTTTTGATATCTCTTATAGGAACCGAGATATATGGGCTCAAAGTTACCGGTCCGGGTGGTATTCTATCAGAGTGTTTACGGTTGCTCCTGTATGCTATTGTGCTGCTAAAAGTGGTGGAAGAAAAAAACTGGTGGCAGTGGCCGAAGTTTCCAAAATGAAAACTGCAGTAACCTAAAAATATTCTTACTTTCCTGATTTGTTATCTCACTTTTCGTTCGTTTTCAGTCAATTTTTTCAAAAATTGATAATTTGCGACTTGTTTTCGGAGAAAACTCGACGAAAATCAGTAAAAAACGAGAAAATAAGTCCTAAAAATATAGCGATTTTTAGGTTACGGTAGTTGTCGTTGTGGGACCTTCGGCTAGGGCCACCGGCGTTTCTTTTGAACATTTCCGTTATTTTTCGTACTAGAATAACAAACTGAAACAAGATTTCTCAAACATTCCAGAAAACGAAAATCAACTTATTAATTTGAATTTGTTATTGGAATTTTTTATCTTCAAGGAATAATTAAATAAAAATAGCTAACATGATAATCGGCTGCTGGTTTGGATACGGTTGTTGTGTGAACACTTGGCTTCCATTAGGACCGTACGATGGATGTACTGGATACGACATTTTAGCGAAAAATATATTTTTTCTAGAGAAGAATAGAAGAGTCGGGGAGAAAAAAAAAGACTAGTGAAGTGAAGCCCCCGAGGCGAAAAGTTGCGGCGTGGATGAGTCTCCTGGCAACCGTTTCTCTCCGTTTTCACCAAAAAAATTTGGTTTGGAATTTTGATTTTTGACCTGATCTCAGTGTATGAAAAGGAAAAAGAATGAAAAGGAATCGGAGGTAATATGCGAGAGAAACACCTGGATGAAGGTTCCACAACGACAAATACAGTAATCTAAAAAATAATTTTAGTTTCCGGATTTTGTTATCTTGATTTTTTTGGTTTTCTATTGATTTTCGTCGAGTTTCTGTCATTTTCCCCTTTGTCATCTCTTTCTTATTCAAATTTCCCTCGCTTTCCGTCTCCTCGGCCACCTCCTCATTTCCTCGGCCGCATGTCCTTTTTTCTCTTCCATCTCCGTAAAATCATGAATTTCGAGCCAAACACCAGCAAATCAACACAATGCGAGATTTGTGGACGATTTTTAAAATCAGAAGATCATCTGAAACGACACGAAAAGACGCACGATGAAGCGGAAAGGTTAGAATTGCTCTTATTCCAAAGGAAAATTCTTTAAATCTTGAAGAAAACTCGAATGCACCACGTGCCAGAAGAAGTTTCACAGTGCGGAGCTATTGAGAAAACATCAGATTGTGCATAGAGTTCCAAAGTGAGTCAAGGGATTTTTAAGCTGAAAAATGTGTGATTTTGCTTCCAGAAAATCGATAAAATGTGATTTCTGTTCGAAATCGTACAGCTCGAAGACGGCGCTGTCGAAGCATTTGAGAACGCATAGTGCTGTGAAAAGGTTCGTTAAGCTGCTTATTTTCTGTGAAATTTGAAATTTACCGAATTAAAAAAAAATTTGTCCGATTTTGACTGATTTATCCTTTTTTTGGCAAAAATCAATATATTCCAGATTCACCTGTCCCATCTGCTTCACCTCGTTCGATCTGAGCGATCCGTTCAAAATTCACCTCCGGAAACATGACAATCTGAAGCCATTTGGATGCAGTTACTGCTTCAAACAGTTTTCCTCTCGATCCGTCTGCCGCCGTCACGTTCAATTGATGCACGAGAACCAGAAGGAATCAGGGACGACGGAAGAAGAAGCGGCGGAAGAGAGAAATTCAAATTTATGTGACAGTCAAGAATAAACTGAATAAATTTGCTATTTTTCTGGTTGTTTTTTTCAGATTTTGACGGTGTTTCTCATGAATTTGCAGTTAAAAAATAGGAAAAAATGGCAAGAATCCGAAATTTTGAAAGAAATCGGCAGATGTGCGGAATGAGCTTTTCGAAATTTCCGGACTTTCAGAAAATTCCGAATATATTGTCGAATTAAAAAAAGTGGCACCTGAGAATTTGAAAACTTTTGCTTTTTTTGATCTACGAAAAAGTGCGGGAAAAACGTAATATTTCAGAATTTCGGCTCGTTCGAGCTACTTTCGTGTTTCATTTTAGTTGTTTGCTTAAAAATAGATTCTAGAGATGCTAGCGATCGTTTTTATATCAAGAAATCAACATTTTGTTCAGAAAATATCACTAAATTCACATGAATAAATTTGTTATCTACATTATCCGTTTTCGCTCCGCCCCCTCGTAAATCGACACGAGCGCCGTCTCCGAGATTTTCAGGTGTCACTTTTTTTTAATCCGACAATATAACGGTTTTTCACTAGAAATCTCGCTTTCCCATCGCAAAAACGCGGAGAATTGGTGAAGAATTGACAGGCAGATTTCGAAAATCAAAAAAATTCAAAACGTAATTCCGCTCGAAGCCCGCAACTAAATTTTTAGTGTGCGCCTTTGATATACCGTAGTCTGAAAAGCGAGAGCACACCAACTGGGAGGAAAAGAAAAAGTGGGAAGAACCATCTGGGAGAAAAAATGGGCGGAGCCTAAT
>NC_013487.2:12709891-12769779 GCF_000004555.2 Caenorhabditis briggsae | reverse complement strand
AGTATCAGATTCAATGAAACCAAAGGCTAGACTAGTTCTAATAGCTTTAGGATTTCTGACAAATAAGATGTACAGTAATACGCAAGCTCCAACATTGTTCGATATTCAGCTGTCGGCCGCTGCAGCTTGGTATTTGGCGGAAGCTAATAAGGAGTATATCACAATGAAAACCCACGTAAGCAGATAGTGGTATTTATGAAGTATTAAGTTGCATTCAGGAACTTTTGTATCATCTAGCAGATGTGAACAAACTTTTTGGAAACACCGGGTTATTATATGCATTCAGCTTCGAGAGCTTCTATCACCAGTTGGTGTGCTCTCTGAAAAGCTCTAAAGCTGATCGAATTTTCGATAATTTTCCTGGTTTTCATGCAATTTTTGACGATTTGCCGGACTTTTGTAAAGAAAAACTTCAAAATCGATAAAATTCGTCGAAAAATGTTACTTCCTTCGAAAAAAATCCGGAAAATCGCAAAAAAAAGCAACGAAAACTATCGAAAAATGTCTAAAATTCACCGAAAATCGGAAAGAAAAATGGGCCAGGAAATAGTTACAGAAATGCATGCTACTTTAAGGATTTCGCTTTCATTTCGAGCATTCTTGCTCAGAACGATGTCATCAACAACGAAAAAAGTCAGAAAAACAAAATAGGTTACAGAGAAAAATCCATTCTTTATAAAAAAAACAAAAATCATTTATTTTTTTTATTTCTCAGCAATTGCAGACTTCTTCGAAACAAACTCCCTAATCGACGCAGTCATTATCGTTGAGCCTCCTGACGATCCTCCTTTCACACTTTTCTGGGTCTAAAACCAAATTCCAAAATTATTAAAATCAAATTTTCAAATTCTCTTCTCACATCAACAACATCTGCATTTACTCCAACTTCATACACCAGAATCTCATAATTTATCTGCACATTTCCTATTCGAACTTTTTTCTCGATTTGCTGATCCACAAAAATCTGAAATTTCCTCGTTTTTCAGTGGGGCGCGTTTGCAATATATAAAACTTACATCCTTATCAGCTACGTTATGAGTTGTAATGGTGATCGGACCCATTTCTTTATGATTGATTTGCTCCTTGAAATCGTCTGGGACCGGAGTCCATTCTTCTTGGCAGTGTGCCTAAAATTTGCAGTTTTTTTTAAACAGTAAAGAAATTATACCGGAATTCTCCTCTCATCAGATTTCTTATCCTTCTTGTTGACGTCTTCTACATATTTCGTGTCCTGCGTTCCATCCGCAATTCCTTGAGGTGGAGATTCTATTCCATGGGTTTCATGGGTTTCAATTTTAACTTCTTCATTTGGTTTCATCAATCTTTTCCAAGAATTCCGAATCGCAAGAATCATGAATCCTATGAACCATGACAAACATAAATCTACAGTAATCAGAAACCAAAACAGGATTAAAAATTCTCTGAAACCGTCCTCTAAGTTCTCAATAGAGCGAGTTTTCATACCTCTCACTGTCTTCATCGTACTTGAAAATTTTCTCCGTTTCAGTAGTATTTTCGTATAAAGTGGTACTCTCTTGACATTTTCCAACCCCAAAAAGAATCAAAATAAATGGTAAAGTCTTTATAGAATTCACTGGAAAGTTGAGAATTTGGTTTTCAGAGAAACTGGGAGGGGACCTACTATTAGGAAAATTTTAGTAGGTAAGGAGGAGAAATAGTTGCTAAATGAGCTCAAAATTAATTTAAGTCAATGAGGGAAAACGTGGATTTTTATTTGTGTTGGAAAATCATTTTTAAAAGTAAGTAACGTTGGCCTAATTGAGATTGATTTCAATTTCCTTTAAAAAATGTGTTACCACACTTTCTCTAAAGTACATTTTGAGCTCAATTATCTCGGTTATTTCGAAAGATATTTAAAAATTGTCAACTGATAAACTATTTATCATCATATGACCAATATTTTACCAGTTAACAGATTTTTGATATCTTTCATAGGAATCGAGATAATTGAGCTCAACGTTGACGGTTTGGGTGGGATTCTATTATAGAAAAATCGGAATTGAAATCGCAAAGGAAGAGCTGAGCAACTATAATAGGATTTAGTCTAGAATAGAGATAAAATTCGAAAAGTTTTAAAGTTAACGAAAATTGCTCATTAATTCTAGACCAATTTCAGGATATATCTCATTTGGACACTTTAAGTGGAGGAAAGTCAACTTTGAGTGCCTACAAAAATAGTCTAGAACTTTTCGATTTGTCTGAAAACATCAGAGAATACTTAACAAAGGTAGAGCTTCAATTTTGTAATTGACAACTTTTTTGTACAAAATCACTATAGCGAGATACGCGGATTTAAAATGGAATTTTCGAAAAAAAAATATATCTCGGAGACGGCCAAACGGAATTAAACACCCTTAAATGCCAAAACTTTTAGAAATTAAACGAACAAATCCAAAATCTTTAAAAGAGCCTATCTTATTGTTTCCAAAAGTTTCCATTAGGAAGTTGCATATTTTTAGCCTATAAGAATTATTCCTGAATGCACCGATAAACCTGAAAAATGCTGTAATTATTTTGAACTTGACACCTTTTTTGTACGGTTTCATAAAAAATTGACCCATTATGATTTAAAAGTGCAGATCTCAATTGGATCTACATAATTACAGGGCGCACAATTAGCCGGACTGTTAAAAAGGGTTAGGGTTTCCATTTGGAGGGAGATTCACCCGCCCGCACCCGCCAGGGGGGCTCACCCCCCGCGGCCCCCCGTTGGCCCCCCGCGATTATTTAAATGAATAAAATTTTATCTTTTTCGCTGTTTTTTGATTTCAGAAACTCTTTTTTTTGGAAAATGGCGCTACCTCGAAATAGAACGTAAGCAAAATAGAACTGCGTGAAAAAGAACTGTTCTCTTTCCTCTACGTTACAAGAGAATATGTTTTTCTGTTTCATCACTACGAAAAAGGAATTTTATGTCACATGTTTATTAAATTTAGGTAACGTGGAAATAATAAGG
The DNA here is from genome assembly GCF_000004555.2 of Caenorhabditis briggsae. NCBI lineage: Eukaryota > Metazoa > Nematoda > Chromadorea > Rhabditida > Rhabditidae > Caenorhabditis > Caenorhabditis briggsae. The sequence goes on along the minus strand of NC_013487.2, from coordinate 12,766,802 downwards.
TCGTATAAAGGATACAGACACATACAACCGAGTGTGGCAACTCACACACACTCGGGAAGGAATCAAGCAATCAAGCAATAATATTACATGATAATGGAATTCGGGGAGAAAACGGGAGATCGAAATAAAGAATATTGAGAGATCAAGAGAGAATTTGAGATATAGAGCATGATATGAGAAGTTAGTAACACAACCAAAACAACTAGTAGAACAAACAAAACAACTAGAAAAGCTATAAATATTACAAGATTATTTCTCTTCGTCATCCTCGTCATCTGATTCTGCCTGAGACTGTAGACATCCTTGAACTGTTGGAACATCAGTGAGATACCGCTGAAGTCCTGCCGCCGATCTCCATCTTCCTCTGCATTGAATTTCCTCCATTGAATGCCCGATTCTCCTCATGTGGTTGGCTCCTCCTCTTCTGAAACAGTGATGAGTCGCTCCCGACTTCCCGATCGCTGCCAGCATCTTCGTCGAGAGCGTCGAAATGGCTTGTTTCGAGAGCTTCTTCGAGCCGTCCAGATGCGAAAAAACGTATGGGCACTTTCCTTTGGTCCGGAGTCTCCATCGGCACATCAAGATGTCCGCATCACTGCCTGGCTCGTAGTTGAAGAACGACGATCTTCCGAGTCTCAACTGATCATTCTTTGCCTTCTCTACATGCACCTCAATCATCCCGTCCTTCTGTGTTACTCCTGCCCACTTGATCTCAGCTGCTTCCGATGCTCTTAGCATGACATTGAACGATAGAATTGCCAGCAACGCATCTCGATCCCTCTCCGGACTGTCTTCTTTCATTGCCAACATTGTGATCTTCTGCACATCCTCCATAGTCACCTTCACTACTTCTTTCTTCAGCAGGCTTTCCTCTCTTCTTTTTGACTTGATGATGTTTGACACAAAAGACGCTCCGATGGTTGAAATTCCTTCGTTTGCTGTTTGATAGGCAGCCGAGATCTTCGCCAAAGCACTACTCCCGATTTTCTTAGCTCTGTCCAACAAGTATAACAAAAAACGACGACTCATCCATTGGAAGCTTCTTCTGAGAAATCCACGAATTTCTCTTGTCGTTCTCTGCCTTGACACGTAGATTGATTTCGAAATTCGAGCTTCATGGTGTCTGCCCAGCATTTGCCCCTCTGCGCGCCGTTGGACTTTTGCCCAACTTCTGCCCAGCTTTAGATCAAAGTCTGCCTGCAGCCCAATTCATCCAACTTCTGCCCCAAAGTTCCCCACATTTACCGAGTTTCTTCCACCCGCCCAAATGGAAACCCTAAAAAGGGTATATCTTTGGACATAAGTATCTTGGAAGCACGAAAATAAGTAGAAATGTAATTTTACGTTTTATTCAAAGCTACTGAAATTTTCAAAGAGATTTCTCAAATCTAGGTAATGTTATGATTGTTCAAAGATGCCGTTGTGATTTTCATGAGATGAAGCAACTTTGACAAGCGATAACTCAGCTCAAAGTTGATCATATAATTTCAAACTTGGTCAGTTTACTGTTGAATATTCTGAGTTTTCGAACTTCAGATTTGAACCAAGTATTGTCGCATTAAAAAAAAGTGAAACCTGAAAATCTCGGAGACGGCGCTCGTGTCGATTTACGAGGGGGCGGAGCGAAAACGGATAATGTAGATAACAAATTTATTCATGTGAATTTAGTGGGATTTTCTGAACAAAATTTTGATTTCTTGATATAAAAATGATCGCTAGCATCTCTAGAATCTATTTTTAAGCAAAAAACTAAAATTAAACACGAAAGTAGCTCGAACAAGCCGAAATTCTGAAATATTACGTTTTTCCCGCACTTTTTCGTAGATAAAAAAAGCAAAAGTTTTCAAATTCTCAGGTGCCACTTTTTTTAATTCGACAATACAACGCTTTACTCAAATTTCATGCTAGTAAAAACTTCATTCATTCTGAACTTTTCCAGTGGTTTGTATGATTTTCTTTTGCAGAAAACCATTTTTATCATGCCGTAACAACTTTTATTTCTCAAAAGACATTGAAAAAGATCTTGAAATCAAAAAATTCGAGAAAATGGATAAAACAACAGAAACTAGAAACTGCATCAAAATGTGTGTCTTTTTGTCTACTTCTATTCCAATTAAAAAATATCCAAAAAAGTGCCAAAAAATATGAGTGAAGAGAAGGGGATATTTGACAAGAGAATTAGACATGATAGAAAAAAGAGTGAACCCGTAAAATTTTAAAATTAAGAAAATAGAAAAAGGCAAAATCTTTTGTTTTGTTTTTTAGGATTTTTTGTTGAGAGAAGTTTCTGGACCCGGATAGTAGAGTGGAATTAATCGGGGGAAGGGTGGGCGGGGCTTAATCTCATCGGGATGAATCAATTATAGGGATAACCAGTATATAAGAGGTGGTGATGGGATGATGATGGTGTCATAGGCAAGTCATGGAAAAAAATGGAAAAAAAAGAAAAATAAATGTGGTAGTACAAGAAGACAAAATTAGATTATAATGACAGAGGGAAAGAGAGAATAAATATGAAGAAAAAGAAAAGCGATTATATAGAAAATAAGAGAAATTTTTGGAATCATTTCCAAATCAATGAAAATTCAGGCGACGTGACGATGGCACATACGCCGTCTCCTTTTCCTCGTCCGACTCATCGACGGCTCCACGTCCCCAACGACGTTGTTGCTGACGGCGAGTGCTGTTGCCACGTGGCGCACGATCCAGGGGTACTGTACCGTAGCGTTGAGAGAAGAATGGAGAATTGGAGGGGGATTTCAGGGAGACGTTGACAATGTAGTTTTGGCCATCGTTGTTATCCCAGAATTCTTCTCCAGCCACTTGGTATTGCACACAGAATTCGCATTTTCCTTCCTGGAGAAAAAAATAATTATAAAAGTTATTAATTTCCAAGGATTAGCCACTTACCGTAAGTTTGACCGGAATGACAATAGTGAAATTGAAGGCGTCAATGTCTTCGGTGGCAAACAAGCGATGGCTATAATTGGCCACAATCTGATCCTGTGTCTCCCATCCATTCGTCGTGTACCGTACCACTACAACCTTATCAAATGCCACATTCAGCAGATTGACCTGTCCAACAATACTGCTTCCAGATGCGCGAAGAGCCGAGACGCAGACTCTCGATTCGCGGGTTTTCGATTGGTATTCATGTTCGGATCGGTATGGGAAATTGTGGAGAACAAGACGAGGTGCCGGTTGATTGATCAATGTCTTTGGAATGAAATTATTCGGGAATTGAGGGATTGGAGAAGAGGAAGATGGTACTGATGAGAAGTGAATCGAGAATTGTTGCTCGGCGGCTTCCTTCACAAAGTACTGTAGATTCTCGAGGTCCAATCCCAGCGAGTCGGCAAATCGAACACGTTTCACACATTGCTTGGATCGGCTGCGTCGGAGAGCGGATGGAAGGGTTTTCGAGCGAGTACTGAAAAAAAAACCAATTTAGTATAATGTGTAATAAGAATAGGTCAGAGACCATCTAACTCCAGGAATATATTCCCTTGAATCCTCCTCTTCAGAATCACTAGAAGGGATCCATAGGGGTTCGTTACTAGTGGGTCTATAGAATTGGACTAGAGTCTTGTCAATCGGCTTAGACTTCATTCAGGGCTCCATGACCTCCACTACCGGTGAGGAGGGTTTAAATAATTGGGGTTCACCGCTGGACACCACGTGTCCTTTCGGAAAATTCGCGAAAAAAAGGTGAATGTACTATGATAAGAAGAAAGCGAGAAGTATAGAATGAGACACAGCTATCTGTGTCTCAAAAATTGCGACTTGCATGTCTCACGTATCACCGCCTTTTGCTATGGACTTTTTCTTCCAGAGAAGAGCAACAACCAACTGACGTCAGATTCTGTGTCCCACTTGTTTATCTTTAAAAGTGGTGAACCCGTCAACAACCAATTTTTCTGGGGGTGATTTTGAATTTCACTTATCATCACGAAACGGAACAAAAGACCACAGAAAGCAAAGTTTTTTTAGAAGACATGGGGAGGAGAGATAAGGCAATAAATCATATGGTTTCCGATTCTTTCTATGTAAGGTAGGGTAAACAAGTACCACAAAGTGATAGAGGGGTGATGCGCGGTTGATAACACCCGTAGTTTCTAGGTGATTCGGGAGAAAAAGAGGAAGAAAATAGAAGATGAGAAGAGGGATGAAACTTAGCCGACCGACAGCCGACCGAGCGACCGCCGACGGACCGCCGGCGGACCACCGACGGACCAACGACGGACCAATGAGGGACCAACGACGGATCACCGATGGATCACCGACGGACCATCGACGGACCATTGACGGTCCGCGCCGACCGACCGCGCCGACCGTCCGCCGACCAAGCCGGCCGATTTTTTGCATTTCCATATTCCAGTGTTTGCGTAAGCAATATTTTATTTTACGACGCGTTTCGTGAATCACAATACAAAAATTCGGCCAGCGTGGTCGGCGATCGGTCGGCGGTCGCCGATTTTCGACCATGGACGCCTTATGATTTATTTCAATTTGGTTCTTAATGCTGAGCAATCTACAGTATCCCCAAACTCACAGTCTTTCACAGAACGAGACGTCGGATGCAATACTATCATCTGATGAGAATCCGGAATCCGGTGAGTTGGGTTCGGAGCAGCACGAATCGTCGAAATATGTGGATTTGTTATTGTTGTCATTGGAGCACACTGGCTCGAGGAGCAGCTTCATGGCGCCACGTGGATTTGGGCTGCTGCTGGCGAGGAGCATTTCCAGAGAGTGGGGTGCTGAAAAGAAGAAGATGAGGGAAGTCACGTAAATGGAGAGAAAAGGACAAGAAATAGATGAAAGAGAAGAAAATGAGAAAGATGTCTTTGAAGAATAAAAGAAGAAGAAGAAGAAATCAGCTACAGTATATCACTATCAAAAGAATAAGAAGAAGAAGAACAGCCACCTTCTTCTTCTCCTGATAAAACAGACACTGTTTATACAGGAGGTACTACGTGAAGAGGAGGGGCATTTGCACCCAAAAATAACAAAAAAAAGTGGTGTTTTTAATGACTGCTGCAACCAAAACCATCTCGTCCCGCCTCTCGCTTCTTTTCTCCACGTTTCTCTTCTTCCCGCGCCAACGATTAAAGGTTGTTTTTGAGAATGGGCGGGGTGGTAGATCAAAAATTCTGAAGGAGGGTTTCGCGGGGGGCGGAGCTTCATGCACTCGCGCTCTTTGAAGTTTTATTGAGGTTTTGAATGGTCAGATGGGGGCGGGGGGGGAGAGACAGAGAAGCAAAGAAGATATTGAGATTAGTTTATCAAGGAATTTTATGGGATCGGTTGGCATTGAGAACATGGAAAAAACAAATAGGAATCTTGCATGGAAAATCGGATATAAAATTTATGGGAAATTGGCGAGTTCAAGGCCGGAAATTCGATCATAAGAAGAAGGATTTGACTAGGAATTTATGATATGGGATTCTCCTAAAACTGGATTATATCAAAACTACCTAAAATCATAAATTAATTTTTTTGGGATTTGGGATACTGTAGAGATCAATATTCCTTTTTTGGTATACTGTATACTTCCTAAAAAAGAGCCAAAAAAGCATAGGCCATTTTATCTAATGACATTTTCAGGTTAACTACCATTTACTATTTTCTGTAAATTCAGCAAAAAAATTTCGAATTTTCCTGACCACCTGTTATTCTTACCAAAATACCGGAACACGTGACATTAATGGTTTGGTCTTCTGTTAAGGAAAAACCTCGCTGAATGGACAATAATTTTCTGGTAAACAGATAAAAAAGACCCAGCAGTTGAATACGTAACACAGAAAGAGAGAGTGAGCCTGTGTCTCTTTGGGGTCATCTAGATGGTGGCCACGTCATCGAGACTGGCTGTTCGAATGGTCCCGATTGTAAACTATTCTAATGGCTGGGAAGAGGTGAAGGAAGGGGGTAGAAGAGAAGAAATATACATAATCTATTGGAGATGTAATGGAGGGATAAACATAGAATAAGAGCGATATGAGATTAGGATCGTCTGAGAGAAGAAGGGAAGAATAGGTAGGATAGGATATTGTCGGGAATATTAAATTGTCTTTGATTTATGTATTTTTCGGTCCATATGTACCCAACAAGTTTGCTAAGCGGCTCAAAAAAGTTGATAAGCAGCTCAAAAGTACCGAATATCTTATTTTGGCGTTTCAGGAGAAAATAGATAACTTTAGAGTCCAAAAAAGTTATTCCAAAGTTTTCCTACTGTTCTAAAAACTTCTGATCATACTAAACAAAAGTAGAGCTTCATTTTTGAAATTGACAACTCTTTTGCTAAATTCCATTCAGATGAGATATAACAGTTTGTATCTGAAAAGGGCAAAAAATGTCTGTTTTTTTTTAATCGAATCATCTCACTTTGAGCCCATATATGTATATGTATCTTGGTTTCTATGAGATATACAGTGTTCCTTGTATCAAAACCTTGTCAACTGATAAAATAATGGTGATATTATGATAAATAATTCATCAGTTAACAGATTTTTGATATCTCTCATAGGAGCCGAGATATGTGAGCACAAACTGTACGCATAAGATATGCTTCTTTTAGAGCAAATACGGCTTTGCAGGTACTGTAGCTCAGAACTATTCGAACTACCTTTTCAGCCTTTTTATCTTCCTATTCTATAGGTGTTTTAATATAGGTTGTAGTGGTATATTCATAGTTTCTACCCAAATTTTTGTCTCTTGTCCTCTTCATTATCAACAGAGACAAGAAGACAACATCATGCAAATTTTCTCTCCTAATTTTCAAAGATCGTAATAGTTTGTGACAGGTGTAGAAGACCGATCTGGAACTGGAAAATAAAGGGATTTGAAGCTATGAAGAGGAGAAATAGTTTCAGCTTTGTAAACAGTTTTGAATTTAGCTTCGTTTCAATGGTACGTTGCTCCAAAACCCTTATGTTAGGTCTTACTTCTAACTTTGAGCTCAATCAACTCGGTTCCTGTCAAAACTACAAAAAAGTTGTTGTCAACTAAGAAAATGTTAATCATAATATAGAACTCGAGATAATTGAGCTCAAACTTGACGGACCTCACAAGTGCACTTTGAACTCGCAATACACGGCGTACGTTGAGCTCAATTATCTTGGTTCCTATGGGAGACACAAAAAATTGTCAACTAATAAAATGCTTATCATAATATCAGAAGAATTTTGTTTGTTGACCCATTTTTAATATTTCTCATAAGAATCTAGATAATTGAGCTCAAAGCTATAGGGAAGGGTATCTTAAAACTCACCTCTTCTATTCAAAATCAGCAGTGAGAGTGCAGGGTCTCAATCAGACCAGAGTCACTTTCAAAAGTCACTTTTTGTGATAATGAAAGTCGGCAAAAAGCACTCAACAAATAGGCCACGCCCCTTTCTTTAACAGCTGATTCTCCCTCCGATACGAAAATGCCCCCAGCAGCCACAGGGAGCAGAGGCAATATTGCATCAGATACAGTAGATTCACGTGGACAACACATGGGGAGGGCTTTTCAGCATTTTGACAATCATGTGAAATTAAGAAGAAGAAGGTGAAACACTCGAATGTTGTTTTTTCTAAAGTTTTTCGGGGAATCCCCCCTAATCGGTTGTGACGGCGTTTTACCGACAAAGGGAGAAGAAAGAGATGGAGATAATTAGCTTTGCAATTGATCCACTGATTAGGGGGGTTTGTTGATTTGGAAGAAATCAGAGAAGATAATGGTGTGATTTGGAAGCGAAAGCATTGCGAATTGTTTGATTGGGAGAAGAGGAGGAATGAATCGGTGGAAGAGATTGATGACGGAAGATGATGTTGAATGTTATGGTGATGGTGGTGGTCAGCGTAGAGGAAGTGTGATGTGGGATGAAATCATTAGGTACAGTAACCCTCGGGAGTGGGGAGTATTATGATAAGGAGAAAGGGGAGCTGAAGTTGCTGAAGTAGTAGGAACAGAAGCTTTAGATAGCAAAAAGCAGAAGTAAAGGAGAGGAGAGAGAGAGGGGGAGAGAGAGAGAGAGAGAGAGAGAGAGAGAGAGAAAGGGGAACACAAAACCTCGTTTTCTAGTAGTATAAAACAAGGCTTAATCTTGCGGAAATTCAAGAACAGAGCTTAATTCTGTAGCTACCATAGAACCCGTATTAGAAGAGTCGGACGTATTGCTCCGAGGCATTTCCGAAGGTCTCCTCTGTTAGTGAGGCCCTTTTAATAGAGGTTTTACAGTATTTCCAAGAAATTCGCTTTATTATAAAACTTGCACCAGATTTGAAGGGTCTTCAGATCTTGGCTTCAATCTAGACCGGATATTCTCAAACCACAAAGCTTGAAATTTCTCAGCATCTGCTCCAAATGAACCAATTTTGGTTGCCGGCGGAGCTAAGATTTTTAGGAGCTCGCTACAAATTTCTAGGCCACACCAATGAAACCTAGGCCATCGTAAATAACCATATTTAGACCTGATCCGACTTCACAGAAAATGTTCAACTGAACACTCGTAATTCGTGACCCGATTTTCTTAGGCCAGCTGTAACTCGGCCACATGTGTTTTGTGCCATCTGGTACTTCACACAGGGCTTCCCCTCTCCCCCTTCTCGTTCTGAAAAATTGACTTCACGTGCATCCAATCTAGCTCTTCAATCTCAACTTTGATCCAAAAATATTTTCGAGGTGGATGTCGCAAAATTGACACATAGAGCCAGTTGGCGTGTCCCAGGAACACCTGACCCTAGTCCAGAAGATTCTGGAGCAAGAAAAAAGTCAGGCCACCAAAAAGTGGGCGGGGTTTGTTTTCGAAAAAAAGAAGCGGGAGAGAGAGGCTCAATTGGGGGTGCGTGTTCTTTGGAGCAGTGATTTTCGAGTTATAGTAACACCCTAGATGCTCATATTCTAGTTGAAGCTCTTGATGAGACTGTGCGTCTACAGTACCCACGGGGTACAGTAACCTAGGCTTACCAATAGAGTTCTAATTTCCTATCAAAACATGATATCACCTTAAAACCCGTTCCATTCGTGTCCTTAATGACCAAAACCGTCTCCTACAAGTGGAAGTTCAGAAAATGATCCGATCACCTAATCTTCTATCCTTTCTTTGAAAAAAGGGAAAGAAAAAATATACGGTATAGGCATCAGAAAACTATCACGTTTCACGTGAAACTCTCGCCTATAAAACCAGCGGAATACGGTATTATGCGCAATAAAAAAGGGTCATTGAGAGATAGAGGCGCCAAGGGGCTGGTGGTAGGCAATCACTATCAAAACATTGTCCGAACTGTTTGCAGAGACAATCAGTTAGAGATAGTGTGGATATTAGAGAGACGCATGCAGACCCTCCGCGTCAGTTGAATTTATCACTGTTTTCTTCGACCGTATCAATTCTGACAACGTCTTGTTCATTCACACCCCCAGCCACGGCGACACTTTTCAACACTGTTGATATAGATGATGGAGTAGGTGGCAAATAAGAAGACATCGGGCTGTGTTCATCATTATCAACCAAAAGTTATTAATTTGGGAGAACAAGAAGAAGAAGAGGAACGGGAAAAGAAAGAGAGAGTAAGAGAAGAGGAGAGAGTACAGAGAGACGAGAGTGTTTGCTTTCTCTGCGCTCTCTCCGTGTATACATAATACTCATTTCAAAGCGCTTTATCTCAAACTATTAGAGCTAGAGAAAAAAAACACAATTGCAAAAATGATCTAGATGGAATTTTCTATCCTATGGTCTAATTGAAAGAGTAAGGGAGAAGAAGATAGCGCAGGGAGACGAGAGTGTTTGGCTTCTCTGCGCCCTCTCTCTCTCTCTCTCTCTCTCTCTCTCTCTCTCTCTCTCTCTCTGTATATTTTAAAGGGCTCAAGTTCAAACGGCTTTATCTCAAGAACTTGTAAAGCTAGCGAAAAACGCTCAGAATCAAAATATAGGATTTGAACTTTCTGGAAATTCGAGAGTACATCATCATATCTAGCCCTGCTGCTGCTACAGTATTACGCTGGGCCACGAGCGGCCGCTGAATAGCAGCCCAGCATAGAGAGATCAGTTTAATGCTTCTGCTAAAGTATGCCTCTGACCCTAAAAACTAAAACAACGCTCGAAAACCACGAACTGTTGAACAAAAAACTCTACTCTGATAATCTCTGAACCTTTTCTCCCAAATTTTTTTCTATCAAAAAACGAAACAAAGTCGTTTTCGCGTATCAAAAGCATCACCACGAAAAAAGATCAGCTGGCGCCGCTAGGTAAGTGTTTGGGTACTGGGCCTCGCTGCTAAAAAAAGTTGAACAAAGAAAAAAATGGAGACAAACAACACAGCCCCGTAATTCCACACGAGAAAGCTTGTATTTGAAAAACGACGGGGTGAGAAGATCTGTCCGATTTCACGTGAATCAAGTGCAGTTGAAACAACCGAGGGGGAATCTCCTTGTGTAAATGCGGAGGAGGAGGACGAATAGGAAAAAAAAAGAAATGGTCAGTTTTGAGTGGGGCGAGTTATCAGTTATGATTATATGTATCAACCTTTATCACTTGGTCATTTACGAGTATCGGAGTGCAAAGAACTCGTAAAATTCGAATGGCGTGTGTACGGTTCACAGTGTGCACGATATGGAATGGTTTTTGAATTTTTCCAGAAAATTGTTTTCCTCAAAAAATGGGAACTTGGTGATTGGTCATTTCTGTTGATTTTTTACAGAGTCTTATTAATTTAGGAAAGAGAGAGAGAGAGAGAGAGAGAGAGAGAGAGAGAGAGAGAGAGAGAAGGGAAGCAGAGGAGCGTCCAGGGAGACGAGAGTGCCTGGTTTCTCTTCGCGCTTTCCTCTCATATGCTTTCAAAGAACAGTATCTCAAAAAACTGTGAAGCTAGAGGGGAACGCTTAACAGCAAAAAGCATCAAAATGAAATTTCCTATCCAATAGGAAACCTCAAGAACTAGAAAAACGTTTAAAAGTCATTCACCTAAGACAGTAATTAGGATGAGTGTTGTAAATCTGTAAGGGAGGAGAGTTAGAGTTTCCACATCTGGCGGGAATTTTGAATATGCTGAAAATATCCTATGGTATTCAGCATATTCTAACTTTGCTAAATTTCGAAAATTTAACAAAATAGGTGTTTCTGATGCTCTCAACTTTGTGGCCTAACTTTCCTCAAACTGACATCATCCCATTTTTTTAGGCCACCAAAACCATCATTAGACTATCCTATAGTACACCTATTACACATAATCGTAAACCAAGAAAAGAGAGAGAGAGAGAGAGAGAGAGAGAGAGAGAGAGAGAGAGAGGAACACGAAACCTCATTTTATCTCTTCTATAAATATCCTTCTTTGTATGTGATGCTTCGTGTGTAACAGATGGAACATCAAAAAAAGAAAGGACGCATGACCCTTTTCGCGAATTCTTTTTAGGTCCATGGACCATGGCGCTTCCTCAAAAAAGCGAAGCACGAACAACACAAAAGGATAACTCAATCAGAGGGTCTCGGGCTCCAAACATTTTGTTATCTATTTTTCTTATTGCTGGGGAGATGGATCAACAAAAGAAAGAGAGGATAACCTAATCGTGTGTACGGGGGTAGCCCCGATGGCGTGATAGATGGACCACGACAACTGTTCACCGGACACTCACTGTGGACATTGAGGAGCATCGAGCACTCAAATATGCAATATCTTTCTGCAGAAAAGACGAAAGATAGAAAGAAAAAAACACGTTCTGTTTGTCGTTTATGTGTGTGGAGAAGAAGGCACAAGTTTTGTGAAAAGATTTTTTAGGAGAGGAGGCCTATGATTTTTTGAAACTTTTTTGAAGGGTGTGGATTGTGCAGGTTTTCGATTTCAGGGAAAAGACTCTTTTCAAAAGAGCAAAGTATATGAAGAAAACGAGGAAGTGATACTGGAAAGAGTTGGAACACGATATAGACAAAGAAAAAGTTCAGAATTGTCAGATTTATCGAATTTCTAATTTTGGTTGATTTCTAGCTTTTTAAAAAGTCCAACGTTTTTTGCCAATGCTAGAGGGGGATTTTTGCTTGACTAGCTAAACAAAATTAAACAAAAACTTACCGACATCTGGACACTCGGAAATATGGAACTCGAAAAACTGAGAAACTGGCTCATTTGGAAAATGAGATTTCTTAAGATTTCAGGTTTCCAACAGCAGATACCGTATTTGCTGTAATGTAAGCCCACTCTATACGATCACTTTGAGCTTAATTATCTCTGTTTCTACAAGAGATATCAAATATCTGTCAACTAATAAATTATTTATCACAATATCACTAATATTTTATCAGTTGACAGATTTTCAATATCTTTCACAAGAACCGAGATAATTGAGCTTAAAGTTCACATATATAGTGAGCAAATACGATAATAACAATTTCAACAAGAAAATCCGTTGAAAATCAATCGGATTTAATTGAAAATTCAACTGATTTTTTCACTTCTCCAGAAAAATATGTTTAAACAACCTCCTGAAAAATGGTATCTACCTTCTCCTTTTCTCCCCACTCAAAATGTTCGAAAATATATTTTCATGAACATTGAGACATGATAAAATCACGGGGAACGGTCATGTAGATGTACATAAACATACAATGGTAAATAGTCCATAAAAGACCCCAAATGTCGGATGATGATTTCATTTTTTCAGGTTTTTGGCTCTGGTAAATTTTCTTGTCAATATGTTTTCAGAAGATATGTTTTCAGAAGACCTTCTAAAAGTTTTTTATTACTGTATTCTTGATTTTTAGATTGAAATCGGAAATTCTGAAAAATGTATCTTTACTTTGCTCATGAAACATATCTTTTAGAACCTCAGTTTCGCCAAATTCTTAGTGTCGTAAAGCCTTCAGATTCCTTGGATTCCACCTTTCAGGACTCGAAATTGACACAATTTCCCATGTGGACCTTGAATTCGAAAAAACTTAGAATTCCTACACTTCAAAGTGCACCAGCTGGCACCAGGACTGCACCTGGATTTCCGGTCTCTTCCGAATCTCAATAAATCACTTTTGCTCAGACTCTGCTCTTCAAAAATCTTGCACTTTTGATCCTATCATCTTCCCAACCTTTTCAAATCTCTTCTTTCAAAATGTCTCAAACCTGCCCCTGTCAATGGAGCACATCATTGACAACTGTCTTTTAGTTTTTTTGTTATTTTTAGTTTTTTGTTATCGAAGATTTTCATAGTCCTCCTGGGGGTCGAATTGCACCCAGTTTTCCTTAAAAACAACAAACTTTCTCTCCTTATCATGTCCCTCGTTCATTCACCGATCACCATGTTTTCCATTCGTCTTCTATGTCTTTTTTGCCGATCACTGATCATTGGTGCACTGTACGAAAAGTGATAGTATTGGTAGTATACGGTATTGATGATCTTCGAATGGAAATTGTTGATCAAATCAATCAAAACAACTAGCAGAGACAAGGGGCGCAAACAAAAAGTGAACCAACTGACTTGTTTGTATATACGAAAAAAAGAATTTTCGTTGAGAAAAAACAGAAGAAGAAGCTCAGAGATTGATAGTGGACCCAGCTGAAGTGATCGGTTGGGTAGGGATAAGGTGATTAGAGAGATTGAGGTGATGATCAGGATGAAACATCACATATTGGTAGTAGTATTTGTGTTGGGTGCAACTTGCAAAACAATTTATTTGGATGGGTGCAGTGGGTGTTTGATGAGAACGAGGAAGGTGTACAAAACAGAGGGGGCTGAATTGAGACACTGGAAATTATAGTTTTTTGAAAACTCAGTACATAAACTTTGATTGGTATGGCATGTTGCTGTGTCTTGACATTCTAAAGAGTGTTAGGGGGCGCGTAGGGTTTTTTATCCTTGCAAATCGTACCGTTCCATAAGATACACAAAAACGCATACTTGCGAAAATCGTTGAAGGCCCGGCCCGGACCGGGAGGCCCGGGAAGCCCGGCCCGGAAGGCCCGGATGGGTATTTTTTGGTCAATTTATCAAAAAAAAATTTTTTTTGATAAATTTTCGAGAATTTTTTAACAAAAAAAAAAAGTTTTTGAGAAAAAAAAACAGTTATTTTGCTTCAAAAATGCAATTTTCCGTCCGATCCCACCTCCGGAAAAATGACAGAAAAAATTATTTTTCAAAATTTTGTTTAACCATTTACAAACTCAATATTTACAATTAGCTCAAAATTAGATCATAAAAACAAAAAACAAGCTTTTTTGCCTAAAAATCGAAGCTGGCGCCAACTGTCCGGGCCTTCCGGGCCTCCCGGGCCTTCCGGGCCTTGACAAACTTTTTGAAGGCCCGGCCCGGCCCGGCCCGGCCCGTCGCAAGTATGCAAAAACGTGTTTTTCAATTCATTTTCACCATTTTCACCATTTTCAGGAGTCTGGAGCACGATGGTCGAGTTCCCAATAACTTTGAAAACTTTGTTTTCACAGAATTTTTTAAACATTCCTAGTTTTTCAGATAACTGTCGATTTCTGAAAGACACTTTCGGACCCTTACAGGTTTCTTTCCGAAATCGGCAAACTGCTGAAAATCTCGGGAATTTCAAAAAATCTGTGAATGCAAAGATTCTGATATAGGTCTGTTTTACAACCTCCACTACTTTCAACGTGGTCGGATCGTCGGCCACCGAGCTCCGAATTTCTGAAAACAATCAAAATGTCCAAAATCCTGAAAAATACGTTTTTGTAAATCTTATTGACAGGTACTACATGTATGCATGTATCAATAAAACCAAAATTCGGAAATTCTCAAACCTATAGTTTGAAACCCCGCATGAACTTGAAATCATAACAGACACTCTTTTCGAGCATCTACGTTACTGTTTTGTATGGAACACATGAACCATTACCGTAATCCAATCTTGTAGACTTCGCAACTACGGATACCTAGGACATACGAATTTACAGGAAAATCTCCAGTAGAGTTGCATCCTGACAGTCAATTTTGAGTCTATTTTTTCGGTTCCTGTGAATGATATAAAAGCTTTAATGAACAAAATGTTTTTGATTTTGTGATGAACGTTTTATTCATAAACTATTTTCTGATATCATTCGCAGGAACAAACCTTCCAAAAATACGCTCGGAAAATCCGGCATTTTGACATTCTCAACTCAGCCTTGGCTCAAAGTTAACGGTAAGGGTGCAGCTCTCTTAGAGATTTCACGGTATTTCACAGAAAGTCGTGCTTCCGAAGTAGACAGCGGAAACGGAAAAAAATCATAAACTCAGCAAACCGCACACGGAAAAACATTTTTTCAGAAACTTCTCGAAAAACGGAAAATGAAAACACCAATTTCTCGTATCACTTCCTATTGTCAAGACCATAAAGGTTCAACCTGATTTCCTTTTATTGCTAAAATCTGATTTTGAAATTCGTCGACTTCAAATAGGAGCAGCAATTAATGTTAATCTCATAGCCTATATAAGTTGAACCTTCAGAAATATGAGATGTTTCGTGAAGTTTCAAATCTCCAGGATTCTTAATAATATGAACAGTAGGGAAAGAAAAACATAGATCGAACGCGTTACTCTGACGTTATTTTTTTTGCAGAACCCAATCCAAAGATCTTTTGATAGGATTACGGTAGGGATCATACTAGATACATAAACCAGTATTATCTGTTCAATAACATTTCCGTTGGGATTTTCGTTGGTTGTATGATTTATGTATGGCGCGATAAAATAGAAACCGAGCGAAAAGTTATGGTACTTATTGTAGTTATTCAAATGCGGTAAACATAGAGATAGCCGATCAGACTATACTCTCTCAAGAGAAATGGATTTCTATTCGAATTGTCATAAAGCCAGAACCATTTGCTGATCTGGAATTTTCAGATTTAAAGATTTTTCGTCTGAAATTCTCTACATTCTCTAGAATACTGTATGCTGATTGTCCATTGGTTCTTCATGGAACATTGGCGTACAAAAAATTTGAAAACCAAGTATGTAAACACTACTATAAAATATTCTGCAGAACCATGACAAATAATGTAAACCTCAAAGATCTACTATCTACAGTACCACCGGAGTTTGTGATTGGTTTGGGTGTTCGCCACAAATCAGAAAATCGAAGATTTCGATCTGACCTTGCATAACATTTAGCACCCACCCTAGAAATTGAAATGAAAACAAATCAAACGACTATTTTAGTTGTATCAGTAAATAGAAATTCCTGCAAAGACACTTTTAATTTTATATTTTTTCGCCAGCAACAAGTTACTACAATTTCTACCAGAACCAATCAATCATTCACACTTTTTTGATTTCAATTTGAAGAAAAGTTATTTGTTTTGACACAATTACTGGTTCTAGAATTGGTCCTTTTTCAGCGTATAAAAAGGGGTCAGCTCTAATAGAAGCTCACACTATACGTGCCCTTTGAGCTCAATTATCTCGTTTCCTATAAGAGATATCAAAAATTTGTCAACAGGTTGAATATTGGTGATATTATGATAAATAATTAGTCAGTCGACAAGTTTTTAATATCTTTCATGAGAACCGAGATAATTGAGCTCAAAGTGCATAGGGCTATCAGAGCACCCTATAGTTGCGCTGTGAGCTCAATTATCTCGGTTCCTATAAGAGACATCAAATTTTTGTCAACTGATAAGTTAATAATCATAGTTTCCTAAATATTTTATCTGTTAACAGATTTTTGTTATCTCTTATAAGAACCGAGATATGTAGGCTCAAAGTTGGAAGTGAGGTTAAAACGTTCAAAATCCTTTTTAAAATTTTTTGGGCTTGCCCTACTATTATAGATTACAGGCTAGTATAACATGGGTATGTCATCAATATTCTCTTTCTCATTTTCTCCTTTTTTTTTCTGAAAAAAAACATTTCGCCACCACATAAATCATTACCACTTTTATATTAATTTGACACTATCACCAAAAAAATTCCAGCCTGTTTTCATAAACTAAAAAAAAAACTTTCTTGTTCTTCCTCCTACAGTAATCCTCCCACACTTTCTTCACGTGTTTCTTCCCCTCTCAAAAGTGGAAAATGTGTATCCGGGCACATTAGAAGCAAAAGTTCAGCAAAATCAGTTCTACGGTGTTATCACTGACTGATTGTTGATGATTATGACAGCAAATGAGTGTGTGTATACTAGAGAGATATATACTTTGTTTGTACGTTTTTGGTGTACAAGTGTTTGCAAGCTGTTTATAGCAAATACACGTTTTTGGAGGGAAATAGAGAAGTCTGAAAATAGAGTGTAGGGACTGGAACTGGAGTACTTCTAGACCTTCGGCCGCGGTCACATAGGCCGAAGGTACCACAGCAAAGGCTAGCGTAACCTATGTTAAACGACAAAATATATTTAGAAAATAAATATTTTTTAGGTTACGGTAGTTTTCTTTGTGGGATCACAACTTCAATGTTTCTATCAGAATGATCTCTCAAAATTCAGGCATTCTCAAGAGAGAGCGCAGAGAAAGGAGAGTGTCTGACAGTCTGAACTCTCTCTTTTTAAGCACAGAATTTTTAAACTAATGAACCTTTATTAGGGTCTCTTTTTCAGAAAACCGAGACGAAAAATAATACAATTATACCGGTACGCGTTGAGGGGAAATGAGGTTGAAACATGATGAGACATAATGAAAGAACTTGAGATTTAGAGAATTTGTAATTCGAAAAAACATCAAACAATGCTAACCATCGGAGCACGTTCGAAAATGTTCTGATGCATAGGCATGTATCGGTTATTATTATCAATATGGGTCATAGATCCAGGTGGAATGTATTGATAATGAGAAGGCGGAGCGAATCCTTCATCCTGGAATCCACCATCTATGACGACTCGATCGGATGCAATGTCACTTTTAGTGTCAACGTGCTCCAGAAGAGCTCTGGAGATGTCCCTTTTTCGTTCCAATGAATCAGTGGAGTCATTACTGTCGAATCCTTGTTGTAGTAGGAAGCGGAGCCTGGAAAAATTTTTTATCAGATTAAAAAAAAAACAAAAACAGTCAAGCCACCTAGGGGACTCGAACCCCTGACCTTAAGATTAAAAGTCTCACGCTCTACCAACTGAGCTAAGGAGGCATCGGGAGTGCAGTGTTGTCGGCGTGTACACATTTGTTCTTTTGTGCGTAAACAAACAAAACAAGAAGTTTAAATTCATAGTATGGGTTGAAAGTTTCAATTCAAATCAAAATAAGTGGGGAGAAGAATCATAAAAACAAACCAATTAATTTTGTAGCTGATAAAAAATGATAAGAATCCGAAATTTAGTTCTATCTTGTTTACCGTAGAACTTTTTTCTACCGTAACCTGCCTATCGTTAACACTTTAATATAAGACCACCCAAATGTTTAAATTTGAGCCCATAATTAACAGCGAATTTTTGGCTTAACCCTACTTTGAGACCATATTTGATTTCTTCCACAAAAACTAAGATAAATCGGTTCGAGTTCAAAAGCTAGGGGGTCCTTTTATTACATGTTTTATGGTATTACCTGAACAAGTACGAAGCAAAGAAGAATGCGGTAACCACGTGGAAGAATTGGAACATGCAGAAGAAGAAGATGGCCATTGGGGAGTGCTCACGGAAGAAGAATAGGAGAAGCGCGGAGCAGAAGAAGAAGACCTGAAACGAATTTTAGGGATATTTCAGATAATCAGACACACCATAAAAAGAGAGGTTACAGATGCACTGATAGCAGGTCCCAGGGCTAGTAATCGGTCAGAAGAGCATCGGCGATTGGTTCTAAAATTTTAAATTTCTTATTTTAAAATCCTAGTCCCCTACCTAGTCCCACTAGCAATATAAACATTCCAGACTGCATAAACTATTGAAATGGAGAACAAAACTGCAGTTGGTAGTAGATAATTCGAGATGAAGAGCCAATCAGTCCTCTCAAAAAGTCTCGCGATATCCAGATCCCGTCCATCCAGGAAGTAGTAGGTGGTAAAGGTGAATAGGGATGGGACCACTGGAAAATTAAAATTTGAAAAGCCGAAAACTTTAAGAAACTTACAAATTCCCATTCCAAATACATGATAGGGTTTTGAGAAGCATCCTTGAGGTTCTTCCTCCTTGATGTCGTAGCAAATGATAGTGGTATGAATTGAGTAGAGAACTGAAATGATAATCCGGCTGATTCGAAATATGTTCCAAGTAAGACTTCCCTTTCGGTCGGTCGAAAATCGTCGACCGCCAACCACCCACCGACTCGGCCGACCGGTCAGTATTCTGTTGGAGGTCGCCGATTTTCAACCGACCGAAATAGAAGCCAAAGATGTGACTCACCTAAACACAGTAATCCTGATGAAGCAATGACACAAAACTGTAGAACAAAGTGCAGCAGAGTCGAGAACTGGAATGGTTCTCCGACTTGTGGTGCCAAAAATAGAAGTAGATGGGACAGGTGAATCATGAAGACGAAAAAGAGGTAAAATAGGAATGCACAGTCGATTGGTTGGTTTCTGAAAGTATGTTTTTTTTAATTTACAAAGTTTTAATTCAAATTCCAAACTCACTTTTGCACGGCTGCCATGAAAAGTAAGAGCACTATACATATCAAAGTGACGAATGAGGTTACTGTAGGCATATGAGATGCGAGATCTTTCCAGAATGATTCAGAATTGTAGAATAGGCGGTCTGGTAACAATGCAAAAACTCCAAAGTGATTGGTCTCACACTTGACGTATCCATGATAGTTATGCTCTATCCTTCTGATTCCTTTCGTTGACCACGCTTTCTCTTCTTCATCATAATACACACAAGTATAGTTATCATGAGTATCCGGGTATCTCATGTAAATTGCCATCCTTGTTGGTCCGAATGGATCTTCACTGTCTGGTTTGATAGACATCACTGGACTCTTGGGTTCCAGCAACTCGAACAATGTGGCATTTGAAGCACAAACCACTCGAATGACATGGCTTTCATCAGTGGACGGTAGTTGGAGTCGACATTTCTTTCCGATTAGATTATCATTTGGTTCTGCATGCTTAACCCATTCGATTGATTTCATATGAATCCCGTTATCCGGGGAAGACAACGAGTACGGAGTGGGGAGGGTTAGGGCAAATGCCTCGATGATTCTCCAGGCATCCGCTCTAAGCATCGTAGTGTTTCCAGGTATCCGATCCAAGTCAGCCTGCACCACAGCGTCCAAAATAAGAGCAGTCATTTCAGCAATCTTCTGATCAAAGTGAGCATGCTTTGAGAGTTCTCGGGAGAACGATGGATAGGATAGCAAATCACGAACAAATCTTGTCACTGTATTAATCGCCGATATCGTTGCAGCCTTCGCCGAGTAAGTCCCTATCAACCCGAGATGTGCAAGGACTGATGTCTGCGTCTGGCACGAGTTCCGATCTTGTGGTCGTTCCCAGATCGCCCGTCCCGCTTCCGAGTCCCATGAGCAGCGTCGTTCGAGGAATTTGTTTTCGGTCACCGGGTTGTAAGGGCCTGCAGATAGAAAGTGTATTATTGAAAAGTGTAGGCTGATTAGTATGGGGAGGGATGTTGTAAAAAAATTGGGTTATGATTCCGCTAGAAACTTTGTCACATCCATTCCAATCCCAACAAAACTTACATGGCACTAATAACGAGATATTGGTATTGACTTCCGTCCAATCGACCCCTCCCCAAACGTCGACGGTCCTCTCCGATGCACATCGGTCTATAAAATATGAGCTACGTGTAAGATATATACACATAAATAATAATTAAGTATTTAATCGCGGAAGTGTGCGGGAACGACCTCTAAGAAGAGAGAGGGGGAACACGATTTCCGGAGGGGGAGAGAATTATGATTGGCTAAATCAAGCGAGCGTATATTTTCGGGCGGGCGGCATCTGTTTGACACTTTCCGAAGGCATGGCAGAGAGCCGGATGAACAGATGTACACCTTCAAACGTATATGAAATGTTGCGCAATTCATCATTTGGCGGGAAATGGAAATGAGGCCTATCGAGCCATTATGTTAAGGCTTAAAAGGGTCCAGATATGAAATTTATGGGTTTAGAGGATGTTTACTCAAAACGAAGGCATTCTTATAAAATTGCGCTCTACCGGCCCAAAAAAGTCTTCAAAGTTAAGCCTAAAAAGCCTGTTGGCAGAAAATTTGAAACATAAATCTAGTCACAGCAAATTTGAAGCCTAAGGATAATGTCAGCAAAGTTTTAAGCCTAAAAATAATATTAGAAAAGGAAATAGGAAATTTTGAGCCTAAACCTGATGACAGCAAATTTTAAGAATGAGCCTAATAACAACGAATTTGAGGCAAAACCTAGTGACCCCAAATTTTAAGCCCAACCCTAATGACTGGAACATTTCAAGTCTAATGAAACGTTTAATGACAGCAAATTTTAAGCCTAAACCTAGCAACTCCTTATTTCAAAAAAAAAACTCACCTATAGTCTCACATGAAACACCCATGAATCCTGGATAGCATAGACAGTGTGCTCCTCTTGAATCCACAAATTGTTCGACTCGATTGAAAGCTCCAACATAGCACAGCGGTGTCCCACCACGAGAGCATTCTCCCTTACAGACGACGTCTAAAAATTACCCATTTCGGCATTTCAGATTCCAAAAAAAGCTCACCTCTATCAATTGGTCCAATCTGTGTCCACTCACTCGACGTCTCCCCATTCTCGTCAATTGCTGTGACTTGGAAACTGACGTTCATGTGGTTTGAAAAAGTGATCTTGGTCAATGCCAACGTCTTCGCCGCTTCCAATTCCTCCTCATACACCACCTGATCATCCCTTCTAATACTTAATCTATACTTATCAACTGTTCCGTATTGAGGATGTTCCCATTCGAAAATTTGATACTCTTCGGTTGCAACATTGACGTGCAGCTCGCGAACCATGGATACTGTCACTGGTATCAATGTATATTAGCAATCGTGAATAGTTGAGGGCTTCCGTAGTCGATTGCCAGGATTTGCATTCTTTGAGGGGTGTACGGAGTTAAAACGCTTAGATCAGATTTCAATTTGAACGTTCCATCCTGTAGAATCTCCACGAGAGGCTCGTCTTTTGTGAATGCCAATTTTCTCTCGGAATTGTAGATCACTGGATCTTGATCTTTGACTTCCAAAGTTCCAATTACAGATCCTATAGGTAGAGTTGTTGGGACGTGAAACTTATAGGAGTTTCTAGAGAATGTCGGTGGGTGATGGTTCCGATGTGTGATATGGACACGGAATGGGAATGTGTGCATTTGGTTGCCAGCGCAGAGTCTGGAAATTTTTTAATTCGGTTGGTTGGCTCAGTCGGCTGTCGATTGGTTGGCTGAATCTCCCAGCCGAATGAAAGCCTGAATCCCAAAACAAAAAAAAAACACTTACAAGTGTAGCGTTCCAACCAGATTATTCGAATTCTTGGTAGCCGACAATGGCATCTGTGCTGATGTATAAAAGGCACTTCGACTGGATTTCCACTCAATCCAATCCACATCCGTCTCCAACTGTCCAAAACAATGACCCAGTGGCTCTGTGGACTTTTGAAGTTCCTGACTCATGGTCAACCGACTTCCCTTGTCAGCTCCTTCGTGTATCCTGACATCGAATACATCTGAAATTTTCGGCCATTTTCAGGCAGAAACGAATGATACACTAAGCGTGCAAAAAATCGGAAATCGAGGTGTCTAAAGGGTAGAGATCGTGAACACTGATAGAGGGTAGATTTAGCTAGTGAGATTTTTTTTCAAAATTCAAACCTTCGAACATCGGAGCATGTATCGTTTCGATTGGCACCCCATCTGTAAAAATCCCTGCACTTTTATCCAATTCCTTTTATAAAACCCGTTTTTTTGTAAGCCCTCTACTTCTACTCAAAAGAGTGTAGCCCCCGGTCTTTCAACAATAGAATAATGCTCCTCAGAGAAATAGCGTGGTAGACAAAGAGACGCAGACACAAATCGAGTTCTTCCTGAAACTTTGAAGTGACCCCCGCTTCTTTTTGTCTTCTGAATCTTTAAGAAGAATCTGTATAGATCTTAGAATTCTAGAAAACACATTCAACCCGCCACGGCCGTCCGGAGATGGCTTACGAATCAACAAACTATTAGGAGGAGTCGTAGTTAGCTTCTTTTACTCCTTCCCCTTGTTCCTCATGAATTATTCTGAGCATCTGATGAAGAAGAAGATGCCTTAAGAAGGGAAAGGAGCACAAGATTTTTTTAATACTCGTGTCAGAATGGAAAACCAAGCTAATAAATTCCCCATGGGATCTTAAAAAGGCACCTGGCTTTTTGGCTCCAAAAAATGAAGGAGAAGAGTAATTCAATTTTGGGTCCCTTTTAGTTGAAAGGGGAGAAAAAAAACAAAAGATTTGATTTATTTTTTCTTCTTACCTTCTGATGACCACACTGAGTGGATTTGGAGGAGGAATAAGAGGAAAACTAGGAATCCGTGGAGCATTTTCTGTTGAGCATTGAGGGTAATTGGGAATCTGAAATTGAAAAGAAATTATAGAAAACGGAGAACGGAACGAAGAATGCATTTAGATTTGTTGAAGAAGATAAAGAGGAGCAAAGAAAATCGAACAAAACTTGAAACCAAAACTTTGAGCTCAATAATCTCGGCTCCTATGAGAGATATCAACAATTTGTCAAAAGATAAAACATTGGTGATATTATGATAAACATTTTGTTAGTTGAATACTTTTAAGTACCTTTTACATTAGCCGAGATAAATTGACTTGAAGTTAACGGCCCGGTACGTACAAGCCCACCCTATATCCTTACTTTCAGCTCAATTATCTCGGTTCCTGTACAAGATATCAATAAACTGTCAACTGATAAAACATTGGTAATATTATGATAAACAATTTATCAGTTTATAACTTTTAAATATTTTTGAAGGTAGCAAGATAATTGAGCTCAAAATGAACGTACAGGGTGGGCTTCAAGGAATCGAGCAAAAAATCCAATATAATGCATCAATATAATGCATCAACCAAAATGTTTCAGATTTCCTTCTCAAAACCTTCTCAAAATTTATTTTCCAGATTTTCCAGCCAAAAACTCCATAAATTGAATTGCAGATCAGATTGAACAACAAAAACATGCCGACGTTTAGAATTGTTGAGTTTGACCAGTCAAAAACGGAGAGATAGAGATTTATGGATATTCTAGCGTAGAGATTTCGGGAGAAAAAAAGGAGAATGTGTAGTTTTTTATTCTCCGCAAAAAAAGCAGGTGAGAAGAATGTCAGGATGGGAGAGAAAAAGAAGAAAAAAGAAAAAAAGTTAGATATGAGTAAGAGCTTTTTTTCATGTCCTCAGAGTCTCCACTAAATATGCATATAAAAAATAGAAAGGGGACACACAAACATATATTGGATACTTATAAGGGTCCCGGGGACCTATTCCTTCTAATGTGAGCATGTTATGTGAAGTAGGAGGAGGAAGAAGAATGGAGCAAGGAGAAGAAGAAGAAGAAGCTGAGGTTGAGGAAGGAGGAGGCCACGCCCATTTTGACCTTGTTTTCAAGGCGTTATGTAACAAAAATAGAAAAAGAGGAACCTCCGAAGAAAATTATGTCTTATTAATATCAAGTTACTACCAGTTAAGCTAAATCAGAAGACTTTCATTTAAAGTAGAACCCTCAATAGAGCTGCACCAGGGCCCTCAAGGGGCGTAAACTTTGAGCCAATTTATCTCGATTTCTGTAGAAGATATGAAAAATAAATCAACTAACAAAGTGTTTATCAGAACATGACCAATATTTTAAAAGTTAACAGATTTGTAATACCTTTTATAGGAGCCGAGAAAAATCGGCTCAAACTTGAGGATTCAACAAGCCCACTCTACAAGTGCACTAACTTTGAGCTCAATTATCTCGGTTCCTGTGAAAGTAATAGAAAAATAGTCAACTAATAAAACGTTTTTCATAAAATCAAAAATATTTTGTTAGTTGACTATTTTTTGATATCTCTCCCAGGAACCGAGAAAAATTGGTTTGAAGTTGGGTGCCACTTTTGACGACCGGACACATACCGTAGCACGGTTTTAAGGATCAGCAATAAACCAAAGTGTCAGTTAACTACTTGTTTATAAACAAGTATTTACACTATATAAATAATCTTGAATCCTCTTTTCAAAAATAAAAATGAACACAGAGCAGCACCTCCTTTTTTATTTCTCTTGTTTACGACATGAGAGGATCAGTAATGATCCGACTTCTTTCTTCGTCACTTTTTCTCATCACACGACTGCATTTTTTTCCTTCTGCTAGCTTTTTTTTTCAGGAGCAATGAACGAAACCAATCAAAATCGGAAACAAACACAATTGAAAAGAGGCAACGTTCTCTTTTTCCCTTTTCTTCCGCAAAAGGCAACCCCTCTTATCTAAAAAAAAGGGAAACTTCCTATACGTCATTTGGAGTTGTGTGCGCTGTGGCCTCCTTAGCTCAGTTGGTAGAGCGTGAGACTTTTAATCTTAAGGTCAGGGGTTCGAGTCCCCTAGGTGGCTTGACTTTTTTTTCTTTTTTTTTTCGTTTTACCTAGCAATTCCAGAGGCTCCCGGAATCCTAAAGATACATCTGGCCGTTCCATTTCTCACAGAATTTATTAATATGAGACCAGAAATTCGATCGGAAATGGGAACAGCCGGGAAAAGAAGAAAGATTAGTGTGTTTTTTCTTCCTGTGCCTCCAGATGCTCGAGCACTTAAGTGAGGTGATAGAGAGGGGGACCAGTCTAAGCCGACTAAAGAGAACATATGCACTAGTCATTAGGAAGCGAGGGCTTAGCGGGAAACGACGTAACATTTGGCAACATTGAATGAAAACAAGAAGAAGGAGAATGTTCAAAAAATTACAGAGGCTGGGAGGGATAAAAAACTAAAATCGTCTTAAAATAAACGAAGATTTACATATCTACAAACCTTCATCATCTTCTTCTGATCCCTTTTCAAAACCAGTTACAGTAATCCGGCAGATTAGGAAGAAGAAGAAGATTTAAAGATGATGAGACGGAATGAAATGGAGAAGACAAAAAATGGGAGAATGGAAAGGGTATTCATATAAGAGTATAATGGAATGAGTAGTGTGGTTAGCATCAAACGGGGAGAAGTGCGGGACGGGGGGAAATGTTGAAAGAACAGTGTCACTTCGAATTAGGATGAACGTGGGGGAAGATGAGTGGAGGAACAAGAGCAGTCAGGTGAAAATGCTTCTCTAGGGTTTTTTTCGGGAAGAAAGAAGCTTGTGGGATCATCGAGAGTGGAAAGTGAAAAATTTCCGAGCTCAGAACTCATTTGAAGTTTGGGCCCTAGAACGCGAGAATTGCAGATTTTAGGATTTCAGAAGATCAGAACTACAGATTTCAAGATTTTAAAGGAGGACTCCGACCAAAAATTTTTATTGCATTAAAATGTGTTAAAAGTTATTTATTTTCATAATATTATTGCAAAAAAATTCAAAAGAAATCCGAAATCCTCGAAAAACGCCGTTGAAAATGAAAAAAATTCAAAAAAGGTGCCGCCGAGGGACGAGGATTTGAATTCCCGCGCAGTGAGAAACCTAGGCTACGGCGACTGAGAGCATTATTTTCAAGTGGCCGACAGTGTTTTTTAACGTTTTTTACCTGTTGGAGATAAAAGCGAGAAAAATCCGGAAAAATTGTCCGGTAAGAAAGTCGCGCCGCTCGCGTGGCCTAGGTTTCTCACTGAAAATCCTCGTCCCTCGGCGGCACATTTTTTTGAATTTTTTTCCTTTTCAACGGCGTTTTTTGGGGATTTCGGATTTTTTTCGAATTTTTTCGCAATAATATTCTGAAAATAGATAAATTTTAACACATTTTGATGCAATAAAAAAATTGACCGGAGTCCCCCTTTAAAAGTTCAGAATCACAGAAATTAGGATTTTAGAAGTTCAGCAGATTTTAGGATTCCAGAAGTTCAGAATTACAGATTTTAGGGTTTTAAAAGTTCACATTTACATATTTCAGGATTTTGGAAGTTTGGAATTATATATTTTTTCAATTTTTGTGGTGGTCTTGGCTGTCAACTTTGACCAAATTTATCTCGGTTAATGTGAAAGATATCAAGAAGTAGTCAACTAAAAAAATAGTTCTACTATTATAAAAAACATTTTGTTAGTTGACAATATTTTGATACCTTTTACAGGAACCAAGAAAACTGAGCTCAAAGTTGACTGCATCTCTACAGGGCGGCGCACAATCTCTCGAACTGATAAAAATCGGTATATCTTTAGACATAAGAATATTGAAAGCCCGAAAATTGGTAGAAACATAATTTCACATTTTATTCGATGCTACTGTAATTTTCAAAGCGATCCTTTGAGTCTAGGTATTGTTATGATTGTCCAAAGATGAACGGCGTAGTGTCTCTTGTGATTTTCAAGAGATTAAGCAACTTTGACAAGCGATAACTCAGCTCAAAGTTGATCAAATAAATTGAAATTTGGTCAGTTTACTGATGAATTATTTGAATTTTCGAAAACCAAATTTGAGCTCAGTACAACGCTTTGCTCAAATTTTGAGCTAGTAGAAACTTTTGTTCAGGTACTTATGCGCCTCTCTGTATTGTACGGTAAGTGTCAGCATTCCAGGATACAAGAAAAACTTGATCACTTGAATTTTGAAAAGTCCGAAGGCTCAAGTTTTGGTATTTAGGGAATGTCCGAGTCCCGAACACTTTGCTAACCTACACACAAACTCTGAAAGTTCATAAGAAATGCCAGATTACCTTCTTCCTATTTTCCAGCTTCCATAACCACTCTTGGCATCCCCCGACACCACTAACCTGTAATTAAAACCGCTATTCCTTCTTCGTTCCTCATATATCCACAACATATTATGCATTAACGGATCCCCCCACTTTTCGCTTTCATCTGTTTGTTAGACGTAATGGAATATCGGCTAGTCCGGTAAAGTGACCACAGTCTCTCCCTGTTTCCCTATATTCTCAATTTCTGTATCAAAACGAAAAAGGGCAGATGATGCTGGCCGAAAATTTGTCACGGTCAATTAGGAAAGACGGTATTCGGAAAAGGGGAGAAGAGATCGATTTGAATTATTATGGGAAGCGAAAAAAAAGAGGAAGAGAAATAGAAGGACATCTGAAAAAAGTGAACGTGTGCAAATAAATAATGTCCTTTTAGAAAGGGAGGGTGCCGACTTATGCAAACGCCGGAAAGGTAAAACTTGGGAAATGAGGGTAGAGAAAAGGAGAGCCGCGTAGTTGTTAAAAATGTTCTTAGTAAGGATTTTTCTTAGTTAGAATATTTCTTAGTAAGGATTTTTCTTTGTGAGAACCCATTTTAATTAATCTAATGAGGAACTGTCCCAGTGATGGTCTTTCTTACAATTAGTGAGACAATTTTTAATGAGAATCCGTCTCAGTGGGATTTTTCTTAGTGAGAATATGCTACAATAGAAGCCCATCCTGTACGTGCACTTTGAGGTCGTTATCTCGGTTCCTATAAGAGCTAGCAAAACTCTGTCAACTGATAAAATTTATATCATGATATCAGCAATACTTTAGCAGTTTGCAGCTTTTTGATACCTTTCATAGAAATTGAGATAATCGAGCTCAAAGTGCAAGCCGGTCTAGTATCGTTCATACGGTACATATATACCGCTGCTCTGTCGCCAGGCGACTGACCCAAATTTTCTTACAATTAGTAAAATCTATTTGTTGAGTAAAAGTACATTATCCGTTGTCTATGAAGGTAAAAAAGCACATTTAGGATAATTGGCAGAAATAATGATGGTCATAAACCTAAAGTATCGGAAGAGGGAGTGGAGGAATCGAGGTAAGTGGTAAACATTGAAATAAAAATTTTGGATTTTTTTGAATATGCATTAGAAGGAGAAAATAACTAAAATAAAAAAAAACAAACTAGGTTTAAAAACTGAAAAAAATACACAAAAGCGTCTGAGAGAAAGGAGAAATGCACAAAAGTTTAGAGATGGAGAATCGGTGAATGCCATTTCCAGCAAAACAAAAAAAAATGAGGGGAACGGAAATTAAGTGAACGGAAAAAAGTGCGAATTCAGATTTTTTTATACTTCTAAACCAGAAACTTCATTCATTGACAAAATTTTGATATCTTTTGAAACAACCGAGATAATTGAGCTCAAAGTGCACGTATAGGCTGACTTATCTAGTACGGCTTATTTAGTGGCTA
This sequence comes from Caenorhabditis briggsae, assembly GCF_000004555.2. Classification (NCBI taxonomy): domain Eukaryota; kingdom Metazoa; phylum Nematoda; class Chromadorea; order Rhabditida; family Rhabditidae; genus Caenorhabditis; species Caenorhabditis briggsae. The sequence continues at coordinate 12,737,708 of NC_013487.2, read as the reverse complement.
GATCGTCAGGTGCCTGGCCCTAACTTCTTGATAAAAATTGTTCTTCTCAGGAAGATTAATAATTATTTTCATAAATTGAGATGCCGAAAAATCCGATCTCATGAATTCATTTTCATCACTTCCCATTTCCTTCCTGTCCATTTTTCGATATCATAAATTTATGACCCAAAAACAACCGAAAAAAAACTTTGGAAGGCGTTGAAACTCTCCTTTGTCTTCCCATGTCCATTTTCCAAATCTTTTCCCTTTTTCCATCTTGGGCGCCTCCTCCTTCTCAACCGATTTGTCAGAAAATGGCCGGTGCGTTGGGGGTATCTCTTGAAGAGCATCCCCATGGGGATCATGGGAAAAAAAGAAAGAACAATTCAATGTTAGGACCAAGAAAAAAAAGCAAAAAAGGGGCAAAGAGATGGAGGAGGACAATGAAATATGTGTTAGTTTGGAAAATGGACAGGAGAAAGGGGGCGAGATGAATTTTTAAGTGCTCAAAGGAAAAGACCCTTATGTGTGAATAGGAAGAGCAAGAATGAAAATTTTCAAGATTTTGTACTAATATCAGTTTTAAAGGGAGGACAATTAAACTTTTTGGTCAAAAAAGTGCAAACAAATGATGTCATGATGGTCTTTACTGAAAACTACCATAACATCGTTGAACAATCATAATAATACCTAGGCTAGAGGAATCGTTTTGAAGATTTCGGTAGATTTGAATCAAGCATAAAATTATATTTTTACGAATTTTCGTGATTCCCAGAAACTTATGTCTCACCCGTTTTGGCCAGTCAGGGTAATTGTGCGCCACCCTGTAGAGTTGCATCCAGTCAACTTTGAACTCCTTTTTCTCGATTCCTATGAAAGATATTGAAAAGACATTAACTGATAAATTGTTTACCATATCATCAATATCATCAATATTTTTCAGTTGACAGATTTTTGATATCTTTCCTAGGAACCGAGATAAATCTGGTCAAAGATGACGATCAGGGTGCTACTCTATTATAGGTTTGACGGTTTAAACTTGATTTTATTTAACCACTTGTACTTTTTGTCTATTTGTCAAAACATCTAGGCCATCTGAAAATAGACAGGCCGTGACCCATTCTGTCTGCCTTTAGAGAAAAATAGAGATGACATACTATTTGTACATAAATACTAAATCACAAGAAAACCGATTCTTCATGGTGACCAGTGAAAAAAATGAGGGGAGAATAGATCAGAAATGCATGAAGCCTAAAAAAGGAAAGAAAGGGAGGGACCAGATGTTTCTTGGTCAAAAAAAGAAGAAGAAGAAGCGGCGACTGTTTTGGGAACAGAAGGGAAAAAGGGAAGGAAGGAGGAGATAATTGTTGGTTCAAATATACCGGAGGATAGGGAAAACATAGCGAGGGAAGATTGATGAGAGGTCTTTCATTAAATACTCAAATAGGTGTCAAATGGGGAAGAAGACATGAAAACCAAAAAAATGGAGAGTTTTAGAACCTCAGAATTTCTTTACAAATTTGAATACTTTACCGTGGATGCTTTGATAGAAGCCCACCATGTACGTGCACTTTGAGCTCAATTATCCTCCAGCTCCTTTGCAAGATATCAAATATTTGTTAACTAATAAAATGTGTATCATAAAATCACAAATACATATTTTATCAGGGTTTGGGTGGGCGTCTTTTAAAGGAAATACGGTGTTTTCAGTCAACAGTGACCAAGTTTAGATGTTTAAAAATGTAGTAGATCTTCCTCAATAAAATCAATAGTTAACAGAATTACTAAATAAAAACAGAGGTTTGATTTTGTAGTTGACAACTTTTTTGTACAAATCCATCCGAATAAGATATGCCGCATATCAGAAAAACGCACAGATTTCAGAGTCGCGACACTTTAGAGCCGCTTATCTCGCGTAGGTGAATTTGTACAAAAAATATATCAATTACAAAAATGAAGATTTTGTTATGCTTAGTAAACACTGAAATTTTCATTCTTATTTAACGAATTTTTTTATTGATTTTGGACATCCGAAATGATCATTTTCCTTCAAAAATGCTTTATTTCCTCTAATAGAACGTCACTCAAACCATCAACTTTGAGCTCAATTATCTCGGTTCTTTCAAGAGATATCAAAAACCTGTCAACTAAAAAAATTGTATCACAATATCACCAATATTTAATCACATGACAAAATTTTGATATCTTTCGGAAGAGCCGAAATAATTGAGCCCAAAGTTGACGGTTTGGGTGGGCTTCTATTGAAGAAGCACTGTGGAATCTGAGAATCCCCAAAGTTTCGAATCTAAAAAATGTAGAAAAAATAGAATAAAAAGATAAAAACTACAAAATGTGAGAAAATGAACAACAACAAGAAGAAGAAGAAGCAGAAAAAGCGAGATTCTGCGGAAATCATTGAAATCCGAGACTGTTCTTCATTTTCTTCACCTCCTCCTCTCATCTTTTCCGTTAAAGGAGACAGACGAGATCTCTCTATGTTTTTGTCGCGTTATTCAATTAACAATCTCCTCCTCCTCCAATTTCAATTCCTATGTAATTCCGCTCCTCCTCCCATAAAATAGTACAACAAAAGCAAACCATTCTAACGAAATGACACTGTTTATTTTAGGCAAAAAGGCACCACCTGAACATGGAAATCCTGGTAGACAATGTGTATTTGTTCTTTTCCCTTAAGCTCCGCCCATTTTATATCCCCCATAGATTAATTGAAATTTCGAATATATCTTCTTCTTTTAAGGACATGTCGGGTCCTTACACTTTCCGATTGCTTCAAATTTCTCTAAAAGAAGTGGAGGGTGCTCAAATTGAAAGGAAAAGAGCATTTGGGGATAAGATTAATGAAGGAGCGAAACGGAGGGTTCGGGTTCAAGAAGAGAAAATTGAGATAAATTGTTTGAAACGGCTGGGGTGTCGTTGGCGCGTTTGGGTAAAAAATAGCGAAACTATTTTGTGGTACTGTAATCCAACACTGGGTGACGCAAAGTTTTATTATCAAATATCCAATTTATCGATAATATTTTGAAATTTTAGCTACATAGCTGGACCAGAAAACTGGGAACTGGGAATTGAGGATCTTCCCAATTTCCATCTTTTCAGAAAATTCTCATAGACATTCCAAAAAAAGCAAGTGTTGCGCAATACCTGCACACAATACATAGAACAGGGATATGTCGAGAATGGAAATTTCACTTTTTTCCAGTTTGGGAATTAGAAAATCTAATAATGAGGATTCAGAAAATTTAGACTATACATTTTGAAATTAAAAATCTAAATCAACATTTGAGAGCTTGGGAAAATAAAACTTAGAGACTTTCACATTGTTCCAAAATTGCAGAACTTATAAAAGAAGGAATGGAAATCATTTTTTAAAGTTAAAAACTTCTAACCATTTCGTCAAAGCTTCAAGCCAAAAAGTGTTATAAAACAAAACTGCCCCCCCCCCTTTCGGAAAAAAGCTCTTTTTCAAATTTAGTAGCAATATGGTTAAATCATCAGATATCACATATCTCCTACGGATTAACAAACCCTTTCTCAATCTAAACAAACCTATTCAATAGTCCATATTTGGTCCATGCACATGCTTGCACGAGGAAAAACAATACAGTAATTATAAGGCGATTAGTCTCACCTGCTGCCCCTCCTCCTCCTCCTGACTCAAGAATCCAAATGTTTTCTTTATTAGTACGAAAATGAGGGGAGGTGTCTGGTAATCCCTTGACTACCCATTTATGGAATTGAGAAAAAAGGAGAAGAAGTCTCGAGAAAAATAAATAAATCTCTTCCTGGAGACGGAGTCGAAACATGACGGATTTATGGGATTCTGAGAAAAAAGGAGGCATCTATTCTTTTCAAATCCAACTCGATTAGTGGATATGGGACGGGAAGAAGAGGGTGTTAGTACGATTTTGGTATTGAGAAGATCAAAAAGATTAGGATTTATGGATTGAAAAACTTACAGCTTTTGAGGAGCTGGTATACATAAAAATCAAGGAAAGTAAAATAATGCCGTAAAAAGAGTAGCACACAAACTCTCAACAACTTTATTTCAGGTACCGTAAAAACTGTAATACAAGAAGAGCACCCACACTGTCAACTTTGAGCCCATATATCTCGGCTCCTATAAGAGATATCAATAAGTAGTCAACTGATAAAATGATACTCATAGAATGATAAGTATTTTGTCAGTTGACCTTTTTTTTATATATCTTATAGGAACCAAGATATATGGGCTCAAATTTGAAAATTCAGTGTGGCGTTAAAGTGTTTACGATGATTTGAAGAATAATATTCCCAAAAATTCCAATTTTTGAATTGAAAAATCCCAAAAAAATTGTTTTTGAAGTTTCCACCGGTGGGGTTCAAACCTGCAACCTCTCTCGATTTCGAAGGGTTTCAGAGTCGTTTTTTGAGTATTAAAAGTTTCAGAAGTTCTGACTCAGAACTAATGAATTTTGAAGAAAAAATTGAATTTAAAAATTTTAGAAATTCTCATATAAAAAAGGAAAGGCTTAGTGTGGCGAGACAAAACGTTTACACATCTCCTTCCCTTTTCCATTTTCATATTCGTCATTTTCCAAGGACACAAGTTCTCTACAAAAAATGGCGCGAAAACTTTTTTTCGAAAACAAAAGAGAGAATGTTGCAAAAAGAGTTGGGAGTCCGAAAAATCTCGGACGGAAGAAAAATGGACATGGAATAGAGATGAAAACAAGCGATAAAAAAGATGGGGGTTTTTTGATGGGGGATAATGATTGTGGGGAGTGGGTTGTAGTTGGCAAAATATCGCAAAAATGTTGCGGCCGCAAATTCGAGGGTGGGCGGAGCTTAAGTTCGGCAGCATATTGATAAAGGAACATTTAAAGGATCCTGTATTTTTTAGCTATCTTTAGTGATTTCACCGATTTTTGGGACAAAATTAGTTCAACAAGGATTATCGTAAAATCTCTAACAGAAGAGCCCCACACTGCCAAGTTTGAGCTTAAATATCTCGGTTCCTATAAGAGATATCACAAACCTGTCAATTAAGAAAATATTGGTGATATTATGATAAATAATTTATCAATTGACAATTTTTTGCTATCATTCAGAAGAGCTGAGAAAATTGAGCTTGAAGTTGCCGGTGTGGAGAGGGCATTTTTTTCAAGTTTTACGGTAAATAACAAAAATCGGTTAAATCACAAAAAAAATGGAAAAAAAAATCAAAGTTCTCGAAAATCTTTATCAAAAAAGGCCAGAAATTAATTACGGAAAATAGTTGCTCCTTCAATAATTTCGGCACCGGACTTAAGCTCCGCCCACCCTCGAATTTTTGCGGACTAAAATCAGACCAGAGCAATAGTAGTTGTCAAAACTTCAAACAAAATTCGAAAATTTCAAAGCTCTGCTCGCCCTCAAAAATTGGTCGTCTCCTAGTGGTCCTTAAAACGTATCCGGAAATGGGGGTCAAAAGGAAAAGGGAACAAGTGTTGCACAACTCCTCTCCCTACCAATTCATTCATTCTATTATGTCGAGCCCAAAAAGTGGGCGGGGCTTCGTCGTTTTTCGAACAATACGCGCGCGAAAAAGGGCAAGTGACCCATTAAAATGGACTCTTTTAGAGACTGGAGGAGAGAGTGTATGTGTACAGTTGATAGGTGGGAATCTCTATATGTGCACATCACTTTTTGTTCGAAAAGTTGGTGGAGACCTTTGGGGATAGAAATGAAGGGGTATAGGTTTCTGGAGAAGAGGAAGAAGAAGAGGACAATAGAATATCTAGGACTAGGTTATTCAGACTACTAGCTAAGAATAGGGAGAGGTGTCACAGATCGGGAAGAAGAAAAAAAAAAGAAACTTCGAGAAGGTTGAAAATTCTGAAGTTGAAGTATAGGAAATTCCGAAGGTCCCAGTTGTGAAGAATATAGAAAAAGAAAAATTTTGACCTATGCTTTTAAGTTTTGAGATTTTTCTAATTCCCAACATTTCCGATGGCTTTCTCGACGCTCAAAATAACCTGCAACATTTCAAATTCCAATTTACGGAGTTTTTTCGGAACATCTTGAAATCGCGCTCCAATGCGAATGACCGTAATACTACAGTAATACTACAGTGGTGGTCTCGACACAAAAACTTTAGATTGAACTGTTGAGTCGCTACTCAGCTGTGCCTGCATTCCATCAAAAAAGCAAAATACCGTAAAACCTGTATTAGAAGGGCTCCTTAACTTTTAACTTTGAGCCAATTTATCTCATTTCCTGTGAAAGATATAAAAATTTTGTCAACTTATAAATTGTTTATCATAATTTAATAAACTTTTTATCAGTTTACACATTTGCATATCCCTTACAGTAACCGACATAATTGAGTTCAAAGTTAACAGTGTGGGTGCTCTTCTTGTATTACAGTTTTTACGGTACCTGAAATATTTCGAAATTCCCGCCACCACTCATTTTTTGCCATTTTCAGCGACAAAAAGCTAATCAAATTACTGGTTTTCGTCCAAATTTGAATTTTAAAACTGTTTCTTCCATTTTAACATTTTTCACATGTTCCACTTCTCCCTCCACCTGTGCGACCACCATGCACAACTCATTTGTCACTTTCTCTGTGCACTCTCTTCTTTCCTCCCACTCTCTCCTCATTATGAAAGCACACAGGTTCATGAATTAGAAATCAGTGGGGTTACGTGAAAAGGTTGGGGTAGGCTCATTTGCACCTACTTGTGTGCATAATTATATGAAGCAGCAAGGGACGGGTTTCAAAACCAGAATGTCTTTATTGTCAAAGAGAGACATTTCATAAAACGGAATAATCATAATAGCAAAGATAATTATGTCAGCATTCAACGATACTTCTCCTTCGAAGGTTCATGAACCATAGATGGTGACCAGTAGGGTTTGTTCGAATTGAGCAGATCTTCTCCCATCCCTCGTAACGGCGGTCCAGTCATCTGGCCACTTGTCATCGTTAAAGGTTCCGGCGTTGATCATTGGTTCGATGGTAAACGAGTTTCCAGCTTTCATCACTCCTGTGGCGTTGTTTTCTGAAAAATTCAAATTTTTGGGACATCCGGACAAACCGACAAAAGCAACTCACTAGCATAATGTGGAGCATTTGGTGCCATATGGAAGAGACGATGAATCCCATGTCCACAGTATCCTTTAACTACCGAGAATCCGTTCGCATTGGCGTGCTTCTGAATGGCGTTTCCGATTTCGCGGAACTTTACGCCAGGTTTCACTAGAATGTTTATGATAATTTTTATCTTGATAAGAGGATTTACCGAAGGCAATCGCCTGTTGAAGACACTCAAAAGTAGTCTGCACCAGCTTTCGGGGTTCTTCGTCGACTTTATCTCCGACCAGAAGGTGGGAGATTGTCATATAAATGTGAAAATGGGGTTATGGGAATCAGAGGAGATCCCCTATTCTCCAACGTTCGTCTAAAGTTTTGGAACTAATGACATAAGTGGAATATCATAATAACAATAATAATTTTTCTTGATTGTGTATCAGTTTTTACATGAGATTGGTATGCAACTTTTTATTAGAATTTTGAAAGACACAAATGAACGATTGCAGTCCATCTTTCCGTGTCACCTCCAAACTTCCTCTCACTGCAGTATAGTCCAGGCACCTGAAACTAATACCAATATGAAATCATCTCGATCTTTTATTTATCTTCCTACGGCGTTGCGGACTTTTTTGTAGAGTTCTTTGTAAGAGAAAAAGAACAATCCTTCAACGTTATTTGAGTATTTACTACCGTACTTTCTCTAATAGAAGACCACTCGAATGGTTAATTTTGAGCTGAATTATTTCGATTCCTGTGAAAGATATCAAAAAGTTGTCAACTGACAGAATACTTAGTAAATCCTGATAAACATTTTGTAAATTAACCACTTTGGAATATGCCTTACAGAAAATGAGATATATGGGCTCCAATTTGGCGGTCTCCTCAGACCCATTTCGTATGGTACCTGAACTGTCAGTTTTTTCGGTTGTTTTTATACATTGTATCGAATGATCCAAATTTTTGAACTGGATTTCTTTGTAATAAAAAAAATCTTAAAGTATAAATTAGAAAGAAATAAAACGTATTTCCTCTCATAGAAGCCCGCCCAAACCGTCAACTTGGAGCCCATATTTCATCAAAGATATCAAAAATATGTCAACTGACAAAACTTTCTAATCTTCCTTATATATAAAACGCTAAACGCGTCTGTCTGTCCCAGTGTCACTCTGTCTACTTTTGAAAAACTTGGAAGATAAAAATATAGATTTACGTGACCCGTTAAAAAAAAGTAAAGAACTGAGCGACCAATAAGTAAAAAAAACTAGGTTGAAAGCCGATGGCTTTTGAGGTTTGCGTGGTCTTCGTTTAGAATGTTTACGGTAATTTCTGCTTTTCAGTATCAACTTCTCAAAAGTGTCAAAATTGTGTAGAGTACTTACGACCATCAAAAAACCGCATAAAGTTTGTCTCATTATTATGGATTCTCCCGTATCGGTGACCAGTAGGGTTTGTTAGAATGGAGCATATCGCTTTCAATCCCTTGCGGTCCAGTCATCTGGCCACTTGTCCTCGTAAAAGGTTCTGGCGTTGATCATTGGTTCGATGATGAACGAGTTTCCAGCTTTCATCACTCCTGTGGCGTTGTTTTCTGAAAAATTCAAATTTTTTGGGACATCCGGACAAACCGACAAAAGCAACTCACTAGCATAATGTGGAACATTTGGTGCCATATGGAAGAGACGATGAATCCCATGTCCACAGTATCCTTTAACTACCGAGAATCCGTTCGCATTGGCGTGCTTCTGAATGACGTTTCCGATTTCGCGGAACTTTACGCCAGGTTTCACTAGAATTTTTATGATAATTTTATATCACTGATAAGAGGATTTACCGATGGCAATCGCCTGTTGAAGACACTCAATAGTGTTCTGCACCAGCTTTCGGGTTTCTTCTTCAAATTTATCTCCGACCAGAAGGTGGGAGATTGTCATATCCATGGGAAAATGGGGTTGTGAGGATCAGAGGAGATTTTTGGATTCTGGATCACAACTTGCACAAATCCATTCTCCAACTTCCGTCTAAAGTGTTGGAACTAATGACATAAGTGGAATATCATAATAACAATAATAATTTTTTCTTGATTGTGTATCAGTTTTTACATGAGATTGGGATGCAACTTTTTATTAGAGTTAAACAATCAATCAAGCCTTCAACAAATTCCGGTATGCTGGCAGATACGGGTATAGTGAGCATGAACCGAAGGTGCTCCTAACATAAAAGTATCCCACCCGTGACTAATCACTGCGATAACGTAGAATTGACCATTCACGTAATGCATTAGACTTCCTCCACTATCTCCCTAAAATACATGTTTGAGACTTTCTTCAAAAATATCCAGTTCTAACCGGGCGTGCTTGGACTCCCCAACGTTTCCCATCGACTATGAGCCATAACTTATTATAGCGACGACCTTTCGAATCGGTTATCTGAAGACCTTCCGATTCGGTTACCTCGGAAATCATTTTACCTGGAAACATCCACTTCTCAGCATCCTGGTTCCTTGGCCGTTCGTGTTTCTGGTATCCCAATCTGCAATTCTCAACATCCAAGGGAGATTAGTTCAGAAAACTAACTATTATGGCCATATGCAGTTGCTTTGACTACTGTATTTATTGCTTGCAAGTTGGGATTGTCTGAAACCAAATAATTGATAACTTTTGATTCGAAGTTACCCACTAGAAATACAAGCGGGGTAGGCGTAATCATCAAATGGGATATTCTCGCTGAGTTCCCAAATCATCATGTCATCATACCGAGCGTTTGGGTGCAAACAGAAATTCATCATAATAATCTGAAAATTTTTTGTAAAAGTCGTTTTTAATATAATAGCTCTTACCTTAGACACTTTGTCCGAAAGTAGCTTTCCATTTGAGTTTCTGACTGTAAGTTCACTGCTTTCTGGATAGATAATCAGATCATTCCCGCTAAAATTGTAAGATATTAAATCTGTCTCTTCCTATTAGTTTTAAATAGGTTCGATAGTTTTCGAACCATATAATGATATGTTTGCTAGTAATCAAAAGACGTACCTGCATTCGCTCCTCATTCGATCGAACCTGTCATGAAATTTCGTTATATTTGACATAAGACAATGTGAGGCGCTCATAATGTGTCTTAATGAAATTATCGTCGAAGAACACGAAATCTTAGGATAATGTATTTTAGCAGCCCATGGCGCTTCATTGCCTTGAATTGGTTTTCCACCAGCGATGCCTTAAAAGAATCAGCAAGATATTGATAGTTTAATCATTACTCACTGCGGCTCTCGAATCTTCTCGATAGGTTTGATTTGGTTCCGCAGGAAGCTTTCAAGCTTTGATGTTCTTCCGCGCTCGGTTTGGTAGGAACGGTAGGTAACGGTAGGTATGGTTTAGTTCCGCAATAAGACTTCAAGTTCATGTTCCCTTCCGGGACTCAGACGATGATCACACCATATTCCTCCAAGGAGACAGAACAAGAGAATAAGGAAGCAGTTCATGGAAAAATATGAAACTGACAATTTCGGGGGAGATGGTTTCCTTTTATAGAGAAAATGTAAATCGAATTATAGTTTTATATGTGAATGATGGGCGTTCGAGGAAGATTTTTTATAGTTTTGTTTGAATAGTTTAATGTTTAGAATTTTGAAAAGTTGCAGAAAAAGGTGCAGACAATAAACTTTATTCATCTTACTAGGGAGTTACTTGAGGGAGCAGGTTTAACTTTTTTTTGAAATGTTGGGAGCAGATAGAAAAGCTTATGAGGATTCCAAATCTGTTAAAAAATCAGCAAAATGCTCACGTGAACTGAGTTATGACCTAGAAAAGTTTCCCTATGATTAAGCAATTTCTCGTGAAATTTTTTTCACGGAATAGTGTATTTCTTTTTAAAACAATAGACTTCGATCAGCAGTGTGGTAAAGTGGTAAAATGGCAAGTTCAGAGGAGGAAGGTTGTAGGTTCGATTCTCCCGATCCCAAAAGTTTTGCAAAATTTTTTTTTGTTTTATTTTAAGCTGCCATAACTGGCTCTGGAATAAAATTTACGCAATCTAAACATGTTTTTCGGAAGTTTCTCGTTATGAATAGGCATTTTCCAGAATAAAATCAGACATTTAATTTTTGAAGAAATTCACAAATATGCTCATGGGTTCATCGAAGATTTTTCAATTTTTTTGTTTTTTTTTATTGAAAAAACAGTTGAGGATTCTAAACACATCGGTGGCATTCGATGACAAACTGCTGGAAACATATTTTCTTGGCACAATACGCGCATTTGACCATTGACAATGTTTTGCACCCAGATAATTGGCACTTTCCATAAACTTTCCGGTCGAAGCAATATTGAATTGGTCTATCACATCTCGGAGCGCAACTGTCCACATAACCGCCAGAATACCAGGCATACTGTCTCCATTCTTGGAAGATGGGAGAGCACATCTGCCAATATGCTTGGCTAAGCATATAAAAATGAGGGACGTTTTCAGAAACTTCAGAAACTTTGATAATAGAATCTCGTTGATGTGGCTTAAAGTCCTTCTCTTTTCTTTGCGCATATTCCGTCAAGTTCTTCATGAACTTCTTGAATTGACGGAATATGCCAATGTCCACAGGCTGGATTTGTCCTGTCGCTCCAGGCGGAATGATAAACAAAAAAAATTGAAAACAATTTGAAAAATCTTCGATGAACCCATGAGCATATTTGTGAATTTCTTCAAAAATTAAATGTCTGTTTTTATTCTGGAAAATGCCTATTCATAACGAAAAACTCCCGAAAAACATTTTTAGATTGCGTAAATTTTATTCCAGAGCCAGTTATGGCAGCTTAAAATAAAACAAAAAAAATTTGCAAAATTTTTGGGAAAGGGAGAATCGAACCTGCAACCTTCCTCTTCTGAACTTGCCATTTTACCACTTTACCACACTGCTGATTGAAATCTATTGTTTTAAAAGAAATACACTATTCCGTGAAAAAAATTTCACGGGAAATTGCTTGATCATAGGGAAACTTTTCTAGATCATAACTCAGCTCACGTGAGCATTTTGCTGGTTTTTTAAACAGATTGGGAATCCTCATAAGCTGTTCTATCTGCTCCCAAATTTTCAAAAAAAAAGTTAAACCTGCTCCCTCAAGTAACTCCCTTGTTAGGAAAGTCGAGTACACATGATAACATAGAATTTTCTCGCATACTGAAAAACACAAATTGACGATTTCAGTCCATCTTTCCGTGTCACCTCGTAGCTTCCTCCCACCGCAGTATAGCCAGGACACCTGGAAACTAATATTTAAATATGGGATCATACTGTAGAGATCTTCGTGAGAGAAAACTGTAAATGACAATCCTTCAGCTCTATTTGAGTTTTTGCGTTATTCCTTTCAAAACTATACTTTTCTGATATTGGTCATCACCGGGAAACCCCGTTTAAACATCGAGAACCTTCGATACAATGTGAGAAAACACAAAAAAACTCACAGTTCAGATCTCCTCGGACCCATTTCAAACTTTAAAGGCGCATATCTCAAAAATCATGTCAGCTACAAAAAAAGTTGTCAATTACAAAAATAAAGCTATACTTTCTTTTAGTATACTCCGTGACTTTCAAACAAATAAAACAAATTCTTTACTACTTTCGTAAGACATAATGAATTCAGAATTCAGAAGACATTAATTTTTGAATCTCATCGATTTTTTTGTCAATTTTGATATCAAAATGACGGGATTCCGAGGATAAGCATTACCTTAATTGTCGTCTTATTCAAATTTGGTCATAAATTTGGTCCCACAACGACGGCTACAGTAACCTAAAATGTTTTATTCCGTCGATTTTTCCAAGTCCAAGTCGGAAAATTAAACATTTTGATTGTTTAAAAAAAGGAGACAAGATGTATTCATTGTCAAATAGAGATACTACTAATTTTAAATGAAACTAAATAATAATAATCATAATAATAGCAATTGTAATTATGTCAGCATTCTCGAGTTTCCTCCAATCAATGATACTTCTCCTCGATTTGGTCCATAAACCACGGACGGTTACCGGTGCGTTGGGTGAGAATCTCACAGCCGGTGTCGGTGACCAGTAGGGTTTGTTCGAATTGAGCAGATCGTCTCCCATCCCTCGTGACGGCGGTCCAGTCATCTGGCCACTTGTCATCGTGAAAGGTTCCGGCGTTGATCATTGGCTCGATGGTGAACGAGTTTCCAGCTTTCATCACTCCAGTGGCGTTGTTTTCTGAAAAATTCGAACTTGGCGGACATCCGGACAAACCTGAACTCACTAGCATAATGTGGAACATTTGGTGCCGTATGGAAGAGACGATGAATTCCATGTCCACAGTATCCTTTAACTACCGAGAATCCGTTCGCATTGGCGTGCTTCTGAATGACGTTTCCGATTTCGCGGAACTTTACGCCAGGTTTCACTAGAAGGTTTATGATAATTTTATATCACTGATAAGAGGATTTACCGATGGCAATGGCTTGCTGAAGACACTCAAAAGTGGTCTGCACCAGCTTTCGGGATTCTTCGTCAACTTTATCGCCGACCAGGAATGTCTCGTTGAGGTCGCCGTGGAAGCCGCGGTGGTAGACTGTCACATCCACTGAAAAAAAATGGCTTAAAGGGGGGCTCCGACCAAAAATTTTTATTGCCTTAAAATGTTTCAAAAAATATGTATTTTCCTAATAATATTGCGAAAAAGTTCAAAGAAAATCCTAAATCCCCGAAAACGGCGTTGAAAAAAAACATGATTTGAATTCCCGCGCAGTGAGAAACCTAGGCCACGGCATCATAGCGCCTTTCTGACATGGAAAACTTTCCGGATTCTTTCGGTTTTCATGTCCGGCAGATAAAAAACTTAAAAAACCACTGTCGGCCACTTGAAAAAAACGGCTATCAGGCTCCGTGGCCTAGGCTTCTCACTGCGCGGGAATTCAAATCCTCGTCCATCCTAGCAACTTTTTTTTGAAAATTTTTCGCTTTTAACGGCATTTTTCTGGTATTTCGGATTTTTTTCGAATATTTTCGCTATAATATTGGGAAAATAGACATCTTTTTTGAACATTTTAATGCAATACAAATTTTTGGTCGGAGTCCTCCTTTAAGAAAAAGCCTTGGACTCTGAATCCCCACCATTACACAAATCTCCATTCTCCAACTTTCGCATATCTGGAATTCCGTGACAAATCACTTCATTGACCGAAGTACAGCAACTCTTTGGGAACTTGTAATATCCCAATGGACTTGGATAACAGTCTCGCTCAATTGCAGCCTCATGGACTACTCGATCCAACTCATCTGTGGTGACGCCTGGTTCACAAGCACGGGCGGCCTCATTCAGGCACTCTCTTCCCAATCGACACGCCACTTTCAGTCCCTCCTTCTCCTCATCAGTCAACACTTTGATGATTCTTTCACTTTTCGATTGTCGTTCCTCCAGGGAGACTCCATTCGGGTGAAGAGCGTAGTCGGGACGTGGAATGTGCTCGGGAACGCTGCGGCGATCGGTGACACGGGCTGGACGAAGCGGACCGGTGAACTGAAAATTTCGGGGTTAGCTGGGAGCTGTAAATAAAAGGCCTACTGAATAACACGGCCATGGATTGTATGGGCCAGTGGGGTCGGTGTGCACAATCTTGTGAATCGGCCAGAACGCTTTGAAGCAAGACTGAAAATTGCGAAATATTCGATTTTTCCGGGTGAAACATTATTAATTTTCCGATGTTTCTTTTTTTTTTCGACAATTTTCACCGTTTTTTTTTTCAATCTAAAACCAGCAAAAATTATTAAAATCATTTTTAAAAAACTCTGAAAATCATCGAAAAATCCATGAAAATCGTTGAAAAATTTAGCAAATTTTTGTCGTGTCGAAACCTCTCATCACTTCCAGCAATGTTCCTTGAAAATCTACCGTAACCACAACAAAAAACTTCGATTTTTATCGAATTTCGCATAATTTCTCAGTACCTGATCACAAAAATACGCGTCTGGCAACGACATTTTGATGCATGTCGGACACCGAAGCTTCGCCGGTTTCTGACACCCAATGCATTTTTTACCCTCAAGACTTTCCATCTGAAATTTAATTTCAAAATTTGAATTTACCAAAAAAAAGTCAATAAAAGATAAGACTCGGCCTGAGTGTGGTTTTCGAAACACTCAAAATTCAATTAGCTAGATAGAAAAGAGAAAAAGAAAAAATGCCCATAAAGTTTTATATCACATTTCTTATATATTTTTTTCCTAGAAATTTTTCTTTAAAGGGGAAGCTAGGTTAGATTTTTCATATTTGGGGGGAGCGGACAGTGTTAAAGGAAAAAAGAAACAATGAAATGATTATCTGGGGCTAAAAATGGCAGAGTTTATAGATATCGAATGAGAGATCGATATGGAGATCGAGTTGAAATGAAAGAGTGGAATGGGATGATTTGAGGCCTAAAAATAGATTTAAAACAATTAAAATCAAGAATTAATAAGTGTCTGTGGTCGGCTCAGAAATCGACCTCTGCTCATTTCTTCCTTCTTCCCAGCTGGACGATGCACGGCTACAGAATTCCGAATCCTCACTGAAGATAGCTGATGAGCTGCCTTGTTGATTTCTTCATCGATCGTGGATCGTCCCTTTTCCGTCATCATCAAATTTCTTCCATAAATAATCGCACCCGATTTCTCATCATCACGAGCAACGAATCGTTTCATAATCTCATCAGATTCCTTTGAATTCTTCGCCAATGGTTCAGAAGTTCTGGATGCGTAGATCGATTGACTTAAGATGCTCTCTCGAACGTTGGGAAGTGGTGCATCAGAAATTTTATGATTTCTCGAAGACGGAAGTGTTGGCATGTGTCCATATTCCAGTGGTCGAATGAAAGATGCTACTTTGGTTCGCCCATCCTCCGCCTTCTCTTTTCGAACCAAAAATAGTTTTGGTTTCCGGAAAAACGTCTCTTTCTCCTGCGAATCCAACGGTGACTGTTCCAATGCCTCCACCTGAGTAGCTGCTTTTGCCCAGGGTCTATTCGAATCGTCCAGGAAATTCTCTGGTACATCGTTCACTGGATTCGAGCTGGATGACGTTGTGCCAGCGGTTGGACGTTTTCTTTCCTTCAATTTCTCCATTTCCAGTTTGAAGGCGTCGGGTTTCAGAAGAAGTGAGGGACGGTTGATTTTCAGATGACCCGTGTTCTCGTTGACCATTTCACTGTTGAGGGCGTAGCTAAAAATTGGAAATCATGAGGATTGTTCTAGTACAAAAATTGGAGCTGTGGAAGAGAAACACCAACGGCCCTGGCCGAAGGTCTCACAACGATAACTACCGTTACCTAAAAATATGTTTGTTTTCGGGATAAATTTCCTCAATTTTCACCGCTTTTCGTCAATTAATTTTTGAGCGTGAAAGAAATGTCTGAAAACGCCTGAAAATCGATAATAAAAAATCCGGAAAATTAGATTATTTTTAGGTTACGGTAATTGTCGTTGTGGGAACTTCGGCCACGGCCACGAACGTTTCTCTTCCACGGCTTCGGTTTCTTCCTTGACTCACTCATAAAAAAGAGCTCCAAATTCTGCGTACAACGTCACATAGGCATCACGGTCCGCCAGCTTTCGCTCGTTGAAGATCTCGTTTTCGAAAATGATTTTCTGGAAGATTTAAATTGTTTAAAAAAACTGAGATTATTTTTCTGCTGGTGGCCGTGGCCAACGGTCTGAAATTGACAACTACAGTAACCTAAGAAGGTTACTGTAATTGTCGTTGTGGGACCTTTGCATTTGGATCAAAACCATACCATGATCAGTTCGATGGTCCTATTCAAAATGATTTCCATTCGCTGAGCTTCGGTTTCTGTTATCAATTTTTTCAGCTTCGTCATCGTCGGCTTCACAGATGGAATGTTGGATCGGGCGTCTTGAAAAGAGCAGAATATGTCGTGCATTTTGGGAAGGACTACTGTATTTATTGTCTGGAAATTATGAATTTTGATATTTTGATAATTTAGCTAATTCTTACCAAGTTTCCAAACGCGAAAAACGTGCAAAGCACTCCGTAAATCGCCACCGGATCCTTCTGTCCGGCCAGCACTTTTCTCAACATTTGAATAATTCGAACGCTCAGATTCTGGCTCTCATATTGATTCGAAAGCTCGGCCAACAGTTTTCCAGCAGCTTCTCTCAACCGAAATTCGAATTCCATGTCTCTAATAATCCTTTCGTGGTCTTCTGAAGTCAATTCTGGTGTTCCGGCTGTCACGGTTTTGGATTTGGAAGATCCATGAGCACCACGGGAAGGATCCACGAGTGGGACCATGTTCTTGCTCACGACACAGGAGATCAGTGATGGGACGAGGACGTAGAGCTGGAATAGAAGAATGTTTATGTACAAGAAAATCGGAACGGTGGAAGTGGCCAAAGGTCCCACAGCGACAACTACCGTAACCTAAATATTTTTTTTTCAGAATTAATTACATGTTATTGTTAGCTGATTTTTGTCGGTTTTCTGCTATTTTTTTCCTATTTTATATTGAAAAAAATGACTGAAAATGCACGTATAACGAGGAAAAAGTCCGAAAAATGAAAATCATTCTCGGTTACGGTAGTTTTCGTTGTGGGACCTTCGGCCACGACCACCGGAATAATATCAGGAGTCACTTACATATTTCTCTAGTCGAATATTCGGATTCTTCATCAAACTCCACGTCAATTTCATCAGATTCGCCAATCCACGTGTGTTTCGTGTACCGATGTGAAGCCGGACGCCTTCAGCGATCAGAATCACAAATCTTCCTGCCAAGAACTGCAATCCAGTGTCAGTTTCAATCGTCTCCAGCACTTTCTGTCGTTCCAGCGCGCTTCCGTTCGTCAGAATTTTTGTAACTTCGATGTAGAGAACTTGATGCTCCTGAAGATGTCAATTTTCAGAATACCAAATAAATAAATAAATTACCATAGAAAATGTCTGCGTTGACATTCTCTTCTCTGGCGGTGGATCTCGTTTGATTCCAGGAACACTGTATCCATACAATCTCTGCGTTTCCTGTTGCTGTTCTTGGAACTTCCTCTTGACCTCCGATGGAATTACATTCTCTGGAACACATGGTTGAACGCCGTCTACTACTAGCCAGTGATCCTTAATCATGATCGAGTCGCAGAATCTCTCGTGAGAAACAATTTCAGAAGACGCCGCGTCGATAGTTTTCCTTGGCTTAGTCGATTTTCTACCCCAATACAATCGATCGGAAGAAGGCGTCGGTTTCAGAAGCGGGCACGTCAAATCGTAGTTCATTTCTGTGAATGAGAAGGCCAAATCCACGTCTGAAGGCACGACTCGCTTCCGATTCTCCCTTGAAGCCGTTCGTTTTGCATTTTCGATAATTGTTCGAAGTATTAAACGAGTACATCCGCCGATTGTGTTCGCTGCATCTTGAGTTATCAGATTTGTCGCTTCTGGTTTTTTAGACAGCAAATTAGATAAAACGTCGTCTAGAGAAGGCGTTGGTTTTGGCTCCGACACTGGGATTTCGGCCGGTGGCTTTTTTCCGACACATTTTCGTTTTGATTTTGAGACATCTTCTGTTTGTGATCCCTCTTCTTTTAGTGCTGGAATTTTTTCTTCATTTGTTTAAAGATAACCAAAAACTCACCTCGTTTCAGCACTGGAACAAACTGCTTCGGCACACACTTTTCTCCGATTTGCTTTATCAATAAATTTTTATCCTCCTCACTTTTCACCACTGTGTCTTTCACTTTTATCAGCCTGAAATTATATTTTACAGGTTTTCAGATAAAAAGTTCTAAACTTCAAATTATACCTGGCATTTGTGACCATATAATCTCCGATACGATCCTTGTCAATTCTCATCTCCATTTCTGAAGCCCCTGAGCATTAAATGTATGTTTTAACTTCATAAAAATATCGGGATTCGAAGGAAAAACGAAGAAACAATATATTTTCAGTAATTTCATTTGATTTTCTTTGTTTTTCATATTGTCTTCAAAGAAAATATTGTGTTCTTCAACAGCTGCATTCAAATTTGTCGGCAGAAAACCCCAAAATATAGGAAAAATGCAAGCGCGCCCTAGCGCACTATGCAGAGAGTGTGCTAAAGGAGGTGACGCAGACATCTCGAATGCAAAGATTCGACGGCGGTTGTCTCAATTTTACAAGATTTTCGGTTGATTTTTAAAAGGATTTTTCAAAAAAATTCCCCCTAAACATGGGAAGAAAAAAACAAGGAGATAAAAAGGATAACAAAGGAAAGAAAAATGTGAAGAACAAGTTGGGATATGCGCGAGCAGAACACCTACATCGATGCGCTCTTTTTCTTTCGAACCTCGGTGAGTTTATAAATGTTTTCTATTGATTGAACTTCCTTGTTTCAGGCTCCAAAAACAACGATGGATTTTCAAAAACCAGTCGACATATTTCAAAGCTATGTCGCCAGGTAATGGACACCGAAATGGTTCATTTGGAGCGAGAGCAAAAGCAGCAATTTTGTAAAAATTGTCGAGAAGTTTTAATAGGAAATGTGAGTTTTTTAAATGATGAATCATCAATAAAATGCAATTTTCAGTACGAAAAAACCGAGATATCAGTCAAACAAAGAGGATCGATCACTGAAAAGTGTGGAAATTGCCATAGAGAACGAAATTATATGACAAAAGACGGGTACGGAAAGCAACTTAAAGAACGGATGGATTTAAAATGTGCTAAATAAAGATTTCTATAAAAATATTCGTTTTTTCGAGCCTATAATCAAGTTATATGCCTATAATTGTACTTTTTAATGTCTCACATGCTCTTATATATTTTTTGTCTTATTTAATTAACAGGGGTAAAAATGGTTGAAGAAACCGTCCCCGAAGAACTGGCTCAAGACTCCCGCGATGTCAATGTGGCTCCGATTAAAGAGGAATTCATTCTGCCGGTAATTTTAAATCAAAATTTAAAAAAAAAGAAAATCCGAAATTCAGAAAGAGGACCATGAGCTACCAGCTGAAGTGCAGGCGTTACCAAAGCGGGAGAGACGCGGGATGAACAAAACTAGAAGGTTTTTATTTTGAGTACCAAAAGTATTCCAACGATAAATTTGGGTTCCAGAAAGGACATGAAACACGCAGAGACTAGAATCCGAGCGGCTGCTGTTCGCTTGTGCCCATCGGTGATTCAACCGGTGGCTTGCAAGTAAGGTTTTCTTTCCAAAAAAACAAATTCGAATCCTTTTTTCTTCAGATTCGGTGAAAAATGCAACTGCGAGCACGATATCAGCGCATTCCTAGAGAAGAAACCAGCTGATATCGCTTCAGATTGTCCACTCTACGACGCACGTGGCATATGCCCATTCAGTTACGCTTGCCGTTTCGGAACAGCTCATATCGATGAAAACGGGAAACAATCTGAGAAAACGCCGGAGAAACCCTACGAGGCAACTACCAACTGTCACTCGATGAAAATTCAGGTGGCACTGAGAAAGCACGATTATCCATTTGAAAAGACTCAAAATGCTCTGGACGCTATCAAAAACGAAACTATTGGTTCAATGTGGCAGGAAAAACCGAAAAAAATGGATATGAAGAAACTAGATCGGCTGAAGTATCTCGCCCCTCTGACCACTGTTGGAAATCTTCCATTCCGAAGACTCTGCGTCGACTATGGAGCGGATATCACTTGTGGCGAAATGGCTCTCGCTACTAGTATTTTATCTGGTGCCGCTTCTGAATACTCGCTTCTCAAGCGACATCCATCAGAGAAGATTTTCGGAGTTCAGTTGGCTGGTGGCTTCGCTGACACAATGGCCAAAGCCGCACAGATTGTAGTAGAAAATTTCGATGTCGATTTTGTGGATATCAATATGGGATGCCCAATCGATGTGGTGAATCAGAAGGGTGGAGGATGTGCCTTGCCTAGTCGCCCTAACAAACTTTATGAGGTTCTGACAGCGACTAAAAGTGTACTTGGAGACACTCCTATGACAGTAAAGATCCGAACTGGTCAGAAAGAGGGGATTCTCAAGGCTCCAGAGACAGTGGAATTCATGAAAAAGAACCCATGGCACTGTCCAGATCTAATCACTTTCCATCCGCGGAGCAAAGAGCAACGCTATACAAAACTCGCAAATTGGGATTACACCATTCCAGTAGCAGAGGCTGCAGCACCGGTCCCATTATGGGTGTGTGGAGATGTTTTGAGTTGGGAAGATTACTACGAGAGGCTCGAGAAATACCCGAATGTCAATGGAATCATGATTGGAAGAGGTGCACTCATCAAACCTTGGATTTTCACAGAGATCGATGAGCGGAGGACGTGGGATATTACGGCAACCGAGCGGTTTGATTTGTTGAAAAAGTAAGAAAATTCAGAGTTTAAAAAAAACCGATAATTCGATAAGTTGGCGGAGCTTAGGTCCGGTAGCGAGAATTTCGAAAATCGCATAAAAATCATGACATCATTGTTTTCATGCGATTTTTAAAGTCAATGAAAATAATAGAGTTTCAGAGATTTTGCTACCGTACCTTAGGCTCCGCCCACCCACGAAAAATTGAAAATTTGAAGTCAAAAGCTCAAATTTTGAAACTTTGAAAAAGAAAAACAAATATTATCGAAACCCAATTCTCGTACAAAAATAAAGTGATAGTAAAAAAGAAGTACGAATACAATATATGTAGATCAAGACAGCCCACCTGAGTCCTTCCCAGAAGGCAACCTTACCTTATTTGTCTCTTCACATACCCCTTATAAAGGTTTCATGTCAAGAAAAACCCAAAAAATCGATATCTTTTCTCTTCTAGATTCACTTCCTACGGTCTCGATCACTGGGGATCCGACGACGCCGGTGTGGAACGAACGCGTCGTTTCCTCCTCGAATTCCTCTCATTCCAATGCCGTTACATTCCCGTCGGAATCCTGGAGCGTCTTCCACAAAGAATCAACGATCGTCCACCTCGGTACCAAGGTCGGAACGAGTTGGAGACCCTCCTGTCCTCCCAGAAGGCAGACGATTGGATCGAGATTTCGAAGAGACTGATGGGACCAACGCCCGAAGGATTTCAGTTCATTCCGAAGCACAAGGCCAGCTCTTATTGATTTTTTCTCCTTTTTTAGTTTTGTTGATTTGTGTTTACTTTGTTAAAAAATAGCTTTATATAAATCTTTGTTTTCGTTAACTCCTTGTACTTTTTTTTAATTTTCAAAGGTACTCTGACCTGCTCAATCTCTCTAAATCTATTTATCTTCTGTTCTGTTCCTCAAATAATACTTCTCAAAGTTTGTAGTCTGAGTATGGACGATGGCGGTCGCGACGACAACAACGGATTCGCCATACCGTTCCCACCAAAGCCACGTAATGACGTTCCGTCGACGTCAGCGGCGGCGTCAGCAGGACCATCAGCAGCAGCAGCACAACCACCAATAATAATAGAAGCGTCTAGCAAGTATTATGTGCCAGGAATTAGGGAAAAATCGAAATTTCGCGTTTTATCACAGCAGGTGAATAGAAAAAAAATGCAGAAGATGGTCCCACAACGACAACGGTAACCTGAAAATAGTTTTATTTTTAGAATTTGTTTTCTCGATTTTCTACTAATTTTTGCCGATTTTTCTGTTATTTTACCCTGAAAAGTGACAACAAATTGACTAAAAACTCTGAAAAATCGAGAAAATAAATACGGAAAATAAACATTTTTTAGGTTACGGTAGTTGGGATTTTTTGTAACAGAAAAAAAACCCCAAAAATCTCAATTTTTATTTTGTTCAGGTTGAAATCTCCAATATCTGCTTCGCCACCAAAAGCTTTCATGTTCGTTCGGAACTCGTCATTTTGCCATGCGAAGCCTCTCTCCGACAACTAGATTTTCACATTGGAAAGAGCATCTTACTTCCAAATGAGCTGCCCGAAGGATCCGGAAAAAAAATCACAATCAACGGAATCGATTGTGAATATGTGCGAAGACGGCATTTGGAAAATGTGGCACAATTAGCTGAGCAATCGAAAAATATCCCAAGTCTCGACCCTCGACTCAGCGAGAATCTTTTTGAAAATGACTATGAGCTGCAGATCGCGGTGCCGAGAGATCTAAAAAAGAAGATGAAACACAAGAAAGCCGTTCGGCTACACATCGATACAGTAGTTCAAGAGCCGACGCGTGGTATTCAATTCGTGGATTTCACTGGTGGACGAGAGGAGGATGTTCATATGTTCACCTATCATACCCCATATATGTCAGGAACTAGAGAATGGACAGTGTGTCTCGACGAACCGGATCAATTGGCACTGTGGGAGTTAACATTTGAAGTGGATCCAGACCTGGTTCCAGTTTGTTCGGGAGAACTAGCCGAGAAGAGAATATGGAATGGAAAGATACTGTACCGATTCAGTCAAACCGTGCCGACGAATGCTTGTAATATGGGATGGGCGATAGGAAAGTTCAAATTGGAACCTCATCCAGAGCAACCGACGGTAAGGATTTGTGTCAGGTGACTTGAATTAACCTCTTACAAGTTCCAGATTTATACTTTTGCCTTGGCTGGCCTCGACCACTTTGTCAACTTCACCACGTTGTATCTGGATAAAATGGTGGAGTTTCTCGAGGAAAAACTCTCGTGTCGATTCCCAT
This sequence comes from Caenorhabditis briggsae, assembly GCF_000004555.2. Taxonomy (NCBI): domain Eukaryota; kingdom Metazoa; phylum Nematoda; class Chromadorea; order Rhabditida; family Rhabditidae; genus Caenorhabditis; species Caenorhabditis briggsae. Next base: position 12,714,069 of record NC_013487.2, on the reverse strand, counting down.
TTCCCACCCTGAAAGTAGTGTTTGTCGATCAGGGACCAGAGGAAATCCAATGCTATTCTTCACTTCTAATCGTCCCCACCACACTACTCTATCACAAAAAGATCATTGATGTCGTGCAGGAAGTCCGCCAGAAACTCATCCACGCCATTGCTCAGCAATTCTTCGGATGTTTGATTTCACCGGGAAGCTGGTGGAATTGGTGGATTGTCAATTCCATCGCAAGATTCTTGACTAGTATCTACGTAGAGACCAAACTGGGTACAGCTGAGTCACGATGGCAAATGAAGAGGTATATGGACGATGTGTGTGATTTCGAGCATCAATGGGGAAAGATAGTTTTGTCTCCGGAGAAATTGATTGGGAAGAAGATGCCTCTCCACGTGGATCCTCGACATGAGTACACAGCAAGTCCGCTTTATGTGGAAGCTATGCTCAAAAAGGGGTTTCTGACGATTCGGATGATACAGAAAAGAATAGGAATGGAGCCTTTCATGAGAGTGCTCCATAGATTGCTGACTGTTGGATTGGACATGAGTGAAAAGAAGCTGTTGCCACCTGCATGGAAGCATCTCCTGATCACCACTGACTCCTTCTTCCGTAACATTCATTCAGTGACTGGAAAAGAGATTCCATCGTTTTTGGATCAATGGGTACGGGTTGGAGGTCATGCTTCGTTTGCGATCAAGTTCGATTTCAATCGAAAACGAAACTTGGTAGAGATGGAAATCAAGCAGGAGGATTCAGAAGGCAATGGAAGAATGCAGTACACTGGACCACTTTCTGTAGTCGTCCAGGAGGTTGATGGCGCTTTTAGCCATACGATTCAAATTGATGGAGCCGTTTCGCATGCGGAAATCTCTTGTCACTCGAAAGGAAGAAAACAGAAAAAGAAGAAGGTTCCAATTCTAACTGGAGAGGAAATTGAAATCGATTTGACGAATATGGACGCGGAATCGCCAATTCTTTGGCTTCGAATCGATCATGATTATTTGTTGATTCGAGAGATCACGATTAGTCAACCGATGTTTCATTGGGAGTATATGTTGAAGTACGAACGAGATGTGATTGCTCAGATGGAGGCGTTGGAGAGGATTCAGGCACTGCCGTCGGCTCATAGTAGAAGTGTTATCGTGGATGCGGTGTCCAATGAGAGATTCTTTTATAGGTGAGTCTTTTTAGTCATAATACCGTAAAACCTGTATTATAAGGGTCCCTTTAATAGAAGGGCCCTCTGTAATAGGAAGGCCCCCTTCATAATGTTTTGTTTAAAATTAAAAATTACCGTACGTCTTCAGTGAAAAATATTCCGAAAATTCCACAATTTCCCAAAAATCTGCTGAAAAACTTGCTCAAAAAATGGCTGGAAAATAAGAAGAACCCTCTTTAATTGGAGGGTCCCTGTAATAGAAGGGCGCTCTGGAGGTACCTTTAAACATTAGAAGGGCCGGCCCTTCTAATACAGGTTTTATGGCAAATATATTTTTGGGTTACTGTAGTAGGTTTGATTTTTCAAAATCAGAATAATAGCTCAATTAACCCAGATCCTAATCTTAAAATCAAACATTTCAGAATCCGATCACGAGCCGCATTCGTCCTTACATCAGTTCAAAATCGAAAATCCGAAGCGATAGCTGTAGGAACTCCTGTCCTAATTAATATGTTCCGGTCAGTCTTTATCAATGAAATTAATCTTGATCTTGCAATTCGACGAAATTCTGAATTTAAAACACTTTCTCTATGATAATCCTATCCATTTCCAGCGAGAACTTTGGCTCCAAAGCAGTCACCAACATCCCTCGCTCTAATAATTTCGTTGTGACGGCTGAAAAACTTCAACAATATTTCGTAATGCAATCGATCCCCCAAGCAATCTCTCGTCTTCGAAAACCATCTGGAGAATGTAATGAAGACGTTCTTCCATTCCTTCTTGACCTCATCAAATTCAACGATAACTCAACGAATCGATATTCTGACGATTTCTATCGAGCATCACTTTTCAACTCACTGGCTGCCAGTATCTATCCATCAGAATACCTACCCTATCGAGTGGATCTTCCCGAGAATCTGAGCAATGAGTTCAGAGTGATGATTAAGGAGTTCACATATGCTCTCAACATGGATACAGTCAATCCATCTTACGGACGTGTCGTTGGAATCGCCGCTTTAAGTGGATTGTATCAACTTCAGAAGTGTGGATATCTTCCCCTGGATTCTGAACTACTGTGGACTTTTGCCAATCGAAATTTGTGTATTCAAATGAGAAGATGTGCTATCACACTGATAGTTGATCGTATTTCCAACGACACTAATGCCTTGGATACGCGGATGGAGGATCTTTCGAGGCTGTTGGATCTGGTGGAGACGGAAACGGATCCATCGATTCGGGCGATGATTCCAAAATTATTGGCGGAGACACCGCCATTTGGAACTTATAATAAGTGAGTTTTCTGAACCACATGGAATTGGGAATTCCGAAATTCCGACCGGATTTTTCAAACCTTCTTTTAAAAAATCCGAAATTTGAGCTGTTTGGACTACAGTATGCCAAAGGCGCAAGGCTGAGTCTGGAGGCGGAGCCTATATCACCAGCTGCTCATGGTTTTGCCGCACGGATTCATACTTGTATGAGAAACCGCGCGCACCCCCTGACTCCGCCCATTTTTACAGGAGAAAATTTTCCGAAGTTTCGAAATTCCGAAAATCAGAATATTTCGAAATTCCGAAAATCAGAATATTTCAAAATTCCGAAAATTTGAAAATTGAAAAAATCGGAAAATCCGAAATTTTGAAATTTCGGAAAAATCGGAATATTCCGAAATTCTGAAAATCCAAAAATTTTGAAATTGGAAATTTTGAAAATAAGAATATTCCGCCGAATTTCGGCAAATTTGAAAATTGGAAATTTCCTAAAATTTCAACTGGTTGAAATTTTTTTTGGAGGTTTTCCAAGGGCATACAGAGAGAAGAAGTCGTCAAGGAACGTCCATATTCCGCGTCCATATTCGTCAAATCGATTTCAATTTCCTCTCCAGGCCATTCCGGACTAATTATCCCATTTCCAGCACCCAATTCGGTTCCGAGAACACCTGCAACACGGAAGAAACCGCCAACAAACTATGGTCCCTCTGCACCAACACACGCATCGACGCAAATATCAGAAGTGGATTCCTTGACGTCTTCTTCTCTCTGTATGCCCTTGGAACACCTCCAGTACTGGGAGGGCCAGATGAAGCAAGTGGAATCCATCGATCCTATGTTACCGTACCCAACGCCGCCGCCGTCCTTTCCACGTCGCAATGGCACAATAGTGGATATGAAGCGGCGAGACGGTCACCGCCACGACGAGATTTCGGCGATGAGATGAATTTGATGCATTAATTAAATTCATTTATTTCTAAAGAATTTTTTCTGGTTTTCTAGGCCACAATTCAAATTTTTTATTTGTTTTTTTCCTATTAAAACGGGTACTCCCAACAAACAATTCGTTTCTCATGCATTTCATTCTATACTGCTCCACTCTATTTTTTTCACTTCATATCTCATAACTACCTTCTTTTCCATATCTTTACGGTTTGTGCCTGTGAATGAAATTTTATTAGTTTATCACATATTTCGATTGTTTTCTCCAGAAATCGTTAAATCGGTATCATTTTATTTTTATATGAAGTTTCGCTTTAAAGCTTCCATTTCGCCGAAAATGATTTCGGTCAAAAAATTTAGCCGGCGAGCTGAGCTGATATGTGCATTTGCGCGTCAAGATGCCAGAGTGTTTGCGTACGCTGCATTTTATTTTACGACCCATTTTTTGATTCACGAACGCAAACACTCTGGAATGTTAACCCGCAAAGGTACGAATTAGGTGGGCCGGCTGAATGTCCTGACCGAATGGAAGCCTTATTTTTCGCTTATTCTAACCAACACCTTCAGAATGTCATCAACGCCTTCAACTGAGAGTCCAGACACGCCCACCACATCTCAACCTCTTCTGGGACCCAAAAAACAGACGTCGTTTGTCGTCGAAGATCTTGAAGAGCGAATCCGTGAAAGTGCCAGAATATCAAGTCCGAAACGATCGATGACTCCTGGCCTTCCGGACCCAAAAATCCTTCAGGATCTGGAAATCCACACTAAGGAAATTGTTGGGAACATGGACACAATGCTTCGTGATATGCGAGGAT
>NC_013487.2:12633019-12705296 GCF_000004555.2 Caenorhabditis briggsae | reverse complement strand
TGCGATGCGGCCGACGCGAATGTCAAGTCGACGTATGCGATGTTGGCAAAAGTGGAAGAAGTGAATCAATCGATGGGAAATGTGCAGAAGTTGGCTGGGCAGATGTGAGGAAGAGGGAAATAGGGGAAAAGTTGATAAAATGTAATTTTTGCAGAAAGGAAATGCGACGGCTTGTGGAGCTATTCGAAACTCTGTTCCATGGAAGTCTGAAGTGATTTTGTTATTTTCAATTGCCATATTTTTTTGTAATATTTTCATGTTCTTGTCATTAAAATGTACAAAAATAAATATAAGTTATTAAAAAAATTCAAAAAAATGTCTTCTGAACACCTTCGAATTCGTGCATTTGCACGTCATCATGCCAGATTGTTTGCGTACATAGCATGACATGACATTTTACGACACGTTTCCTGAATTTGTGAGTCAGAAATTCTGCGTACGCAAACACTCTGGCATGTTGACGCGCAAGTTTGGTAGGTCGACGGCAGCCGATTTCCGACCGACCAAAATGAGAAATAAAGAAATCCGCTAAAAATGTTCATTGAAAACCACAATTCAAAAAAGGTCGCCTCATTCATTCACTTTAGCCGGTACCTTGGTTCTTTTCTCCTTTCCGAAAAACTTCCTGTCTCTGACCATCGGACGATAAACGACAATCGATATCTTCAACGACTGATCAATGCACAAAATGCCAGCCGAGTTATCGTTTTGGCCACAGTAGTTGGGCGCCGAGAATACGGTAATCAGGCGACGATTATCGAAGAATTCGTATCCGTCCTCGACAACTTGATGAGCGCGAATCACCAATCGGAGGTTGAGTCTTTTGAGGAATTCTCGAAGAGCTTGGGAGCCGAAGACGCTCGAGGCGCCACGACTAGAAGGGGCGTAGCGTTTAACAGTCTAAAAATACATTGAAATTTGGTGTAAAAGTTCCGCCGGCGGTCGGTCGAAAATCGGCAACCGACCGGCGACCGAATTTTGCAAAAAATCAGAAAATTCGTCGTGCGGCATAAAATAAAAAAAGTTAAACACCAATGAAGCTAATTGAATTTCCTACAAAACCATGTAATTTCCATTTTTCTAGCTCAATTTTGACATGAGTTATGCGCCACTAAAGTTTGTGAGACGAGAGAGCGTGAGAGCGCAGAGAAACTAGAGGTGTCTCGTCGTATGGCGCTCTAGCGACACAAAAGGGTGGAATAGACGGGTTAAAGTGATTTTAGGTTAGTTTTGAAAGGGAGAATGCGATAAATGTGATGCAATCTGGATATTTAGGAAAAACAACATTTTTTTCTGATTTTTTTTTTGAATATTAAAAACACCAAAAGCACGAACTCGGTTGGCTAAATTTTCCGACAGAACATTATCCGCAAATTAGACATACCGGATCCGGGTCAGCCCAGGTTAGATCAGCCAAGACTCCCATATCGGGAATTTCCACTGGTCGTTTGTAAAGAGCCAACTGACTGAGATTCATCAATTGCTCACTGATTCCTCCATGCATGCACATTATAGTATCCTCGATGATAGCACAAAATGGGAAGACGTTGAATAGATCCGAGAAGTATTCGTAGAGTTTCGCGTCGTATCTGGAAGAACCCCGGGAGATTGAAAATACAGTGAATCACAGAAAGAACCTTCTAGTAACTTCTCTGTAGAACCCATAATGACAGTTGACAGAACGGGATTCATGGTTGCCACGAAGCATGTACAAACGATCCGGATACGCCATTTTGATGGCTATCAGAAGGATGACAACCTCCATTGAATACATTCCACGATCCACATAATCCCCGAGGAACAGATATCTCTTGTAGCCCAGATCCTTCACCTCCTTTAATACTGGTTTCTCGTCCCAACCTCCAGAAGACCTCGGACCATTTGGATTGGAATCTGGTTGAGAAGATTTCGGTTCAGTGCAAGGCATCCGTTTGGTTTTTAGAGTCTTTTCCTGGAACCCAATTGTTTGAACAACCCTTCTTCTCACTTCTTACCATAAACCAATTTCTCTCCTTCTCTGTCAACGGCCATCCATTCGAATCCCACATCCCTAACAAATCATCAAACTGCCCGTGCAAATCGCCCATCACACAAATCGGCGTCTCCAATTTCAGACAAATTGGCTCTGCCCATATCAGCTCTCTGGCTCGAATACAGAGTTCCGCCAGTTCGGCGGCACAGAACAACTCCATCGAGGTAGTGTGTTTCCATTTGAACATTAATTTTCCGATTATTCTGTTTACAAATCCTCGAACCTTCTTCTGACTATCTGTCAATTTTGGAGCCGACATGTGAAGAAGTCCGGGTGTTTAGAAGTAGTGGGAATTTTTTGGTGTTTGGTAGCTTTTTAGAAAATTCAACGTGTTTATAGTGACGCGCCAGAGAAATGGGACACCTAGTGACAAATTTTCAACAACCTGAATTTGGAATCTTTCTAGTTGACATCAATTATCTTGGTTTCTGTTCAAAATATCAAAATTCCATCGACTGATAAAGTTTCTATGATAATATAGGCTGCATATTATCAGTTAAAAGTTATCTGATATCTGTTACAGTAACCGGATTACTACAGTACCCAACAAAAGGGGTTGCCGAAATGCGTACAAATGGCGGCTCAATACCTAAGAATCGACTATAATTTGCGTCTTTACGCAATTGGGGAAATTTTATATGAAAGTTAAAAATTATTTATCAGACCAGGATAAAATAATTTCTCAACTCTTCAGCCGCCGTTTGTTCGCTTTTCGGCAACCCAGACTTGTTACCGTTCACCCTTTAATAGAGAACCACCGAACTTTGAGCCCGTATATCTCAGCCCCTGTAAAAGATATCAAAAATTTGTCAACTGATAAAATGTTTATCATGATATCAACATTATTTCGTCTGTTGACCACGTTTTGATATCTTCCACAAAAACTAAGATAAAGTCTATTAGAGTGCTTACGGTATTTTAACATTTTCAGTGCAAAATATTTAAATTTGAAGTCCTCAAAAAGTATTTGAGAATTGTTCGACGTTTCTGAAAGTTTCAGTGAAAAAAATGTACAAATTTCATAAAAATGTACACTTCAATTTTGTAATTGAGATTGTTTTTGTAATATACAAATCCCACAAAACTGAATAATTTAAAACTGCCTCAACACTAATTTCAGTGAAAAATTTAGAATTTTCAACAATTTTTTTTCAAACAAATGGCATACTATTTTCCCAGTTGAAAATATATTCACATAAATCTTAACATCTCTTTCTCGAACGCCCACGATGTAGAGCTATCCCATATGAAACTATAATTCGATTTACATATTTTCTATCTATAAAAGGAAACCATCTCCCCCGAAATCGTCAGTTCCATATTTTCCTATGAACCGCTTTCTCCTTCTTTTATTTTTCCTTCCCGGAGGAATATGGTGTGACCATCCTTTGAGTTCGGAAGAGAAACAGTACTGGAAGGCTAATTGCGGAACCAAACCATACCATCCGAAAAGTCGTAGTGAGTACAATAATTCAATTATCATTATCCTACTGATTCATTTAAGGTATTGCCGGAGGACAACCAATTGATGGCAATGCAGCTCCATGGGCGGTTCGTGTAGATTCAACGGGATCGTGTTCTGGGACAATCATCTCATCAAGGCACATTCTCACCGCTTCTCACTGTTTCATGGAAGATGCATCGAAGTTGACTCCCATATTGCAGCAAGCGAATCAGACGTGCTCGTACGTTTTTAATTCCGAAAAAAATTTGTCAGAAGTTAGAACTAGTTTGAACATTTGATATTTTCAGTGGTTTGGATTGGGTTTTATATCCGGGCAGCAGTTGGTTCAGTATCACAGACTCGTATGGAAGACTTCTGTCAAACAGAGTTTCTCGGGTAGGGTTATCGTTCTTGCACAGGGTAACGGCTGCGCATGATAAATGCGTTGGCGCGGCGCCTCATATGGACCTATAGGTACACCGTTTGCGCGCATATAGTGCGCCATCGAGATCGAGCATGACGCGTCCATATTTCATCTACAATTTCAGGTCGTATTGGCGATGGATATCTCTTATATGGATTTATTCATCTAACTATAGTTGTAATAAGATGTGATTTTGTTCAGATCTTCCAATATCGTTCATTTTCCATTTCAGGTTCCACAGAGTGACCATTTTTCCAGTTTTCACAGAATTTTCTCACAGCAAGAAAAATTATGGCAGGAAGTTAAAAATATCTGGATGTTATAACATAATAAATTTTTCCTTCAAAATTGCGATATAGAAAACTTGAAAAAATTCAACAAAGTCTTGAAATTGGCATTAATTCGCATAATTTTGTTTTCGAAATAATTGTGTGTTTCTCGGATTTTTTTCCTACTTTTACTTCGTAATAATCGGAAAACTTACCAACCAACCTGTATTCCACCTGAAAAATATTTTATTCCGCTTATTCCGAAGTAAAACAGAGAATTCTTAATTTCAAGAAAAACCGGATTTTGTAAAAAATTTTACCTATTTCTTTAGTAAAAATAAGTTTTATTTTCGTTAGCCATAATTTTTACATGTGAAAACAGTGAGAAGTTCTTTGAACGCAGGAAATATGATCAATATGATCGAAAAATTGATCAAGATCGGCGGTGAAAAATTTTGCTAAACAGCGCGCACTAGCGTAATAGCGGAGTGTCGTTGGTGGGTTGTCGTTTTTATGGGAAAAGCGGGCATGCTATATGGATGCTATATGGGTGCACCCACCGGCGACCAGTCGTGCCCAGCGACGACGCATATAGCGCGCACGCGCTACCCACGGAATTATTATGGGTGCACATAGCATCCTATATGCGCGCCTAGACATATACCATGCGCAGCCGTTACCCTGTCTGTTTCGATCTTCCAGTGACATACTGGAAACAGTTCAAATTTGTCTAGACACGACATTCATACAAAACCATTTTCAGGTCATCATGATGAATTATTGCTTCCAACCGGCAAGCTTCCGAAACGATGACATCATGATCTTAGAGCTCAGTGAAAACATCCAATTCGATGATTACGCCTATCCTGCTTGTGTTTCAAGCGAGTACATCATAGTTAAAAGTTCTCAATATATTCGTTCCAGGCAATCCCAACTTTCAAGCTATAGGCACAATAGTCAGGTTTACTACATATGGACATAATAGTTAGTTGCTTGAACTCAGGTTTCCTTGAAAAATGAGAATTACAGGCTGGAACTGGTTTAACACGGACGGTCAAGGAACTTCCCGGCTGAGAAACGGCGTTTTCCAGGTGAGATACGAATTTCCGTGACCACTAAATTTCAACGTCTTCAGATTACTGATTACGACAATCAAGGACGTTTTATTGGGCTCAACGGACAACCTTGGGGAGTCAATACACGACCGGTTTGATATTCCCCTCCTTGAATAAAGTCTCAAAAGTATATTTAAGGGCGATAGCGGAGGAAGTTTGATCCATTATGACAATGGTCGATATTACGTAATCGGAGTGAGCAGTACAGGCTCCTACACAGGATTCAGGGCCAGAGCTTCCTCAGTTTACGCACATTTCGGCCAAATCTGCTCGTACACCGGAGTTTGTTGAATGCATATTAACTGTTGTTTTTTTCAAATAAAGAATTGCATATCAATTTCATGTAGACACTTATACATAATCAAGAAAAAAGTATTGTTATATTCTCACTTACCGTAAAACCTGTATTAGAAAGGCCCCTCTAACTGTAGTCGCTCTGGAGACCCCACGAATAATACAAGGATCGGCCCTTCTAATACATGTTTTCCGGTATGTCATTAGTTCGAAAATTTCAGACACCTCCACCGGGAATCGTAACTATGAGTTTTTTGGTAGGCAGAGCAATAATCAATTTAGATTATTCCACTCATGAGACTTGTATTCATTAGGGTTTCAGTGCAATGGAAATTTCTGGTATAAATTTTTTTGAAGACTTCAAACTCGACTATTTACCAGAGTTGTCCGGATTCCGGATTCCGTGCTTTTTTCATTCCGGATTCCGGATTCCGAATTCCTTGAAAAATATTTTTGTCCGGACTCCGGATTCCGGATTCCGAGAAAATGTTTTATTGAGGATTTTAAACATATTTGTTAATTTTCAAGAATCCTCTGACTTTTTTGAACTTCCGCTACTAAAAATACAAAAACAAAGCACGATATGTGTTTTTAGAACCTTTCTGCCCACTTGAAGAACTAAAAATTTCGCATTCCGTATTCCGTATTCCGGATTCCGGGTGTTTTTTTTTCATTCCGGATTCCGGATTCCGGATTCCGGAAAATTAATTTCATTCCGGATTCCGTGAAATTTTTATTTGTCCGGATTCCGAGAAAATTATTTTACTCCGGATTCCGTTTCTCAAAAAATTCATTCCGGACATCTCTGCTATTTAACGTTGAACAAGTTTAAAAAGTAAAGTTTTGAATTGGTACTGTAACTTTTATTGAAAAAACATGCATTATTGAAACTCAACGAATCCGGAAAGTCAATCACTAAATACAGAAGATTCGAACTCTGATTGAATTTCAAGAAGGAATTGCACACCCCAAATGTTTCCTTTTATTTGGTAATTCCAGTTAAAATTTATTTGTCAGGGTATATGATTCCTTTTTTCAGAAAAATAAACATTATTTTCCAGAAACTTTTCCCATTCCAAAAAATAATATATTCAAACAAAACTACACAAAAACCGTCTTCGAACGCCCACCATTCACATATAAAACTATAATTCGATTTACATATTCTCTATAAAAGAAGACCATCTCCCCTGAAATCGCCAGTTTCATAGTTTCCTCCTATGAACCGCGTTCTTCTTCTCTTATTCTTCCTCCTCGTAGGAATATGGTGTGATCATCCTGTGAGTTCGGAAGAGAAACAGTACTGGAAGGCTAATTGCGGAACCAAACCATACCATCCGAGAAGATTCGAGAGCCGAAGTGGGTAACGATCAATTTGTAGTCTAGTGATTTTAATCACTAGACTATTACTCTCGTCCGAAATCAATGCACGTTGCGGCCGAAAACTTACTCAAAATCGCATCGTCGGTCGCACAGCGAAAAAACAAATTGATGCATACGCCTTTATCTACTGGTGGATAAATCGAAGTTGACTCCCATATTGCAGCAAGCGAATCAGACATGCTCGTACGTTTTTAATTCCGAAAAAAATTTGTCAGAAGTTAGAACTTGTTTTAACATTTGATATTTTCAGTGGTTGGGATTGGGTTCTATATCCGGGCAGCAGTTGGTTCAATATTATAGACTCGAATGGTAGATTTCTCTCAAACAAAGTGATGGGAATATCAAACCCTCTGATGAGGATGGTCAGTCCTTCTCGAAAACGCAGAGAAAGAGGGCAAAAAGGGCACCGCCTTCCTTTTTTTCCTATTTTCGTAGTTTAGATTTCCGATATTCCATATGCATTGATTTCTGAGATTTAAAAAAGAAAACATGCTTCCTACTAGGCATAGTATAAATCCAAATCATGGATCAGATGCTAATTTCATCAGGAACAATACTTTTGGGGTAGAGGAGCCGAACACAAAGACAACAATATGGTTTGAAACATTTCTTTGGAATTTTGAAACTTTATCCATTTTTCACAGGTACAAATGGATTAGTAATCGCATTCGTCAGTATATGATTCCGGAAATCTTCTATTTCATTTCTCTGGTTTTGATTCTCTACAGATTACAAACTCTTTCTAATCAAAACGATCGGGTTTTAGAAACGGTAAAGTCGAATTATAGTTTTGATTCAAAGTCTAATTCCACAAATTAATTTGTATAGATCAATTCAATGCAGTCTAAGTTTGCTAATATGGAAAGAAAAATAGAATCGTTAGTGTCTCAAAAACCCAATCAGGATATAAGCCCGTTTGACAATACCGAACCTCTGGAACAATCAATTGCTAATGTACTGAAGTCTATGAAAACTCCAGAACAAGATTCAATAGAAAAAATGGAGCCCATTATTCCGCAATCGAAACAAGGAACAACTAAAACTGCGGAGAGTACTTCTGAAGTTTCTGTATCCAAAGAACAATATCGCTTCAATGCTACTGATTATCTGAAAAGAGCATCAGTGGACAATGATTATTCTTCGAGTTCAAATTTAAATCCAATAATTGGATATGATCAAACTAATCTTGTTTTACTGGATCGCCCTGAGCCGCCAGCAGATAAAGCATGGTGCTCAAACACTCAGAATCCAGTACTCTCTATTAATCTGGCCAAGTATATCAAACCAATTTCAGTATCATATCAACATTCTAAATGGAATGGAACTATTCCAAATGGGGCTCCGAGAACATATGATGTTGTGGTGAGTTGATTTAGATTCCTGTTTAAGATTATCTCCATATTTTCAGGCTTGTCTTGATTTCTACTGCAAAAATGGAAACCATTAGTCTCAAACTGTCAATACAGTCGATATGAATCAAAAGGAACAGAGCAGGTGTGCAATATCTCTTCTCATTTGGATGTTCCTTTAATTGGAAAAGTCCAATTTCGATTCCGTGAAAATTATGGAGACACAAAAACGACTTGTGTTCATTTGGTTCGTGTTCATGGAGAGTCGAAGACACCTCTAAAAAATGAAGAGAAGAAACTGAAAAGTGAAGAAATTTGTACTGACTTAAGATGGTATTATCCCAACAATTTCTTCAAATATACTTGGGTAAATTGAGTTTTATACATTCATACTGAATACAAATTCTCATTTTCAGACGGATAAAAGCTGTACTTTACTTTATAATAACAGTTGTTGCTCCGAGTGTCCCGAATGCTGCGAAGAATGTTTGATATCTAATTATAATGGAAGAACTTTGGGAAATATTGTCGGATACACAATGTTTAGTGTTGTGATAGGGATGATAGCAATACTTGTTCTTTTAATTGTTTGTTCGGTAATAATGAAATGTTATCAATGCTGTACAGGGAAAAAACTGAACGAATCATGAGTCTTTCAGTTGTCGTTCATTCTCAATTTTTTTTCTATGTATATCCTTTAATCAAAAATGTTTCCTTTTTTCATGCCTTACTTGTAATTAAAACATTTTTAATATGTAATGTTTCCAATAAATGAATTTACTCAAGTTCCTTTTTTTGTGAGTTCAGGTCAAAAGTTGAGGGATTCAGCTTCAGATGACATATTGATAGCGTGTCGGCAACTCTTCTCAGTTTAATGGTTTTATCAATGACTTGCGAGCCTGATCGAGCCGGAGTTTGTCAAGGCTCGGCCCGGTTTATTAGTCCATTGTTTCTCTAAAGTTAATCCGACTAATTGAACTCAAGAATGTACTACTTATGAAATATTATTTTCAGACAGATAAAAACTGTACTGTACTCTATAAAAACAATTGCTTCACCGAGTGTCCCGAATGTTGTCAGGAATGTTCGATAACTGATTATAACGGAACAGCTTTGGGAAACATTGTCGGAAACACAATCCTTGGTATTATCATAGGAATATTATCATTAATGTTTCTTTTCTTGGCTTTAGCGGCTTAAGTTGGTTGTATTGCCTGCTGTACAGGTAACTGTAAACCTGAACCAACCTAACCATGAGTTTTTCATTTATCTTTCTTTTTTGTTCTCTTTTTCATCTATATACTACAATCAAAAGCGTTTCTTTGATTCGTTCCGTTCATGTAATTAAAATATTTTTCTTTTTTATTTTTTCTAACAAATGGATATAGTGCCGGTTTTTAAAATTCTGGTCGAACCGTTCGAAGCCGTCGAGTTGGAGTTGGTCGAAGCGATTCTGGTTGGTGGTTGTCCTGGCCGAACTGGAGTTTGTCAAGGCTCGGCCCGATGTTTTTATTTTTTATAATTTCGAGGTATTCTGATAGTTTTCAAATAAACGCCATAACTTTAGTCGTAAATTAACAACTGGTTTATAACATATATACCCGTGTAAATCAAAATTAAATATGAACTTTTGAAAAAATCTGTGACCACATCTACTAAATATTGATTGGAGTCGCCGTCGACGTCGCCGAATTGTGAACCGGATGAGTTTTCGCCGCATACACATTTTTCCAGATTTCCGCAAAACAAACGGAACTATGAAACCGATAAAAGATGGTCAATGGAGAGAAGCTTCGTACCAGAAACACCCAAGATCGTTTTCCATAGTATTCTGAATTTTAAAAAAATTATAGAAAACTTCTGATTGTGGGTCAAACCTATAATAATTTCTGACACTCCGGCTTTTTCACTCTCAAATAAGTTCATGAAGAAAATCGCAAGATTTGCAGTCAGCAAAAATGTGATCGCTTGTTTTCCCGGTTGCGCTTCTCGATCCTCACATCCCATCCGAACACTTCTTGCCACGTGTAACAAGAAGGTTTGAGTGCCAACCTGAATATTTTTAAATATTACCTATGTTAATTTATTGTAAACGCTTTAAAGGTGTGGGGACATGAAAAAAATAATGTTCTCGAAATTCCGTTCAAAGATGCCCCTCGAGGAGTTGAACTTGTGAAGGCGAGGATTGAGGGTGCGGCGCCGTTACCGACTGAGCCACGCGGGCAAAGATAAAGCGGAAAATCTCCTGTCCCCCCACCTTTAATGAAAGGGCGCCAAAACCACCAAATTAGTCTATACAGTACCGATCAATAAGATATACAACAAAGTGATTTCAAATGATTTTCAGCCATTTTTGTCATTTTCAGAACTCTGGAGGTCAGCTCTCCAGTTTCCGATCACTTTGAAAATCTTAGAGCGTGTAAAACATATCTAAATTAAAAACTTCGCATTCACAGAATTTTTTGAAAATTCCCTGTTTTTCAGCTGTTGGCATAGTTCTGAGGAACACCCCTTTTTGGCCTATTTTCGTACTAAAATATGAAAAAACAAGAGTCTTTCAGAAATCAGCAAATAGCTGAAAATCAGGAACTTTAATAAAATTTTGTGTATTTTAATTTTTTAATCTAGGTCTGTTTTACACCCTCCAAATTTTTCAAACTGATTGGAAACTTGACAGCCAAGCTTTCGACTTTTGAAAATGGTCAAAATGGCCAAAAATCCACTGAAAATTAAGTTTTTGTTCTTCTTATTGACCGGTACTGTATATCTCGGTTTCTGTGAAAGATATCAAAAAGTGGTCAACTGATAAAAGGTTTGAGAAGGATACGGTATCCTGATTCCTTACCTGGATCAATCTGAAAATATGCACGAATAACAGAACAAAGGAGAAATTAGTCCATTGTTTCTCTCCAGTCAATCCGACTAATCCAGCAACTGAATAGATGAGTTCGCCAACTAGACCAATAGATAATAAAATTTGGTCCAAAAGTTCTTGGTCCGAATTCTGAATGTGGGTCTTTTTGTTGAAATATTTAAGAGCACGCATTTGATAAATAGCCGTAAGTACTCCGATTGTAGATAAGACATACTGCAAAATAGACAGTTACTCTAATTATCCAAATTCAATTAATTTCTCACTTGGAACATATCCGTAAACGCATACACAAACGCTGCGTCCTTTGATTTATTCATCATTGTAAAACCATAATAAACAACCATCGAAGTGAATGTGACTGCCAGAAACGCCAACCCCAAAAACAGACCAGTAGTAGTTTTAGAGCAATCGACACGGATTTGGTGTTTCCGTTTTACGTAGGTGGATCCATGGTCTTGACGTCCTTAAAATCTGGGGTTACTGTAGCTGGAGAAGTAAAGAAACCTACCAATATTTCTCCAAACAATATACATAACAGCGGCAGCAATCAAAGAGTATTCGACAATCGATGTGAACATAATTTCGGAAAGACTTCCTGAAAAAAAATGAAGTTCCGGGTAAAATAAGAATTACTGTACCTAGAAAACACTCAACAGCTTGACAACTTCCGACGATTTTCTTGTCGTGTTCATCTTCATGTGACGAGAACATTTCAGAAGATTGTTCTTGAGAGGATTCAGAAGAATCGAAGGATAGATTACGGTAGTGGCCCATCATCGGTCGATGTTTGAATACTTCTCTGGAAAATTAATTTGTTTTAAGTTTTAGAAAAATCTCACCTTATCTCCTTCTCCATTACTCCCTCCTCCATTAATACATATCTAATCCAGGTCCAAAGATTTGCCGCAACCAAGTGCATTGTTCCAATCCTTGCAACCATATGAGATCCAGTTATTGATAACTTCCAGTTGCAAAATATAAAATGCATTTGGATAAAAATAAAAAATATTGCACAGACATCCAGAGACGTTGATAAAGCAGAACAATTGGTGTCCAACTCACAGAGGAATACCAGGAACGCATAATAAACAACTCCCGTCACTCCGAATACTGTAATAAACCCTGTGGTTACTGTACTTCTTGTAGTTTGACCTACCAACAGATCCCAATCTCAAAAAGAGACTGCCAGCCGATGGACTGCTATGCGTCACTTTTCTTACAGTAGCTGCTGCCGAGCTCAGCGAATCCGACGATGGACTAACTTTGGGTCGCGTCAGGCAAACTCCAAACATTTTCTAAGTGAATTGAATTCATCAATCTAATTTTAAGCAAGACTCTCACCCCTAAATAATCCATTGTTGAGTACCATCTAGGATTCAGAAGAAGAACAATGTACATATAGAAAAAGAAGACGAGAGATCCACCGTACATGTAGAGTCCAAAGATCTGAGGAAAAAAATTGGAGTAGAATGGGGTTCGGAAAGTAGAAACCTACAATATCTTTCTTGTTAAGCTTCCTGGATTCTTCATCGTTCAAAAGATGAGCAAGTTCTAGGACCAATGAGAATATTGTGAGGAAGAGAGCATAGAATACGGTACATGCTGTCAGGAGGGAAGTTCTGAAAAACGATAACTTTCGAGAGAGTAAAGGGAAACTCTGAATGGTTCGGAAAATTGGAACTGTGACACTAAAAAACTCTAGAATCTTCAGATCCTAAGTCAAATCGAATTTGTGACCTAAGGTTTTAAAGATCCTGGACCTTTAACACTTGAAACCCCAGACTACCTGAAATAAGCGTTAAGCCTAAGCCTATCCAAAACTCCCCCAAATCACCTAGCACTGGGTCCGAGCGAGTTCTCATCCACCGACAAAAGTCTCAACATAATCGTTTGAAGAAGTGAACAGCTTCTTCCTCTTCTTCCTCCTCCTCGCTCACTCCGAGAAGGAGGAGAAGCTTTCACTGGATAGCGTCTAGTTTCGATGACGACTGAGAATAGACCATCGAAGTGCGGCATTTTGGTAAATACTGTACTGTTCAGAAGAAGAAGCAGCAGAAAAAAAGGATACGGAGGAAGAAGAAGAAGACGTTGGTCTGATCAAAGTGACAAAGGAACACATACAAACGTTTTGAATGTTCTTCGCTCTCCAGGCTAATTATAGTATTAGAGGATTAGTGTTTTAGAAACGAACATAACACAAAAAGTATTCCGAATCAAAGCGATTGAAATATGGCAGGCAAAAAGAATCTGATCTAAGATGTGTGAACCCGGAAATGGTTACTGTTGGAATAATTCAAGAAAACTAGGATTCTGTGAATCCGGAGGATTTCAAGAGTCACATAGAATCAAAGGTCTCATGAATCCAAAAACCTTACAAGCTCAACTTCCACCATACTTGCTCTAAGCAGCTCATCCTATATGTTCACTTTAATTATCTCGATTCATGTGATAGATTTCAAAAATTTGTCAACTGATCAATTATTTATCATAATATCACCAATATTTTATCAGTTGATAAAGTTTTGACATATTTTATAGAAATTGAGATAATTGAGCTCAAAGTTGACAGTTTGATTAAACGAGCAAATACGGTATTGTTATTTTCCCACTTCCAAGCTTCTCCCTTTCATATTTCAGAACATATGTTTTTTTCCTGAACAAACAAACATTCCCCACCCAATTGTTCACACACAAATTCTGTTTCGTTGAACTCACTTTGCTTTTTTATCCCTCATCCAGGTAGTCTCTGCCGATTCGGGCGTCTTGTCAATGTCGCCGGCTGTTGATCCATTCTCACTGTCGTTTTCGCTTATCGAATAGTTCGAATCGATTCGAGTAAGCTGAGAAAACAAAAAATGAGGATTTAATTGAGGAGCAGACTTACTTGAACAGGTCGTTCGATAGGATGATCCGAGAAGCGTACGTGGTCCAGTGCCTCGTTTTGCTGAGAAGGTAAATGTAGAAGGTTACTGTAGACCTTAACTTACTGTTGGTATTCCCATGGTTTCAGCCTCCGGCGGTTCCTGTGGCTCCTCTCTTCCCGCTTCTCGCAAACTAAAACATTCATTTAGGAATATTCATCACTTTCGCTAAAGACCTACTCAAAATTCGAAGTTTTCAACCAGGCAGATGTGAAATCGCAAGACGCCCGACGATCTACAGTATGCCTATGAGAAGGTCTTCTGAAGATTGATGAGAAACGACGCGTCGGATGGTGGTGAGGGAACGGCGGTGGAGCCGTCGGACGGATCTCCGAAAGACACCGACTCAGTGGACGATCGGGTTCGGCACCTGGGAATTATTAAAAGATCAAGAGGTTCTTCCAGAAAAAAGAGGTGGATGAAAACTTCAAACTGTAGTTAATAGTCCTTGAGCTTGTTCAAGAATAAGATAACTGTATTGTTTAATGTGCCAGCGGGAATTTCGAAGCATATTTATTATATACCTAGTTGAAATGTTTAAGGAGACACTTTGATTTAAAAAAAAGACAAAAATGAATCATTGACCATTTGTTTCAGGAATATTAGAAGGGGCGAAAGATTCGCAAGATTCATGATTCAAGATCTCGAAAATTTGAAAAAAATTTTGCACCCAAAGAAAAAATGGCTCAGTTTGGATTAAAATTGAACGGAAAAACTCAGAGAGAAACTGCGAAAATAATTTGAACAACTGTCAAAAAAGCGAACACACATCTGAGCAATCATTAAATTTCTTATGGATTTAAAAACAAAATATTAATTTATGTCAGAAAAAAAGAGAAGTGGGTCCATAAACTAAACTTTGCATTTTCTCGAATAGAAGCTAACATGTACCATCAATTTTGAACTTAATTATCTCGGTTCCTATCAAAAATTTGTTAACTGTGAAAAAAGAAAAAGGTATTTATACTATCAGAAATGTTTTATCAGTTGAAAAATGTTGGATATCTTTTACAGGATCCGACATAATTGAGCTCAAATTGCACGTATAAGAGGGTTTCTATTCGAGCAATACGGTATACAAAAACGAGACCCTACTGATAAAGTTTTTTTAGAAAGTAAGCTTTATTGGTAAAGTAACTAACTGGATAACCTCAAAAAACGCCAAAAAATGTGAAAAAAATCCAAAGAAATTTTGACAGGACTCGATCCATTCTCTCTCCCACCAGGAACGCTTGTCTGTCTCTCCGGTATGAACTCCACCCCAAACGATCTCATGCTCTCTTTTTCGATTGCGGCAGAAAAAGAAAGTCAGAAGCAATCTTTTTCTTATTTCAATTGTTCCACAAGCCGTGAAATGGGAATTACCACGGGGAGTGGGAGAAAGAAAAAGAGCCGAGCGACAGAGAGAGGTCAGTCTGTTTGGTCAAACCTAGACAGTCTGGAGGGTAGTGAAGAGACAGAAGAATGTCCAGCTACTAATATAAGAATAGACATGGAGCTAAACAATACAGTATGATGACGAACATGCACTTGTGGTCGAATGTATAGAAAATGCATTGTGCGTATTTTAAATGGCAAATTTGAAAATCAAAGGAGCAGTGTTCAAACCATCAGTTTGGAGAGAAGCTGATAGAATTGGATTGTCAATTAAAATAACATAATCAATGAATCTCGACAAACTCGGTTTCCCAAAAAACTTGTTTAAAAATTTGAGATACAGAACAGCAAGTTACCCTAAATTATTTCATAGGACGTCATTCTATAGTTGATCTTTGAGCTCAATTATCTCAACTTCTATGAGAGATCTGAAAAGTATGTAAACTGATAAACTGTTTATCATATTATTACCAGCATTTTATCAGTTGACAGATTTTTGATATTTCTCACAGGAATCGAGATAACGGAGCCTAAAGTGCAAGTAACCGAAATGTTTCAATATGTAGAACGTCATCTCGTCTACTCTCACTTTGAGCTTAATTATATCGGTTTCTATGAGAAATATCAATCATCTGTCAACTGATAAAGTATTCATCAAAATGTCAGCAACATTTTTATAGTTCGCAGATTTTTGATACATTCTACAGAAATTGAGATAAGCGAGCTCAAAATGAGCAAGTAAGGGGTGAAGTTCTATCAGAGCATTAGTAGTGGGTTTTTCTTTCAAGCTTTCAAGCTGAAAAAATCCAGTTGAAAAAACGAATGATATGAAGCTTCTAATAGTAAAATGTCTAGCGTTCAAACTAATCGCCACCACAAAAAATGACGTACTCGAAAAAAAAACAGGTAAGTGAGCACATGAGCACCCTACACAAAACCATTTTTCGGGAGGAGGATGAAAAAGCCGAAAGATCGCCTCGGCATGAAGGTGAATCAAGGTGGCAAGAACCTGTTCCACGGTCAACAACACAACAAATATCATGTACAAATGATATATCGCGCCTGCTCATTGAGAAATTATTCGTCTTTCTTTCTTTCCAAGTCTCTTGAAACACGGATGCTCTCTGATGGTGATGGTTGAACTTTGGCTACAGGGTTTTTGTCGTCTAGAAAAAAACCTAGTCTCTTCGTTTTCCATTTTCTCCAAAAACACTTTAAACATATATCCAACGGGCATTGCTGAATTTCAAACTAGATTGGTACGCATATCATTCGGAGAAAATCTCATCTGTTATGTCTCCTGCTGAATTCAAACGTACCGTATCCATTCCCTGACGATTCTTCTGTAATAATTGGGCACGTCATCTGACTTGTCATTCTCTCAAATCTGGGTGGACATGCCCAGGTAGTCGGAGTAGATGTCTGACTGGCAAATGGGGTTGTGTCGGTATGTTCCAGTATGTTCTGGAAATATTTTTCTTCGAAAGTCGAGAAAAGAGAAAAATATGAAAACATACAGGAAATGTAAACAGGAAATTTTTGCACTTACCGTAAACGCTCGATAATCTCCCCAACCTAACACAAGAATCCATCTAACTTTTAACTTTGAGCCGATTTATCTCGGTTCCTTTAAAATATATCAAAAGGTGGCCAGCTAAAAAATGTTACTGATCTCACGATAAACATTTTTGTAGTTGACCACTTTTTGTTAGCTTTCTTAGGAAATGAGATATCTGGGCTCAAAGTTGACAATTTGGAGGAAATTCTATTCGAGTGCTTACGGTATGTGATGCAGATTGTTCAAAGCGTTCATTCCAGAGCAAGCAAAAATACAAATTTCGCATTGTCCAGAAATCACCCACCCTCAATCCATCAATCGATTCATCACTTTCATGGATACTTGCCAATTCTATTGTGCTTTGTCGTTTCATTATTTATATGTACCGGAAGGCGTACCAGAATTAATATGATCAGAAAGAATACTCTTGTGGAAAAGGTAAAATGAATGGATGGGGAAATAAGAAAGCGAGAGACTCTTTTCTATTTTCGCTTCGATCAAAGTGCCAATGAGTAAAAATATTGACCCGATTATTTGCGCCTCATATTTTATTGTCAATCAAGACGAAAGTTAAGAGAAGGAGTTATGAAATAGAAGTTATTTTCTGAAAATCGGAGAATCGAAAGTTCTGGAAGCTCGCCAAAGTGTAGGAAGTTGGAAAGGATCTTCAGCTCGCCGTCGATAGTTCTGAAAAATGAAAAATATACATATTTTCAGAGAATTAATCCCATGAAGAAACCTGAAGTTCAATTCCGAATTTTCAACTTTGCGTCCGAATTTCTATCATGAAAACGTCTTCAGCTATTTTGTTATCGTCCATCTCATTCTCTTTTTCATGTTTCAGTATTTCGATAAATCAATGACTCATCTATTTTTCCCTCTTATCCCAATATTTGCTCATTAAAAGAGCCACTATTTATAAAAGGAAGATTTTCGTCTTGGTCTGCAACCGGTTTTCGTGGACTCTCATAAACTTTGTTCCGTTGAATTTTGCAACTTTTTTATGAATCCAAATTCAAATGGTTCTGAAAAATTAATGTATTTGATTCTTATCTTCCTGGACTTTAGAAATTCTGTATTTCTTCTAATATAAGCCAACCCAAACTGTCAACTTTGAGCTCAGTTATCTCAGTTCCTATTAGAAATATCAAAACATAGTCAATTAAAAAATATTGATAATATTATAATGAATAGTTTATTAGTTGACAAATTTTCCATATTTTTCCAAGGAGTCAAGATAATTGAGCTCAAAGATTACGAAATACAGCCTATTTTAAAGCAACGATTCAGAAAATGTTAATGTTAAAGATAAAAACAACCATTACATTACAGAACTTTACAACCCTATGATTCATAAACGATAAAGTATGTGCTCTGCTTCTCCTACTATCTCTAAAAACGTCTTGCTCAGCTCCCAACACTTCATTCGTCTTTTTCTGGCGCCGTGTGCTAGGTGCCTCCTACTTTTGTACTGATTTTTCTGATGATCTATTATTCTTTTTTTTCTTTAAAATTGGTTTCGAAATATTGCTGGAAATTTTGTACCTTCTGATTTATGATGCATCGACCGGGAATCTCAAGAAAATCGTAGGAATTTAATGAATTTTTTGCAATTGGTTTCAAAAATTGCAGTAGAAATGTTGTCCGGGACTCTTATTGGTAGCAGCGAGTGCAGCTGCCAATTGGCCATCGCCTTATCCTGTCAAATTTCAAACTTCTTTCAAATTGATGTGATAAATGGCAAATGTCAGTGGCTCCAAATAAATGTGAGATTATCGTTTTTGATAGATGGTTCAAAGATTCCGAGGACAAGAAGGATTCCTGATTTCGAGTCGATCCTTTCCTCTGATTCGTCCTATTCGACACCATTCTCCGTAGCAGTCATCAAGTAATCGTTATCTTTTTCAATGTTCTTCATTTTTCTCTCCATCGGAAATTTCATTTATCATTTTTATTATTCAATGCAGCCTCCTAAATACATTATTGAATTCATTCTTATTGTAAGGTATTCTAAATACCTTAGTAGGTTTAACCTAGGAAGTTAGTTATTCTCAGACTCGCCCAGATGTACTTTCATCTTTCTGAGACTTTGAACCGATGATTAACAAATCATGTGATTTCTAAGAGAAGGAAACGTTTTTTGTTTCTGTGTAGGACCGATAGGCTCTTACAATTAGGATTTACAGAGTTTGGATTTGTCTAATTTCTCTAAATTCTCAACAGACTCTCAACTTACATTTCAGACCGTTTCACCATCCCGTCCGGTTGGCTCCATTATCCCACGCTCCTGCCAAACCACCTGGCGTCATAGGAATGCCTTCGAGGCTCATATAAATACCCCTCTTCCCCTCCCTGAAGGTCTTCCTGTTTCCTTAGTTTTTTATCCCCGTTTCACATGAGTCGGGATTCGATCCAGACCTTTTACCTTTATCACGTTTTCTTACTAAATAAATCACTTATCCCATAAATGCTCTTATTTCATCTCTCAGGCCCCCCGCACTGAATTGTAGAAAAGCTCTCCCGCAAGAAGTATATTTTTGTAATCATGCACCTCTGCTCTAATTATGCATCAAAACTTTAATTACACAAGTTTAAAACGAGTAGTGAAAGTTGATAGGAATTGAGAAATGAAATTTTTCAGCTTTTGTTTTTTTGTTGTTTTTTTTTCAGCTTTTTACAGCCTCCCTTCACAATAAGATTCCAAAGATTTTCGATTTCAGATCATGAGATTTGAAAAATCTTTTAAACGAGCTCTTATGTCAAATTTTCAGAACCTCCCGTTTTTAAGAGTCTGAAAAGACTTTTAAAGTACAACAACACGATTCAAAAACTACAACTCAAGTTAGGTAATCCAATTCAAACAGATTTCGACCAGAAGATTGAACCCGTCCGTCCCGCCATCATCATTCTCTTTTTTTCGTTACGTAGGTACGGATTATCTTTCAAAAAAAAAGAGAATAGGATGTCTTTTTTTGAAAACTTGTCCATTTTTTCAACCAATTTTTTTCCTATTTCCTTATACAAATCGATTGAAAAATTAAAAGAGAAAATAATAGTTCCGGATGGAAAATCGGATGAGGGGTAAATCCAGAGCTCTCGTCCATTTTTGTGTGCTAGTTCAGATTATGTGCTGTGTTTATTATGCAACGAATATGGTAAGATTACCATAAAACTTGTAATAGAAGGCCCCCCCCCCCCTCCTAACTTTCTAGTCTTGAGCCAATTTTTATCGGTTCCCATGAAAGATATAACAAAGTTGTCAACTGATAAATTCTTTATCATAGTGTTAGAAGTGTTTTGTCACTTGACAGATTTTTGATATATTTCATTAGAAATTGATAGTGTGGGAGCCCTTCTATTACAGGTATTACGCCTTATTTAGCTATTTGAAATTTCAGATTCGCCATCGTCCCGGATTTGCAGTCCAACATTCTGGAATATCAGATTCTGAAATTTATCCAAATCGAAAGTATGAAGGAGAATACATTCGTTATGAGACCAAAAAATATGGACAAGATTTCTGTGTGGCTTATAATGTGACTAGAGCAACTGGTAATTTTCGAGACGATGGATTGGAACCGATCTCACTTGTAATTCATGCAACGTCGCATTTTATGAGGGAGATAGAAGGACAGGTGGGTGGAAAAAAAAGAGTGTGTACTTTTGAAAAATTGGGAAATCGATAACTATCGATAAAGAAAATGGATACTGGTTTAAACTCATAAATTAGAAAATTGAACCTGTTTTTTCAGTGTTTCCTTGTCTTTTCAGCGTTTTATTGAAAAAAAAGAATTTACCGTAAAACCTGTAATAGAATAATAGAAGGTTTCCTCACTTCTAACGTTGAGCCAATTTTTCGATTCCTGTCAAAAATATCGAAAGGTTGTCAACTTATGAATTGATTATCATAATATCACAAACATTTTATCAGTTGACACATTTTTTATATCTCTCACAGGGATCGAGATAATTGATTTCAAAATTTACAGTTTGCGGGAGTTTCTATTACAGGTTTTACGGTAGCCAACTTCAAGATCCCGAAAGATTAGTGCAGAATTTTTCGATATGACTGAAAATTTCTAAGTTTGCTGAACAAAATCAGAGCTTCGGTCTTTTGATTGACAACTTTTAAATGGAAATCCAACAAAGTGATTTAAGCAGTTATGAATTTGAACGGTTCGTTTTTCCGTTCCATTTTTTACTTTTTGGCACTTTTTTGATTACAAGCGGCATATTGGAATTCGTCGAAAAACCTGTTTTCCCTAATCGTCATTTCCACATTTTCCATAACCAGAAACCTGAAAAAATTGAGATATTTCCGGAAAGAGTTCCAGAAAAATTATTTATCACTTTTCCTCTCAAACTCCAGAGAGACAGGTGCTTCGAATTTTTCAGTGTTCCTGATCTCCAAAACATGAAAAAATCGAAATGATGTCATTTAGCCAGGCAAACTAAATATGGATAATCCTAGAGCAAAATTTGACAAACATTAAATTTACAAAAAAAAGAGAGATCAAAATTTTGCCTAGTTTTGGACACTTGATCATTCCCAACTTTCAGTGTTCCTCTCGTAACTGGAATGGTCCCATTTCCGTATCCCTTTTCGTGGATCGAACATCCAGTGAAGCCGTAGAATACCTTCACGAAGTTCATCGATGTTCTTCAAAAGTGAATCAAAAGCTAAGCCTCCACGTCGTCTACAGAATGTCCCCATTTCAAAAAACCTGCGATCCAATCTCAATAAAACGATCCAATAGAAAATGCAACTCGTTTAATGCCACAATCAGTGAGCTAGAGGCTTGAAAACTACAGTAATCCAAGATTTTCAGGATCAAGAGAACGCGGTCGAGTGATTCCTCCTTTCCAGATTTATCCGATCAATGTGATGAGAAATGTTGCAAGGAAAGGGGCATTGTCTGATATTCATATGGCAGCCGATGTGGAAATGGTGTTCAGTGAGGGATTTGCAGTGAAGATGAAGCCAATCGCTAATCAGTATATTAATGGAAAAGATAAAAAGTTGTTGGTGATAAGGTAAGAATTTAGATTTACTGGCTTCAAAAGTATTTGACATTTTCGGTTCCAGAAGATTCGAAGTGGATAACAAAGCCCATGTCCCTGTCGATCACCGAGAACTATTCTGATGATCAAAGCATTCAGAGCATTTGAATTTCATCACAAATATTTTCCAGCAGGCCATACAATTGAGTCCCTATGGCAATGGTTTCGAATGAGCAAGAATCAAACGGAAGCATACGCATGGCAGATTGGTTATAAGTTAGTGGTTCTATGCTAGACTTTAGAGATTGGTTTTTTTTTCAGAAGCAGTTCCTGGGAAGCGCAGTTAATAATGCATCGGAAAGATCCATACAACCCAGAATACATTCCGACCAGAATTCGTGATCAGCAAAGTTTGGTTTACGAGTTGTGTCGTGCCAACTATACATTTCACCTGGCGTCCCACGTGTTCAATGTTCATCGTGGAGTCAAGACAAAGGAGACCAATCTGTCGTCAGCGGTTCTAACGCATCAGAAGAGACTGAGAACGAGGTACTGTAACCCTGAAATGTTTGGGGAGTTTTTTTTTTGGGGGTTTTGACATTGGACCTTGTTTGTAAATTATATCTCTAATGAGAGAGGGACTCCAAAGTTGGTGTTGATACCGTAATACCTGTAATAACGTTGATCCCACATATCTCCGTTCCTGCCAAAGATATAAAAAAGTTGTCAACTGATAAAACGTTCATCATGATACCAGTAGTGTTTTGTTAGTTGTCAAAATTTTGACACCTTGTGTAGAAATTAAGATAATTGAGCTCAAACTTGACAGACTTCGTGCATGGAGCTCACACTACACGGCACGTTGAGTTCAATTATCTTGGTTCCTCACAGGGTAACGGCTGCGCATGGTATATGTCTAGGCGCGCATATAGGATGCTATGTGCACCCATAATAATACCGTGGGTAGCGCGTGCGCGCTATATGCGTCGTCGCTGGGCACGACTGGTCGCCGGTGGGCGCACCCATATAGCATCCATATAGCATGCACGCTTTTCCCATGAAAACGACAACCCACCAACGACACTCCGCTATTACGCTAGTGCGCGTTGTTTAGCAAAATTTTCCACCGCCGATCTTGATCAATTTTTCGATCATATTGATCATATTTCCTGCTTTCAAAGAACTTCTCACTGTTTTCACATGTAAAAATTATGGCTAACGAAAATAAAACTTATTTTTAGTAATGAAATAGGTAAAATTTTTTACAAAATCCGGTTTTTCTTGAAATTAGGACTTTTCTGTTTTACTTCGGAATAAGCGGAATAAAATATTTTTCGGGTGGAATACAGTTTGGTTGGTAAGTTTTCCGATTATTACGAAGTAAAAGTAGGAAAAAATCCGAGAAACACACGATTATTTCGAAAACAAAATTATGCGAATTAATGCCAATTTCAAGACTCTGTTGAATTTTTTTCAAGTTTTCTATATCGCAATTTTGAAGGAAAAATTTATTATGTTATAACATCCAGATATTTTTAACTTCCTGGCAGGCTTGTTCGGAAAAACAAATTCGGAAAATCGTGTTCTCGAATTTTTTCTCGACTTTTTTTGTTAATCATTTTCTGATTGTTCTCACACTAACCGAGATAATACGGTTCGAAAAGACGAGACAGGTTTTACCGTAGTAATTCGAATGGAAGCCCGTCGTATACGTGCACTTTGAGCTCAATTATCTCGGTTTCTATGAGAGATATCAGAAATTTATAAACTGATGAAGTATTGGTGATATTATGATAAACAATTTATTACTTGACAACTTTTTCATATTTTTAAAAAGAACCGAGCTAATTGAGCTCAAATGTGGCAGACCCCAAAAATGCACTTTGTGTTCACACTATACGGGTACGTTGAGCTCAATTATCTCGATTTCTGTGAAAGATATAAAAAATCAGTCAATTGGTGAAATATTGGTGATATTATGATAAAGATTTTATCAGTTGACCACTCTTTGATATCATTCGAAGGAATCGAGATAATTTAACTCAAAGTGGGCTTCTATGAGGAACAAAAATATGACCTCGATTATTTTTAATTTTTAGAAAATTCCAGATCCTACAAACGCTTCATGCACTACATTAACAGCACTTATCCGGATACATTTGACCAGTGTGGAAGATTTGTGATGTGAAAAATCACTGATCTCTCTTTGTTGTTCGGGTTCTAGTGCAAGGATATAAAGTTTAACATGAAAATTGATTTATTTCGTTTGTTGTTATGAACCAAAAAACAAAACAAAAAACAATTTTTGGGTGTGCGCAGAAAATGCAAAATTATACAAGGTCTTGGGGGAAAAGAGAACAGATGGTGTGGGGATCGAGAAAATAAAACCGGGCGGCGAGAATATTTGTGTGGGTGTGTGTTGAATGTGTTTGAAAACAATTGAGATGCAGATTGGAAGGTGATTAACGACGACGGGTGATCTCGTTGACGAGCTCGGCGATTTGCTCTTGCTCACTCTCGGATGGCTCATCGGCGGATGGGTTCAAGGCGAAGTTGACAACCATTGCACTGTCACGAACCTTATTCTCAATGGTCACGTTCTTGGCAGCAATGTCGTATCCCTCGGCGGCAACGATGACTTCATACTTGCCAGCTGGAAGAATACGGTAGAAGTCTCCCTCGGACCACGTAGTGACTGGATGCTTGATTGGAGTGGACTCAGTTCCGTTGCGAATCCAGACAACCGCACGTTGGATTGGTTCTCCGGTGATGGCGTCAACAACCAGTCCCTTGATTCCAGAGTGTGCCTTCCAGACGTACTCGAAGATTGACTTACGGTTGTCCTCCCAGAATTGTGGAAGTTGGGATCCGTTTGGCATCTGAAAAAGAAAACATATTGATAATTAGCAATAGAGTAATCCCTTTAAAAAGGTATAAAAAATCTCACCTTCTCACAGCTCAACTCCAAAGTAATCTCCATGGCGTTGGTGGCCAAATAGTTGAAGTCTTGCATTCCTCCGGCAACCGAGTACCACTTGGCTCCATTGGTGATTCCTCCTTGACGAGCGAACGCATCCTGGCTGGTTCCGTCACATGGTGCATGGTCATTCTTCGACATATGAGCATGATTGTCAGCGTAGGCCTTGGCCAACCAACGGAAAGTTCCGTCATCTGGAGATGCCGAATAGGCGGTCTTCTGAGCGTTCTCATCAATAGCAGCGTCGAATGGATAGTTGGCAACCAAGTCTCCCTCATGGAAGTTGGCAGAGAGAACGAATGGAAGAGATAGAGTCCATTGGCCAACTGCAATGGTTTCTGGTTGACGATCGACGTTGTCTTCGAACAAGGAGAGAAGATGATCCCACTTTGGAATCTTGATCTTTTCAAGTTCGTAGAAGATGCTATCAAGATCTGGGAAGTCACGGTTGAGGTCGACTCCATTGATGTTGGAACGTCCGGTGAGCCATTGGCGTTGAACTGGTTCAGTGGTGAGGGCCAATTCGAAGCCATCAGGGTTCATGGATGGAAGAATGTGGATGGAGGTGGCGTTGAGGAGTTGAACAATTTCCTGGAAAAAAAATGAATTTATGTAATGTTCTATTCTAGCTTTCACAATACTCCTTTAGTATGTCTTTTTAACAAAATATCCTGAGAAACGCCTTTTTCCAGAAATTTTCAAAGAATCTCAGGTCATTTCAACGTGGTGGCCTAACTTTTGCATGTTGAGTTTTCTAGGCCACCACATTAAAATGTCCTCGAAATGGATTAACATGCCCCTGGTGTGTTTTCTAGGTCATTTTTAGGTCATTTTAATGTAGTGGCTTAGAATACCCAACTTGCAAAAGTTAGGCCACCATGCTAAACTGTATTGTAAGCCTTGTCGAAAGGAGACACTGCTCCATTCATTCCTCTTAACTAACCTTATCATTATTGATAGCTCCATCGCAGAGAGTCTCAGCGAAACGGAGCAGGAGCTCGCGTCCGATCGGCTCGTTTCCATGCATGTTTCCAATCAACTTGACTTCTGGCTTCGTTGGGACATGCTCTCCGGGGGTGGTTGAGAATTGGATGACAACCAAAGAGCGTCCTTCGACAGATTGTCCGATTTCATAGAGGGTGGTGATCTGGAATTAATTTCAAAGGTCATCAGATGTAATCTCATATTCTAGCATTTTCTCTTTTCTTCTGCTCGGATGAGTAAGCAAGAGAAAAACAAGGTGGGGGAGGAAGGGAAAGATGGCTAATGAGCTTAAGCTCTCAGGGGGTTCTCTGGAAACTTGGATATCAGTTTATATCACAAGAGCCCGATCTAAGATTTTTTTCTGAAAATCATTATTTTGAAATTCCAAGTTCTTTAAAACCAAAAGTTCAGTCTCCCACAGTATTGACGTCAATTGTCACACCACTCTTCCAGAAGCTCTTCAATTTCTCAAAAATAGACTATTGAAGAGCCAGTTAGATGTGTTAATCCCCGGCTAGGTATCCCAGATGACTTCAGTGGGTGTTGAAAAAAAAGCAAAAGGTCAAAATTCTCTGGTGTCTGAGCTCCATTTTTTTTGGAATATGGGGGTGTAATTCTAGACATTGGCATCCTTTCCTTGAATGGAAATATATCCTTTTCTCAAGTGGCGAATTTTCATACAAGGATTTAGTCTATTGGATTTTTCCCCCTCAAGGGCGGGGGGGGGGGGGGCTAATTTTGGGTGACGTCATATCGGTTTCAGATTAGGAAGGCGTTTTTGTTTTAAGATACTTCTTTTGTGTGTCAGAAGACGTCAAAAATGATGAG
Organism: Caenorhabditis briggsae; assembly: GCF_000004555.2. Lineage (NCBI taxonomy): Eukaryota > Metazoa > Nematoda > Chromadorea > Rhabditida > Rhabditidae > Caenorhabditis > Caenorhabditis briggsae. The sequence continues at coordinate 12,678,465 of NC_013487.2, read as the reverse complement.
TCACAAAAAAGGAAGAAGTCAGAAAATATTGGTGGTTAAAACTTAAAAAAAAGGATACAATCTAAAGTTTTTGAAAATTTTAAATTAAAAAAAAAAGTTCGAAAACTGGATTTTTGGAATTCAGTAGTTTAGCTTTCTGGATTTTTGAATTTTTTGTTAACATTATTCTGGCGCCTTTGCCTTCCCTGCGACACGGTGAAACCTGTAATAGAAGGGTCCTCTACTTTTCACTTTGAGATCAATTATCTTGGTTCCTGCTGGAGATACCAAAAAGTTATCAACTGATAAAATGTTTGTGATATTATAATAAATAATTTATCAGTTGACAACTTGTTTATACCGTTTACAGGAACCGAGCTAATTTAGCTCAAAGTGGAAAGTTAGGGTTCTCTTAAGGCTAGGCTTTACGGTAGAAGATTTTGAAAGTGCAATTTTTGAAGTTCGAAAATTGGAGTGCATGGAATTTGGTGGTTTAGTATTCTAGATTTTTAGAAATTTCAAGTTAACATCTATCCAGCGTCCTTCGATTTTTCAAATCAAAAATTTACCCTTTAATTACCGTAATTTTCCCTAGAAAAAATCCCATCTAATTAGTAAATGGTCCGGGGACTCAAGAATTTCTTATGAGTCATTCTGACATGAACTTCTTCTTCTTTTTCCTCATCTGACATGAAGACGAGAAAACAGAAAAACAATCCAAAAACGAAGCGAGGTTTCTAGGAAACATGTCTCGGAGTGGCTATGGCTACTTGAGAATACCACGTCATCTGTTTTTGAAGTTCGTGGGTACTAGGAAGAAAAATCTGACATCATCTAGACACCACTGATTCTTTAGAACTGTTTAGAACTTCAAAACAACGAAAAACAAGAAAATTATAAGTTGGTCTCTACCAGGAAGTGGGAAACTCAAAAACAAGAAATTTCAGGCTCACCTCCGGACACTTATCATTGATCTCGCGTAGCTTGGTCTCCAATTGTTCCTGATTGTGATAATGACCCCATTTGGAGTCCTCGGCCTTGCGTGCCGCTCCATTTCCGAATCCCAAGAAGGCGTGGGCGGTGACGGCGAGCAGAGCCGTCGCCAGAAGCACCGGCCGCATCGCGTGCAGCATGTTAGAATGAGGATGAAAGCTCTGGCGAGAAGAAGGAGAAGACGACGTGGAGCCTCTTTTCAGGCGGAGAGGGGAAGAAGAAGCTGTGGCAGCGACTCTGCTTCTCTGTGTTTCGTTTCGGATCGATAGGAAGAGAAGAAAAAGGAGAAAAATAGTGTAGAGATATGAGGGCGGTGAGTCAGGAAATAACAGAAAAAAAAGAAGGAGAGAGAGAGAGAGAAAGAGCACGCGCTGAGTTTTTTCTTCAGATGACGTCGCCCTATTCAAGCACTCGTTTCTCTTCTTCTTCATCTCCTTTTTTTTCATCTGGAAAAACGAAGTAAATGGAAGAGAAGGAGGTGATATTGGGAGAAGAGAAGGCCCCCAAACACATATGTTAATTTCCAGTGCTCTTCTTTTCTAGGAAGAATAGAAAAGAAAAAATGACGTGGCAGATTCATTGGCTCAGGGTGAAAAGATTCTAATTTGAATTGGAAAAGAAAGAGGGATATAAGGGACCAACGATTGCTATGAAAGTGACAAAGGGATTGGTTTTTTCTGTGAATAAAAAAAATGTTTCAAAGCATATGATTTTTCTATTAATTCTTTTAGATGAATATATTATTCTCGCACAAAAAGCCCGAGATGTGGAATAGAAGAGAAACGCCGGCGGCCGTGGTCGAAGGTCCCACAACGATAACTACAGTAACAAAAAAGTGTTTGATTTCCGAATTTATTTTCTAGACTTTTATTTATTTTCGTCGAGTTTTCTGTTTTTTAATGACAGAAAACGCACGAAAATCGAGAAAATAAATCCGGAAAATCCAAATGTTTGAGGTTACGGTAGTTGTCGTTGTGGGACCTCCGATTTTTTGTACCAGATTAATCACTCAAAAGCTTCAATTTTCACTTCGTGAGATTTATTATCCTTGTTCCGTCGACGAAGAAGCTTGCGACCGAAAATTCATGTGAAGGCGCGTCGTCCGTCTTGAAGCAAGAAAAAGTGACTTTTTTTTGAATGAATGCATGCGCTTTTAACACCGTATCTCGAAATTATTTCATTTTTGTCTATTTCTCAGATGTCTGTTCTTCTTACTTACAAGGGAAGTGTTTTCAGAAAGGCGTTGAGAATTCGCTCAAAATTTCAGTACTGATAGTTTGAGATATCCGCAACACGATGACGAAAAAATCTAGGTCATAACCCCACCAGGAAGCTGAAAAACTTCGTCTGAAAATTCTGCCCGATTTGGGCGCGCACTTTCCCCCCTCTCCTATACGCCCTCCGCGCAAGAGGAAAATGTCGGTTGTGTGGTGTAGCGGTAAGAGGGTAACTCATTAGGTGAGACTCCACTGGTTCGAACCCCACTGTGGTTAACATTTTTTTTGGGTTTTTTTTCATGTTTTTCTAACAATCAGAAGTTATTAGTAGAGCATGGATTTGTATTTCAACTTGCAGAAAGTTCTGGAAGCAGCAGAAAATTGCTATAAAAGGCGATTTTTTTTTTCATTTGTTCCTGTTTTTCTATTTTTTTTCTTCGTATTCATAGCTATTATTTGTCTAGCTGATGTCGAAGTTTCGTCGCATTTTGACATACATTTGGTTTTCCAGGAAGATGAACAACATCGGGATACATTTGGATTTTGTGGCATTTATCGTCCTCTGGAGTCCAACCTAACCGTAACATATTTATATGTAATGATTCACTGAACTGAAACTTACTCAAATCCTGTAGATCGTCTTCAAAATTTGAAAGGTGCTGTTCCATTTCAATACCAAAGTCTCCCTTATCGATCGATTCACCGAGGTCAATCAAATAAGCCGCGAGCTTGAGATCCTCTTCATCCAATGGCTGACGCTTAGGATTGACTCCCAGATCCAGAATGTATGTCAAAATGCGACGAAACTTCGACATCAGCTAGACAAATAATAGCTATGAATACGAAGAAAAAAAAATAGAAAAACAGGAACAAATGAAAAAAAAATCGCCTTTTATAGCAATTTTCTGCTGCTTCCAGAACTTTCTGCAAGTTGAAATACAAATCCATGCTCTACTGATAACTTCTGATTGTTAGAAAAACATGAAAAAAAAACCCAAAAAAAATGTTAACCACAGTGGGGTTCGAACCAGTGGAGTCTCACCTAATGAGTTACCCTCTTACCGCTACACCACACAACCGACATTTTCCTCTGGCGCGGAGGGCGTATAGGAGAGGGGGGAAAGTGCGCGCCCAAATCGGGCAGAATTTTCAGACGAAGTTTTTCAGCTTCCTGGTGGGGTTATGACCTAGATTTTTTAGTCATCGTGTTGCGGATATCTCAAACTATCAGTACTGAAATTTTGAGCGAATTCTCAACGCCTTTCTGAAAACACTTCCCTTGTTAGTTAGTTGACGTTAGTTAGTTGACTTTCCTCCGATTATCATGAATATTTAGCTGAATATTCTATCAAAATAGAAAGAAAAACCAAATAAGGTCAAAGTGAATTAATTTCAAGATACGGTAGCTATCAATATCAAAGGCTCATTCATTAAACAAAAAAATGTTCTCGGTTTTCGATTCAAGACCAACTACGCACCTTTAAATAAATTTCCGGACTCATGGTTTATCGCCGCCGCACGAGAATCACCTTGTTTCATAATAATATATTTATTTGCAATGCATGGGGGAAATCGATAGATAATTTGGCAAGAAATGGGACCTGTACAAATAAAAAAAAGTAAAATGACCAGACGGACCGACTAGAGTCCTGTAGGTCAAGTGAGAGGGATCAGAATATCATAAGGAATCGCTCCTGCTCGCTTAGCAAACGCCACCGGACTGAGCTTAGAATTTATCACCTTACATACACGGTTCCACATAGACAAGTTTCTGTGAAGGAAGCAGTCAAAGTATTGACCGTTTATTTGAACAAATACGGGGCTCTGTTAGAATGGCTGGGAAGAATGTAGGACAACATAGAGGGTTCATTTGAATGTGATGCTCTTAAATCAACTAGATTTGAACTTTCCACAAAAAAACGATTTATGAGAATCAGTGAATTTATTATACAGAAACTGGACACTAATTGCAATTGACAAAAGACAAAAAACGGCACTTAATTTTGGGGGCACAAGGATTAGGGGGCACAAAGGGGCACAACTGATTCGGGGTTACAAGAAAAGTGATTTGGGGGTACAAAGCCAAGGGGGCTCAATGATTTGGGGGCACAAATTCTTAGGGGGTACAACCTGGTTTGATTAAGGGGCACAAAGTAATTTCCCCAATTAAAAATTAGATATGCTTAAGGGGTACAAATTTTCGCTTTGGGGGCATAATTAATGACTCTGATCCAGTTGAAATAACCTATATAAATAAACAGATATCTTATAAAAAATTGAGGGAAAATGCCTGATAAGAAAATAAGAGTTCAATGTCTTAATTAAAGGCTTAGGCTGAAACTTCTTGCCGGAAAAATGACGTTTCACTCTAAGCCTGTGTTCTGAAAAAAATTACAGTCAAAAACTACAAAAATTTCCAAATATCAACAAAATTTCCGTTTTTTCGGGGATATTTTTTTGTCTTTTCCATTTTTCGTCTAGGCTTAGGTTAAAACTCCTTCTTATTTTCTGTAAGAGCATTCAGAAACATTGTGCTCCCTAAGCAAAAATTTGTACCCCTTAAGCATATCTAATTTTTATTTGGGGAAATTACTTTGTGCCCCTTAATCAAACCAGGTTGTACCCCCTAAGAATTTGTGCCCCCAAATCATTGAGCCCCCTTGGCTTTGTACCCCCGAATCAGTTGTGCCCCCTTGTGCGCCCTAATCTCTGTACCCCCAAAGTTAAGTGCCACAAAAAACGGGAAAAAAGTGCAAATAAATAGATAGGAACAGGCAAAAACAGATGAAACAAAAAACACATGTGTCGTCAAACTGATAATATGATATCGATTTTTCAGGAATTGCAGACGAGTGCGTGCTCGTCGAGTTTGTAGCCTGAAAATAGAAAAGAAACTGATAAGACACATTCCAGGGAGGTCACCTTTATTCTTGGCGCATGGATAGTGAACATGTGTGTTTTTCTTGTTTTGAATGCTAATGGCAGCGCCGGTCTTTCGACAAATCGCACAGTTTTGAGACCAGAAAATGTCCATTTGATGGTCCAAATTTGTCAGTTGACTGCCATGAAGATTCACGTTGGGAGCCCAGAGAATACAAGAGCCATGGAACCATAGCTCGATTTTGTAGGAGGGCTTTTTGGTTGTCTGAAAATGGGAACTAGGATAAATTTTAAGAATTTCGAATTTACTGGTTTTTTAGCAAGAAAAGTTGGCCAATGCTTTGCTGGGTTCAGTGATATGTAATAGGGGCCAAAGAGCTCTCGTTTCAGACCTTGCTCATGACACAGTGCACAATTATAGGACGATTCAATGGCGTCTGGTTCTTCTTCCCATTGGAACATCTTGTTCATATGAGTATCCAGTGTTCGGCTTACAGTCAATCGATGGTTTCCCGAGTTTTTAATTGTCGCTTTTCCATTTCTCACTTCAAACATCGGGGTTTCATCTTTGTGTTTCAGGGCTTTTGCTCCTCCGAACTTTTGATTGATTTGATTGGCAACTGTTTTGTTTTCTTGGTCTGTAAAAATGTCAAATTAAAGGATTTGTTCAATTTAAAGAATTTTGAATATTACATTCTTCATCATCTTGGTTCTTTCTCTTCCTTTGGCGTCTTCTTTTCTTCATCGGCGCTTTTGGAGGAGTCGATGTGCTTGTTGTTGGCTCTTCCTCGTCAATTTCCATTCTAAATTATACAATTTTTTCTTCCATTTATCTGAAGGCGTTTGCGTGCTTGTAACTTGAAATTCTGCTGTTTATGATTGTCGGTTATGACATGATTAAGCGAATTGCAATTTTAGAACAATTTTCCAATTTAGAAATTGCTTTCAGACTACTTTTTCAATGGAAATTCGCTGAAAAATCGTGAAAAAATTGAATTTTCTTCAATGGCCGAACTCCCTTTTCCCTTGCGAAACATCATCCACCCCTCGTGTACTCCTCTCGGACAATACCATTACTCACCCAGAATAAACAGTTCTCGTGATTCTTTTGATGATTTTTCATTGAAAACAGTGATTTTTTGCACTAGTTATATTCTAGACTAATTGTTCAATTTATTTAGTTGCTCTCTTTAAAAAATTATGTTTTGCGAATAGTGAAAATCACTTACAGTTCCTAATGATCTAATTTTTAGACCAATGCGTTCATAATGACAGAAACGGGTCTTCGTTACGCGATCGGTTAGTTACCAGCCGTTTGAAATAATCTAAAATTCAATTTCCAGCACAATGCACGTTCGACGATCCGATTCAATGCGGGCTGGAACTACTGATCGGTGATCGAGTATGTGTTCTTGGACAAAAAGAAGGCTGGGGATATGGACGGAAATTCGATGACAAAAATGGAAAACGAGGAATTTTCCCGCTCTCCTACGTTCAATTCGTTCAAAAATCCATGTTCGTATCGACAAGTGATGGCTATCTGGTGGTAGATGAGATTTCAAGAATTGTCAACGAATGGTGGACCAAAATCAAGGAATTAATGCTAGAGACTACAAAAATAGCCGCATATGAGGATTTGATGGAGTCTTTCAATGAATTATTGAATATCAAAACAAAAATTGAAAGTGGAGGAATCCCAATTGAAGAGCTGAATAAGCTACGTCTTCGTGTTTCAAAAATCGTGGATCGTGGAAATATGATTCTGCATTTGGACGTCGTGATTCGTGATGATGAAGGTGTTCCATTCGATGTAGAATCTCTGTCACTGTTGAGGTCGTATGAAGCTCATATCTCATCTCAACGACGCGTCGGGAACCTTCTGGTAGGCTTCTAGATCCAGAAGCGCTTCTGAATCCCTGAACTAATTTTTTTAAAAATTTCAGCGCGACAAAACTGAACAAGTCACTCTAAACGACAGTTTTTCCCTTCTCCTCTCCATCAAATCCGTCGAGCTTCATTGTAAATACTCGTGCGAAATCAGCATAGCTCTCTATGATTTGGAGAAGAAGATGTTCACAACGCAAGTGGCTCCTTTAGTCTATCTGATCCCAAATATTGCTTTTCCAGCGACTGCTACATTTTTCTCTGGAACGCCGGCACTGGTAAACACGCGGATTTGAATCTGAAGGCGTTGTTCACCGACTTTGCCAAGGAAGACATCCGAAAGAAGTATCTAATGGTGACTCGTGTTGTCCACGTGGCACCAATCGAAGCGTCGACTGCAACTATGCGGAAGCACGGTCATGAGATAGTGGTTCCCAAGAACTTCTATTGTCGGCAGTGTGGGGATTCTTGAATTTCTGTGACCTTTTCAAAATACAATTTTTTCAGCCTATGCATCTGATATAATGGAAATCTCAAGTATCTTCTTGGCCGGCTTTGTGCATGATGCAAAGGAACGTGTGATCTTTTTGAATAGAGAGCCAGAACTTCCGGTATCCCTGAAAGCATACCACGCCACTAATCGGATACCAAAGAATCTCAACAACGATATGGAGACAAAACTGTTGATTAGTACACAACTTGTACCTGGAAATGTGTCACAAATCAAAGCACGTCATCCTCAATTATTCAGTAGATTTCCAGCTGTCATTCTTCGAAGAGCCGATCGAACTGCTGTCTCTATAGAGGATTCTCGAAATGAAATGTATATCACTCTTATGCAAGCGGAACTCTCTGGAAAATCATCCGATCGAAATATTGAGGCACGTCTTCATGTTGTCGAATCCAATGGAAATGTGATGGAAAACGTATTTGAGACTATTTCAGTCACCGGATCTCAGTTATCTACAGTCTATAAGAGTATCGTAGTTTATCATACTGATAAACCAATGTGGTCAGAACCGATCAAGATTGTTCTCCCAGCTAGTGCCTCTCACGATGTCTATCTTCGGATTCTATTCTATTCGAAGAAGTCGTACGACAAGCCGAAGCCTGAAAAAGGGCCATTTGCACTGGCCCACCTTCAATTGATCCGATCGGCTGGGTTGGTTTGTGATGGAGAACATGATTTGGCTGTTTACAAGATTGATAATCCCGGATCCCATTTTGACGACACCAACATCTCATATATGGGTCTCCCGGCTACACGGAGAACCGTCAAAGAATCCATCGGCACTTCGAAGCCACACGCTCACGGGTTCTCATTGAGTGATAAGAGCTACGCACTGATATCAACCCATTCATGCTCCTCAATGTTGACTCAGAATGAACATCTTCTGAATGTGCTTCGTTGGAGAATGAATTGTGCGAATTTGACGCCTTCGCTGGTGGCGTTGGCTCAACCAATCGGTGACACGGAGCACGAAATGATCAGGTTCATTTCACATTTGCTGGACGCTCTCTTTGAAATTTGGCACGAATCTCATCAATTGGAGAGGATAGTTTTCGATGTGATTGTGGCAGTTCTCAAGCTTTGTGGTATGTTTTGAGACCATTTTTAATAGAATCGGGAATCTTGATATTTTCAGAAGAGCCACGTCATCACCCACAAGCTGCGAAGATCTTCGAAGCCTATTTGAAGCGATTCTCTTACACTTCAGCGGCTCTGTAAGTTTTCTTACCGACAATTTATCCTCAATTATCTATTACCTTCAGAAAAATCCTAACCTGTCTCAACCACTACGTCATTTCGGATTCCGATGACTCCAACGAAAAAGCACGCAACGCCTTCAAAGTCATGGGTCCCCTATTCAAAGTTGTCGTTGTTTCCAAAAAGTGCGGAATTCGTTTCGAAGAATTCGAGGGATTCGAGAGAACGTACAAACAAAACCTTCGAGAATTCATGAAGTCTCTGGTAATGTTGATGTCTGAGAAGAAGAAGAAAATGACTGTACAAAATACGGCACTCAAGAATATCCCTACAATTATTGATCTTTTATATGATAGTGATTCTGTGTCGGCTGAGAATCTTTGTGGATTCATTGTGGATCTTATGAACAACTTTGGAAAGGATATTGTCACAAGGGAACGCCTGAATTTCATTGCTCAGATTGTGGAGACCAAGTTTTTCTCGCTTGCCATCTGCCGAGAACAACTTCTCGCCCCGTGCCTTCAAAACGCTCTTCACATCATCCAACTCGACAACATGGCGATTGAAAAGGGAGAATTCGCAGATCGTGCTGCCGAGTGTGCCAGTATTATTGCAGCGATTCTAGAGAGACTTTTCTATGACGCGGTACTTTAAAATTTGCATATTTTCACAACAATATCGTAAGGCATATGTTTCCAGAAGACCGGCGAGAGTGGAGACCGCGAACTGACGTCGTTTATTCTCATGGTGTACCGCCCGTTGGTTCAAGCGATGATTCGTGTGATTCACGACGACAAGCATACTGACGACGATGCGAGAGGTCACTTTTTCTCTGTGATCCTGGCACTTCTGGATAAAATGTCCGCGCAAATGTTCAGTGAATATGTGGAAGAGAGAACGTCGGATATTGATAAGAGGGATTTTTTGATGGAAATGGTTCAGATGATTCGGGATTTGCTCAATCGAAATGCGTTCCCACCGACGTGGAAGGATATGATCATGCTGCAGAATAAGTTAGTTTTATTTTAGTCGCTGTGTACCGAAATCCAGATGTCCCAAAGATGTTGGGAACGGCTTTCAGGGAATTTTCGGAATGTCGAAAATTCCGAGTATTGAAATTTTGGAGTTCCGAACATATTTGGATTTGGCCTATGTGCCCCAAATTCCAAATGTCCTTATCATTCCTTCCCAAGCCCCGATCAAAAACATCTGCTTGTTATTAAAAGTCAATATACCACCAGTTCAAACTATTCTCAAACCACAATGCAAACACACTTACTTTCTCCCTTTTTCAATCTCTCACCTCGTTGTCCTGTTCCCTTTTTTCCCTCTGCCGCCGCCGAGGTTTATCCCCTCTCAGCACGGTTCCCAGAGGACCTAGAGATAAGAGATTCAGAGATAAAAGTTTCATTTTCAGAGTGATCCACAAATCGCTGAGATTCGTCATGTCGGCCGTGCAAACGTTCTTCTCGAATGACAAGTTTTGTGCGGAGGTAGGTTAGAAATCGAGAAAGTTCGCTGAAAATGATGGAAAACAACCTAAACATAACGGAAAATAGCATAAAAATGACTGAAATTGGCTGAAAATGCTGTAAAAATTGGTAAAAATACTGAAAAATAACTAAAAATGTATTAAAAATCGCATTAAATTGGCTGAAAAACAACCTAAGACTGACTAGAAATTACCTTAAAATTGCTTTAAATTAGCTTGAAAAAGAGCCAAATTCGTTAGTTCATTACACTTTTTACAGATGTGGCGAGAATATATGGTTACTGTAGTCTCGTTTGTCACTCAAGAAGGTCTAAATTCAAAGCATGAATGGATGAAAAATGAAGATGAAGATATCAGAATACAGTTGAGAAAAGCGGCAGCCAAGGATCTCCGAAGCATGTGGTTCCGATTGAATCGTGAGTTTTTTTTTCCAGGAGCGAAGATCCTACTTGTAACATTTTCAGCATCCCAAAAACTGAACTACATACCCAGCATGGTTGGATCGTTCCTAAAAGTCTCTCTAGTCGACGATGACGAGGCTCGTGAAGCCACGATTCCGATATTCTTCGATATGATGCAAACAGAATACAATACCAGTGCGAGCCGGTCATTTAAAGAATTCGCTTCTGAGCTGGTTTCTCAGCTTGACACGAATGTGGATCAGCAGAGTGCAACGAAGGGTTTCAAGGAGCACTTTAGGCAGTTATCAATAACTCTGTGTCAATCGGATAAGGAATTGATGGGAAATGGAGGAGAAGAATTGATAGAAAGAATTGATAGGCTGTTAACAGCATTGATAGAGTATCATGAGGTTGCATCGAAGAGTTTGGTAGAGTGTGCGGATAGTTTGATGAGCAGAACAGTTCAGTTGATGGTAAGAAGAGGCTAGTTGGGATCTACAGTAATCCATTCATTTCCAGAGATACTACAACCAGTACAGCCATGAAGAATTATATGTCAAGTACATTTACAAATTGTACGACTTGCACGTTTCTTATGGAAACAAGATAGAAGCGGCGAAGACGTTGCTGCGACACGCGACAATGCTTACGGTAGCTACAGTAATCCAAAATTTTATAATCTATCTTTTTGCAGTTTGAGGATGAAGCTCTCCCCTCGTGGCTCATCGCGCGATCTCTCAACAGACACTGTCTGACACATCGCCAATTGAAGGAGGATCTGATGCAAGAAGCTGGAGGACTATTCGCGAAAGGAGAAGACTGGGAGGATGCTTTGATTGTGTATAATCAGTTGATTCCTGTTTATCAAAATCTGACAATCGATTATCACAAGTTATCAGAGCTTTTAAAAAAGAATGCTCTATTATACACTTCCATCGACCGTACCGATCGTGCCTATTTCTACTATTACCTCGTCGCATTTTACGGACAAGGATTCCCGGCGTACCTCAACGGACACAAGTTTGTATTCAGAAGTGAGCAACTGGAAATGCACGGAGAATTCATGCAACGAATCATGAAGATGTACGATAATCCAGAGAAAATCATGAAGACTGATCCATGCCCGCATCTCGTCGATTCGCCAGGACGATGGATTCAAGTTTTCAATATTGACCCAATCGGAACTGCGTGTTCTTTTGATGACAATCCCAGTGTGAATCCGGCGATCAAAAAGTACTACAGACATTATAATGTGAGTTTAAGCTCTAAGGCTTCCGGTCAGTCGAAAATCGGCGACCGCCGACCTACGGCCGACCGATTGAAAGCCTTTGTAAGCTCTAGAAATTCAAAACTATAGAAATTTGAATTTTCAGATTCAAACATTTGAATATTCGAGAATGGAAGAGCGAAAAGAAACGAAATGGACATCAATCGATGGTTCATCAGAATTCATGAGAAATTGGTTGGTCCGTTGGCGAATAAAAACTGTCGATAGCCTTCCAACCGATCTTCGATTCACCGAAGTTCTCGAGCTCTCCGAACCGATTTATGTTAGCCCACTCCAGACGGCTGTTGAACAGATGAAGAAGAAAAATAAGGAGTTGAACGAAACAGCTTCCAACGCTGTCTACAACCCGAAATTCGATTTGAAACTGCTCTCCCGTGACATTTTGGGTGTAGTCAGTGCTGCAGTGATGGGCGGAGTCAAGAATTATGAGGTGTTCTTCACGGAAGCGTGCCGAAACATTTGCGAGTGTGGAGAGCAGTCGATTATAATGGAATTGAGCTCTTTGATCATTGAACAAGTCGAGATTCTGGAATACTGTTGCTATGTGCACGCGAGTCGATGCGAGGGGGAAGCCCGAGCGATCAATGAGACGTTGGCAGATGCATTCGAAAGTCATCGAAGATATGTGGAAGAGAATTTCGGGAAAACTAGGTCACGTCTCCCAGCGAACGCGTCGATTCGGCTGTCGACATATGAGTCTGCAGAAGGATCGTTCGCTGATATGAGTGGAATGACGACGCTGAAATCCACGAAGGCAGCCGCGTTGGGTAGTGCTGTCGCTAATCTATTGTCTTCGAATAAGAGGACCAGTGGACCGAGTACACCTATTAATTTGGCGTGAGTTGTTTTTTTAGGTCATCAGCTAAATTAAATTAAAAAAAAATTCCAGTAGTCGTTCGGCCCCTTCATTCGACAACCTCTCCTCCAAACTTCGTTCCTCCCTAGCCATCACGAAGCTGGCTCCGCCTCCTCGTCCTCCGAACCCATCTCCCGCCGCCTACCGTGCTCCATCTCCAGTCTACGAAGGAATCAGAATGCGTGCTCACTATCCACATCAAGCGTCTACCGTATCCCTCAACGCGTTTTCCAGTCCTCCAGCACTCCCGCCGAGGCCCGATGTGGACCCAAATCGGACGCTGAAGAGGAAAAACTAAACTTTTTTTCAAATTGCACTAATTTGTATAGAAGAGTCATAATTAACCTATTATTAAACGTTGTATTGCATTTCCCTCTTACGATCATCTCATCTGGTTTTACATATGTGTCTTTACTAGTCGCTTATATCTTTACCTTTTTTAAGGCTTCGTTTATTGTTCTCCTCCCCAAATTGGTTCCTGTGAATGTTTTAAAACTTTAAAATTTTCGAATTAATAATTCATTCATTCCAAAAAGTGTTTATTATACAAATAATCATATTCAAATCTAAATCTTCTCCTTTGACTTCTCCCCATTGCTCCTCAACTCCTCCACCTGTCTTATAGATCTTTCTGACGGCATAACAGGCAGTTTCGTTATTGATGGAATCTTTAGGATCGTTTGATTCGCGAACCTCGAAAAAGCGAATCCATCTCTCTCAATTGCTAGATCCCTCTGCTCAATTCTCTCTTCTAGTCCTCTCTGCCCCCGTGTAGCTCCACGAGCCATCAAATCCAAACAGAACGCAATCAGTCCGCCAACCAACATCCTCATTTTCAACAGAGTTCCCAATACATCATCCATTGTTTTATGTCCAGTATCTAATGGATTTTTCTTAAAATGTGCAGGAATGGTACATCCTAGAATTATCGACAATCCGACAATGGTGATGTTCCGAGAGAGGCGAAGATCCACATTTTGTAAATTGGCAAAGGCAACTCCACAAACCATACTCATGCCAGCAGCTAGGACGCCTCCAATAATAGCTTCGGGGATCATTGCGAGGAAGGCGGCGACTTTTGAAACAACTCCCATAAGGATTAGAAATACACCAGCACATTGCATTGTGATTCGACTAGTCACCTGAAAATTTAAATTTACCTAATTCGTTTAATTTTTTCAAGTTTTTCAATCTACCGTAGTTGTTCTAATAGAAGATAATTGAGCTCAAAGTTTGACTAATTTTGACCGCATGGGGACATTCGATTAGAGGGATTACGTTACCTGCAAGTTCCATTTGTAACAATTTTAACTTTAGTCGTTTCATGAACAACGCACTTTTCAATCTATTACTTCAATATAAAATACCGTAACCAAAGAAGCAATATTTTCGGATTTTCAAAAAGTTTTCCCTCCATTTCCTGTAATTTTTGAAACATACCGGAAAGGCAAAAAAGTACAGAGAACGAACGAAAAACGAAGGACTAAATCCGAAAAATAATTAGATTTTTAGGTTACGGTATTTTGTTTGAAGGGCTTTTTGTCGCCCAACGCTTGTTAGGCTGACAAAACAAAATATGTTTTAGATTGACATGATAATTTTTTCTGGGTTTTTGAAAATACCGTATTTGCTCTAATATAATAAAAGCCCACACACACTTTGAGCTCAATTATCTTGGTTGCTTAAACAGATATCGAAAATCTGACCACTAATAAAATGTCGGTGATATTTTGATGAAATTTATCAGTTGGTAATTTTCCCATATCTTTCACAGGGACCGAGATGAATTGGCTCAAAGTTGACGGTTTGAGTAGCACTCTACTAGACGAAATATGGTAAGCATTTCAATGATTGTTGCCTGTACCCCCTCTCCAAAACGCAAAATACGCTCGAACCTTTGTAACTTGCATAATTGCAATATTTTCGGAATACGTTGTCACTCCTGTCCCACAGCCCATCAACGCAGCCAACATACTTCCGACACCTTCGACAACAAACGCTCGGTTGATACTTGACGACGGAGGACTTCCTTGTTGCGAAATCTGAGCGCAGATTCCTAAAAATAATCCCATTTTTCTGATTTTCGATTCCAAACTTTTGATTTTCTCACCATAATTTCCCACACTCTCTATCATTACCACCACTGTCGATGCAGTGAATGCAATGATCAATTGGAAACTGAATTTGGGGAATCCAAACTGCAAAGGATACTGTACTTGGATCCATGGCGTTTGATCGAACACAAAGACACTTTCGTTTAGATCAGTTCTAGCTGGACTTCCAGAAGGTTCCAGATTTGTAATTGTTAGCAGGAAACATAAGAACCAGGCAATACAGATTCCAAGGAGGTACTGGAAAATGATATAAGAATAGTTATTGCGACTAGCGTTGTACCGGAAACTGGCTAAACATTTGAAGCCTTGTATAGATAAATTTCTTTTCTGAAAATGAATATCCAGGAATTGGGACTTCCAGGTCTTCCAGAAGAACCACAAAAACAATTAGAAGTAAAATTTCAACTATCGAAATCCAGTGTAAGGACACTTTTTCTTGAATATCCGGGACAGTTCCAATACACAAAAGAACTAGCATGGGGACAATTGTAATGGGTCCAATGTGTTTAGAGATCTTCCCAACCAGACCAGTAACACCCATAATTGGCATAATGAGAACTGCAAGGAATAGAGATCCGGAAATCTGGAATGGGAAACTGAAATTCTGAATTACTGTCAAACTATGTACGAGCTGCATTTTCTCCTTCCAGAGATTTGTATCAGTTTCAGAAGTGCATGGATACAATTCCTCGAAAGCGTGTAGAGCAGGAAGGAAGGCAAATGAGGGTCCGTGAAGGATTGCTAATCTATTTTAGAGAATATCAGAGCATTTCAAAGTACAGTATACCTCAAACCAAATGTAGTCTGTAGTATGGTAGCAATTCCAGTTGTTACAAAAGTCGCCGCAATTAGTTGGACTCTGAAATTTTTCAAGCTACAGTACCGGGCAAAAAGTTATTTGGACATTTTCCGTAGAAGATACCGTATTTGCTCTCGCATAAGCCCATGCTTAAGTACTTTTTAAGCTCAACGATCTCGGTTCTTATAAGAGATATCGAAAATCTTTCGACTAATGAATTGTTTATCATAATACTACCAATATTTTATTGGTTGACAAACTTTTGTTTTGTTATCCGTAATAGGGACTTGGATGATTAAGCTCAAAAGGCACGTATAGGATGGGCTTCTAGTAGTGCAAATGCGGTAGTGAATTTTGGATCGCTACTAAAGTAACTCAGAATTTTTTGATTTGGCTGAAAATTTCAGAGCATACAAAACATAACTCATTAGAATGAAACATAACTCATTAGAATGAAATTTTGCAAAAAAGTTGTCAATTACGAAAATAATGCTTCAGTTTTGTAGTTGACAAATTTTTTGTACAAAGCCTTCCAAACGAAATACATATACAGTTAGTTGTTTTGGCGTTTTCGTCACTTTTTCAATTCTTTCTTTACAAACTGCCTTGCTGATAAAAGACAATCTTGTCATGAAACTGAGAAAATTCGACCAGAGGTCGTGACCTAGAAAAAATTAGGTCGTGACCTAAAAAATTAGGTAATGACCTAGAAAAAATTAGGTCGTGACCTAAAAAAATTAGGTCACAACCTAAAAAAATTAGGTCATGGCCTAGAAAAACAATTAGGTCATTACATAGAAAAAAAGTAGGTCATGACCTAGAAAAAAAACTAATAGCTCTTACAAAATCCAAACATTCAGGGCATGGCCTAGCAATTGATTTGTTAATATTTTTAGAATTATACTCTGAAGTTTTCAGACAAAAAAAACCGCATTTCCCCTGATAGAAGCCGACGCAGACAGTTAATCTTGAGCTCAATTATCTCGACTCCTGTATAAGATAGCATACATTTGACAACTAATGAGATTTCACTGATAATATTGTAAGAATTTTATCAGTTAACAATTTTGTTGTATCTTGGACAGAAATCGATATAATTGAGCTCGAAGTTGACGGTTTGGGCAGTCTTCCAATAGACGCAATTCGGTGTTTTAAAGTATAAAAATTACTAGTATAAGCGTCTAGAAAAATTCAGACTCAAAAACGACACATTCTCAACAAGTACTATAAATTGAAACTTAATTTTCTGTACCTGATAGCAATAGTCTCCGTGCCCGCGCACAACATATTCGATAAAAGATACGGCGTAACTAGAAGAGCCGATATACAAACCAGCATTTGCTGTAGTCCGAATAGTATAATTTCAGTGAAATGAGGAACATCATTGACATGAAAATGAAGAGATTCACTGACCATCATGTATGGAGAAACAATTTGTCATGCTGAAGGAATCATAACGATCGGAGACAGAGAGAAATAGAATCAAAGGCTGTTTATATTCCTCTCCACGAGGGACAAAACCTGTACTCTGTTCTGTTTTTTCAGTATCTGTCATTTTTTTTCTGTTTTCATATTCATTCATTCAAATAAGAGACAAGAGACAAAAATAAATATATCAGAGATCTTGAGAGAAAAGAATGGTCCACGGGGTTGTAGTTTAAAAATAAGAAACTGGAAAAGGGGGAGTACCGGATTAAAACCATCTAGCGATAAGGAATGTGTGTTTAAACTGAGAGAGGATGAGATATTATGTACAGGAATATATAATAATAATAATTATTATTATTGTATCGGCAGTTTTGCGGAATGAGTGATACTTTATTTGGTGGTTGGGTTAGCCGAGGCGGCTGGCTCGGCAAACGGATCCGTTTTGTTGGTCTCAGAGACGATTGGAGCAACCATGTTGACGAATTCGTCGAGATCAATCTGGAACAAATTACAGAATATATAAAGTTAGAGAATAAGTGTTTTAGTTCTCAGTTCAAGATACCGTAAATAGTCTAAAAGAAGTCCTTTTACGAAAGTGCCCACTGAAATGAGTGATTGCTTTGAAACTGCATATCTCATTTGGATGGATTTGTACAAAAAAGTTGTGAACTACAAAACTGAAGCTCTATTTTTGTTGAGTACACTCTCAAATTTCCAGACAAATCGAAAAATTCCGGACCACTTGTTTATTGATCCAAAGTCAACTGTCGTATTTGCACTAATAGAAGCGCACCATATACGTGCAGTTTGAGCTTAATTATCTCGGTTTTATGGAAAGATACCACAAAACTGTCAACTGATAAAATATTGATGATATTATGATCAATATTTTATCAGGTGACAAAATTTTGATATCTCTCATAGGAACCGAGGTAATTGAGCGGAAAGCTCGTATATTGGGTAGGCTTCTATTAAAGCAAATAGTAAACTTTGGTCGCCTACAAAAGTAGGCCAAAAGTTTTCGATTTGTCTGAGAATTTTAGTGTCACTAAGCCAAATGAAGCTTCAATTATGTGATAGAAATTTTTTTGTGAGAATTCAACTAAACGAGATATGCCGTTTCAAAATGGCACAACTCTCATTCGAGTGACAGCTTTGGCATTTTCCGCACTTTTTGGTCACAAACGACATAACTCATTAGAATGAAATTTGGCAAAAAAGTTGTCAATTACGAAAATAAAGATTCATTTTTGTTTAGTGGACTCTGAAATTTTCTGAAAAATTGATAAATTCTGAACTACTCTTGTAGGGCTTCAAACTTGTCTATTTTTTACTGAAAACTAAAAAAGTGATAAATGTTTAGGGTCCTACTCTTATTCGAGTTCCAAGTTGGCATTTTTGCACATTTTCGACTACAAACGAAAAAATTGGCTCCCACCTGCTCATCTCCATCCTTATCAACCTCACGAATGATCTCATCCACCTCCTCTTCGCTGAATCTCTCTCCCATTGTAGTCATGAAATGTTTGAACTCTTGTGCAGTGATGTACCCGTTGCCATCTTTGTCGAACACTCTGAAAATTTTTATCACTCTTTTGGGTGCAAAAAGGATTACAGGTGTCAGGATTAACATAACTCTTCAGAGGTATATTTGTTTTTTTCTCTCTTTTCCCATTCTCCCAATTTTATCAAAACTCACTTGAATGCGAGACGAATCAACTCCTGATCGGTCTCCTTGTTCATCTCCTTCATCATTTTACAAAACTCGCCGAAATCGATTTTTCCATTTCCATCCACATCGTACTCATTGACCATATTCAAGAGCTCCTCCTCAGTTGGATTCAGCCCCAACATGCGCATTGCCTCTCCCAATTCTTTGATGTTCATCGTGTTGTTTCCATCCTTATCGAACAATTTGAATGCTTGAGCAAACTCCTGGAGCTCTTCCTGAGTGAACTCGTCGGCGTCGGAGCACACGGATTGGTTGGTTCCTTGACGGTACATGTCTCGTCGCGCAACTGAAAACATTTTTTAATTAAAAAATACAGAAAATAAAATAATGAACGAAATGAATTTGAAGATTTTCTATGGGACCCTCTGAGAGTCCTTGTCTATACACACTCTTGAGTTGTTTTTGCGGTGTCTGTTACAAAATAGAGAGATGTCTGAAACTGATGACAGATTTGCGAGAGAGTGCCAGAGAATTAGGAGAAAGAGAAGAACAAGAAGAAATGACATGGGGGCTCTCACTTCAGAGGGCTTTTGATGAAATGAAAAATTGCCGACGTCACAGACTCAAGAGGGGCGATCGAGAGTCAAAGGCTTGAAAATCGAACTTTTTGGACTGGAACAGTGAGGGTTATTGATTGAGACTTGGTTGAGAAATTGTTAGAATTTTTCCATGAAGATACAGTATTCTCAGAGATATATTAGAATCTTAGAATCTTAGAATCTTAGAATCTTAGAATCTTAGAATCTTAGAATCTTAGAATCTCAGAAAGAATTTGCGAATTTCATAAACTCACGAGTTCAAAAATTTAAAAATACAAAATTTCAAAAGAATTCAAAAACTCCCAAATTCAGAATGTTTAGAAAATCTGAAGTTCTAAAATTCAAAGTCTTAAGAATCTTCTGAGGCTTAGCATCTCAGAATCTCAGAATGTCAGAAATTGAGAACTTCAGAATCTGCGAAATCAAAAATTTTAAAGTTCTTCTACAACTTGAGAATCTTAGAAACCCAGAACAATCTTAATACTATGTAATTCTTAAAGCTTCCTGAGACACCTCAGGTATCCGGGCACCTTCTACCTCCAATAAAATTGAGAAGAAAAACGAAAGGATTGATGAGATATCTCACTCTGCGTCTCTCCGTCTCACACACTCTCTGACCCTCTCTCTTTCAATTTCATTAGTTTCCGGAGCACAATGAAAAGGCCAAAAAGTTTTTGGAAAAGAAGAAAAGAACTGCACGAGAAAAATGAATGAGGGCAGAGTGAAAGATAAGGGACATCTGGAAAATTGAACATGTGGCTTTTGGCACCAATAGTCATATATTTTGTTTTAAGTTCTTCCATGACTTCGGGAGAGGTGGGAGCTCCTTTCTCTAGGATCATCACAAAATAATTGTCCATCCATCTTCAAGTTTTATGTGTCAGGCGAAGAAGAAGATTTTGTTCTAGAGCTGCTGGATGGGGATTTTAGTACTTATTGGAGGCAATCCAGGGGTCAGAGGGCAGACGGACCAGGAACTCTGGGTCTTGGATAGATAAGAAATAGTTTATTTGAAGAAAAATTTTTGTTGAAAAATCCTGTCATTCTATATCTTGTAAACCGACTCCTGAGATTTGTTCTCTATGTGACAAGTCGGTCAAAACAGAAAGAATGATTCCTTGAAGACAGCAAGATCTAATGTAAGACTCTTAAGATTTCAGAATTTCAGTATCCTAAAATCCTAGAATTCTAAATTCTATAATCCTGATTTCCTAGATTTTTGAAATCCTAAATTCGATAAATGCCAAAATCTCGAAATCTCGAAACATCGGAGTCTCAGAATCTCAAACTCTCAGAATCTCAGAATTTCAAAGTCCCAAAATCTCAGAATCTCAAGATCTCAGATTTTCGGAAGTTCGCAAATTCAAAACTCAAAAAACCCCTCTATTACCAGAGACCTTTCTTAAACCTTTCTAAACCCCACAAATCTGTTATTACCGTATTCTAGTCTGGAATTTCCAGACGAAAACATTATAATCCTGCGAAAAATAACAGTACTCCAAAGAAACAAACAAGGTAATAAATTCAGAAAGCTTTGGACCTTGAAAAATGAAAATTGGACCTTCTTTATTTTCTTTTTTCTCCAAAAGTTAATCCTATTCTTCCCATTCTCTTTGGTCGATCAAAAACCAGAGTAACAGAAAAAAGAAGAAAAGAAGAAGGGAAGAAATGTGTGGGAAGAGCCATGGACCTTTGGAGTGAACACACAAAAATCTCCAGGAGGCACCGGTTGAAAAAGAAGAAGAAAAGGAAAAAGGAGAAAAAGAGCCCACCTCCAAATAACAAAAAAAAAGAAAAAGAAAGACTGGGATTTTTATGGGCGGTTCCTTTTGTCGCCGTCCCAACGGAGAAGAGGAACGATTTGTGAGGTAGATAATGATGAGGTGGATTGACAGATCGACGTGTCCGATCGACTGGAAGAAAAAAAGAAGACGTGCCTTTGGTTTGGGCTCCGTTTGACGGGATGATTGTGGAGCCGAAAAAAATGGATGATGGATGACGGAGGAAACATGGAAAGAGGAGTACAAAAGTGGAAGAAAATAGGAAAAAGCCTCTAGACGTGATGTCGGGATTCGGAAAACGACGAAAATCGGATAATCAGAAGGACAGGTTATAATCATCTAGAATGTCTAAAATAAATTCTAAGAAATGTTATCGGTTTCAAAAAGGGTTAGAAAATTCTGGAGACTCTAAGATTCATACAGTACCTGTCGTTGATTTTCGGCCATTTTCAGAAGTCTGGAGCCCGGCTGTCAAGTTTACGATCACTTTGAACATTTTGGAGGGTGTAAAACAGACCTAGATTGAAAACTTTGCATTCACAAAACTTTCAGAAAATTCCTAGTTTTTCAGCTATTTGCCGATTTCTAAAAGTGTCATGTTTTTTCACATTTCAGCACGAAAACGGGTGTCTTTCAAAAATCAATGAATAACTGGAAAATTAGGAATTTTCAAAAAATTCTGCAAATGCAAAGTANCCAATCTAGATCTGTTTTACACCCTCCAAAATTGTCAAAGTGATCGGACAGATGGCATCCGAGGTCCAAAATTTAAAAAATGGCCAAAATGGCCGAAAACCCACCTTTTTTTTGCATATCCTATTGAAAGGTATGGTATGCCCTAAAAATGGAACCACACCCATTAATTAGAGCCGCGTATAATTTCGAATATGAGCCTAAAAGTTTCAAAAAGGTTTAGTGACCGGTACTGTATGTTTCGAGATTCAACAACGACTTTTGATGATAAATTCCAACCAAGTACAGTATCCTTGTACTTCCCTATGCATTCAAATGGGTCTATTATGAACATTCATGACTCATATCTCATTCTAACAATGACCTACAGTAGTATCTCGTGCCACATGTCTGTTTAAGAATTCAAAAATGCAATATATCAAACTACAAGTACCCTTTTTCTTCATCTGACTGACAGCAGTCCTAATTGGTTTTCGAATCCCTGATGAGCTTCAGTTTATGTAGCCATTCTCCACTTTATTGTTTGTGGTAGTTTTTTTTGTTTGGTTCCGAGAAACATTTGACGCCGTTTACTCGAAACTACGACGGGGCTAGGAAACGGAACAGGAAGTGGAATGGGGGAAAAATAAGGAGATTGATGAATGGTCGGGGACCTGTGAGCTCAGAGAATAGGCGCTCAATGAATGCGAGATGGGAAAATTGGAAAAAAAACCTGGGAATATAAGATTTCGATTTTTGAACCATCTTGATCAGATTCTTGAGGAACGGGGAACGAGGGATTACAGAGTTAATCCACAATCCAGCTAAAGCCGACAGTCGGTCGGGCGATCGCGGTGTTTCGACCGAAAAAGATGGAAGTCTTACTCGCGCCTGGATCACGGACTTTTGAAAGTTTTGTTTTGAAAAAAACGGACTAGACGGGGCGACTTATGAAGTGCATCCTTTTGAGCAAACTCTAAACAACTACATGAAAATACCGTAATCTTACTTCCCCATTAACAAATTGCTCTAACTCCATAAACCCATAAATTCTCAAAACTTTATTTTCTCCTCAATCCCACACCACCCATAAAACCTCCTCTCAAAATTTTGAAATAAATGGGGCCAGACATAAAAAATAAGAAGAGCAAACCACAGAAAGTGTATATATTGGTTTTGGTTTGCTCCTCCACTGCTCCGCCCCCGCCAAACCCATGGAATACAAAAAAACGGCGAAAATCGGAGAAAAAACACTAAAAAGCCCCGGTATTAACAGAGGGAAGGGCTCCCTCATTTTTCAGAACAAAGAGAAAGTATCAATAACAAAAAAAGAAGAAAAAGAAAAGGAAGAAGAAGAACAAAACAAAGACACAAAAAACTTACGGCAGTCTGCGGCATTGGCGGATTTGAACGGAAGCACCGAATGGACACAAACACCGCTCGCCATTACCGGTTCCACTATTTCCTTCTGCTGATTGTTGCCGTTTTGTCTGGAAAAAACCATCAGATTAGCCACAAAAAAAAGCAAAAAAGATTTGACCCAGGCAGGGCTCGAACCTGCAATCTTCTGATTAGAAGTCAGACGCCTTATCCATTAGGCCACAAGGCCACGTTTACTACGCACCACCTTTGACATACATCTGTCGGAGGAGGAGACAAGAAAAAGAGGGGGGAGATGCGCGACACACACACAACTCACCTCGTTCGAAACCCCCGTCGTCGGGGTCCTATCCGATTCATGATTTTTCGTAGAAGTGAAATTTTGGGTGGTTTCGATGAATCTTTTTGAGGTGGAATTTTGAATTGTTTTCGAGGGGGGACTGTGTGTGATAGTTGAATAATAGAAGACGTCCGAAGAAGACGTGCTTTATTTTTTATGCTCTCTAAAAAATGAAGAATTCTCTTTCAATTTGCTTCAGAAGACGTTGTCGTGTGTCCAATTGTTGAAGGAAAATAATGAATAAATAAGAAGTTGAAGAATATGAAAAAGGGGCGAATAGTAGGAGGGACGAAGAAGAGGACGAGGTGCATGAAGTTTTTCCATATTCTCTCATCGAAATTAGCAAAATCTTCGCCGTAGGCCACACTAGCCGTCTTCAGAAGACGACATCTTCATGGTTGACGTCTTCTGGTATTCAGAATACAAAGAATAAGGTTTCCCCTAGTGTTGCCCCGGCCGAAGGACATACAGCCGTTTTCTATTCATACGAAACAAGTTTTTGGCTCTCGGGGATGGGATGTGGTCGAGAGAGTACGGTAGATTTAAGAGACGCAGAGAAGAGAATATGTTGTGACGCAGAAGATACTACTTACTTACTATAGAGAGGGCGGAGGAGATGCAAAAACTTGGATAAATTTTGAGGACATGAAGGAGAAAAAAAACACGAGGACGTCTGTAGATGTTGCTTCTCTCAAAAAGGACAGATATGGGAAATTGGATACAAATTTTTTGAGTAATGGGATATTCGAATCTTCAGAAATTTTGCCACGAGGTCAGAGAAAGAGCATGGTATGTGGAGAGAATGCAGAGAAGCTATACTGTCTAGTTGCCTTCGCTCAGATTTGAACCATTGTTTTAGGTTTTCAAGGAAGATTCGAAAAAACCCGTCCACTTTGAGCCAATTTATCTCGGTTCCTATAAAAGATATCAAAAAGTGGTCAACTGATCAAATGTTCATCATAATATAAAACATATTTTTTCAGTTGACAAAATTTTGATATCTCTCACAGGAACCGAGATAAATAGGCTAAAAATTGAAAGTTCCGAAAGGGGGGGGGGGTTTCTATTCGAGTGCTTACAGTACCTGAATCTCGAAATAAACTGGAATTCGATTTTTTCCGAAATAAACAATTTCAGGAATCTGACATAACTTATCTAAAAATGCCTAGAATGTTTTGCATAGAAAGTTCCGGAGTCTGAGAAATCGAGATAAATTCTGACGAGCTTAAATTTTTTGGAAATTCACTAATCCTATTAGCGTAGCTCTCTTGAAACTGAAAAATATTTGTAGCCCTGAAACCGTAGAGAACGTTCTAAAACTCTAGAACTACAAAACCTGCTACATTAGAAAATTCGCACGAGGTGTCAAAAATGGGATTATCCCAAAAGATTGTTTGATCTCCAAGGATTTCCGAATCAGACTTATGTGAGGGTGGGCATGTTAATGTCGATTATCAAAAACACATTTATAGAATGTGTTAGAAATTATTGAACTTTGATATGAGCGCAGATTAATACTGATCTTTTACGATTTCCAATTTTGAAACTCCTCGATGGCCTAGAAAATTCAAAAGCTAGTTTCTAATCCACTATCTTTTGAAAACTGTAATTCAAAAAGCTGACGGTATCATTCGGATAATTTTCATCAAGGTATTACCTAAACAAGTTAGATACCGTAAAACCTGTAATGGAAGGGCCCTTTCTAATTGAACGACTAGTACCTTGGAACAATTTAAGGGACGGCCCTTCTTATACGGGTTTTAAGGTATGTTGGTTATCTTCAAAATTTTTCAAAATTGGATTTCCTAGATAGCTCTAATTTTCCAGATCAGCTGGACATCACTATCTTTTTCAGATTAAAAAAATAATTTTGATAAGCTCAACTTTTTTTCAATTTTATAAAACCTAGTTCCTTATTTTTAATCCGATTAATAAATTAACTTTTTGATAACTGACTAGTGACTATTCCATTTTGAAATTCTAACTACCGTACTCGCATACTTCTAGATTCATAAATTCAAAACCAGGAACTACAAAACAAACTGAAAAAGTTTGTTCCATTTTACCAAAAAAGAGTTGTCAAGGTGTTGTGTCCTTAGTAATTCGAAACGAGCCGCCCCTTCTCTGTTGGTCCCATTTGAAACAAAACGTGAGAAGAAGAGTCCCAAAAAAAGAAGTCGTCGGGAAACAAAAAATAAATGGAGTTGAAAAACAGGAAAAACTGCTCAAACATACATACAGAACAGCCTGACTAACGACGGGCAAAAGTTTCAATTTCACCTGCCTCGTCTTCTTTTTTTCGAGCCTCCCCTTTTTCGACGTCTCCAAAATGCAATTAGTAATTGAGAAGACACACGAAGAGACAGGGACTAACTCGTTTTCTTTCCCTACAACTAGGTACTCATTTTACAAAAAAAACAAGTTTCTTGAGTGGAAACTTCTGGAAATCTTGTTGGAGATGAGCAATGGGTTGGAGATCCAACCATGGGGTCCTTAAATACATTTTCTAAGGGTTCTCACCTATTCTGACACTCATTTAGAATCTAAATTTAACTGGGAAAAAATAGGGTCCGAACTTCTTTGAATCCCACAGAAGAAGGAAGATTCTTACAAATTCTACGTCACACATGAGACGACCTCCATTGAAAGATTATCATCTTCTTCGTTTTTGAGAAGAGGTCACACAAAAGATTCAATGGAAGCTAGCTCTACGGAAACACAAAAAGTGCTACGGCTTCAGAAAAAAGTGAGCGATGTGTGGCACCACACCAGAGCGAATCGTGTGAGTGATTTGCATTTCATTGTTGTAGTTGTGTTGGTGGTAGAAGATGAAGAAGAAGAAGAAGAAAATACGAATAAGAAGAAGTCAGGAGCTGGAACAAGAGAGCTTCTCGGTGGGATATAAACACACGGAGGAAAGTTTTAGTGAAGCAGAAATCCGGGAAAGCATCAAAAAGATTGTTTAGATTGAATGAGAATGTTTAGGATCTGAAGAAATGGGAAGGCAGAAAATTAAAACTAGTTCATGAAAAAAACAATGCCGATTAGGTTCCTAAAAATCCTATTACTCTAAACCCTCTAATAGAATTCCTTCCGAACCGTCAAGTTTGAGCTTTTATATCTCATTTCCTGTTAAAAATATCTAAAAGTTGTCAAGTGACAAAATGTTTATCATAAACTGAAAAATATTTTTCAGTTTATTACTTTTTAATATCTTATACAGTAACCGAGATAAATTTGGACAAAACTGACGGTAATGCTCTAATAGAAGTTTATACTATACTTGCACTTTGAGCTTGAATACCTTGGTTTCCATAATAGAAATCCAAAATTGGCCAACTGATAAAATGTTGATGAATTTATGATAAACATTTTATCAGTGAATCAATTTTTGACATTTCTCACAGGAACCGAGATAAACTTGGTCCAAGATGACTTTTATTCTCTAATAGTGGCCTACCCCGTTGTCCACTTCGAGCTTCATTATCTCGGTCCCGTAAAAGTTATCAAAAATTGGCCAATTAATAAAATATTAGTGATAAAAATGTTATCAGTTGATCACTTTTTGATACCTCTCACAGGAACCGAAATACAATTGGTCAAAGATGACGGCAGGGCGCCCTTCCAATTACAGATTTTACGTTAATCGTTCTCTAGCACTGTTTTTGTAAAACAGTTACTACAGAAAAAATCCAAGAAATGGAATAATGTTTTTCTTCAAATGATTCAACATTTGTTCTTCCTTTTTCAGAAAGCCAACTTGTCATTAATTGCTTATTCTCTATAGCTTGTTTGCTAGAACCAAAAAACTCTATAGAGTTATGAAAAATGAAATCTTGTGAGAAGACTGAAGAAAATATTTTCCGGGAGAGAACAGATACAAAAAAGATACAAGAAAGATACAAAATGAGTAGCCAATGGAAGTCATTTAGAACCACCAAGAATTTTTTTTTGGATTTCAGAGTTGAACGCTTCAGTTTGAAAACAATCTACAGTACTTACTCTGTTTGGGGATTCATTTCATTAGAACTCAAAATTTCTACAGTAACCATTTTTAGAGTACTGTAGTTTTGTAGTTTCAAAATTTTGATTTTTCGAGTTGTGTGTCACACATCTCCCTTCTATTTCTTCTCCTGAAATCCAACTCCAAAAGTCTCAACTCACGTATGAAGGTTCCTCCTGGCAAAGACGTTGAAGCTCTCGTCGATCCGTTTCTGTCGAGCCGCCTTCGAACGGCCGAACCGAAGTTTCTGCAAGAACATTTTTCCAGGTTAAAAAAACCTATTCACAGAGTTTCTGGACCAAAAAACTCACTTTAAAAAGGAAATCCAGTGTGCGCGGGGTTTGGTTATCGCATGTTATCAAAATGACACCAAGTCGAATCTGAACACAAAAAATAATTGGGGAAGGTACTGTATTAACTAGAATCGAATTGGCAAAAAAATCAAGGAGAAACCAATCGGAAACGGAAAAAAGAGCCAGGTTTTGAAAGATGAAATCTTAGAAATTTGAATTCTCGGAATGTGCAAAGCTATAATTTTCAAAATTGAACCTACAACAATTCGAAAAACTCCGATTGAAATCTCAAAAATGTTTTGAATGCAGAACCTCAAAAAAAAAGAATGATCAGTTGCCTAGAATCAATGGAACTCGAAAATTGGGAATCTGAAAAATCGAAAGTTCAGAATTTTACAGTCCTAGTTTAGCTGACCAAGAGAATTAAAGAAACAACTTAAAAATCGGAAATTTGGAATCTTGAGAATCTCAGAATCTCAGAATCTTAGAATCTCCAAATCTTGAAATCTCAAAACCTCAGAAGTTCGGATATTCAGAACCAGAATCTCAGAATCTCAGAATCTCAGAATCTCAGAATCTCAGAATCTCAGAATCTCAGAATCTCAGAATCTCAGAATCTCAGAATCTCAGAATTTCAAAATCTCAGAATCTCAGCATCTCAGAATCTCAGAATCCCAGAATTTCAGAATCTCAGAATCCCAGAATTTCAGAATTTCAGTATTTCAGAATTTCAGAATTTCAAAACTTCAGAATTTCAAAACTTCAGAACTTCAGAATTTCAGAATTTCAGAATTTCAGATATTCAGAATTTCAGAATTTCAGAATTTCAGAATTTCAGAATTTCAGAATTTCAGAATTTCAGAATTTCAGAATCTCGAAATCACAAGAGACAATATCATAAAAGTATTTAGAGATTACTCGGCAATAGTAAAACTTTGGAAGTAAAAAGTTCGAAAAAAGCAAAAATGGACTCGTAGATTTGGTGGGGTGTGAAATACGAGGAAACTGGCACCAACTAACTCGTCTTCTCCATTTTTTCCTCCTTTTTTCTCTCCAGAAAACGGAAATCAGACAAAAGGGGAAGAAGGAAAGTCAACGGGACCCGGCCGAAATGCACAATAGAGGAGTAATAAAAAAGAGGAAGGAAAAGAAGAAGAAAAGAAGAAGAGAAGAATTGAAAATCAGTGATCAGTATGTAGATTCTAGGACAACAGAAAATTTTGTATGCGTGTCTGTTGTTCTGAGTATGGTGGGTACGAAAACTTTGTTTGGATTTGAGAACAGTGTCAGGCGGTTCTAGGAATGTAGCTGAAAATATCTCTTCAGTCTGAAAAACTGGGGTCCAATGAGTTCAGAGATTGAGAGACAATACATTTGAAATATGGTAAGTGCTCGAATAGAACGACACCACGTACAGTATTTCTTCTAGTAGAAGCCCACTCAAACTTTAAATTTTGATATTTAATGGAATGAAGAACTCTTCTTGTTGACCATGTGGTGGTAGCACAAATGTATATGTAGAATCAATGGTTTATTTCTCGACGTTTCGGCTAAGAAGCCATCATCAGGAGGAGAGCAAGTTACCTACAAGGATAAAATTAGAAGAAAAGAAAAGAAAATAAACCGGTGTTGTTGGGTTGGACCTGTGAAAGATATCAAAAATGTTTTACTGATAACTTATTTATCATAACATTACCATCATTTTATCAGTTGACAGATTCTTGATATCTCTCACAGGAATCAAGATAACAAATCTGTTAACTAATAAAATTTTGGTGATATTATGATAAACATTTTATCTGTTGACAGATTTTTGATATTCCTTATGAGAATTGAGATAATTAAGTTGGAAGTGAGAGGAAAAGGTGGCGTTCTGCTAGTGCCTAATTAATTAAAGGAATGGACGATTGTTTTGAAAGACTTAAAATTCAGTTTTACTCAATTTTTGGGTTACTGTATTTTTAAAATGTTTTGAACATCTTGTTGAAGTGTTTTACCGTAAAACCTGTATTAGAAGAACTGGCACTTATTGTTCCAAGGTTCGTCCGGAAAGCCCTTCTGTTACAGGAGCCATTTAATTACAGGGGTTTTTCTATTTTTCCGGCCATTTTTTCTAAAATTTTTAGTTCATAAAAATTTATCAATGTCACAAAAATTGGGCAATTTTCACAGGAAAAATAGAATTTCAACAAAGTTCTGTAAAATTTGGAATTTCCCGGAATATTTTCTCCCACTGAAAACGTACGGAAATGTTTAATTTCAAACAACACGTTTTGAATGGGAGCCCTTATATTAGAGGGGCTCTTCTATTGAGAGGGCCCCTTAATACATGGTTTTACAATAAATTAAATAAAAAATAAAACAAATAAAAGTTTGAAATTCCGAATTCCTAATTTCGTTTTTCGATAAAAACCTCAATTTATCGAAAACTATAAAAAGCCTACTCTCCAAAACTAAAAAAGCCTCAAATTTCGTTTTTCAAAAAGTGCATAAAAACTACGTAGTCTTCTTTCTGCCACAAAAAAAGTCATTGGCTTTTTGACGGAAGATTGATGAGCAAAAAACTTCAAGTGGACAGGAGAAAAACAAGAGTTTTCTTAAAAAAGATAATAAATGAGTTTTCGGCAGTCCGATAAACCATTTGGAATAGTTTTAAAGTGCATAGCAACCTAGCTAAAACCTAAAAAACTATAGGGAAATTTTTGAAAAACTGAGAAGAAGGCTGAAAATGGTGGTTAACAAAACAGAAGAGTACCAGCTGAAAAAAAGCGGGGTCCGTCCTCATTTTTTATGCTAACACAAAACCGAGAGAAGAGTTTTTTTTTGGAATAAATGCACATGTAAATACATGCGGTGTGTCTGGTAGTATAAAGGGATGAGAAAGGAGAGCAGGATGGATGATGGAAGAGGAGGAAGCGAAAGGGTGAGAATTTTATAGGGAACAAAAATAGAAAGAGAGAGAGAGAGAGAGAGAGAGAGAGAGAGAGAGAGAGAGAGAGAGAGAGAGAGAGAGAAAATGCCTCCATGCATACGAAATCTTCTATATTTAATTTAGTATCACTGCTAGGCAAGCTCCCCCTTATCTCGTTAGGCGTCATTTCTTTTTCAAGACGTAAAGAAGCTGCTTAGCAACCATCAAAATCTTTCAAAAATGCCAGGACAAGTTGTTTTAGTACTAGGAAAACCGAAAAAGTACAAAAAGAACATCTTCCTTTTCCCAAAATTGAATTACCCAGGACGTTGAAAAGTTCCTCTTCGCTTGTTAGAGAAAACAAAAAAAACTCTAATCAAGTAAGAACCAAAGATCTTCACAATTTCTTATGGAGGCGTTTTTTCACGAGTTTCTTGAGGAAGATCTTCTAATCGTGTGAAAATTTTCTACGCCGCCACGGAAGTGATGAGTAATTTGATACGGAAAATTGAAGATGTTTTTTACACATGAGGTGAATAAATCAAAGAATGATTCAAAAAGGAGAAAATAGGATTAGCACAAACCTAGAAATTTCAGAAATTTTAGTAGAAAATAGATCGTCCGGATTGTTCAATACTTACCGTAAACCTGCATTAGAAGGGCCCACCATTATATTGATTCACGGTACCTCCAGAGGACCCTTATATTACAAGGGCTTTTCAGTTAGAGACCCTCCCTGTTTTTCATTTAAAAATTCGTCTGATTCTCGTTCAAAATTCATGAAAACCTGGCAATTTCACAGAGATAATATTGAGCAAATTTTTTGAACAAAGTACTTCTTCAAATTTCTGTGAAATTTTGGAATTTCCGGAATCACTGAAAACGACGAAAATTTTGATGGACGCCTTTCTATAATATTACAAGGACCCTTTCATTTTTCCAATCCTCTCTCGGAGTGCCCTTCTATTAAAGGAGCTCTTTCTAATACAGGTTTTACGGTAAAGTTTTGAAAAATATAACCAACTTGAAATCTTAGAATTGAGACAAAATAAGATTGGAATGTAGATTTATTAGAGATATTGAGGATAATTTCATTAAAAACATCTTTTTTTAATTTTTCAAAAACTGAAAACTCGAACAGTTGGTTGAAAACTTCCGAAGCCAAAACTTTAGCAGTGATAACCTAATTATCAGTCTATAACCTAATAATCAATGATAACCTAATAATCAGTTAAAAATCCATTCTAGTCTAGCAAAATCTGCCTGACGAATTTATGGGGCATCAACGCGTCTAACCCGACTGTTTGTAAATCTATCTTCACTACTCAAAAAAGGCAACACACATACATAAATTGAATGGGGGACCCTTTAACAGGTCGTAAAACGGTTTCACTCTCCTCTTTCCCCCCCTCCCCCCCATCAATTGGATTACTTTTTGTCACTTGTTTTTCGCCTTTTCTCTTTCTCGCTTTTTTCAGAAATTTCGCCTTTTTCTCTTCAATGTTATCCTATTTTTTCAGATGCTCCATGCCAAAAACAGAAAAAAAAGAGAATGGATATAAAAAGTAAGCATTGAAAAGTTTAAAGAAAGACAGAGAAAAAATGCAGCCAAGGCGAAAAAGAGGTGTATGTGTGTGGGCCCAGTGAGAATTCCCAAAAGAATCTTTTTTTTCGCTTTTTGCTCTTTTTGCTCTTTTTCCGAAAAGTTTGATGGTGCTCCGAACATGTTATGTCCGTTGAGAGTTTCAAAGAATTGCAAACTAGCTATAAGAGAAAATCTGTCAATGAATTATGAATCGAATGGTGATGCTCGAATCCTGAGCGATGGGCGGAGCTTAGGGGGATAATACGGATAGGAAGGGCGGAGCCAAAACAGAGAAGAAGACGTGCACTTGGTAAGAAGTGGATCTAAGGAAGACGTCAGATTGTTTCAAACTCCGGAAATTCAAAATGATGTTTCAAGAACAAGATCTATCAATTTCTGGAAAATCCGGATGTCGGCGTTAGAGTTGGGATCAGAATACGAATTCGGTAGATGTTTTGAATCAACTTTTGAAAATTTCCGGTGTATAGAATGTATAGAAAACAAGTTTCGGCTTACTGTACCTGTTTTTCGTTCCATGGTGAGTATTTATAATCTCTTTGGATGTTCTTAAGTTTATTTTGGACTTAAGCATGTGGCTGTCTACAAAAATAATATTAAAAGCAAGGAAAAACTTGAAGGATCGCAATTTTTGGGCCGAAAAAATATTTCCTGACTCATAACGTTAGTAAGAGACCAAATCTAATCAGTTATTAGTTCGCTATTATAGTCACCTAGAGGAAGATCCAGAAGAGAATGCATATTGTATTTTATGAGTGATCATGAGCAATCAAAAGGTGTCTTCAAACGGGAAGAAGAATATACAATAAATTGTGGTGGATTTGTGCGTCAGTAGACAAAGCCAAAGAAAAGAAAATATATGACGAAGAAGAAGAAGAATAACCAGATGATTAGGATAAGGGGAAGGAGATTAGGGATGTATGGGAGGTCAGGAGGCTTTAGGACCTTATGACTGGGAGAAAAAAGTTTTTGGGAAAATGAGAAATGTCATGGGGATTTGAGAAAAAAAACCTGGATTTTGAAGTAGCAAAAATCAATTGTATTTTGAAATTACCGTATTTATCAGATGCTCATTCACTTTCGGCTCATTTATCTTGGTTCCGATGAGAGATATCAAAAATTTGATAACTGATAAAACATTGGTGATATTATGATAAACGATTTATCAGTTGACAAGTTTTCGATATCTTTCGAAGGAACCGAGATAATTGAGCTCAAAGTGAACGTAAAGGGTTGGTTACTATTAAATGAAACATAGTACTTCATAATTGATCATTTTCTCGTTTCAATTTTTTGAATGACTGATTGCTCCAAAGATGCGATTCGGAGGTTTCCTGATTATTATAAAACGTTTATTACACCTGAAAACTGTTTCAGCTGAAATTTTTTTAAATCCTAAATTTAACATATTAGGTTGGCGGGAAAGTCTTTGTCACTTTTTCAATAGTTTATTTCTCAAAGAAAAAATAACCGAATAATTAATTATATTGTCCATCATTATCAACAACATGTCTCCAACGTTCCCTCAATTTATGGATTCCATTGCGGTAGAATCCAGCCGGGCGTGAGGCAAAGTATTGTTTGAGTGCCGCTTCGACCGCTCCACGGGAATTGAAGCTTCTTCCTTCGAAGGCACGTGTCATATCGCCAAATAACCAATAGTCGGAAGGAGCAAGATCAGGAGAATACGGGGGGTGAGGGAGAACATTCCATCCATATCCCATCAGCTCCTGCTTCACTTGTTTCGAAACATGTGGGCGAGCGTTATCATGTTGATAGTACACTTTCTTGTCTTTCAGGGCCGAACGGTCGACTGCTTTCTTGAGGTTTCGTAGTTGAGTAGTGTAGAGGTCTCCAGTTATTGTTTTGCCCTCGGGCAGAAGTTCCCAGTAGATGGGGCCGTCCACTCCCCACCACACAGAGAGCATAACTTTTTTCGGAGAAGGTCGGGTTTTGGGACATCCTGTGGGCTCTCTCCTTCTCCAACCCGCTGGGATTTCCTGTGGTGATTATCGTAGAAGACCCACTTCTCATCTCCGGTTATTAGCCGGTCCAGCCATCGA
The DNA here is from genome assembly GCF_000004555.2 of Caenorhabditis briggsae. Classification (NCBI taxonomy): domain Eukaryota; kingdom Metazoa; phylum Nematoda; class Chromadorea; order Rhabditida; family Rhabditidae; genus Caenorhabditis; species Caenorhabditis briggsae. Next base: position 12,644,109 of record NC_013487.2, on the reverse strand, counting down.
TCGCCCGCGTGGAGAGTGAGAAGAGTAATCGAATCGTCGACTCGGCGGTCAAGGTTGGCTTGAGTCAGGTGATGAGGTATGAATCGACCAAAAAGTTTTCTCATTCCAAGAGACTTCAAACCTTCAAGGACTGTGCTATGGTGAACTCCGAATGTGACAGCTAGTTCACGGCTAGATTGAAATGGATCCGATTGCAATGCGTGCTTCAGCTTGTCCAAATCCAACTCACGGGGTCTCCCAGAGCGATCCTTTTCATCGAGCGAGAAGTCATCTTTTTCGAAACGATGGAACCAATTGCGAATAGTATTGTAGTGAGGGGCATGTGTGTTGTACACATTCTTCAAGAAAGTTTCCGAATCCTTCATCGTGGTGTGAGATAGGAAGAGGTAAATCAAAACATGTCTGATGTGAATAGCAGTGGGAACAAACATATCGTTTCAATTACAGATGAGGAGCAGGGAAGGAGATGGGGACTTGTTTATATGGAAGGTTCTTATCACCTTGTTATTCACTAGAGTCGATATCATACACAGCCTCCATATACGAGAACAGTGATTAAACAAACAGAGTGACAAAGACTTTCCCGCCAACCTAATAACTGAAAACATCAGAGAAAAGTTTCATTCATTTTATGGTACATCATTGTTTCGAATTTTTTCTGATATTTTAAATTAGAAATATTTTTGATCATAAAAAATGTTTTATTATGAAAATTTCCAATTGTAAATTAAAAAAGATTCGAAGAACTTTCGGCGATCGTCTGTAAGATACCGTAAAACCTCTAATAGAAGTGCATTATAACTTTAAACTTTGAGCCCAATTATCTCGGTTCATTCAAAAGATAGCAAAAACTGTTCAACTGATAAAATATTTATCACAATATCACTAATATTTTAACAGTCGATATATTTTTGATATCTCGCGTAGAGGTGGAAATAATTGACCTTAAACTTGACAAAGTGGGAGCCCTTCTATTGGAGGATTGAAGGTATTTTTAAATTACAAATGTTCTAGAAAACCTTTTTTCTGATCCAAGCATTTTTTCTTTTTTTTCAGCTCACATTTCTTACAAATTCCGTTTAAAAGACTACGGTAGGCTTGACATGAAAATTTTAGGTTTTGAGATAAAATCGAATGGACAGCTAGATTTTTCTTGAATTTCAGGGTTCCGATAGATTCAAAATGACAGGTGCTGTTTTTCGGGAATTCTAAAAACTCAAAATTTCGAGTTCTGGGACAAAACTTGGATTTATAAGTCATTCATAGGTTTTCATCTATTTTTACCAACTATTTTCTGGAAAATAACACTTCTAAAAAATAATGAGTCATGTAAGAAGAAATGGAAGAATGCATCAGAATGGATGCTATTTTGTTAAGAAAAATAAAATAATAAGCTAAAAAAGGCGGGAGAATTGTGGAGTAAAAAGAAGGCATGCGCAGATTGTGGTGACACAAAAGACCTAGTAATTATGGAGCAAAAAGAAGAAGAAGAAATGCAGCTCTCTTCTCTATTCTCTACGATAAAGTGAATCGAATAAAAAGTAAAATGCCAACTAGCAAAAACGACGAGAGCAAAAAATAAAAAAGAGACATGGGTCGTTTTGCCTCCCAGACTTTCTTGTTCACCGACTTCTCTCTTTTTCACAGCACTATTTTTAGAGTCATCTCTTTAAAAAGAAAGAAAAAAAAAGAATGCTTCAAACAATTTCTGATGACTCTTCTCTGGAGCAGCACCACGTTTTTGAGCTTTTTGTAACAACTAGAAATGGTTGAACAAAAAAAAGAGAGAAGAAATTAGTGAAAATTATTGGGAAGGAGGAAGAGACGCAGAGAATGTATATAAGATGATGACTGGAAGAAGAAAAAAAGAAGAAGAAGCGGGAGGAAAAAATTCTAGAAAGAGCAACACGGGATCGTGAGAATTTTTGGGCATGAGGTTATGCATCACCCGGGAGATCAAGTTGTTCGGAATACCAAAGAGATCGTAGGATCATTGGGTTCCAAATTGGAGAGTCTTAATTTCTGACGGTTTTAGATTCATCCTGTTTTCCAGTCATTGGTTATTGCTCCAAGATTTTGAGATGCTCAAAAATTTTGCAGATACAGTACCGGTCAATGAGATACACAAAAATGTGTTTATCAGCTGATTTTGGCCATTTTCAGGAGTCTCAGGCGTCGGATCACACAAAATATTGGACGGTGTAAAACAGACCTAGATTCAAAACTTTCCATTTGCAACATTTTTTGAAAATCGCTAGTTTTTCAGCTTTTTACCGATTTCTGAAGGACCCTTGATTCCTTTCACATTTTCAGTACAACATCGGAAAAAACTGGGGTGTCTTTCCGATATCAGCAGATAGCTGGGAAACTAGGAAACTGTTAACAAGTATGTGAATGCAAAGTTTTGAATCTAGGTCTGTTTTACACCCTCCAAAATTTTCAAAGTGATTGGACACTTGACAGCCGAACTCCAGACTCTTGAAAATGACCGAAATCAACTGAAAAGCTCAGTTTTGCATCTCTTTAAACCGGTACTGTATCTACAGATCCTACAGTCAGAGATGTTCGAAATGGCCTTTTTGAAAAATTTCGAAAATTCCTGGTTTCAAAGTTTTGGTAATTTCGTATATTCTGATTTAGGAAATTTTGGAATTCAGGAATTTCCTGAGAGTGCGAAAATTGACTTATTTCGAAAACGCGAAAAACGAAATAATGAGGTTTATCAAAAATTTCGCGCTTTCAGATCATTTTATCAATTTGGGATTCTGAATCATCCAGATCCTAGATTAGAGCTCAAAAAATGTCGAAAAGTTGATTCAGAAAATATCAAGTCCTAAACATCCCCGACTGTGAAGATCATAGATCAAAAGCATCCCAGATCCGAAGTATCCTTGTAATGATACCAGAATCCCTAGGTCTAAAAACCTTAGTTTCCGCATATCAGAAACCTGAAAATGCTAGATACTAAGACTTCATTCTTCGGGATTCTGGACCTTGGGTTCTGAGGATCTTGGATTCTAGGTATCCGAAGGCTACTCGATTCTAGTCTCCCTTTTTATAGCGTTTCAAGGTCCCAAACAGCATCAGTACGAGTGGCTTATTTCTAGACAAATCAACTAATTTCCAGTCTGAAAGGATCAAGTTTCCTTCAAAACGCCCTTTTCAGTTGCGTCTGGATTACGATAGATTTGAAAACCTTGAGATTCAGTTGACCTGACAGATGCTCGGCTTTAAAAAACTCAAAAGAATTTTCAAAATTTTGAAAATATTGAGTTGAGGTTTGTTTTGAGAATAATAGGTCCCAACGTCCTATCTGAAAACTGGAAAAACGCTCCAATATTCTGGAGGTCCAGACCATTTCCTTAACTCATAAATGTGTTTGTTTTGGTCCAAAAATCATTCCATCAGCAGACAGAAAAAAAAAATAACAGAAGCATTATTCCATGTTTGCCACCTTCCTTCGCTTCTTCTGTTTTTTCCTTCCTTCATTTGTCGCAACATGATATTTTTCCCCTTCTTCTCATTTTCTTTTTCTCCCTTTCTTTCAACAATAACATGAGTCTCGGGCAAGAAAAAGGGAATAGAAATGAATAAGAAGACCAGTTTACGGATAAGAAGAAAAAGGCGTCGTTCGGGATAAGAACAAGAAGATGCTAATAAACAGAAAGTGATTGTCAGGGGAAAGTGACTATGAAATGGACGCCAGAATGAGAAGATCGAATCCGAACAGAATGTTCTGGAAAAATGGAAAAGTGAAGGATTTCGAGGATCGTCAGTGAGATCACGAATTTCGAAAAAATAGTTCTGAATGAATTTAAGACTTTAAGAAATGTAGGACTTCAAAATTCAAGATATCTAAAAACAGAGTTTGTGGAATCACTAATCCAACAAGAAGGTTATAGGTGTTTCACAAATACCGTAATCATAGGCCTTCCCAGCCGCTAACTTCGAGCCATATATATCTTACTTCTTTTGATAGATATCAAAAAGTGATCAACTGGCAAAGTGCATAATATTAAAAATATTTTATCAATTTACAACTTTTTGAAATCTTCTACAAGAAACGAAATATATAGGCTCAAAGTTGGCGGTTTTGTTGCCTCCTGTTGTAGTTTTTATTATACTTCCTTTATATTCTACAGTTTTTCCCCTGAAATCCATTAGGAGGCAATAACACATCAATAACGTTTTGTTTAAACCAGGAATCCCTACAAAATCTTGCTCTTTCGCCTGACAGATTGACTGACGGAGATCTATACTAAATTTAATCCTAGTAAGCTTGATATTATTTATGATAAGTCTTTCTGCTGATTAGTATGAACATTAAGATGTCGTTTAAAAGAAGGGATCCCTTTCGAAACACGAAAAATATTTTTCTCGAAATTCCAATCATATAAGCCGCCCGAGAAGTTGAACTTGAGGCCCAAAGCTGGAGGTGCTGCGCCGCTACCAGAAAAATCTTTAAGATTTAAAACTGACCACGATTTCTGGAATTCAAAGAACTTTTTTGATACAGCCAATTTAAGTTTTTTGAAATTATGAAGTCATTCTGAAAGTGGCTTGCAGCTGATAATTCGAAATTGCTTCTTTGCTGAAATATTTCCTAAAACTTCCACTAAATGAAATCATTCCAGTATGGCTTCAATTCTGAAACATTGCCCTTTTCCCTCAGGCTAACCGTTCCGAGAGATAGGGGGGTTTATGACATAACGCACTTATCTCTCCTCTTTCTTTTTTCTCCAATTATCCAATCCCGTTTTTATCCGAGAAAGACTGGTTGTGTTGTTTAAACGACTTCTTCTCCCTCATCTAACCCTCTCCAATCGACTTCTGCCAAGATCACTGTCTCAGATTGCGATGAAATATTTTGTTCTTTTTCTCATTTCTCTAGTTTTCCTGGTCAATTCTCTACCACCTCCAGAGGGTCTGAAAAGAGCCAAGCAGGTGGGAAATGGAGGAAATGGAGATGTTTCTGGAGTCGAGCCACCACCGAATTTGCAATTGAGATCCAGAATGATGGCAGCTATGAACTCGCATCATGTGAGTTTTTATTTTCGAAATACAGGGTGGCTCATAATCCCCCGGACTGACGAAAATTAGCAAATCTTTAGACATAAGTATCTTGGAAGCATGAAAATCTGTAGAAATATAATTTTAAGTTTGATTCAAAGCTACTGAAATTCTCAAAGCGATTCCTCAAGTCTAGATATTGTTATGATTGTCCAAAGATGAACGACGTAATTTTCTGAGAATTCTCATGAGATAAGCGATAACTCAGCTCAAAATTGATCAAATACATATCGAAACTTGGTCAGTTTACTGATGAATTGTTTGAATGTTTGTTCTCCAAATTTGAAACTGATATTTTTGATATTGTTTAACTCTTAACACTTTACAGGCTCAACCAATCGCCGCCGAAAAAGCCAACATCTTCAATCAACCATTAATTCTCACAAAGAACAAGAAAGTTGCTAAACCAGCAGCTAAAGCAATTATCACGCAATCAATCACTGCGTCTACCGAAGATCCAGTCAAGAATAGTGGAGAAGTGACTCGTCAGCCAACGACTTCGTTGTCTCCAGAAGATATTCGCAAGGTTTTTCCAGAATTATGAAGCTTGAAGAAATCGAAATTTTCAGAAGTTCTCCAGCGTTGGCGATGAAAAGGTCAACTTGAAAGTTCGACCAGTTTTGAAAACCAACTTTGTGGATGCCAATGGGAAAGTTGTTCGGGATGTGGTTTCTGTTCCGATTCGAGTTTCCGACGGGCATATTCACTCGATCCCGTAAGTTCTAAAATCTATGATAATCCTCTCATTTTGACACCATTTCAGAAAGAACTCCAAAAATGCCACATCCAGCTCAGCCGTTGTCGAAACTGAGAAAAATGTAAATGTCGCATTCCGATCGTCCCTTCCACTTTGGCTTTTCTGATTCTCAGATTCCCTCGACTCAACGTTTTTTTCTCCCCCCGATGCATAATAATATGAAATACTAATAAACTATTTTATGGGTTTTCCGAAGAAATCTCGGAGAGAAATAGAGAAATCCGATTTTTATGTGTTTCTGGGAAATTAAGTTTTACTTCTTTTTTTTTACTGGAGTGGGGTAACTGATAGAAAGTGATTGGATATTAAATAAAGTGGTGAGAATGGGCGGGGAGGTTTGGAGAGGGCTAATGTAGATTCTGTGCTGAGCAACGCGTTAGGTGATATCTGAATATTTTACACGACCACATCGTTGAAATTTGGTTATCGCGCTTGAGATTGATTTATCTTTTTCAATTTCTAAAAGCATCCAGGAATTATATTTCTGGAATTTTTGATCTGGAATTTTCGGATTATTTTTTTTTGAAAATTTTGGAATTTTAAGAACGTTTTCGTATTTTTGGAAACTTTCAGAAAATTTCAGAAATTTTGGTTAGTTTTTCGGAAATTTCGGTTTGGAGATATTTGATTTTTTTCGGGTTTTTCTTTTTGGAAATGTTGGTTTTATGGAACTCTTTGATTTTTTGAAATTCGTGAATTTTAGGAATTACGAATTTTATGTATTTGGATTTTTTGGACTTTTTGGAATTCTTGGGTTTTTTTAATTTATGGATTTTTTCGAGTTTTTGAAATTTATAGAATTTTTGGGTTTCAGAATATACATATAGAGCCTTTCAGAATTTCAGAATATAAAACCAGAAGAATCTAGGATTTATCGGGTTTTTCTTGAATTTTCGGAATTTCAAAAATATCGGATAACGTTTAGAAATTTTAGAAAATTCGAAATATCCGGATTTTCGGTTTTTTGAATATTTTGGACTTTTGGATTTTTCGTAACTTTCTGAAAGTTGTAGTATTTTAGAATGTTCGGATTTATTTGGATTTTAGAATTTTTGAAGTTTAGAATTTTTCGAATTTACGGAATTTTAGATGTTTCGGATATTTGGAATTTTTAAATTTTCTTGAATTCTTGGAATTATCAGAAATTTGAATTTTTGGATTTTTCGGATTTCTAGTGTGAGTTTTCCCTATTTCTGATCTTTCGACTTTTCACTTCAAAGAACATTCGTTAAAAATACGAAAATCACTTCAATTTCAGGTTCAGCATCTACCGTTTTCCCTCCTGATAAGGTGTCTCCAAATTACGTCAATATACGAACCAAGTGCGTAATTTCCGTTGTTGTCTGAACCCTGTTTTGTTTCTTATCAACTGCTTTTTTTCCCTTTTCTTCTCCTCCAAACTGACCTTTCCGTTTGCAATCCGATACTCAATTTTTCGAATCCCTTCTTCTTCTGCTTTCATCCCTTTTCTTATGTAGTAGTTCCTCCGATGTTGCTCAGAGTTGATTATTTTTCTCGAATCCTTTAGTTTCCCATGTCCCTTTAAAACCTCCCACATCTGGTATTCGTCTCCGAACACACCCGAAACTTATATCGTGATCCTATGAGCGAGCACATGTGTTTTTTCTCTAGAAAACTGCCAATTGTCTCTAGAACCCTACGGTAGATCTTTCGTGTTTCCAGATGAATCCATGAATTCTTAGACCTAAAATCTTTTGTCTGCGTCTCTCATCTCCAGGATTGTTCATCAATGACTGCTGATCTCGGGCAACACGACGACAAAAAAGAGGAAAAAGAGACACTAGGGCTCTCTCTGAAGACAAGATTTTCAATGGCAGAAATGAGAGAGAAAGAGCACAAGAAATACGGATGTATGGCAAAAGTGTGTGTAACATATATTGCACACTTTTCTTCTTCCTGAGAAGAAATGAGATAGAAACGACACGTCGGATGATGATGATGATGATGATGATGATGATGACGAGTTTTTGATTTTCGTTCCGATGTTCTGATGAAATAGTCACCAGTGTTTCGGACACGAATTTTCATATATTTAGTTCTGAACTCCCTTTTTTTAGAATTTTGGAAAAATTGCTGAAAATTTAATTTACAATCCAATAGACTGTAGTCAAAACTTTGAAAATGCACTTTGAGCTCAATTATCTCGGTTCCTATGAGAGATATAGAAAAATTTTGAACTGATAAATTATTTATCATATTATTTGAAAAAAAAAACTTAAAATAAATTACAGAATTTAATAGACCGTAGCCAATAATTCAATCACTCCCAACTTAACACGTTTCCTCTGAAATGCGATTTTTTAAAGTTTTAGGCACTTTATACAGAAGATGTCAAAGTTTTGGCGAATATAATTTTTTTTTGATTCTTGAGAACTTTTTGATAAATCCAAGATAATTGGCAACAAAGCCACATGTGTGGTTGTTACAGAAAGTACGGTAGCTGAACTGCAAAATCATTGAAATTCTTAGAAGTGGCCAATCTCTGGAAACTTCGAAAATTCTAGAACCTCTTCCTAGAACTTTCCAGACATTGACATTTTGAAGTGATTTTTAGTGGTCTTGCTTATTTTGTCGTATTCTTCTCCTTCTTAAAAAAAAGGTCTCAGTTTTTTTACTTTCAAAAACCCTTAAACTGGTATTTGAAATTTACCATATTTTCTCTAATAGAAGCACAGCATATACGTGCATTTTGAGCTCAATCATCTCGGTTCCTATCAGAGATATCAAAAATCTGTCAACTATTTAAATATTGGTGATGAAATGATAGAAAGTTTATCAGTTGAAAAAAAATTTGATATCTTTTGAAAGAACAGAGATAATTGAGCTCTAATTGCACGTATCAGTTATGCTTCTTAGAGAAAACACGGTATCTTCAAAACGGCGAACACCGTAAAGAGAGCATCGCAGCTTTTTGGACCCACTATTTCTTAAGGCGGCAGTAAACCTGAATTACCATTTTCTCCGCCCTCAACATTCTCTACACCTTCTTCTTCCAGCCAACGGTCACATTCCAGTCTTTGACCCAATCTCTTTCTCTTTATCTCTCTCTCTCTCTCTCTCTCTCTCTCTCTCTCTCTCTCTCTCTCTCTCTCTCTCTCTCTCCAGCTCATCAACTCGAAACTTATCTTCTTCTTCTTCCAACTTTTCAGCACCAACAGTTCTAATTTTCGTTTTTTCCAAAACCCTGTCCGCGCCAAGACCAAAAAGATCATTGTTATTTGTGTGTGAGTATCCGTGTGTGTATCTAGTCCGTTTTCCTCCTCCCCCAATTCCCATGGGCACCATTTTTGTGTTGTCGGGGTATGTGTGGAGGGTCCTTCCGCTTTTTTTTCCAACCTCAATTATAGAGTTGTTGCGAAAAAGGGAGGAAAAGTTAGGTCCCGCCGTCGCAATATGAATTATGAGCTCCCAGAGAGCTCCAAGGGCTCCTAAAGAGCTCTGAACAAAAAGGAAAACATAGAGAAATGTTCGTTAGAGTTGTTGTAGTTGAGAAGCCTGTTTAAAATTCATGAACTGCTCTCGGGCAGCTCCCGTCGCGTCGTCTCATTTTGTTTCCTGCCCAACCAAATACACAACGTCTTCTACTTTTTGTGTATGTGTCCCCCCGTTTTTGCCCCGTTTTGCCATCTTGCCTTTCGCCATACTCAACAACTCCTTTTTTCTTCGTTTTTTTTCCAATTTTCTGGCTCTTGATTGCTCCGTCCCCCGACGGGCGGTATGATGACGACCGATATGATGACATCACCTGAATCTCTGACCTCACTAACCGGTTTATCACTTTTAATACCTCTCGTGTCCAGTTATTTCTGGAAAAGTATCGAAAAAAAAGGAAAAAATAATCTCATGACCTGGTATACCAAAAGTACAGAATGTCACGTTTTTTTTCTTGTATAACTGTATATGTATATCAAGAAATGGTGATTCTGAAAGAACGAATATTTTTGGTAAATATTTATTCAGCTTCCTTCTCTTTCCCTGATAAGTGATGTATGTTGGGAGAGAGACAAAATTGAAATTTGTGGCATTTTTATCAGTTTCTTTTTTTTCAATTTTCAAGTTTTTTCTCTTTTGTTACGTTTTGCACAATGAGTCGAAATTGAATTGGTTGATTAGATCAAATCAGGAGAAGTAGGACATAATTTTCCAATTAATAAAAGTGACATTTTTCCATTTGAGTAATTTTCACTAGTTTCAAGCATATAAGTGAAATGGATACAAAAATAGAAACCATTCTAACTGCATTGAATGCATTAAAACAATTGTTCTAATGATCTAATTCCAGCCCACCATATGCTTGCACTTTGAGCTCAATTATCTCAGCTCTTGTGAGAGATAACAAAAATCAGTTAACTGACAAAATGTTACTGATTTTAAGATCAATAATTTGTCAACTTTTTGATATCCTTCACAGTAACCGAGGTAAATTGGATGACAGCTAAAAGTTGAAAAGGGGGACTCTATTATATTGTGTCTCACGTTGAGCTCAATTATGTCGGTTTCTATGCAAAATATCAAAAATTTGTCAACTGATAAAATGTTTATCATATTATCACCAACCTTTCATTAGTTGACAAAAATTTTATATCTCTTATAGGAACCGAGATACCGCAAAACCTCTAATAGAACGACACCCGGATCGTCCACTTTGAGTCTATATATCTCACTTCCTGTGAAAGATATCAAAAAGTGGCTAACTAGTAAAATGTTGCTGATATCCTGATAAACATTTTACTAGTTAACCACTTTTTGATATCTCTCAAAAGAAGTGAGATATATAGGCTCAAAGTGGNCGATCCGGGGGGTTCGTTCTATTAGAGGTTTTACGGTAATTGAGGTCAAAGTGTACGTCTAGAGTACTGCCAACCCTATGTCCCCGCTTCTTCATTTTATACCGTACTTGTTCATCTGAAAACCCTAAACACCCCTTTTTGCAGAAATTCTGCTCATATTCATCACCCTCTTTCTCGTTTTTTTCCAAAGAATTGTAAATCTGAAAAAAAAGAAACCTCGCCTATTGCTCCCTTCATCCCTTCAAACATATCTATATCCCGCCAGAAATGAATGTGTGCGTGTGAATATAACCCTCCGTCGTTTCTCAATATATTTTTCCTCTAAAGAGTAGAAGCAAGAAGCTTATCACCTGCACACTGAGAAATCCAAGGCAAATCCTTCTTATTGCTTTTTTCTCGCTTTTCGGGATCTCGCGCAAAAGAGGAATGAAATTGAAAAGGCAATCTAGGTT
>NC_013487.2:12562158-12632019 GCF_000004555.2 Caenorhabditis briggsae | reverse complement strand
ATCCTCGTTAGCTGTGGCATATCTAGAAAAATGTAGTTTTTTCCTCTCTGCCAGTAGTTCACAAAACCCACCTGAATAGTCAACTTCTTCAAAGTGTCTCTTCATTTCCAAGGAGGTTTCCTTTTCAACGTCATAATCCATTGGTTTTTCTGGTTCTAGCTTGTGCATTGGTTCGTCATCAGATTGAGAGAACGTGATATTTGGAGTAGCACCATTGTTAGTAGGTGGTAACAAAGTTGGAGGAGCANTCATNNCCACGGCCCCGTACAAATATGCAAATAATTGTTTTCAGTCATTTTAAAAATGTGCAACTCTTGTTCTCAAAAATTCTGCTTTCGTCATGTATAGCATGGTTGCCGGAAACCAATACATAGTAATTTGTATTAAAACAGTTGTTTGAAATTCCCAGTTTATTCTCGAATCTTGGTTGATTGAATAGATATGTTCCATACGAATATAATTTACATTAATATGTGCATTAGCTAATACTAGACATGATAGATTAAATACAAAATCAGGAAGTGGCACGGTTTCATAATGGCAAAGTGATCAAGAAAAAGTTTAGCGTCGGTCTGTTTGGACGGTAGTTCTCGGTGGAATCGGTGCTGTAGTGTACCACCATTTGAAGAGCTCGGCGAAGCGTTGGGTGCAAATATATGATATACGGCAGAATGCGATGTGTGGAATTTTCTCATCGTATCTTCTGGCCCAATTCACCTGAAAGTTATATTTTACATTCTTGCTCAAAATTTTAATTTAAAAAAACAAACCTTATAACTGCTGATGATGAAAAGTGGCACGAGAAGGGCATATATGACACCATTAGCAAACCACGAACCCCCGAGGGTAGAAGCAATGGTTAGGGGAGTTCCGAATCCAAGGAAATATGGCCAGCGAGTTTCAAAATAGTTGGCTCTGCGGTTGAATGAAAAGTTGTAACTGTCGAAGAAATAATCGAAGCTGAAAATAGGACGAATTTGAAGCTTGAGAAGCACGATTTGTGAATACTTACCAATACATTGAGTTATAAATAGCCACGTGGAAGAATACAATGTATGGTGTGATGAGAGGCATCGGAAGATCTGAGACAAGATGGCTTGGATCGAGAAGAATACTTGATGAACTACCGATGTGATTGTTTCTCCAAACATTTTTCTGAAATAAATCTATGTTTTCCGAATAGGCAATAGTGCAACTTACTGCATTGATTCTTGAATTGGAGGTGGTGTGTTTAGAGCTCTCATACAGGCACCGGAAACATCGGCAAACCAGAACATCAGAATAAATTTCATGATGAAGAATACTGGAAGAATGGTGAAGAATCCAATGGTTTTTCCCACTTCTTCTTTTCCAAAAAGACCGAACAGGAATCCGAGAAGGAATACAAGAACTTGCCAAAGAATCACAAACCCGATGTTCAAGGCATAGATTTGTCCAAGCCTGAAAATGTTCCATTTCATATTGTCCAGTAATTCATATGAATTCAACTACTTACTTCTTTTTAATACTATCTTTCTTTTTTGGAGGTTCAGGTGGCCTTCTGAATATTCCTTGCTTTTCTCTCCTCAATTCGAGTACTGTCCTCTCTCTTGGCGCTGCAGGCTCCACTACCAATTCTCTTGCATCTTCTTCAAGGATTCGTCGAATAAACTGGAAAAATAAAATACTAATAGCTGACAATTTTAATGATTCCAATTACCATTAATCCAAAAATCGAGTCCTTGAGCCCATGGAAATAATCCTCCAGAATATATCGAACTACCTTCATTTTTCCTCTATTTCTATGATTTGACTAATGATAGTATCTATATACGGATAGTCTTCGTACAGCAGTTTCACCGGTAAAAATTAGCCAGTGGGATGAGTGGAAACTGAAAACTAGGATAGTTAGAAGTTAAACTTTAATGTAATGGTACAAAAAATCGGAAATGAAGGTCCCACGACCACTACAGTAACCTAAAAATGTTTTTATTCTCCTGATTTATTTTCTCTTTTCAACCAAGTCGGAATGTATAACTTTTTGACAGCGAAAAAAATTGACATAATCGAGATTTTGAAAATCCGAAAAATACAATTTTTTTTAAAAGATTACGGTAGTTGTCGTTGTAGGATCTTCGGCAACAGCATACTTGTAAAATTCCGGGCCCGGCCCGGAAGTCCCGGTAGCAAAAATTTTGTCATTTTGAACCGAATTTTGAGCTCTCAATACAATTTTCTATATTTTTTTGTGCTTTTTGGATTTTTTGTCTGTTTGCTCTAAAGAAAATTCGAAAAAAAAAATTCGAAAAAAATTTTTTGATCGAAAAAAATCACATAAGGGTCCCCCCTTATGTGTTTTTTGAAATTTTCAAAACTTATGGAATAACAGGCCCGCCGGGCCTCCGAAATCCGAGAAAAATCTCGGCCCGGCCCGTTACAAGTATGGGCAAAAGTCTTTTTGGCACCGGAAAAAAAATAAAGGAAAAATGCAATAATGGAAAAAAATAGGCAATTGGTGAACCTTTATAAGGGAACGAAGGATGAGGAATATTGAAATATAAAATGAGGGATTGGGTTCAGAAGGTTCAGTTTCTATAACAAATGAAAACTACAGTAACATTTCCAAATCAAAATTTAAAAAAAAGAATTTGGATTCTTATTGACTTTTTGGAACGTTCTTTCAAGCTGTTTGGTCATTTTTCATTTACCAAAACCCATAATTTTACTTCCACCAGTCTACATTTTCAGTTACGAAATATCTAAATCTGAAATAAATAATCAATGTTATTGAGTTAATGTCGAATCCAAAAACTATTGGTTCGAAATGTGTGGATTGGGATTGGTCGTAGAAAAGAAACACATGATTCTCTGGTGACTTGATCATCTGCACTACACGGTGCCCCCCGACATAGCATCGTTTTTGTGGAGACGCAGACGCATGCGACGGAGCGCGCTTTTGTTGCGTCCACTCACGATGCAAAGGGCCCTAAGGCAGGGATGTACTTGGTGTTGAAAAATTGTCATATTGATTAATAGTGACAATTGAACCAACTAATTTATATCTTCTATGAAACAGTGTAGACGACAAATGAAGACGAAGAAAAATGGTAGTAAAATGTTTAGTTACACACAGAAAATACAAGAATAAGATGATCCTGTCTTTAATCTACTCGTAGACGTCCTCTCGCTCACAGATGTACTTGAATGCGTCACGGATGGTCTTGAACTTGTCAGAATCTTGTAGTGGAATCTCGAATCCGAACTCATCCTCCAACGCCATCACGATCTCGACCTGAAATGAAAATGTTCGAAAAAACATCAACAAATATTTGTTTCAAAGTGAATGATTTGCGAAATTTGAATTTTTTCTGATTTCTTGGCGCTTTTCTCGATACAGTGGAAAATTAGCTTTTTCGGCATTTAAAAATTCTAGGTCGAAATTTTTGATTTCAAAATAGGTAACAATTATGAAGACGAAGAAAACACACAAAATGAGCCTGAAAACGTCAGATTTGGTTGAGAATTGAAGGAGGAAATACATTTTTCAGAAAATCAACTGAAAAATTCAATTTTTCAAGGTTTTTGGGGATCTATCAAAATACCACTGATCATATATTTTTCTAATTAGGTAACATTTGTGCCGAATTTTCTGGGGAACATTTTGATATAAATTTCTCCTGGAAAAATTCAAAACTGACAAGGGAATCATGTTTAGCCTTCATCTCAGAATTTTTTTCTAAATTTGCTCATTTATAGTTTTGAATACGGGCTTTCTCATGGTGTATTTGGTTTTCTGCACAAATTTCTAGAAGTCGAGTTATGGGTTTTTTAAGTGATTTCAGTACTAATTTCTCACTTTTAGAGTGAGTTTTTGAAAAGGTTAATGAGAGTTTTTCGACATTTTTTGTGTGTCAGTCGTAATTTTAGAAGTTTCTCTACAATCTGACAAAGTTTCCTCATTTTTCAAAAAAAAAAATTTTTTTGAAAAAATTTTGCCATGGGTACCCTTTGCAAAATTTTACAATTTTTCGAATAAATTTTAAATGGGCTAAAATGAATTTTAAACGCATGGAAATGATAAAATGAGTATTTTCACAAGATTCTGTAGCCTATATCCGTTTTGAAATCCCAAATAAGTGATTCCTTCCGAAACTTGTATGAATCGTAGTCCTTCGAAAATCACCCAATAGCACTCAAATCTTGTGAAAACATAGATTTACATACCTCTTGACTGATTTATAACAGTTCCGCAACCAATATGATCAAATCGGGGGGTTTCGAGTGACATTTTGAGTAGATAAGGTTTTCGAAACAAGTCCAAAATGAATTTTTCTCTCAAAATATATCGCTTTTTTCGAGGTTTTCCCTACTCAAATAATAGATGAAATATATTTTTGATTTTCGAAAAATGCAAAGCGTTCCTCCAACATCAAAGAAGAAAAAAAAGAAAAACGAAAAGAAGTGGAAGGGAAGGAGGAGAGCAAAAAAACAGCATATTTTCAGATGGAATTTTCTCGACTTCTAGAAATTTGTGCAGAAAACCAAATACACCATGAGAAAGCCCGTATTCGAAACTATGACTGAGCAAATTTAGAAAAAATTCTGAGATGAAGGCTAAACATGGTTCCCTTGTGAGGGAGGAGATAGGTTTTGAAGCAGTCAGATTAGGCAGATTACTGTAGATTTGTGTAAAAATTTTCATTTTTTTCAAAATAGTTTGCTTGTTTATTCGGCGTGTTATTTATGGCGGGAAACTTTTGGCGTGGATTGGCGTGGAATGACCTAGAAGGGGAGAATTGAGAGAAAAAGTGATGCCTAGAGTCTCAAATCCCTCAATAGGTCGGTTCACGATCAAATTGAGTCCATTTGAAATTTTTGAATTTGGGTTTTTTGCCGATACACGAGAAACGCGTGAACAATCACCAGCTGTGCGCTTTTTGTGAATTATTCACCGTGTGTTTGTGTTTTTTTATAATTAGACTTCATGTGTACTTTGGCAATAGAAGGACGTGATCCTCGGAATAAATTTTCTATGTTGATATTAGGTTGGCCGGAAAGTAACTGTCCATTTTTTGATTCATGAATAACACAAAAGCAAGAGTTATCCAAGATTGACAGTATGCACCGTCGCGGTCCATGACATGTTGACAAAATTCAGGCAACTTGTGGATACCATACCTTCAAAAGCCAGCTGGCTGCGACACAAAGTATTTTTTGAGTCCAAATTTTATCTCAACTTCAGTGTTAAATTATTTTCCTCCAGATGACGTTGCATATCTCTAATCATCAATAATAAAAGGGCCGAATCAGGAGTTAGAAGTGCGTAAAGGAGGAACGTCCAGCTAAAGGGGCCCAGGTCTTACTTGACTTACCGTGGAACATAGATTCTCAAGTTATTTAATGAAACTCAATTCAGTCCTAAGACGCTTTGGATGAACGGCTCTTCACTTTCCTTAAACTCCAGACTTGATCCTTTTATTATTGGCTATTCGGAGATATTCAACGTCATCTGGAGGGAAAATAATTTTACACTGTCGATGAGAAAAAAAAACGTCCGGGAAGGTATACTTTGATTCACGGCCAGCTGGCTTTTGGAGGTATGGTATCCACAAGTTGCCTGAATGTTGTCAACATGTCGTGGACCACGACGGTGCAACCTGTCAATCTTATATGGTTCTTGTTTTTGTGTTATTCACGAATAAAAAAATGGACAGTTACTTTCCGGCCAACCTAATATATAGATTTTTAAGAATGAAGAGAACATGTATTTACTAGACCTATCTTTAACGCAGACATTTGATGAGGAGTGTTATACACTAGTCTAAAAACAATTTTCCGAAAGCTGAGAAATTCATGGGAATGTCCATAGATTATTAAAGTAATATTTTACGACGATTTAGTTTCCAGGATAACTTTCGCACTTTTCAGTTTTTCGGTCGTTTCCACGACATTCAGTGAAAAAGAATTATCAACCGAATCGCGGGTGGATGGTTGGAAATTAATCTGATGAATGTTGAAATAATTTTTTATTATTTCTGGAAAATTTGAGAAATTCGTATTGAAGTCAGGAAGATAAACTTTCTTGAGAACTGATTAGAATACATTTCAAACGAAGGTCCTTTTCAGGAAACTTCTGAAAGGTTCTCGAATCGTTCTCGAAACCTCCGCGCGAAATTTTTTTTCGATCAAATCACTAGGTACCCGCAAATAACAGTGTCTTTAACATTCGTATTAAGGCCTGCGTTGGAGATTGAAAACCTACGACATAGACACGAAAACATAGACTTAAAAAGGAAAATTTACCTGGTCCAATGAATCGAAACCGAAATCCTTGCTCAAATCGGCGTCAAGCTTGAGAAGTGATTCCTTATCAGCAGGGAAACGATCCCATGAACGCACTGCTTTCAAAACACGCTCTTCCACCTATATAAACGTCTAATAAATTCCATCCTGCGAATGGGATATACCTGCTTGAATGTGAGTTGCTTTGGTGGATCGAACGGGCCGAATACTTCAATTTTGCTTCCTCTGAAAAACTAATACGATGCTCAACTTCTTAACAGCAATACCTAGTTTGGATGTAGTTCACCGAAGGGACCATCAACCTGGACATTTGAGGAATCGCAGACGAAAAAGACCTCTGCTGTGCTACTGCCGAAGCAGTTCTGAAGGCGACGCGCCCAACTTGACGACAAAACATTCTAACCCTTCAAACTTCATGTTATAATTGATGTTTCAAATGTGTCCTCAAGTACTTGAGGCGATATCACGCAGTCTTTAAGATGAACGATGAACAAAGATTATATAACAACAATTTATCAACAGCAACAAATTTATTTGTGGGCTTTGCGCTGAGCGATGATGACGTTTTGGAGTTCCTCTCTCTTGGCCTTAGCACGACGGTGGGTTCCGATGCGTCTCTTCAAGAACTTGAGGGCACGCTTATCCTTGGAAATGCGAAGCATTTCCAAAACGCGACGCTCGTATGGAGCGAATCCAGTGATTTCGCGGACGAGCTCACGGACGATCTTAAAAGAACTAATATATGGCCCAGCAGTTTTTATAAAGATTATTACCTTGGTCTTCTTGGAGGCGACTCCCTTGTGTCTGTTTTGACGCTGCTTGACTGGGAGCTGGGTAGCAGCATGTCCCTTGTTGAGACCGACGGCCAATCCTTCGATTCCTGGTCCGCTCATCCTGGAAATTAAGAAATTATTGAATGGAGATTGAAATATTTTCTTATCTAAGAACAAGATATGATAATTAACACTGATAATAACTGTATAGCAACACTACAAACGGCCTTCAGCCACAACGAATGAATTGACAGTATCAACGAAACTGCGGAGAAATCGCATGGAAAAAGTGGAAATTCGGATAGAAAATGGTTTTTTCACTTGTAAAATTCAATTGAATAGCGAAAATCAACCGGAATTGTTTAAAAATTCTCCAAAAAAAGGTGAAAAAATCGGCGTCCTACTCATGTCGGCCGAGTGAAATAGAGAAAAAGCGACTTCGCGTCGAGACCATTTGGCTGCGCAGCGACTCAGGCCGTGCTGTGATGGCTGCCGGCGATACGGAGTGAGACGATTTCTCGTTAAAATGTGTTTTTAATTTTTCTTTTTCGGGTTTTTTCAACTATTTGTTGAAGGAATTCTATAGAATTATGAAGATTTAGAGAAAACAGCATAATCATGGCATTTTCGTTTGAATCTGATTGAATTACTTTAACGAACATAAAAAATTTATCGTTTTTTGAACTATATACCGTTTTATAAAGTTTCACAAGTTTCTCGTCGTGCTTTATCAAGTTTCCCCAGTCGGTGTCTCATAATTAAGTATATTTCAGTCTTGGATAATGGCTCCCGCTCGTAAGGGAAAGGCTAAGGAGGAACAGGCTGTTGTGTCCCTTGGACCACAGGCCAAAGAAGGAGAGCTTATCTTCGGAGTTGCTCACATCTTCGCTTCATTCAACGACACCTTCGTTCACATCACCGATATTTCCGGTAAGTTTTAAAAAACTTTTTTCGGATTGTAATTGTTTTTTTCCAGGACGCGAAACCATCGTTCGTGTCACCGGAGGAATGAAGGTCAAGGCTGATCGTGACGAGTCATCGCCATACGCTGCTATGCTCGCTGCTCAGGATGTCGCTGACCGTTGCAAACAGGTTTGATCAGTTTCTGAATAAATTGGTTATACTAACAAATTTCAGCTCGGAATCAACGCCCTCCACATCAAGCTTCGTGCCACCGGAGGAACTAGATCTAAGACCCCAGGACCAGGAGCTCAATCTGCTCTCCGTGCCCTTGCCCGCGCTGGAATGAAGATCGGAAGAATCGAGGACGTCACCCCAATCCCATCCGACTGCACTAGAAGAAAGGGAGGTCGCCGTGGACGTCGTCTCTAATTTGTTATTTGTTATTCGGAAGAATACATTGTTTAACAAAATTATTGTTGAAGTTCTTGCATAACAAAAATACCGCAGTGAATATGAATTACAGAAAACACACACACATCGTGTCTACACACAAAATAAAATGGCTGAATTGCTGTAGATATTCTTCCGTTTTCTCTAACTTTATCGGTGCCTGTAGAATTAGGAGACTGTTCTAGTTAAGATGATCTCCGTTTTTGCGTGAATTCCTTCGATGTGGATTTTGTAATGCAACGTTATGCATCCTTGGAAGTGGGGAGAGTTGGTCAGTTATTTTGTGTCTAAGATTTTAACAAAAGCTCGAACGACGATCGGAGGGAAGAATGGCACCGTCAAAGTCGAAGGAGAAAAAGGAGATGGCAAAAACAAACCGTCGTAAACAGCCTGCTACTAGCAAAAACCCGGTACTGTGAATATCAGAGATGTCCGGAATGACTTTTGAGAAACGGAATCCGGAACGAAAAAAAACCCGGGATCCGGAATTTTGACGTCTCCAATGGGCAGAAATTTTTTAAAAAAGTGCTGTATTTTTGAATTGTTTCTCGCGGAAGTTCAAAAAAAGACAGAATTCTTGCAGTTTAACATATTTGCTGAAAATCCGAAATAGAAAATTTTCTCGGAATCCGGAAAAATGAAAAGTTCTCGGAATACGGAATCCAGACAAAAATATTTTTCACGGAATCCGGATTCCGGACATCTCTTGTGTATATCTATTGTAGAATACGGCTCTGTCGCTTAGTCTTCAATTTTTTCTGACTTTTCAGACACCTAATACAGCATCTGAGGGTCAAGCACCAGCAGATTTGGCTGATCAATTGTCAAAAGCTAAGAATCGTGCTCAAATGTACGAGTTGGTTAAAGGGCACGCGGCTGGTACAGTTCCTGAATTCTTGAAACACCTGCCAGAATGTGTTCGTCTTCCAATACCGATTCGAGATGCCAGACGATTTAAAGTTGGTCAGGATGAAGAGTTCTTCCCAGGGCAATATGTGAGAATGGAAGGCGCAGAATACATTGTTGTACAAGCACCAACAAAGAAAAATTACCCCTTGATTTGGAGAGCAGTTCAACAGGTAAAACAAATGAGTGGGGCTAGAGGAGCTTGAGATTAGAGATAGGATGGTTTAAGAGTAGGAAATCTATATCTGAAATTTTCAACTTGTTCTCATAGAGTTTTTTCTTTTTTGATTTTCCCAAATCAACATGCTTAGTTCTTAGGATCGTGTGAGATTGATGGTGTGTCTTTGTCACGACGAACAGATGAGCAATTCGGATGACTCAAAATGCTATACCTACTTTCCAACCGAACCCGAACAAACGATGGAAGTAGATCAAAAGAAGGGAAAATTCACAATCGTCTGTAAATCTCGTGATGGTCTGAGCATGGGAGCAACGAAGTATGAAGTGGAATTGACGGACAGTGAAGCGATTGTAGATAAGAACAGTGATGATCCGAATGCAGTGAATGAGAAGACTTGTAGAATTCTCATTTTCCATATGAATACGTGGAGCGGACAGAAACCAGAATCGGGCAATGTTTTGGAACAGGCACTGAATGTTGCTCTCTTCTTTCGTGAAGTTAAGAAGCACGAGATGAATGTAAGAACCTTTAAAATGAGATTAGGTCAGAAATCGGGCCATGTTTAGATTCTTCGCAAGAGTATGGAGAACTACGTATCACCTGTCATGCTTCAATCATTCGATGGAATCAACCGTTCTGCTGTCGCCTGGGTGGCATTGATGTTGTTGAGAGATGTTGAGAAACGAGAGTGTTTTGATGTTCCGAATCTGATGAAGTCGATCATGAAATGGCGTATGGGATCCATTTCCAACTACTACCAGTTCTGTTTCTGTATGGCCGTCTGTTTGCATATTGGAAAGGATGTCAAGTGGTGTGAGAATGTGAGTATTATAATTAAGATTCTTGAGATAAATATATTTTTCAGGACTGCAACACTGCTCTGGCCGATTTGACTGCAAAGTTTGGCGAAAGGAAATTGAATGAACTCGGGAATTTGGCTGTCTAGAATAAAGTTTTCGAAAAGCGAAATTGTTTTTTTTATTAAATTCAAAAATAAGTCTTTAATCAATGGGAACTGTTGCAGTCTTCCAGATGTTGGCAATTGCATTATCGTAGTTTTTTGCTCCTTTCTTTCCTTTTGCTTCCATCTGAATCATTTTGGCTCTATCTGCTTCTCGCCTAGACTGCATTTTCTTGTAAAAGTAGATCGCCGCTGGTCCTATTGCAAAGGTGTACGTGGAAATCATCTGACAAAATATATGTTGAGAGGGAATACCGTAAAAAACTGTATTAGAAAAGCCCCTTTATTAGAAGGACTCCTTTCAAAATATGTTGTTTGAAGTTTAACATTTCCGTACGTTTTCAGGAAAAATGTTCCGGAAGTTTTAAAATTTCACAAAAATTCGCTGAAACATTTTTTTGCTCAAAATTGGCTGGCTGGTTCAATTTGGTAAAATTGACATATTTTAATGAATTTTAAACGAGAATTCACTGATTTTCTGATGTGACCGGAAATTAGAACGACCCCTCTAATTAAAGGGCCCCTGTAATAGAAGGGTCCTCTGGAGATGCCTTGGAACTATAGAAGAGCCGGCCCTTCTAATACAGGTTTTACGGTATTCGAGACTTCTCACCGTCATCCAAGATGCTCGAACGATTGTCAAAGTTATTGGATCTTTGGAAACTAGGTCACCAAAATACTTGAATGAAATGTTGACAGAAACATAGACACCGAAGAAAATAACATGGACAAGGATCACAGAATATGAGAATTTAGTTGAGAGGAACACTTCTCCTAACTGATACTTGACGGATAATGAAGCATTTATTCTAGATGGATTACTGTAGTTTTTCGAAAAGAAACTCCTCATACTCACCGCATGACTTTTCGGTTTTTATAAATAAGGGGAAAACTTAGACCGAAATTGAATATGTTTAATGCTAACATCATTCCATAGAGCATATACATCTGGAAACAGTTTTCTAAGTTTTAAATTTTGAAAATACAAATGAACTCTTGGAGCCACTGATGCTGGAATAAACACGAATGAGATGGATCCTTGAACAATGTTTGCATTCAGAAAAACCAAGCAAATGATTAAAAAACAGAATATTATCTGAAAATCTCTTGAAGTTCTTGAAATGTCGTTCAGCTGGGAAGTACCAAGAAAATAGTGATGATTGGTCCCAAAAAGACTTTAGTCCTCTCGTAATATTTGGCATTTTTGATTGCCAGAAATCTCTCAAATGTAATGGAAATTGGGAAAAACGTCGGAGCAATCATGAAAAAACATCCGAAGAAGTTTCCGACTCGATAGAAATCTGGATTTATCAGAAGATCACAACTGGTCTTCGCAATGAATGGGTTCAACATTAATGAACTGAAAAACAACTATTCTTTCGAATTTCAGATTGATTTGCAGTTTTTCACCTCTAGCACCGAAAAAACGATTGCGAAAACTGTCATTGTTCCAAAGTAACCAGCCAGAAGCCACTGAAACTCAAACCTATTCCATATTCAAGATATTCGTCTTACTTTAAGGTTTCCATGAAAATTGGATTTCCAGAGTTGAAAAACCAGGAAATAAGAAAGTGGAAAAAATGCGAGAACCAGGATAAATTGTTGATAAATCTGAGCAGTCCGATATACTGGATTGAATGACAATAAATGTGCCTAAAATGTTTCAAATACTGTTTTGTTTTCTACAGTAGTCCACAAAAAGTATGCTTCCACCCTTCGTTTGTACAACTATAACACCTATTAGGTTGATGAGGAAGTTTCTTCCTTTTTGACAAGGTTGTTCTTGAGGCTCGATTTCTAGCTTTCCAAATAGTTTACAAGGCCAAACTTTCTTTGTTGGGAAGCTGTAATCAGTGTTCATTACACCGTAATTTTTTTTTCATTCATGCCTCACCTCGTGTTGGAGTAATGACGGTTCTTTTGGACATTATCCGTCGGCACATACGCAACATGATTATATTTTTATTTTTATTTCGTCTTCAAACACCGGGAATTTGCAAGAAAATTGTGAATGTATATAAGGGACATGTTCGGTCATTGCCTACAATTTGCGTTTAGTTTGAAAAATTCCGCCCCGAGGAGATCAGTTTGAAAGATGGCAACGACCTAGTCAGCCAGATCTCGATCAATTACTGAAAGTCGCGAACGCGGATCTATTTCAAACCACTTGTAAAATGTCAAAGGCATTATCCGTTAGTTCATCATGTATCGTGAACGGATTGAAGTCTCTTGGCAAAGTCAAAAATTGGGTCGATTCATACCCCGTCCTGTCGACATGAGCATGTTTCTCCTATCATTTCTTCGCATGTTCAGTTGGGTGAATGATCTAATTACCGTAGATGAGAAGTGGGCAAGTTACTCTATCAACATGCGGAAGGATCAGTTGGTTGACATAGAAGGACTAGCTCTGGACGTCTCGGAACCCAAATTTTGCATAAAAATGAGGATGCTATGAGTTTCATTGTCTGCCAAAGGAATGGAGACTGGGAACTTTTAGATGAAAGAACCATTATAACCGACACCTTGTATAATGCCTAATTATAGAAATTGAATCTAGCAGTCAAATCAGAACGAGGAGAAAAACCCAGGTTCACTTCCAGTGCGACAATGCGACATCACCCGTGAATAGAGGGATCAGCCAAAAAATCTTGTCGTTCGGCTGAATTAATTTTTTGCGTTCATCGTGTTTTCCGGACCTTGCTCTTTCGGATGAATGGTTGTTTGAGGCTGTTCAACGTTATCTTGACAGAAAAGACTTTAAGTTAAAAGATGACACAAAAAAGGAGGTACTATTTATAGTTAAATGCTCATGGACGTTATTTTCATTGATCTTGGCCACTCAGCTTTGAGGAAAATTCTATCAAAAATTTTGCCAAAACAGGAAGAAACTTTCTTATCAACCTAATATTTAGATCAATAATCATGAACAGGTGTATACATAGAAAATAAAGGTCTTCCCTCAAAATCTAATTTCAAAAAACTTGGAGCCATCAATGAGACACAGAAACAAGAAATTCCTGAAAAAACACGTTTTGGCCGTTCCTCAAAAGGCCTGATTTCCCAAAATTTTAAGATTCTGACCCCTATACACAGGATACGGAGATCTGGATTCTGTATATATATTTCCGGATTTCGAAATCTCGATTCCTAGATTCAGAATTTCGGATCCCGGATTTCGAATTCTGGATTATGTGTACTGCATCGAGTTTACTGGATTTTGGGATATTACTTCCGGAATCTACATTTTAGATCCCGGATTCTGGATTCTGGATTCCAGATTCTAGATTAGCTTCTTGAATGAGTTCAAATGTCCCAAGAATCTGAAATTCAGGTTTTCTTGGTAAGTAAACAATTTCGGGAGGTTACTGGGAGAGTGTAAAAGTTTCTGAGATTCTCCAGAAATAAGAAAAACGGTTCTGAAAGATTTCCAACTCCGGTTTCTCAATGTGTCATGTCAGTATGTCAGAACCTCATAAATTTTCGTTACATCCCAGAAACGTTTAAAAAATCTGAATTGTTGAGAGAACCAAAACTTCAGATTTCCGGGACATTTATACTTGTTCAAGAAGATATTCCGGAATCCTGAATCCAAAATACAGAATCAGGAGTGTATGTATCTCCAGTGATGCAGTACACATAATCCAGAATTCTGAAACTTGAAATCCAAATTTCGAAATCCGGAAAACTGATATCATGAATCAGGAACTCAGCTACCGAGTATGAGGTTCCTTGTGATTAGTGGTCAGACTCTAAAAATTCTGGTGATTCAGGCCTTCAAAAGGATTTCACAGAGCTTCAAAATCTCCAAAACCCTATTTTTGTGGAACTGCAAAAACGTGTTTTCCGGAATTTTTCCGGTTTCTAATTTCTGGGTCACAGTAATGGCTTTTGTGTTCCAGTACAAACGAAGGGTTGAAGCATCTTTTTGTGGAGTACTGTATAAGCTTTATGAAAATTACCGTGATACAGTCAATTGGAACTGGAGAAGATTCATAAGGAGCAGTTGTCATTTTCAACTCGAAAACGAAAAAGGAACTAGGCAGAAAGAGTTCTTTCCTTTTGAATAAAGCCGTTGATTTCTGATTCCCATCTTTTTCGTATATTTGGAACTAATGAGAAAACCTTCTGAAATTTAGTGCTTGTCACTTTTTTGAAACTTTGGGAAAATTTTTCGTCGAATGGAAATTCTTGGAATTTAATCTCGATAAAACTTTTTTGGTTCCTTGATCTGTCTGATTTCGTTGGTTCCATTCTTTTGATTCTCGAGATGTATTTTTATGGGCGTATCGAAAAAGTAATCGTCATGCTTATAAACTTTATTAAAACTGAAAATGTGATGATGAGTGTGGGGTTGGGAGCAATAGAAGCATTATTCGACAGACATGAAAAACTGAGTGGTAAACATTTTGGTGAGAAAAGAGATCGAGTGAGGGAAACTATATGGTACATAGAAAAAATATGGAGATATTAGTAAGAATAATGTAATTACTCTGATAATCAGTTGATTGATTAATTAATCGTTTGAGGGATAAAACGAATATTAAGCCAATTAGATGAGACCTGCTTGTCTTGCCATGGAATAGAATTCTGACGTTGAATCGGCCAGAAGATTTTTAGGACTATCAAACTCCGCAACTTGGCCTTTGTTCAGAACAATGATTCTGAAATATAAGGTTAATGTAGGGTTTTTGAAAGCAATATCTACCTGTCATAATCCATTATGGTGTTGAGACGATGAGCAATCGTAAGCACAGTGGAGTTTGCAAACTCTTTACGGATCGCTTTTTGAAGTAGAGCATCCGTGGAAACATCAACAGCAGCAGTGGCTTCATCTAGGATGAGCACTCTGGTTTTACGAAGAAGTGCACGAGCAAGGCAAACCAGTTGACGTTGTCCCACACTAAAAACATATCCTATTTTTACAAAATTCATGGAATACCAACCTGATGTTATCACCTCCTTCCGTAATCACGTAATCAAGTTTTTCCTCCTGTGCAATAACAAAATCTCGAAGATTAGCTTGTTCAAGACTATTCCAGATTTCATCATCCGAATAATGATCAAATGGATCCAAATTGAAGCGCAAAGTTCCCGAGAACAAAACTGGATCTTGTGGGATAATCGTCAGATTAGTTCTCAAGTCTTGAAGTCCAATGTCTGCCAAGTTAATTCCATCCAGAGTGATCAGACCTTCTGCAGCTTCAATGATTCGGAACAGTGAAAGGGTCACTGAAGACTTTCCAGCTCCAGTACGACCGACGATTCCGATTTTCTCATGTGGATTGATCTTTACATTCAGCTGTTTGATGACCAAATCAAGACCATCCCGATAGCGAGCTGAGAAATTGTTGATGACGATTTTTCCCTCCGATGGCCAGTGTTCTGGTGGCTCCATTCCTGGCTCGGATTTCCACTCGGCTTCGGTTTCAGTTTCAGCATACTCCATTACGCGCTCCACCGAAACGATGTTTGTTTCCAGCTTTGTAATCTGGCGCACTGCAAAATTCAGCACGGTCGTGATATTCAAAGCATACGAAACCGAAAGTCCAATCACTCCAGAAGTTGTTGTTGAACGTGTAAGAGCAGCGAATAGCGCTGAGAAGAGCACAATGCAGTTTCCAATGAATTCCAGACGCACTGACAACCATCGATTTGCCACGTAGTTCAGATATCGGCATTGAACATGTGAATCCACCTTCTCTTCGGACAACTTGCAGAAACGATCAGTGAGCTCGTACGCACGGATGGTAGCAGATCCATGAATCGATTCGGACAAGTGACTGTAGATAGGAGATCTTGTGATGGATTCCAAACGCTTCAGCTGTCGAGAAGTGGCAATGTAGTACCGCATGACCATCAGATACATCAATGAGAGGGGGATGACGACGATTCCAAATACAGGAGTCGAAATCATGATGATGATGAGCGTTGAAACAACTTGGAGCAAACACTGGGCGAAGAATTGAACATTGAAAGGAAGGAGAACGTCGACTGTCTCGATGTCTTTTCCTATACGATTCAAAATTCTACCAAATGGAGTGGTATCGAAAAATGACATTGGAACACGGAACAAGTTGCGCATCAGAGGAGCATGGAGGTTTCTTGACGCAGAAACACCACCGTAGAGAAGGGAAAGCATACCAATGAACAACAGGATAACTGAAAATAAAAAAATTCATCAGGCAAAATTAAAAATTCTTACTTTCGGAGAATCCGAGACCAGCATAAACTCCGAGACGAACTTCAGTAGTTTTACCAGTCAAATCATCTCTCGAACGAGAATTATCATTTGACCAGTCGGTGAGCCACAAACTTCTTCCCATTGAAATTATAGTGCTGATTGTCATTCCAAGCACAAAAGTGACAGCGATCGGGAAACCCATTGCTCCAAAGTATTTATAGTACGTGCTCATCTTGACTCTTCCTGTTTCCACTCTTTCAGTTCCAGTCAGTTGCCGAGTGTTTACCGTAGCTGATGTAACAGATTGAGTACGAGACTTTGTAGATAGATGCCGACGGTTTTGTCTTGGGAAGGAAGTGCTCATTTTGCGGCGATTGATAATTCCTGACACGGTTGATAGATGGCTGACACCCAAAACATGATCGAGAATTGGAGATCCCATTACGTCATCGTCGTATTCAATGTCAGAATCTTCGTCGATATTCACTAAAACCAAAAATTTTTCTTACACAAAAACTCAAAAATACAGAAACTCACCGCCTCTTGGTTCCGAAGCATTGTCGTCATCACCGTCTTGCGATCTTTCAGTTGCACGCCTCTCTCTTTCTTCCTTTGCACACTCCACGAGCAATTGTTCGAAAGCTCCTTGTTTCATCAAATCACGATACTTTCCTTCATACTCTATTCTACCATTGTTCATCACAATTATCAAATCTGACTGCTCAAGGTAAGACAGTTCGTTAGTCACTAAAATTCGTGTCTTGTTACGCAGCAATCCTTCTGGACCAATCACCGAATTGAACATTTGGCTTCCGACATGAGCATCAACGGCGCTCATAGGATCATCCAGCAGATAAATTTCATGATTCTGATAGACAGAACGAGCCAAGGATATGCGAGCTTTTTGGCCTCCAGATAAATTTATTCCTTTTTCTCCAATTTCAGTGTTGTCCCCATGTGGAAGAGCGAGAAGATCAACTTGCAAAGCACAGGCATCCAGCACACGGAAATAGAAGTATTCATTGTACTGTTTTCCGAATGTGATGTTGTTGCGGACGCTGTTATTCTGAATCCATGGTTGTTGTGGCACGTAGCAAAATCTTCCGTGCACTGAAATCGAACCACTGAGCTTCTCCATTTCACCCATCAATGCTTGCAACATGGAACTCTTTCCAGCACCAACACGTCCAACGATAGTGACCAACTGTCCTCGATTTACAGAATAACTGATATTGTGTAGACTAGGAACTGGATCATTTTCTGCGGATTCCCAAGACAGAGTTGCGTTTTTGATATCGATGACGTCATCATCTGTAATTACATTCATCGAGACTGATTCAAATTCGTAAACTCACTATCACGGGCTCTGTGGTCAATGGCTTGTGTGTTCAATTCTTCCGACTTCAAAAATTCCTTCAGTCTTTTGTTGGAAACAATAACCTGAACAGTCTGTGTGATCAGTTCAGCAACTTGTGACATTGGAGAGCGAAGTTGATTGAAAAGTGTCAGAGATACGAACGCAATTTCCGGAGTCAACACATTCTTCGGATCGATGTAGATGAACGTGGCAAAAGTCGAAACTGCGACGAGGAATGGGGATGCACAATTGAGCATATCGGAGAATGTTCGTAAGAACGCTGCCTTCTTGATGAAGCTCAATTCCTTCTCTCTCAAATCTCCGATAACGTTCTCCATGGGTGGCTCCCATGCGTACAGCTTAATCACTTTTATCCCATTGAGCACTTCGTTGACCATCTTGGTACGCTCATCCTTGTACTGCATCTGTGCGATTTGCCATTTCCGAATAACCATCGTAATTCCGAAATTGATTGGAAAGAGGAGAACCATAACAGCGACACCGCTGAATACAGACACTCCGAGCTGCTGGAATAAGAAGAAAAGAGCCAATCCGATCTGGAGGGGGTTCGACCAGTATTGCATGATTTGTGGTGTGATTTGTTGGAAACGATCCACATCAATGGCCATGAGATTCACAATCTCTCCGACTGTCTTCTCACGACGAGCTGCATTTGATAAGCGCAATGTCTTTCGATATACTGCTGCAGTGAGACAAGTTTGAACTCTAGTCCCAACTCTAAACATCAGATAGTAGTAGTGAGAGAGTAGAATCGAAGAGAGCTCAGCGGAGAAAAACATTGTGAATGCCAGAGCCACTCCTTGCCACATCGGACGATCCAATTGCTCAGTGAATCGAATTAATGACTTCAATAACAGTGGGTTACAGAAGAGAAGGATGTCGGAGATGAATTTGACGAACATGGCAATGCACACATCCCATTTGAACATTAGAAATAGTGTCCAGATAATCGAAGGAATCTGGTATTGAGATTGGTTGGAAGGAATCGGCTCGCAATGACCCGGAGAATCGTGGAGTAGTGGACGTTTTTCTTCAGATGCATACCCATCATTTTGAGCGATTTCTGAAAACAGTTCATGCAGTGACTTTTACTTACTAGGGAATGGTCAGAACTTATACCGCGATCGAGACATACCAGTAGGTTCAGTGAAGAGAAGGTTGCTTCCTGATTCCAAAACAGTTTTCAAATTTTGCTAAATGGCCCGGAGAACCGAGATATTTGTGCTCCAAAATCGAGCGATAAACCATGTAAATTTCAACTTTTGCCCCAGTTCCCTCTCACAAACACCCATTTCTAAACCGCCACCATTCACCTGTCCAAAGCGTGGTCTGGTGGCCGAGTGGTGTGCGCGCTTGTCTGGCGATCTGCTTTTGCGGGTTCGAACCCACCTTCTTTTGGACCTTTTGTTTTTGCAAAGGGGAATGGGGGCGGTTAAGAAAAGGGAGGAAAGAGAGGGAAGTGGGGAGACTGAACTGGGGCAAAAGTTGAAATTTACATGGTTTATCGCTCGATTTTGGAGCACAAATATCTCGGTTCTCCGGACCATTTAGCAAAATTCGAAAACTGTTTTGGGATCAGGAAGCAACCTTCTCTTCACTGAACCCNCTGGTATGTCTCGATCGTGGTATAAGTTCCGACCATTCCCTAGTTATAGCTAAGCCTACTTTTGCTTTTTGCGTTCCATAAATTCAGCCATTTGGGAACCAACAATCCAGATGTATCGTCATCGTTAAGCGAATAGAGGTCAGATATTTCCAGCGGTTTTCGGACGCCAAGACGACACAAAGCACCGAACCACCACATTGTGATTCGATTCAAAAAGGAAGATGTCTTTTCAGGACTCGGGTTTCGAGGAGCATTCAGTTCTTTGTAGCCGTCTGGAGAAATGTCAGTGAAACAGTGAAGATAAGTTTCCGCGGTACAACAGAAAAACCATATCAAAAATGCGACGCATCTCGGATAATCTAGCAGATCCCACTCATCCGTTCGAGAAAATACTTGTTGAATCCAATACAAAAGCTCAGGGACAGCGGAAATTGTGAAAACGAGCCAGCACATGAAGAGTCCTCCGGAGGTCAATATTCCATAGTTGCGGAACGATATAATCAGCGCAGTTAGAACAATCTGAAAAACGGAATTAACCTGAATCTAATGAATGTTTTCTTGTAGGTTACCATTGCCAGGAACAGAGTGATCGGGAAAACGAATTCTACTGCAGCAGGAACTCGTTCGAACAGTGTCTCATAAATGGGGGCAGCAAGCATTGCAAGTGAGTCGGCGATCAGAATACATGAAAGTACGACTTTCGCTTGAAGTCGTTTCGTCCATTGAATAGGATTCAGCCGGAGAAAGAAAATTTGAGCAGTCAGAAATGGTGCGATCAGGAAGAGTGTTACAGTTGGAAACCATATGAGTGTAGTATGCTGGTAGCATCGACTGAGAATCGGAATTTTCGGTTCGTCCCATATCGCAGGATTCTGAATATTTCGTTTTCGTTTTTACAACTATCAAAATGCATAAGAACTCACCCAATACTGTTCACCACAAAATTCGTCTATTCCTTCAAGCATTTTTCGTATTTCATGCCCTTATTGCAATCAATATTTTATTAGTTTGTTATTGTCGTATTAAAAAAAGTGGGACCTGAGAATTTGAAAGCGTCGCTTTTTTTGATCTACTAAAAAGTGCGGCAAAAACGTAATATTTCAGACTTTTGGCTCGTTCGAGCTGCTTTCGCAATTAAGTTCGGTTTTTCGATGAAAAACAGATTCTAGAGATGCTAGCGATCATTTTCATACCAAGAAATCTAAATTTTGTCCAGAAAATCCCATTGAATTCACAGAAATAAGTTTCGTTTACTACTGTAGTGATTTTGAGGCAAGGCCTCGAAAATTGACCGGGAAGCCGCCCGCGAAATTTTCCAGGTCCCACTTTATTTAATTCGACAATATTATGATACTACCTGAAAATTTTCGGAATTAAAAAACAACAAAAAGAAAGAAAAATAGAGGTGAAGCTGAAATGCGGCGGCTGCGAAGAACAGCGAGGGAAGGAATTCGAATTCGAAATTACGCGCGCGCATTTCTCGATCAAACAGACTACAATAGCCCGCTCGATAAAAACTTTGCAAGTCTGTCAAATCGATCACATACAAGATTCGAACCTATTTCTATAGGTTTCAGTTAAGTTCAAGCGATATTTCAGAAATTAGGAACTGTCAAAGTTCTAACAACGATCAGATTTTGGAGATTTTCGGAGCCCAAAGACAATATTGGGCTGAAAAATTTTGTCAGAATGCTATTTTTATCGTTTCTGAATGATTGGAACGTTTTTTCGCACTTTTCAAAAAATTTTCAAAAAATTAATCTCCAAGTGTGGGGGGTGAATTTTTTAAAGTTTTTCAAAAAAAAATTTTTTTTTGAAAATGTTTAAAAGTTATTTTAGAAAATAGAAAAATGTCCATAAATGAGTTTCGCACTCAAGCAAATCCAAAAAAACCAATTTTTAACCTCGAAAAATGCATGTTTTTGGCCAAAATTTAGTGCTAAAAGCACTTTCAGAGGCCATATTTCGGATCCTTTTGAGAACGGGCTAAAAATTTTTTGGATTCGGATTCAGCATGTTCGAAAGTACCTTTGTACAAACCGTTGTCTGAAAAACCTTCCCTTGTTAGTTTTCCAATTTATTTCAAGTGAAATAGCAGAAAAATCGACGCAAAGCAGTGAAAACGAGAAAACGAATCCTGAAACTATACAATTTTT
Organism: Caenorhabditis briggsae; assembly: GCF_000004555.2. Taxonomy (NCBI): domain Eukaryota; kingdom Metazoa; phylum Nematoda; class Chromadorea; order Rhabditida; family Rhabditidae; genus Caenorhabditis; species Caenorhabditis briggsae. The sequence goes on along the minus strand of NC_013487.2, from coordinate 12,610,242 downwards.
TGGTTACTGTAATTTTCGTTGTGGGACTTTCGGCAACGGCTGCTGTGTTTCTCTTCCATAGCTCCGAGTTCTTGTACCAACAAAATAACAAATAGATTCTTGTCAACTACAGTAATCCTCTCTTTCTAAATATCAGTTTTCAAATATCCATCTGATTCTGCTGTTCCGGTAAATGACCTCCGTTTTTGATCACCTGTTACAAATGGCGTTTTCTCAAATCTGTTTATGCCATGTGTCTCTTCATCTCTTCTTGACTAATACTTCAGACTTCGCAAGACCTAATATATGTCTTCAGTTTTTTCTGATGTTACCTTCAGATGAAAAGTAGCATTGTTCCGCTTTCCTGATGTTTTTCACTTCCTGCAAAAATCAAGAAATTGTAGCAACGCCCACAATTTTCTTGTATGAAACTAAAATCTTGTTTAAAAAATCCACACAAAACAAAAACGTTTGAAGAGAAACTTCTAGTCTCTGTGGCTACCGTACTCTCCGGTTTGACTGTTGTCGCATGCCTTATCGTTGTTCCGTTCTCTATAAGACCATTGATGAGATCCACAATGAAGTTCTCGATGGTGTCCGTGTATTCCGGGAAGAGACTGATTCTGCTTGGACCGAAATGATGGATGTTCAAGTATTGGTGACACCACCAACCAAGCCACGTGTCAATCCATTTAACTCAGTATTCCGGCAGAAGCGTCAGACATTCTCTGAACTTCCGGCTTGGTGTCAATGCGAACCAAAGAAACCAACATGCCCGCCAGGACCTCCTGGACCACCAGGACCTCCAGGACAACCAGGCAAAACAATTCGTTCTTTTTCGGCCTATTTTTTGTTTTCAGGAACACAAGGGTCTCCAGGACCAAAGGGACCGGACAGTACTACCACTTACGCTCCAATCGAGTGCCACAATCCAAAACCAGGATGCATTAGCTGTCCAAGAAAACTTCCTGGACCAACCGGACCAGCAGGACCAGCAGGCCAAAAGGGACCAGACGGACGTCCAGGACAACCAGGACACACTGGAAAGCCAGGAGCACCGGGAAGTCCAGGACCAAATGGAGCAATGGAGGTTCAGGAGCCGCTGGAGGACCAGGAAAGGGAACAGCTGGAGCTCCAGGAGCACCAGGAAAAGCTGGCCCAGCAGGACGAGCTGGAGAACCAGGAAAGAATGGTTCTGATGGATCTCCAGGAACAGCTGGACCAGCTGGAGGGCCAGGACAACCAGGAAACAAAGGATCAGATGGACATCCAGGAACTCCAGGAGCTCCAGGAGGACCAGGACACGATGCTGCCTACTGTGCCTGCCCACCAAGATCTGCTGTCTTTGTCTCCAAACATTGAATACCCTATCAATAAATATTTGAGTATTTCCAAAACGTTTGATGGAAACAGGTTTTTGTTAATCTACAAAAAATTCATTAAAAAATCAAAGATTTAAACAGAGAAATTAAGATGGATTCAAAAAAGTGTTCTCCTTCTGATTGGCTTCTTCAAAAGCTTTCCATTTTCTAACTTCTTCCTCCCGGTCCTTATCCTTAGCTTCTTTTCTTTCAACTCGTGTTTCCTCTCCAGTTACTTGCACAATTACCTTTTTGGATTTCTTCTTCCTCATTTTTCTCTTTTTCTTCTTCTCCATCATTTTGGACTGTTCCAGCTTCTTCCGTTCTTCTTCTTTTGCCTTCTCCTGCTGTTTCATATAATACAGATAACCAACGACAGCCGAGATTCCAACACAAGCAAACATTCCAAAAATGAACATTCCAATCAACAAAGTTCCTTTGGATGATGATGAAGGATTCGCTGGCTCTGGAGCTGGAGGCGGAGGAGGCGGAGGTGGAGGCGGAGGAGGCGGAGGTGGAGGCGGAGGAGGCGGAGGTGGAGGCGGAGGAGGCGGAGTAGGCGGAGGAGGTGTAGGAGGTGGAATAGTAGGAGGAGGTGTTGGTGCCGGATTACGCTGTATATTCCTGATGTTACGATCATTATAGTCATCCTTTCCCAAAGATCCACGGCGTCTTCTAAAAGAAGAGCCTCCATTATCTCTCTTTTTTGTTTTCCTACAGATTCGAACAGCTGAAACAATTTGAATTACTTCAGAAGAGCTAAATTTTTGGTGTAAATGGAAATATAATTCCAGAAAATCACTGACCCTTTCTTCCATTTCTCCGGCAGAACTCGTTTTTGATTGAATTCACGAACAACTCGCACTTTTTGTCCGAATCCCCGCGATCTTTGACACAATTCGAACTCAATTTTAAGTAGATCTTTTCACATTTTTCTAAGTTTTGAAATTTTAAAATTTCAGGAAGATGCTTATTCTTACTGACCAAAACTGTCGCTGTCTAGACATTGGTTCTCTAGTTGATGTACTCTAAAAATACAAGTTTTTTTAGTTTTTAATGATTGAGAAACGATTACATGTCGGATACAGTTTCTCGAGAAAGTTGCGTTGGTGAAGATAAAGAAAACATTCAAACTATCTTTCAAGAAAAATCCAACCTTTCACTTTCAGACAACCCGTTCAATGTCAGTTCAACATCCTGCCCTCTATTGACCCTTATTGCTCCAAATGATCAATTTATATAGTTAGTTCATTTTTAGTCAAATTAAAAGTATTCTCAAGAAAAAAAGTAAAATAAATATTTCACTTATCAGAAGAGGATAAAAATGAAAGACATAAAAAGCAAGTTGAAGCGGCAGATGCTATATTAAACTCTTTTTTTTATTTTTAAGATCGTAACGTTCTCAACGGAAATAATATAACACCATCCAGTACAACATCTACTACTACACTGGCTACAACAACTACAGTAACTACAACGACTACAATTATCACAACGACTCCAACAACCACAACTGAACTTCTGACAACTACAGAATCGTATCTTTCAACCATCGTAGCTGCAGTTTTTATTCTCCCTGCTATTGGTGCTTGTTTGATAGGAGCATATTTCGCTTACAAGTACTTCTTCAAAGTAGACAAATCAAAATCTGTGCCACCAAACAGAAAAATACAGAAAAAGAGCAAAGAAGAAGATACCAAAAAAGCCAAAGAAAAGTTGCGAAGAAGAGAAGTCGTCAACAATTAAATACGAAGAGAAGAAACATTTTTCTGGTATACTTGTCAATGTTTAGTCTTTTGTTTGAGTTTAAATAAATGATTAGTTTTTTTAATTCAAAGCTTTTGGGTATTGGCTGTGAGTTAGTATCAGACTCTTTCTCGTCGGATTTTTCAGTCAAATGAGTTTCGTTTTAAAAGTATACTTGTGTTTTTTTGACAATTTCTCTTCCCTACAGTAACCCCCTATAGTAACCCAATATTTCTCTCTACAGTAATCTTCTCCATTTTCAAATATTTTTCCCTACAGTATCGGTTTTCGAGTATTTTCCCTACAGTATCGGTTTTCGAGTATTTCCCCTACACTAATTATTTTCATTTTGGAATATTTTTCATCTACAGTAATCCTTCTCGGTTTTGTCATCCATGCAACACGGATGTTTTGTTTCAACGAATCTGTTGAGATTTCGTGACAGATGACGATTTTTTTTCTCCGGTTTTCCAATTTCAACTTAAAAAGGCTGAAATAGTTGAAAAGTATCCGTTTTCAATTTTCTGACTTGAGAACTTGTTTTTCTGTTGCTTTAGATGTTCTTGAAACTTCTGACATTCTATAGTTCGTTTCCATGCCTTGTTTTTTAGTCAATTAAAAATATCAGCATCATTTTGTCCTTGTTTTTTTTCTCACGGTCTTTGTTCAACCAAGGACACCAGAATTTTCCCATCCCACGTCTTCAGGCGTATTCCGTCTGATCAGTTTTCTTCTTTTAGTTTCTTCACTGTCATCCAGAATTTTCTTAATCAGAAGTTCAGTCGTTTGATCTTTACAGATATTGTAAGGCTATTTGTTTTGTTGCCTTTGTATTTCAGAAAAAAACTTTGACTGTAAGTACCTTGAAACCACCCAAACTTTGAGCCCATATATCTCGGTTCCTATAGAAGATAACAAAACGTGATTTACTGACAAAATGTTGCTAATATTATGGTGAACATTTTGTCAGTTGACCAATTTTTCATATCTTTCACAGGAACCAAGATAGATGAGCTCGAATTTTGGGTGACGTTCTATTGGAGTGTTTACGGTAACTGATTATTGGTGGATCAATTTGACCTGATGAGAGATTTCGATTTATTCGACTATGCCCGTTCTATTAATTAAATTTCAAACTCTTTTGTCAGACACTATTGGTTAAAAAATTACTATCAGTCAACTGACCGGAAGTTTTCCCATAGAATTCTCATTAGTCAATGGGAACTTTTGAATAGAGTTTCATCAGTGTGACTGGCTACAACTTTTTGGTGATCTTTTTTCTTTAGACTACCAGAACGTCATCTACATTTCTTAGGTTTCTTAGGCTCTACACATTTCTTAGGTTCCACACTGTGTTGTTTTTCATAAAGAATCTTTTTTGCTCTGAAAACCAAAAGTTTCGAAAACGACAAACAAGTATGACTCGTTAGTCTTTTGATACCGTTTTTCAGAATTTCAGCACATTTTATGTTCTCTCTCCACGGTTGAGAATTTCGTTTTTCTTTTTTCTCACTTTGTAAAAATTATGAAACACATTTCCATATCTAACTATTTCTGTAGTTCATATTTTCAGATCGATATGTCATTTGACAATCTTTTCAATTATGCTTATGCTTTCGTGATTCTCTCCTACATTTATATGCTCCTCACAGTTGGAGTAGTGTGGAAAATGTACAAGGTCTACTACGCAAATAAAATGATTTTAAAAGCAATTGTAGTTCATCGATGCCTGTTTCAGACTTTTATTTGGATGCAGATTGCGGTTGGTCAATTGAAAATTAGATATAATAAAAAGACATTTCAGAATTTGCTATTTTTCATTTTCGACAATATAGTTTTCCGACTACCTTCAACAGGCTTCTTCACAAAACTCTGTGATTATCTGGCTCCAAGTCATCTGTTAAAAGTTTTGTACATGCTTCAATTATTTTCCAACTACAGTTCAATTTACTATTCATTCTTGTTTTGTTTAACACGACTCATCATACTCTTTATAACCGAAAGTCATGAAAAGGTGAGGAATATATTCTTGATTATGTAAAATGAGAAAGAGTTAATTATTTTTAATTACTGCAAACTCCGAGACATAAACTTAACCAAAGTTACAGTATATCGAAAACTATACAACCAGAAAGAGAAGTATACCGTAAGCACTCTAATAAAGTTGCCCAACCCTTTAATTTTGAGTCTATGTACCTCCTGTGAATGATATCAAAAAGTAGTCAACTGACAAAATATTTTTGATATTATGCTAAAAATTTTGTCAGTTATTCACCTTTACATATCTTTTACAAAAAGCGAGATAAACAGGCTCGAAGTTGACATGTTAGGTGTTCTTCCTTCTATTAGACCGTTTACAGTAAATTACTCAAACTTTCTAACCATCTATAAGTATGGTTTCAGATTTGCAAGAAACTCTGTTTTGTATTCATTCCCATTACATTGATCACTCCAATCATTGCTGATTTCTACATGATTCCGGCTCCTGGAGCCTGCCGTCCTCTCAAACCTCCTTATCCACCAGGAGCCATATCCATCTCATACGGACCAAGTCTTTTCAATGTTCATTCCTTGATTTTTGATATTTCTGACATGTGTCCATTTTTAGATAAGAACTGATAACTTCATGCTTGGCTTAACATTTTTCGCGCCGGTTGCTATTTTATTTATGAACGCTATGGTGGTTTTTAAAGTTCGCAAACTGTTGTTTCAACGAAGAAAAACTACAAGCAGACATCACAGGAAAGCACAGATTTCTTTAACGATCACAACGCTAGCAATTATGGTTCAACATTTAGCAAGTGGAGGCAAAACAGTACGTTTTTTTCTAAAAGGATCTGGTTTCTCATTTCTATTGATTTAAGGTAGTTGGTGTCATTCATCCGGAATTCGTCCCTTATGCACAGCTCATCCGAAACCGTGTCATTGATTTTGGAATGATTTCAGTTCCTTGGATATTTTACTTCTCTCATCCTATGTTTCATGATAAAACGGCACGAGTTTCTTCTATGACATAACTTATGTCACATAAGTAAGTTTATTTTCAGAACAAAAATATCTCGACTTTATATATTACAGATTGTTATAGAAATTGTCAGATATGGGCGTCTCAATACTGGATCCTTTATTCTGAACTCTCTTCCGTCACTTTCTCGTCTTCCTCTCCGTTAATCTTCTTTTCATTATGTTTCTGTCCTGCTAACTCTGCTTTTGCCTCCATGTAATCCCGTTCTATCTCTTCCAGAGCTTTAATAGCCATCATTCCAACTGAAAATTATTGCTCATTAATACTGAAATTCAAATAAAAACGCACTCATTATATCCAAATATGCTTCTGCTTGAACCAGTCTCTCGAATGACCATTTTTCATGATCCTCGAGGAAGTACTTGACACGGAAAGTCCCATAGTAGACTAATGCTGAAAAATGAAATAAATCATTGAAACGGAATGGGTTGAGCCCAGAAAGTTACCTCCCCAATTTAAAGAAGAAAAGAACTTTTTGAAACTTACCATTCATACTGAAAACTGAGAGAAATATGCTGGTGACCTGGACAAACATCATCAAAATCGACAAATGAATAGCCAATCCAGTCAGATTAGCACTAGTCCAGCAGATACCAGTAAACGCATTCAGTAGTAATTCGGCATGTTGAAAGTAGGATCCTTCAATGAGGAACCCAGCTCTATCCATCAGACGAAATCGGAGTGATGCAAACAATACTAACAAACCCTGATAACAGATTAAACATGTTTCTGAATATATAGAGTACTTACCATACAGATTTGAAACTTCGTAGACATATTATATTCAAAATTCTATATAAGTTGAAAATAGAGAACACTCTTGTTTTCCTCTCTAAGCAGATAAAAACGACTTTCTTCGATAAAAACTCAAGGCCTTTTGCCGGTTACCAGGTGGTATTTCATTTCTCTTCTAGGCAGATGTCGTAAAAATAAATTTATGCTTAGTGCTCGAAAATGGATTTCTCTTTGAGAAGAAGAGTCGAAATTGGAATAGACAGAAGAACGAATAAAATCGAAATAGGGAATATTACCATAGGCGTCCGTCAGAGCGCTGTCGACGGTCCGTCTGCAACGATTCGCGTCTCAAAAACGATTGTCATTGAGCAGTCGTTCAACAATCTATTCTTTGAGGTAGTCTGATGTGAAGTAAAAAATTATTCTATAATGTATTGCGTGCATGAAATATCGTTTTCTGATTAATTTCCAATCAAAACTCTCCAGTTGATTTTTCAAGGGGTTCCAATTGCCCGTTAACGGTCCGTCAATAGACCGTGATTTTCCTTTGGCTCAGCTAATTAATTTGCAAATTTGTGCTTTTTCACCTGTAATTCAGCAGTTTTTTGGCAGTGCCTTAATATTATTCAAATTTATCAAACAAATTGTTTATATCAGAAAAACCAAACACCAATATTTCAAGACCGTTTTATCCAGATTTTCCAAACTTCAATTAATCGGAAATATCTGAAATGGGATTTTTTGAATAACTTAAATCGGCATCTTCCTTCTGCTTTAGCTGCGTTCTAGATGTATTGAAGATTGGAATATGTCATCTGCATTCTTTTAGAATCTCTAGAATCTTTAAGAATGCTCCTCCCTTTTTTAAATAGATCCTTGACTTCATAAGATTTTCTGAGACGTCTTCTGAAATTTTTTTGCTTCCTTTACACTTTCGAGTCCCGACGGCAATTTTTTAAATGTTAAGTTCCGCTAACTACGGTAATTTGGCTGTATAAGTAACGAAGGAAAAAAAAAAACAAATAGCCATCAATCAATTTTCCACTCATTTATTGTTTGTTGTTTTCGATAAAAATTTTTAAACAAAAAAAAGTTTCTATCACTTCAACAACCGAATTAATGCAACTCAAATCTTTGTACGATCTAATACTTTTAATTGAACCCGAATGTCATAAAATACAACAAGGAAAGCAAGAAGACTATACAATTTCCAGCACATTCTTCTCTTCTTTTTCGTTTTTCTCTTTGATTTTCTCCATTGCAAACTCGTAAGTTGGAGGTGGTTCTTCTGAAGCACTGCTCGTCGATGCACCATTTTCCATGTCATTATTTTGAGAAGTTTTACATTTTTGAGCAGATGCAGGACTATTACTTTCAGTTGGTTTTGGAACTGAAACTCATTTTTTAATGGTGAATACAGTTTGAAAAATCTTCGAAGCTTACGAGATTTTGCAAAAAGATTGTAGCTCGGAGGAGGTCTTCTGTTTTCGACGCCTTCTTGTTCTCGGTAGAAGGCAGCAATTGCATTGAAAAGGAAATAATTCTTGAAAAGATAATATTTTTATTTTTTGGATGATATGTGCTCTGACCTCGTAAATATGAGACAATAGCGCGATGAAGACCATCAGAAGCCGTGGAGCAGCACCAGAAGTTCCATTGTCGGCTTCGAGAATTGCATTGAAAAGAGCACATGCAGATACGACAACCTGGAATTTTTTTAAGTTTTGATTTTTTCGAAATAAATGTTTAATTTACCTTATAAATCACATCTGGAAGCATAACCGATGGTCTTTTCAGATATAAACCTGCAAAAGTACAAATCTTGGTTTTTTTTAGAATTTCAATATTTTTCCAAACCTGTTATAGAGATTCCAATCAAGGCAGAGGAGATGCAGAAAAGGACATCGAGAAAAACGGGTTGTTGGCTAAACATCCATGAGATTAGAATCAAATCAGCTGAGTAATTGAGCAACGAAATTGCACAGTATGCTCTTCGAGTCTGTAATTAGAGTTCTTACAACATCCGTAATTTTACACGAATTTTTTTCAGTCTATTTTAGGGATTTAATCTGGAAATTCGAAAATTTAGAGTTCCAGGACATTTTGAGCCGGTACTTCAGAAATCCGGAAATTTCGGAATTCAAAGTTAAGATGTTCTGAGTTTCGAAAATTCAGTAAGTCCGAACCACACTATAAATACAATTCAGGAATCCATGAATATTGGAACTTGTGAAAGTAAGACATTTGAAAGTTTCGAAATTTATAATTCGAAAATTAGGAAGTTCAAAGTATCGAAAGAAAATCTAGATTCGGAAATTTGGAAGTTGAGAAATTTAAGGTCTTGAAAATTATTAAATTTTGAAGATGGAAACTCAATAAATTTTTTTTCGAAAAAAAAATTCGAACTTCGAATTTCAGTATTTCAATATTTCATAGTTTTTAAAATTCTGAGTCAAATTCCTGTGTTTCCAAAATTAAGTTCTCAGAAGTTTCCGATGTTCAGAAGTTTCAAAATTCTGAATAGAAATTCGGGAATTGAGAAATTCCAAATTCAAAATTTCGGATTCAAAAGTTCAGCAATTCGAAAGTTCGAAAATTCTAGAACTTCAGTTTTTACCTGTATTTCAATTGTAAGAGTTTTTGAACTCCTAAAGTTTTAAATCAGAAAGTCCGAATTTTTACAAAAAAAGTTGTCAGCTTACAATTAGACGATTTTAATTATTGGAAATTGAGAATTTTTTAGACATTCTTTTAGTTTCTTTTTCTTTATTCCGCGCTAATAATATATGCATTCCAAGAGATATATTATTTCCAAATTTTTAATATTCATAATGTTTCGATTTTCGAATTTATAATTGACATTATTGTCGAATTAAATAAAGTGGGACCTGGAAAAATTCGCGGGCGGCTTCCCGGTCAATTTTTGAGGCCTTGTCCAAAAACACTACGGTAGCACTTGGGTTCAAGCGAGGGGGTCAGAAAGCGCGCCCCAGTAAATTTTTCAAAAATTCTCAATTCGCTGCCGAACTTCGTTGTCTGAGTATCACAGTTTTAAACGATGAGCGAGAATACGCGCGTTGCAACCCGTTGATTTTTAAGAAATAGATCATGATCTAGTTCAAACCCGCGTTCATTTTGAAATTATTAAATTTCTTCTGGCCTACGAGTTTGCTGGGGCGCTTTTTCTAACCCCCTCGCTTGAACCCAAGTGAGGTCCCACTTTTTTTGATTCGAAAAGATTTTGAAATTTTTTTGTTCATTTCGTTTAGTAACACATATTTTGATGGAATCTTATTTAATCAACTTTCAAAAAATCTGATTTTCAAACATCATATGTAAACCTAAAATTCCAAAGTTTTCAAATCAAATGCTTCACCTCAAACTCTCGAATATCTCGTTTTTTGAAAAACTTTCTCAGAAATTGTGTCATTATTCGCCATTCAAAAAAAATAGAAATATTTTAAGAAGAAAAATGAAGTGTAATTATTATCAAATAGTAGACATCAGAAAAGGAAATATGAGAAGACGTACCAGTTCCACAAGACCGCCCAAATCATCTCATTCATCGAAAATGACGAATTTTTGAGTAATTTTAACGAAAAATGTACAAAGATCTTCTAGTGGAAACAAACACCTACTTTCAAATGACGACTCCAACAATGCAACTTTTGCCAAATCCTATGGAAAACCAAGCCGAAATTCATGTTTGTTGATAGTAGAAGGGAAAAATAATCAAAATGATTCCAATGAAAATAGTAGTCGCCCACTTCTTTCGCTCATATCTAACCTCGTACAAAAGAATCTTTCATCTTCAAACTAATGACGTCGAAAGATGGTCGATCAACTGACAAAAATGGACGATGAATGCGAAAGATCATCTATCAAATTGTCTTTATTTCACATCTGTGATTACAAGAGAAATACAGAAAGTTGTGGGACGGAAATAGAGAAAAGGGATAATATGAGACTGCGTCGGTCCATCGGGCAAAAACAAACTAATGATCCATTAAATTTGTTATTGATAGAAATTCACTTCAAAAATTCGACAGATTGTAGGGACAGTTGTCCAAATCAAAACATCCTGTACCAATACAACCGGTTGAATTTGTGAAGTATGACAGAGGTGTAAAGCGTTTGCCTTAGTTGGGAAATCGAGTGGGGAACTTTGAAAACGTTAAGTTATCAGAGCAACAAGAGTGTGAAAAACAATGGAAAAGCTCTTGAACATAGGAAGGGGAAGCATGAAACACGAATCTTACACTAGGATAGAAAGGGGGTGGGGGATTATGCAATACAGAACGAGGAACTTTACGAGCATTGGGGCTGATATCGAGTATCTCGAATAAAGGGATAAGAGCTGGGGGGAATTAAAAGTTGTGGCTAGACATAAGGGCTCGAAACGATGTTTTGACAAATTTTGAGCCAGTCTGTCTGACAGCAGCACACCGCCTTTAACAAAATATTTACCTGTTTGAAGGGGTGGAAAATATTAAAAATATGTCTAGGGATAATAAAGAAAAAATTAGTTCTTCTTAAGCTGCTTGTATAGATCATCAAGTGTCTTCTGGTAGGCATTTTGAATCGGCTTTCTCTTCAACTTGAGAGCTTCTGTGAGAAGACCACTGTCCGGTGTCCAGATATCGGGACAAAGATGGATTGCAGCAGGAATTTCGGTGCGCGATAGTTTACCTGAAACAGAATTAAACGGTTAATATACTACATCAAGAAGATAACGACAGAATGAAACTTACTCTTCTTTGCGTGCTCCTCGAGTTGCTTCTTGTAAGCGGCTACTACTTTCTTGTCTTCGCACATAGTCTTCAATTCACTGGTGGAAACTCTCTCGGTTTCAGCGATTTTCTCCAGGTGTTTCTGATTTGGTACAACTAGGGCTACAACACTGTCTTCCATTCCGCATCCATATACGCAGATGTTGTCCACAATTGGGCAGTTAAGAAGTGCACATTCAACCTTTGCAAGCGAAACATACTCTCCATGCTGAAGCTTAACCAAATCCTTCTTTCTGTCAATGATCGTAAGCGAACCGTCATCTCTCTTTTGGCCGATGTCCCCAGTAGCGAAATAAACTTTTCCTTTGTATGTGATGAAGTCCTCGGCAGTCTTCTCCGGCTGTTTCCAGTATCCTGGAGAAATGTTCTCTCCGGAAATCAAGATTTCTCCTTGAGGTGGGTCATTGAATGGTGAGTAACCTCCTTCTAGCCATTCACGAAGAGCAATATCCGAACATCTGACTGGTGGTCCAACGGTTCCTGTGCTCAAGTCGTTGATATCGGCGACACAAGCGGCACCACAGGTTTCGGTGAGTCCGTATCCTTGAACAACAGGGCAGCACATGCAGATATTCATGAAGCGTTGGGTTTCAGCATTCAGTGGGGCACCTCCAGACAGAACTCCGCGAAGTTTTCCTCCCAAAAGTCTGCGAATTTTCTTGAAGACAATGCGATCAAGGAATGGGCTGCAATATCCTTCCAAGTATCTAGAACGCTTGCGCTCGTAGTTCAACTTGAACAACTCTTGCATAAATCTTGGAGATGCAGCTACTTCTTCCGAAACTGCCTTGAAAATACGGTCCATAATAGCTGGGACAGCAGCCATCAAAGTTGGGCGAAGAGCATGACAGTCACCGTGTGTTCCTTTTTGAATCTTCGAAGCGCGATCGTGAAGTGTAAGTGGTGAAGAATATCCGACCTGAAAAAAAACTAACTAGATATAAAAGTTGGAATTTCAAAGCAACCTTTGCTCCCTTTGTTAAACAAGTCAATTCAGCATCCAACTCGAGAATGTGAGCAAGTGGCAAATATCCGATGTAGGTATCAGTGTTGCAGATGATTCCGACTCCATCACCTTGTCCCAACATAGCAGCAACAACGTTCTGGTGAAGAAGGATAACTCCTTTTGGCTGTCCGGTTGTTCCTGATGTGTACATAATGAGAGCAATATCTGACTTGATTGCCGTTGATTCTTTAACTAGTTCTTCGTTGCGAGTAAGGAGTCCGTTGAGTGAGAGAACATGCTTGAATTGGTCACGGAAGGGAGTTAAATCTGGAGCAGGCCCTTTCGCATTCACTGGAGCAAAGTAGATCAATGTCTTCAAGGTTGGGCATTTCTTTCCGAGAGTAACGATTTTTGGTAGAAGTTCTGATGAAGTCACTAAGAACGTAGCTTCTGTCTCTCCAATTGCGTGAGCGATTGCATCTTCTCCCAAAGTGGCATACACGGTTACAATCGTTACGTTTGCACGGAAGCATGCCAGAGCGGTGATGAGCCAATCGGCACGAGTCTCAGCAAAAATAACCACTTTAGGATTCTTTTCCTCATTGGCAAGATCTTTGATTCCAGCAGCCAGACGAGCAACTTTCGTTTCAACCTCCTTGTAGCTTTGCCACTCGTACTCTCCCAGGTGCCATTTTTCAAAGACACGACCTCCTGGTTGTTGATCTTCGTGAACCTCAATGAGCTGTCGAGTTCCCAGGCAAGGTGATTCATCGTACAATTCAACACACTTTCTCCACACCTCAAAAAAATATACATCATTTCGAGAATCAGACTATAATATCGGATTATGAACACATTGTCTTACTTTATCGATTGTGTCTTTTCCTGGGAATGTTTCCGAAGCATGTCCTTGGACGTTGCGGATTGGCCCATCACGATCTTCCACCCAATTTGCCTAAATTATAAAGATTGTTAGAAGACCTACTAAGAAAAAATACCTTGACACGTTCAGATTTGCGTAGTTTCTCAGTTGGTGAATTGAACAACTGATATGGGAGATAATTGAGGCAATCGTATATGAAAAACCAGACTCGAAGAATAGCCATAGCTACACGAATCCATATCGGAGATTCGCCTTTCACCACCTAGAAAAAGTATGGTATACAAACTATTTTAACTCAGTGGAATTTTGCAAGATAAATGCAAAACAAACCTGGCCGAGTGTCTTATCCTTAGAAGAATCGTACACCGAAACTTTCCGTTTCATCTGGAAAATAGAATATTCGGGAAAAAAAAAGGAAGAATCGGTGCCGTGTTAAAGATACAACGAAAATCTGCATTGAAAAAAACATGACGCACAACAAAATGAAAAAGGACAGAATTTTGAAAAGCTTCGAGCGAGTGATTGGATGAAAACAAGAACGTTTTGTATATACGGAGACAAAGTGAATCGTCAAGTGAAAACAGTAGAGTAAAAAGATCAGAAAGCAAATATTTGACACATTTTCTGTTTAAAAGAGGGTAGCATATTGCAAAGTACAATAATCGATGTTGCTTCTTTCATAGTTTTAACAAACGGAACTCAAAGTTGCCGAGCAAGTTACTAATCATAAGATGAAAATATGGGGAAATTCTGACGACTGAGTCAATCACGGAATTAATTTTGTGATGATGGCAGACTTAGAAAATTTAAGACTGCAAAAGTCACAGGGGAGGTTTGGAAGTGCTGATAAGCCTGAATGCACACAGTATTTCCGGCATGTTTTCACGCACATAAACTAATTCATTTACAACTAGAAGAAAATAAGACGGACAGAAACAACCTAGGTTGAGGGAAACTGTTTTTATCAGTAGTATAATAAACATATTTATCACTAGAACTGATATCAGAAATAGTCAGTACTCATATTGTTCAGGTAAAATGTGAACTCCTTTTACAATTAATAGTATTTGAAAACGGACACTTGTCCTAAAATGACGTCTTCCTTTTGCATACCGCGTGGCAAGCAACATCGCAGTCTTCCACAGAAACGCCGAGAAGGAATCTAGAGGAGAGAAAGAGAAAAGGGAAACTGCACACGGGAGTAGTCTTTTCCTTTCTTTCTCTCCTCCCAATATTTCGAACAGAGGAGCGGCTCCCCTCTCTCGTTCTCTCGTATTCCGCGCAGTCTGGAGACGCAGACAAGGCCAGCAATAGCAAGATGAGCGCTTAGTTGAGAGAAAAGATTTGAATAATGAAAGAGCAAAAAAAAAAGGTTTCTATAAATATAACACACTATCCACCTAAAAAAGTGCAATAAACATTATACTTGGAATAAAAACTAAGATAATATGAAAAGAGTAGAAGAGGGTCAGGAGGGGCATGGATATGCGGAGAGCAGGTGCACATATTATCTAATTATGCGTTCATAGCAGATGAAATGGGTCAAGAGACTATGCAGTTATCGATCGAAAGTAACTTGAATGTATAAAATGCTCGTATTCCAAAGAGAAGTTTCGATTTGAAAAAAAAACAATCAAGACGAAAATGGCAGTGACTGTGTCGTTTCTCAATGTTCTGAATTTTGACAACACCTCAGTGCAAGAGTTGACGATGACTAAGGGAACGGGAAGGAGGAGACAACAACATACGAATGTTTCGCATTCTCGTTCGTTTTTTTACACGTTTACTAGGCAGCTGCAGTTGTGAAAGAGCGACTCAGTGATGGCGTGATTTTGTAGAGGGAACAGTCAACATAAATAAACAACAAAAACAATTCTAACTGCTACGGAAAACTATTTGAAAGCTTTTTGATTACAATGCATATAAATAATACTAGTGATATCGAACACATGAGCTTCGAGAACTAATTTTCCACAAAAAAGATGTTAAGACATGATCCTACAAGAAAAAATAGCCGAACGCTATTGAAATAAGAAAATCATAATATCTATTGGAAACCATAATGATAGTGACAACAGTATACTACTGATAATATATTTACATTATTATAAAATGAAAAAATATATACTTCGAGCTAGAAACACCGAAAGGAATAAAAAAATAGCTCGAGTGCGCTCATGAGAAATCCACGATGAAATTCGCGCCAACTTGGGTGGTCCGCAGGCACACTGACGAGATGTTGCGTACTAAATCAAATTGCCAAAAATGAAATAATTACCGTAAACTGTGTAAAAAGAGCTTTTCAATCAGAAGAGACTTCCACGTAAATAGAAAATCTTTATGAAACTTGCTCGGAAAAGTAATGACCCCTGTAATAGAAGGGCACACCGGAGAAATTTCGAGAAAACTGGTGCGGATTTTTTGCGGGGATTACTGTAACCTATATCAGTACACAAACACTTCATCCTACGATATTATGCTTGTCTGAGAAAAAAAATGTTAAAGATTATTTTTTGCAGTCTGAATACGGTAGCTATATCGAAACGGAGAGCCTAAACAGCACACAAACGGTGGAGACGCAGACACTTTTGCGTCTCAACCTTTTTTTTTCAGACAAGCATAATAAGTTGCGGATGAAAAATTCCCATTTCATTTTTGACACTGTGGACATTCTCAGTTGTTTTTGTTTCTAGAGACTGATTTTTAAGCACTTCTCATTACGATTGTGAACAAAATCTTATTTTTGCAGATGTTGAGCATTCCAAGGAATCCGAGAGGAGCTCCTCGTTTTATTTCGAGTGGCATGCATACACCAATGGTTAGTTTCATTATACTTCTGAGAAGCTGAATATGTCATTTTTCAGTTCAAAATTTAAAAACAATCGACGCCTATGCCTTACGACCATTTCCGACATGCTGCTGTCTCCCTCGAACAACATATCGCCTTTGGAGAACAACCACACTGTCCCATTGCAACGCCAGTCAAAGCAAAAATGTTTGTACCAACGCATACATCAACACCAGCATCGGGTCAGCCAGGACGTTTACCATGGGAACTTCAGAAGACGAATGCAGTCAGATATCCGATGCCAACCATTATTGGATTCGATGAAGAAGAACTGAGCCTTGGTACCTCGCCCGAGTCGGAACCACGTCCGGCATCAGTGCCACTTGTCAAAAGATCCCTATTCCGATCTGAAATTCCAACACGTCCAAAAACTGCGGAGCCGGTTATAATTCGAAAGGCTGGCAACCAACCTGGCTCACTATCAGTAGGTTTCATGATTCATGTGGTAATTCATAACTTTATTTTTTCAGCACAAACGAAATATGAAGCTGACTCTGGCAAAGACACCGCGATGTGCGAGACCAACTCAATCGTGGCTCAATCGAATCAAGGTCCCTCGCGACGACTAGTGGAATGGATTATAATCACTTTAATGACCTGTAAATAGTTTATTTTACCAACTAACTTTTTATGATATTTAAAGTCAGCATGTGAATAAAGGAATGGATAAAGTACAAATTACCGTAAAACCTCTAATAGAACGACACCCGGATCGTCCACTTTGAGCCTATATATCTCATTTTCTGTGAAAGATATCAAAAAGTGGCTAACTAGTAAAATGTTGCTGATATCCTGATAAACATTTTACTAGTTAATCACTTTTTGATATCTTTCAAAAGAAGTGAGATATATAGGCTCAAAGTGGACGATCCGGGTGTCGTTCTATTAGAGGTTTTACGGTAATTGAGGTCAAAGTGTACGTCTAGAGTACTGCCAACCCTATGTCCCCGCTTCTTCATTTTATACCGTACTTGTTCATCTGAAAACCCTAAACACCCCTTTTTGCAGAAATTCTGCTCATATTCATCACCCTCTTTCTCGTTTTTTTCCAAAGAATTGTAAATCTGAAAAAAAAGAAACCTCGCCTATTGCTCCCTTCATCCCTTCAAACATATCTATATCCCGCCAGAAATGAATGTGTGCGTGTGAATATAACCCTCCGTCGTTTCTCAATATATTTTTCCTCTAAAGAGTAGAAGCAAGAAGCTTATCACCTGCACACTGAGAAATCCAAGGCAAATCCTTCTTATTGCTTTTTTCTCGCTTTCGGGATCTCGCGCAAAAGAGGAATGAAATTGAAAAGGCAATCTAGGTTATCGTCGTGCGAGAGCCGCCAAGATGAGGTTTCACACTTTGCATTCTCAATTAGGCGTTTCTGGAGTCATGAGTGTTGGTGCTGTAGATCAATTTGTCATTTTTGGCTGCGAGAAACGACAGCGAAAAAGAGATGAGATTTTGATGGAGTGTCGTATAGTGGCGAAAATAGCAGGGTTTCAGGATTGCGATATGGGATGGAACGAGAGATAATAAATGGTTTTGTTTTTTCAATTTTCAGCAAGGGCAGATTTGGTGGGCTGTGCTTGAGAAACCTGAGGCTATGGTAGAGACCAAATAAACACTTTTATAGAAAGTCACCCTACGCTTGCATTTCAAGCTCAATGATGTCAATTTCTACAAGAGATAGCAAAAAATGTCAACTAATAAAATTTTTGTCATAATATCACCACCATATTCATTGACACTTTTTTGATATCTCTCATAGAAGTTGAGATAATTGAGCTCGTAGTTGGGTAAGTTTCTATTAGAAGAAATGCGGTATTTTGATCTTTTCAGTGGATAACAATCAACTTAGGATCCCTGAAAAAGGATTGTAGAGCATTCTCCTGGCTCTCAAAGATTTGGATTTGTTAGTTGACAACTGTTTGGCAAACTTTCGTTTTGAAAAGATAATATACTTGTGAACAAAAAAAGACTGCTCATCTCGCTTTGGTGGATATGTACAAAAAAACTATCAGTTACAAAACTGTAGGTTTTTGTTCAATACACTCTGAAAATTTCAGACAAATCGAGAAATTCTGGACTTCTTTTGTAGGACTCCAAAGTTGACTATTTTCACTTGAAAGACTAAAAATTTGATTGTTTTTTGTATGGTACTGTTTGCAGTTATTTGGGATGCTGAGCTTATTACCACAGCGGCTCACCCAAGTCCTACGTGAGTTTTCAGAATCTGAAAACCCAATCTTTTCACAGAACCCGAACCTTTGCTATTCCGGATTTTCCGGTCTCCCAGACATTGAAAAGTTCAATATCCGTTTGCTTACGAAGTTTTTTACCAGATACCGGATATCCTGTTGAATAATCTTAACAGATATAATGATCTACCAACACCGGGTCTGGAAAATTTCGAGTTCATCGATCCTGAATTCCAACTCGATGAGACCAAAAGTTGTAGAAGATGGAGAAGGAAGGTGGATTTTGGAATCCTAGAGCCTTAGATCCGAATTTTCAGTGACTGGTATTAGTGAGCTTCCGAAGGTTCAGACCCCTCTGAACATCGATCCATCCCTACTATTTTTGACCACGTTTCTTATTCCATCCCAATGACATCATACCTGGTTGACTGATCCCAAAATCCCCAAATCATAGTTCTAATGCGCTCCGGAAAATCTCCCCAAATTTTTATATCTTTCGTATAGTCAGAAGTACTGCGCCCCTCCCAATTTGACGTAGATTTCCTAAGATTGGGGAGTAACCTCAAAAGTGTGAGAGATCAGAAAACTTCTCGTCTGACGTCTACAATAGGTTTCGCCAAAACATCCGGAGAGGGTAAGTAAGTGGGTTCGATACTTTCTGACGTCTTCTGAATTTCGAGTTCAGGAATAGGAGTTTCTTAAATTGAGACTTCAATTTCGAGTTTCTAACCAAAATCCCTTTTCTCTTTTCATTTGATTCACCTGCTTCATCATCATCGTCTTCTTTCTTCTTCTTCTTCCCCTCATCCATTCGTTTTCCTCTCCTTCTTCTTTCCTTTAATCCGACGTTATTCTGTCTCCATTTTCTTATATTGCAACGTCACCAAATCCTTCCTATTCTCCGTTTTGTCGTTCTCAACTTCTTTTCAAGCACAACAAAATTCATACATTTTTTGTCAGCTACCGTAAACACTCTAATAGAAGGTCACTGTCAACTTTGAGCTTATATGTCTCGGTTCCTGTTAAATATATAAAAAAAGTGGTAAACTGACAAAATGTTGATTATATTATCATCAATACTTTCACAGTTCAACCCTTTTTGATATGGAATTGAGATAAATTGGCTCAAAGTTAGAAGTTCCGAGTGGCGTTCTAGAGTCTTTACTATAGCTCAATTTTTTTTTCTGATCAGACGAGTAGAAATTTTCAGAAAATTGTGCAGCAATAATGTCGCTTTCTTAATAGAAGTAAATATTGAAACAGTTAACAAGCTAAAAACAATAAAAGGTGGGACTTCCTAAAGGCGCTTACAAGTCCTGGTCCGCAAAAATCAAGAAATTCCTTGTAAAAGGAATATTAGAGTGGAAATTCTTTTTTTTCTGGTTACGAACTAATCAAAATTTTGAAACAAAGAAAATTACCTCTAAAATAAATTAATATTCAGCTAATTTGAATGATTTTAAGTATAGTTATGGGAACTTGAGCTTTAGGACCAAGAATTTCAAATTCTATCAATTTTTGTTTAATTTGGTATCATTTTGAAGCTAATCAAGTTTGCTACGTAACTGTGTATTTTTCATATTCGTTTTTTTTCAATTTGAAGCAAGTTATGTGCCTTCAACTTTAGACGTTTCCTAAGCACGACGCAGACAGCGATATACTCTCGCTTCTCTGCGTCTCTCCATTGAAGACACATTAGGTAATAATTTCAGCTGTAAATGATTTCTGAACACTATCTATTGTTGAGCACAATTTTCCTCATTTTCCTGTTGCTTCTTGTTCTTCTTCCTCGTTTTCCTATTCCTTCTCCTTATTCCTCTTCTTCTTCTTTTCCATTTTTCTCCAATTTCGAAGAAGGAGAAGACAGAGCACACATGATGTGAAGCAGCATGAGGTGTCCAAAGTTAATTTAGTATTCTCCTTCTTCTTTTCTGTCTTTGAAGAAGAAGAGCTCCAAACGGAGCGCCAAAAAAGGAGAGTCTCTCTTTCCCAAAGTCTCTATCCGTCGTCGGTTTTTTTTGTTCCCCTCCCCCCGGCTCTCCTTGGCTTCATATATTTCCGCCTTTTTTCGCAAATTTTCCTACCTCCAACAGGCTAAAACGGAAATTCCATGTGTCGCATTGGCAAGAGCCACACGCAGCAGCTACACTTTTTTCCATTTGACTCCGTTTTTTTTCTTTTTCGGCCGATGTGTGAATTATCCAGTTTCCGTTTCCGATTGGTCAGGCACGAAGAAGAGGAAGAAGACAAGCGAGAAATTCTCTTGATCATCGGATCAACTTAGAGAGCCTAGTTTTCTATATAATGTCTATATATGTATGGTCCATGTATGGTCAATCACTTAGGTTCCCGGTTATAATAGGCTAAAAAATTATCATGTTGTTTGAAAGGCCAAGAAATCAAAATACGCTATTTCCCAACAACGTTTTTGTTGGAACGGTGAATAATCATGATTCATCTGAATATATTGTGTTACAGATTGTTTCTCTTTTTTTGATATGGACCACAAACAAATTAAAAAATCTTTCTTGAAATTTTTAACATTCAAACGATTAATCGTAAACACTCTGATAGAATACCTAACAACCGTTAACTTCGAGCTCATTAATCTTGGTTTCTGGGAAAGATATCAAAAAGTGGTTGAGTGACAAAATTGTTTTTCGTAAAATTTCTAACATTTTATCAGCCGGCAGATTTTTGATATATTTTACAATAATTGAGATAATTGAGCTCAAAGTGCAAGTATAGGTTGGACCTCCTAACAGAGTGTTTACGGTTTTTCACCAGAATTATCACTTTTTCTGTTTGAAATATCAAAACATAGTAACCAGCAAAATTTGAACGACATTTTCTCTGAAGTTTAAAGTTTTGTCAAATGAGACATTTTTGATATCCCTTTTCGGACCGAAATAAGGTTGAAGCTACCATAGAAGCTACCATAGGAGGCTACCATAGGAGGCCACCCTATACGTGTACTTTAAGCTCATATATCTCAATTTCTATGAAAGATAGCAAACATTTGTCAACTAAAAAATGTTTACCATAATATCAGTAATATTTTATCAGTTTATTACTTTTTGATAACTCTTACAGAAATTGAGATAATTGAGATCGAAAAACAAGTATAGGGTGGCCGCCACCTGGCGTCGAAGGGGGGTATGGTGGTAATCAAGGGTGAGGTTACCATAAAAAATAGTGCGGATCTGTTAGAGGAAATACAGTAGTCCAACAAATCTCACTTCGAATGGTCACTTTGGAAACTTTTCTGTCATGTCATTTGCATTTTCACTTTTACCCCGTCTCACCATTCTCTCTTGTTCTCTCTCTCTCCCGATTCCCATCGAAATGAATTCTTCTGAATTCTGTTTTACAGTCTACGTCTCCATTCTCTCTCCCGTCCATTCGAAACTCATAATACACGCCTTTTGTTACTGTTTATCATACATACGTCTCTCTATTCCTCTTTTTGGTTTTTTCGTTATTTTTCTTCCAATGTCTTTTTGTCTGTCATCTTCTCGTTTTTTTTCTATTTCTCATCGTCTTCTATTTCTTCTTTTTTTTTCAGAGAATAAGAAAAAGAAGATGTGTTGTTGAAATGTTGATTTGTGTGTGTAAGTGTGTTCAATTTCTTTTTCAACGTCTTCACATTTCAAACCTTATTTGTCATTTTCTTCTCCGATTGGATTCTCGAACTGGTCAAAAATGTTTATCACAAAAAATGCTACGAATGCGTTTTTATGACCAAAAAATGCTAGTTTTATGGAGTCGAGAAAATAAATAAAAAACTATTTTTAGGGAACAGAAATATGTCACTTCCGGCAAAAATGTTGGTTATTGAGAGTTGTGTATTTTGGTAGCGGTGGAAACTTGAGTCAAAATTTCAAGGGGTCTCTGAGTTTTTGATCTGGAAGAAATTTTCAAAAAGTTAAAAACATATGAAATGATTCTATTTTCATTTACAAATAATTTTCCAGTATAAAGATTCTGATATCTTTTTCAAAAATCGAGATACCAAATTTCCTCTGTGCCACTTCGACCACCAACTTTGAGCTCAATTATCTCGGTTCCTATGAGAGATATCAAAAATCTGTCAACTAATAAAATTTTTCTCATAAGATCACCAATATTTTATCAGTTGACAAAACTTTGATATCTCTCATAAGAAGCGAGATAATTGAGCTCAAAGTGCACGGACCTTTTTGAGTGATTTTATCCATTTTGAATACAAAATCTCAGGAAAAATGTCAGTGCCTTACTAGAACTTTCCAGAAAAACCAGTTTAGTTCTTATTGATGCCATAAATTTCAGAGTAGATTTCCAGAAACCTCCAGAACATTTTCAACACCTCAATGTCAACTCACCGTGTTTGCTTTGTTAGAAGCTCACCTTATGATGACACTTTGAGCTCAATTATCTCGGTTTCTTCAAAAGATATCAAGCAGCATTCAACTAATAAACTGTTTATCATAAAATGAGAAATAATCAGTTGACAAGTTTTTGATATCTTTCACAGGATTCAAGATAACTGAGCTCAAAGTGAACTTAACCGGAGGGCTTCTTTCAGAGCAAATATGGTAAAATTTCAAAAATCCAAACTCCTGTAGTACGGTACTTCCTAATAACTCAACTCTTTCTAACCCCTGACTCATTCCCAAAGCGGCTTAGTAGTTTCTAAAAGTTGTATATGAAAACATAGAACATTCAGAGACACATATATATTCATAATAATATTTTGTTTTGATATCCTTTTGCCTGCCAACTATGTCTCCTATTTTTTCCCGAAGCATAATCGGATTAGTGTCTTTCTTCTCCATCTTCTTCTTCTTCTTTCTCCCTTCCAAAAATGCCCCCAACGCGTGTATCACATTATCATTCGGCGTTGCGTGCCAGCGTTGCGGTCGATTGGCGTCGTCGACACCACCACCTGCAATCGACTTTTAATTTTTCCTTGTCCCCGGAGAAAAAGAGCCACGGCTTCTTCTTTTTCTCTTAAGAAATCCTTCTATATGCACACCTTCTCCATCCCTCTTATCACCTATGTCCCCTTCTCGTTCTGGAGTCATATCCGGAGAGCTTGAGAGGGGGATGGCGGAGCAACACACACACCCAGAGCCAAACGACTTTTTTGTCCGAGTCGTCGGCTCCGCCCGTCCTCCCCTAGGTGTCTCACACTCTTCGAAATCCATACTCTATCAGTCAGAGAGACCTCTTTTCACATTTAATTATTTTCTAAAGGGTATAGCCATCTATGGAAAGCGAGAGGAGCGACGACGGGGAAAAAAGAGGGATAGATGAGTCTTCTGAATGGAGAGAGCTCAAAGCCTCTTCCCCTATTCTCTTGGGTTGAGTGACGACGACGTCTTCTTGCCTCTTCTCGTTTCCTTCTTCTTCTTCTTCTTTTCCTTCCTTTCCTGATGTTGATGATGATGATGCACTTTGTGATTTAGACGACTCACACCGGTTGACCTACATAGAAAGCCTTCAATTAGAAATGAGCAGCATTGCGTGCGGCTCATTCTAAATGCTGGCCTTGTTTTGATGCATTCTGTTGACACCGAGTGTGTTATAGGTCGCATTTTTGCAAAATGTTCAATTAGGCTCTTAATAATAGGGCTCTCACGTGAAAACCCGAAATTAGGTTCTGGTAAACATTCGTGAGAAAACCAACAAGATCAGCTAGCTGATCTTGAGCTCTCGAAAAAACTAACAATTTCAAATTTCGAGTAGAGACACCCAATTGAGCAAACATCATAAAGACTAATGGGTCTCTTCCTCTTTTCAAAAATTGGGGTCACTCTCATTCATTCAGAAAACGTCTTCTGGGAATCATCGTCTTTTCAAAAGGGGATCTTTTCTAGGAAATGCTTATAATATTGCTTTCAGAAGTGCACTCTATGTTCAGAGTTCAACAGAGCGCGTTTGCTTTGAGTTTGGTAGATCATGCTCCCTTCTAAAATACCGTAGGAACTTTAATATTGGTTATCTTACTTCCTTCAAAAGATCAATATTTTGAGAACTAAAAATGTTATTGATAATATGATAAACATTTTGTCTGCTAACAAGTTTTCGATATCTTTTATAAAAACCGAGATAATTAAGCTCGAAAGTGAACTTACGTTCACCAACAAGTTCGATAGAGCGCATTTACTAGAAGCAGGATTTCGCAAAAAAGTTTGATAGATCGCATTTACAAATATCAGTATTTCACCAACCAGTTCGATGAAGCGTGTTTCTAAAAATCCCATCCCCTAGACTTTTGAAAATAGAGCACACTTTCCTATATCAGTTGATCTATTTTTATCAGTCTTCTTCTATTCTTGTTTCAAAACCACCACACGTGGCACACAACAATCACCTTTGTCATTTCTATCTGTCTTCTGCTACGTCATGTTTTCTTTTTTCCAGTCTGTGACCCACTATTAGCTTCTTCTTCTTCTTCCTCTGCCATTTCTTCCTCACTGATGGTTGCACTCCTCTCCTCCATCTCTCCCCTTTTTCGATCAAATCCTTGATATTTTTATCAGCCAACACCACCAGGCCAACAACTCATTCACTCTCACATCATACACACTTTCTCACTCTCCTCTCTCTGTGCTCGTATATATTCATTTGACTCTCGGTGTGTGTTGTTGTCCTCTCTCTCTCTCTCTCTCTCTCTCTCTCTCTCTCTCTCTCTCTCTCTCTCTCCTCGTGTATCAGAGAAGAAGAGAGAATTTCTTCTTCTTCTTCTTCTTCTTCTTTCTCTCTTTTTGCTCCAGAGAGAGAGAGAGAGCTCGAATCGATGCAGACCACTCTGCGCTCTCCACCCGACTCCCTTATCTCTCGCAAGTTTTCTTCTCCCACCTAATCCCTCTCGCCGGAGCATGCTATATCACTTCTTCACGGGCTCTCGGGTCCGCCAAAAGACACCGATAGGCAGCGGCAGCAGCAGAGCAGTAGTAAGGAGAGCAACAAGTGGAAAAGAAGAAGAAAGAGCCCAGCAGAGTAGCCTAGAAGAAGAAGAAGAAGAAGAAGCAGCTTCTTTTTGGTGTCGTCGATCGAGCAGAAAGACGAAAGCTCCATCTCCATCTCTCTCTCTCACTCTTCTCCGTTTCCCCTCCCGACCAGGCTTAGCTTCTCAGAGCGAGAGCTGATCCCACCCACAACGTCCTCTTTCTCGTCCCCTCCTGGTCTTCTTCTTCTTCTACTTCTTCTCCTTGTTCGCGCTCTTTCTGAATGAAAAATCCACGTCATCTTTCGTTTCCTGAGATGATATTGTTTATTGCTTTTGCCCTGTTTTGATCTTCGATTAATTTTTTAAGGAAATGCCGTCCAGATTCAGAAATTTTTAGCCTATAATTAGAAATAGGCATTTAGGGTGTATTCGATTTTGGAATCTAGGGTGATATCAGCAAGAAATTTATGTACAGGGTAGAATTAAAGGGGGTTTCCTGGATTGTGTGAAAATTATTACCATGTGGAAATTCATTTTTTAAAGGCAAAGTTAAAAATATGACATAGTCCAATATATTTTTGAAAATCTGCACTCAAAAGGAAAAACTATATAGCTTTAAAAAATATTTTGATTTGTGCTAAATTCACATGATGCTACATTTTTGGCCACTTTTACCAGAGGTCAAATCACTTTTGAAAACATACCCTATTTCCCTTGATAGAAGCCCACCGTATTCGAGCTCGAGTATCTTGGTTCTTGTTAGAGGTATCAAAAATCTATCAACTGATTAAATATCAGTGATATTATGATAAACATTTTGTCAATTTACTACTTTTTAATATCTTCTACAGGAACCGAGATAAATATGCTCAAAGTTGGTTACGGTGTACTCTGCTTTTTGGAACCAGCGAGAAAGTTTCGTATATATTTTGATCTACTTTAATATTTTGATCTACTTTAAATTTCCGTTTTTCCTATTTTCGGAAAAGATGTTTCAAAAAGTTGAATTAATAAAACATTTTATATAATTCATCAGTTCTCTCTCGCGTATTTTATAGAGAAAAATGAAAATCGATGCCTGATCGATTCCTAAAGCATCATAATTAGCTAATAATTTTCATTTTTGGATACAAACCTAAATTTCCATATAAGGAATTATCTTTTGCATTTTATTGAATTCGCTTATCCCTGCGAATTCATACTTTTGAGCATTTTATGTTCATGCTCTTTGATCCTCAAAACCTTCTCGACACTATTGCATCTTTCTCTCTTCGCCTTGACCACAAGCCTCTCCCCTCAGAGTCTCATCCGTATGAATACGCAAAGATCCTCGATAGTTTTACAACTTCTCATTGATTCCAAATTCAAAAAAATGCATGGAATGAAAAAAAAATCGTTTTTCAAAGATTGGTTCTCTATATCTCTTTGTTTCCGTTTTCTCCCCTATACATATGTTTACCCACAAAATTTTCCATTTCTCTGCTCTTTCTCTATCTCTCTCCCTCTCTCGTTTTCTCGTGGATGCACCAAACACACAACACTCTTTCTGTCTCTCTCTCTCTCTCTCTGTCCCTGCTGGCCAGACCCGGGAGGAAAAAACTTTTTTATCGATAACACACACTACACCGCCCATCATTACTTTTGATCTTTTTTCCTGTGTCCCCCTTTTTCCAGCCAAACTCTCATGTGACATATTGAAATTGAGAGAGAGGGACAGGGAGCAAATTTAATCAATAATCATAATTGATGTAGTGGAGAAAAGCATGTGTCATGAGGTTTCGAATAATATGTTTTTCGAGGATCTATTAGTGCTTGTTGAGGATTGTTGCTGATTTTTGTCTCTTGAAAAGTTTTTTTTGAAAATTTTAGAAGCCATATTTCAAGGTCTGAATTTTCAATTTCTAAAAATGCTCGTGTTTTCTTTAGCTTATTTTCTTTTTTTTTTCATACTTTGAAATTTTCAACAGATGAAAAATGTTGAGCATTGTTGAAAGAAAACGCCTGAAAGGCAATTATCATTTATGCTCTGTTAGAACACCACCTTATGCACTTTGAGCTCAATTATCTCGATTTCTGTGCGTGATATCAAACATCTGTAAACTAACAAAAGTTGGTGATATTACGATGAATATTTTATCAGTAACCATATGTTTGATATATTTTATAGGAAATGAGATAATTGAGTTCAAAGTAAAAGTAAACGGATATGTTCTATCCGAGCATTTAGAAAGTTTCTTTGAGCTCAGTTATCTCAATTTGTGTTGAAGATAACAAAACTTTGTAAACTAACAAAAAGTTGGTGATATTGCTATAAACGTTTTTACAGTTGACAACTTTTTGATATATTTTATAGGAATTTCAAAATTATCTTTTTTTAAAGACGCTTTTGTTGTTTTCTGTCCCACTTCATCATCTTCTCCTCCCGTTCTTCTTGCACCGACTATAAAAAATCTGAATTTGATTTTTGTCACTCTCTTCACACCAATTCTTTTCTCTCCTTCTTCATCTCCTCTCCATTTTTCTTTTTTTTTCCACCCCCAAATACGAAGGGACCCCGCCCATTGTTGTCGCCTTCTGGCACCACCCCAACAACCACACAAACTGGTTCTTCCTCTTTCCTTTTTTCCAACTGCTTCATGATGTGTGTATGGATTCGTTTGAAAATCCATGTTTTAGTATCTCAAAATCCCAATAATTCCCAATTTTTTGCAGACCGCGAGAAGATCTTCGGTGTGCGAAGTTGCTGGTACAGTAGCCGCCCGCTGGTTCTCGTGGAGTGAGGGTTTCTGTGTTTCGGCCTTTTCCCCACCACCATCACTCCAAATTAAGCCCCCGGATTTCTCTACGGGTTCAATTCCATTGTTTTATTTAGACATAACGGTGAGCACTTTTTTTTTGGAAAATCCTCCAGAGAAGCTGGAAAATGCAGCTGAAATTTTCTAAAATTAAAATTGCAGGTGAAATTGATTAGGCTCCACACATACGACGACGACGAAGCTTCGAGAAAAAAAGTTGTTAGAGAAGAAAGAGTTGGTTTGGAGCAACGAAAACAGGAAACCCAGGGCACAAACAGACAGTGATGGCCTCGACATCGGCTGGACAGAATGCGACTGCTAAACGTAAGAGTTTTCTGGAAATTCTCCTACCGTAGTCTACCTTTAAACATCCGCATCCTTGTTTTTCATCGTTTTCCCTCATTCAAACAAAAAAAAACAACAAAAATGGTCCGGGGCGAATAGACAGAGAGAGAGAGAGAGAGAAAAATCGAATTTATAGTGTTTTTTGTTGTGTGCGTCAACATCTTCTCTCTCTCTCTCTCTCTCTCTCTCTCTCTCTCTCTCTCTCTCTCTCTCTCTTTTTTTTTTGAAGAAGTTGTCTCTTTTGCCTTCAGAATCTGTCTCATCTGGAATGCATGAAAAGAGAGAAAAGAGAAAAAAGGATTTTCATCATCATCATCATCTATTTCTTTCTTTCAGCCGACACCACAGTCGCCACAAACAACAATCGGGAACGCGAGCGTGACTTGAAGCAGTTCACCGAGAGATTTGTCAAGAGTGAGTTGGTTGGGAATCTTGGAGATAAGACTACTGGGATTAAAGGGGCTCAGGTTCTAGAATTTTGGGATTCCAGGAGTCCAAGATAGTCTCAAGATTAAGGAAATAACGTATGCCCGAAGCATTCGGATTTTTTCGTTGAGCAAAACAGATCGGAAAGGTTCTGAAAGGTTCTGAATTTTGAGTTCTGAAATGTCGTTGTTCGGAAACGTCGGGTTCTTGAATGTCCAGAAGTCAATAGCTCATTTCGAAATTTCGATTCAAATATAGATAGATTTTTTTCTGATGAACATGAAAGCTTTTAAACTTAATGAACAGAAACTAGGCTTCGTGATTTCCATGTTTTTCAAATTCCACCTACCGTAAACACTCTTATAGAACGCCGCTCAAATCATCAATTTTGAGCTCAATTATCTCTTTATCTGTAAAAGATTTTGATATCTGACTACTTTTTTATACCTCTTACAGGAACAGAGATATATAGGCTCAAAGTTGGCGGCTTGGGGTGATCTTCTTTTAGAGAGTTTACGATATTTCACACGAACTTCACAACCTTCTAGATCAAATTCTTTTGCTATGGCTTCTAGCAGATCTATCATCGAGTCTTTCCCCTTTTTCATTTTCCCCTCTGCCCTTTTTTATTCCGGCAATGCTCCATTGGAGCCTCAACGTCCTCCTCGTCCGATATCCACCCTCACATCCACCCTCACATTCATCGAAAACGAAAAAAAAGAGAAAAAAGAAGCCAGAAATTATACGAGCATTTTTTGCGCTCTTTTCACTAGCCACACTCTCCAATTATCCCATACTATTTCGCCACTGATTCAGCGAGAGAGAGAGAGAGAGAGAGAGAGAGAGAGAGAGAGAGAGAGAGAGAGAGAGCCGGATTCTCGGCGTCTCTTCTCTCTTACACCTCTTGGATTCTGACGACGTCGTCGTCATTGGCGTTGTTGTGTTGGAAAAAGAAGAAGAAAAAGGGAAAGAAGTGAGGGAGGAAGGCAAAAAAGCTATGTGTGTGTGCGTTGAAATCGAAAATTAATCCTCTCTTTCTCTCTTTTCACTGCTCCGCCCGGCCGTTGAAACGCTTGAGAGGGTTCCCATAGTAATTTGAAGAAGACGGGGCGTCAAATGAAAAAAGAGCTCTTTTTAAGGAAAAAAAGGATGGGTGGTTTGAAAAGGGATCGGAATTTCCGATTCGGAAATGAATAACTTCAAATTTCAGCCGTCCAATTTCCGGTATCCGAGCGGCTCACCGTTGACCAGGTTTATGATCGGCGGACCGGGAAACCAAGGCATGAAGTGCTTCGTGATCACTTCATTAAGGTGAGCAAAACTATATAGATTTAAAGCAAGGCTGTGAAAATCACCACCGCGGCCGGCGTGGCCGGCCTTTGGAGGTTGCCGTGGACTAATCGACCCAGAAACCACTAGGGTATCCTACCTAACACAAAAATACTCTATTCCAGTTGTGGCGGCGGGTCGAGGCACAGCCTTGAGTCAAGCCAAGAATTCATTTTGTATTCCTAATTTTATTCCAAAAACTTCCGCACACAGAGAACAAAGACAATAAAATTAAAACACACCACACCACACCATGAAATTCAAAAAATGTTGACACATGAAAAATGCACAAAGGCCCTTGTACTTTATCCTTTGTTTTCAAAAATTCTGAATTTCTGAATTCCAAATTTTCCCGAATAAATGTATAAAAAGTTTTTTTTTGCAGGAGGGACGGATAGAAGAGGAAGCGGCGATTCGCGTGATTCAGGAGTGCACGAGTCTGTTCCGCAATGAGAAAACGATGCTGGAAATCGAGGCGCCTGTCACTGTTTGTGGAGACATTCACGGTCAATTTTACGATCTCATGAAGCTATTCGAAGTGGGAGGATCTCCAGCGACGACCAAATATCTGTTCCTGGGAGATTACGTCGATCGAGGATACTTTTCCATCGAGTGCGTCCTCTATTTGTGGGCACTCAAAATCTGCTATCCAAACACGCTGTTCTTGCTTCGAGGAAACCACGAATGCCGTCATTTGACCGAGTATTTCACTTTCAAACAAGAATGCAAAATCAAGTATTCCGAACGGGTCTACGATGTCTGCATGGAGTCGTTCGATGCGCTTCCGTTGGCGGCGTTGATGAATCAACAGTTCCTGTGTGTTCACGGTGGACTCTCACCCGAAATTCATACTCTTGAGGATATCAGGAGGGTTCGTTTCTCACTTAAAACTTTGAAAGATCATCGAAATATTTTCTATGTTTTCAGATAGATAGATTCAAGGAGCCACCGGCATTCGGTCCGATGTGCGATCTTCTCTGGTCGGATCCTCTT
The DNA here is from genome assembly GCF_000004555.2 of Caenorhabditis briggsae. Taxonomy (NCBI): domain Eukaryota; kingdom Metazoa; phylum Nematoda; class Chromadorea; order Rhabditida; family Rhabditidae; genus Caenorhabditis; species Caenorhabditis briggsae. The sequence continues at coordinate 12,578,915 of NC_013487.2, read as the reverse complement.
GAGGATTTCGGAAACGAGCGGAATTCCGAACAATTTAGTCACAATTCGGTTAGAGGATGCTCCTATTTCTACAGCTACGCCGCGTGCTGTGACTTCCTCCAACATAACAATCTGCTCTCGATCATTCGTGCTCACGAGGCTCAAGATGCTGGGTAGGAGCAAAGCAGAAAATATGAAAAAGGCATAAAGTATAATCCATTGCAGATACCGCATGTATCGCAAGTCTCAAGCCACCGGCTTCCCGTCGCTTATCACAATCTTCAGTGCGCCAAACTATTTGGATGTGTACAACAACAAAGGTACAAAGAGGAGATTAGATTAGAAAACACAAATGCTAAATTTTTTTTCAGCTGCGATTCTGAAATACGAGAACAATGTGATGAACATCCGTCAGTTCAACTGTAGTCCACATCCATACTGGCTTCCGAACTTCATGGACGTCTTCACATGGTCATTACCATTCGTTGGAGAGAAGGGTTAGCGAAATTTAAAAATTAGTTTTCTCTCTTGGATCCGACCGTTATTTATCTAGAAGATACTAGTGAAAATCTTAAAATAATTTTTTTGGAGTGATATCTCTTTCAGAATCCGAGAATGTTAAAACAAACTACCTGAATGATCTTATTTCACTTTGACCTCAATTATCTCAGTTCCCATAGAAAATATTAAAAATCTGAAAACTTCGAAAGTTTTAGTGATATTCTGATAAACAATTTATCAGTTGACAGTTTTTTGATATCGCTCATAGGAGCCGAGATAATTGAACTCAAAGTTCAATCATACAGGGTGGCGCTTAATTATCTGTACTAAAGCTTGTACTAGCAAAAACTTGAGTAAAGCATTGCACTAGATTCAAATTTGGAGTGCAAAAATTTCCTTCCTCTCAAAAAAAGTTCCTTCCTCTCAAAAATTCACAAGAAACATTACGTTCATCTTTAAACAATCATAACAATACCCAGACTTGAGGAATCGTTTTGAAAATTTCCGTAGCTTAGAATCAAACGTAAAAATATAATTTTACCAATTTTAGTGCTTCCAAGATATTTATGCTTAAAGATATGCCAGCTTTTATCAGTCCGGGTAATTGTGAGCCAACCTGTAAGCATGCATTTAGTTGGAGAATTAACGGTTTTCAAGGGGTGTCGTATGTATCAGCATATAATTGTTCAAATTTTCAGTCACCGAAATGCTGGTCCACATCCTCAACATTTGTTCTGACGACGAGCTGATGGCAGAGTGCGACGACACTTTCGAAGGTACGTCTTCTCTCTTATTTTCCAGGTTTCAAACTCTTCGGATCCAAACATTGATTCATTTAGATGTTCCTTTAGCTACGTGTAGAAAATCCCCCAACATGATAATTTATCTAACTAGTCCAAAAAAACAGTAGAAACAAAAACACCGTTCGTAATTTTATATATCTGTTAAATTTTGTAAACTTATGATACTTTCCAATTGATTTTTGTCTTGTGCTCGGCTCCTAGGGAGACGCCCATCACTATCCCCAATCTCTCTCAATTCAGTGAGAATACATGTGTTTTTCTTCTTGCTCGCATTCTTTTAGGATCTGTTTAGAAGAGTACTGTAGCTGAAGAAAATGGAGAGAGAGAAAAAAAGAACAGTACACCCTACAGTATGCGAGTATTCGGTGTTGTGTGTTATTTTTTCAGAGCTCTCTCTCTCCTTCTCTATTTCTCTCTTCTCTCTTTTCTCTTCTTCTATTTTTTTCCTATTTTTCTTCTTCTTTTCCTCTTTCTCTCCCTATTTTTGGTACCCCTTTTTTGATGATGATGATGATGATGATGATGGTCCATTGTCTTGAATGTTGTGTCTCTATTTATCGATCGTTCTGATTGAGAGTCCGCCCCCTGACGTTTGATTATTATCCCAAATGTTGAGAAAGAGAAAAGAGTTTGAAAAATCATGGAAAAAAATAAAGAAAAATAAGAAAGATGGCATGAATATGTGTGTGTGCGGGTGTGTGCAATTCTGACATGAGACTGATCGAATTTTGATATAAGGAATGGAGAAGATTTTTGAGTGGTTTTCTGATAATTTTTCGTTTTCAAGCAGCTTAAAACTTAGAGATGCAAACATTTTTGAATAGGATACCTGAACTCTGGATGTGTAGGTCTTTGTGAACCTCCCGAATTGGAGATTAAGGTTTCCATTGGGTCGGAAAATTTAGCTGGCCGACCGAGCGACAACCGGATTGGTGAATTTCCGCGTTAACGGGCCAGAGAGTGTTTGCGTACGAAGTATTTCATTTTACGACACAATATTCAAAAAATTCATAGTGTGTCGCAAAATAAAAGGCTTCNTACGCAAACACTCTCTGGAACTTGACGTTCAAATGCCCGAATTCGGTTGGCGCGCCGAGCGATCGGTCAGCTCTGTCGGTTGTCGGTCGGTCAGCTAACTTTTCCGACAGAATGGAAGCCTTATTAGAGAGGGAATTTTTTGATACGGTATCTAAATTCAGGATCTGTTTTTTTTTGTAAATATTATAGAGTCTAAGAATCAAAATTTCCAGGTTTTTCCCTCCATTCCAAAAACGCCGTAAGAATAGAAAAACGCATGTATTTGAGCCGGTATTGAGTGCAAGAATCTGAGCGCCCAACTAGTCTCCGAAAAGTTTCCCCTACAATTTTGTCTTCTCCTTGTCTTCGTAAAACTCCTTTCGTTCCCTTCCATTGAATGGAGTCCATTCCCAAGTGTTTGCAGGCCAAAAAAGCACGTTTTGAGAGGAAAGAATTCTAGTGTTTTAAAAAATCCAGCAGTGTGTCTCCTAAACCAGTTTGAATCTCGAGCCGTCCGTCTATTTTTTCTTGATGATCAGTATTATATCTTAACAGCACGCGCCTTTAGAAGTTGACAACGATACAAAGTGTTTTTTTCTTAAATTCCAAAGTTTTCAAAAATTAAAATCTAATCCAATTAAAATTTAAGGAGCCGATGGTAAGTGTATGGATGTTCATCCTATTCGAAAAAAGTCTGGTGACGTATGTTTTATATGGCAATCCAATATCTTAGTTTATATATTTTTCAAACAACCGTTTTTTGTACACCCTGTCCCTTTAAATAGTACGGGCAAGCGCTTTTTCTACACCCCTACACCACCAAAACCATTTAGTTTTGCTTTTATCGAGAGAAAAGTTTGAGAAAAAAAACTATTGTCGAAAACAAGAAAATCTCTATGTGGCTGCTGTTCTATTTTGAGTTTTTGGTTTGATGCTTTAATTATAGACGGTTTTGTATATCTAATATATCTAACCTGCTTTCTTTTATTTATTTTTTTTTATTTTTCTCATGATTTTTTGGCTGGAATTCTTTTTAACGCTTTTTGTGTTCTGCATGCACTCTATGTATCCCCCTTCTTCTTCTGGAAAGAGAGTTTCTTTGGTTCTTAAAATTAGACATTAAATTAGAACTTTAAGAATTTTAGGATTTTGATAAAGAACAAGTTAAGATAAGGAGAAAAATGAGTGTGGAATTCTTGATAATCTAGAAAAGTCGTTTTTCAAATTTCAAACAGACTAAGTAACTTTTATTTTAAAATTACATGGTAACATTTTTATCAAAACTGTAAAACTCAGAAAATTAGGATTTCCGGACATCTCTTGAAAAACCAAGTTACCGTTACATCTCTTATAGATGCCATCCTATACTGAACTTTGGAGCTCAATTATCTCGATTCCTGTGGAAGATACTGAAAATTTACAACTTATAAATTAGTTATCATAGTATTTCTAATATTTTATCAGTTGACAGATTTTTGATATCTCTGAAGGGCACCGAGATAATTGAGCTCGAGATGCACGTAAAGGGCGGGCCTTTAATATAGCAAGTACGGTAATTGATATTGGGGAATACAAACCGGAAATTTTCACAAAAAGTCCTCTTTCCAACCCCTATTTTTCCCCTTATTTCTATCTCTAATTTCGGTAAAAGTTAGTGTTCTAAAAATCCCAAAAATACCTATACTAGCAATCTCTCTTACACCCCCTTTACACCTACTGTAGTAGTTATCGCCTTATAATTAATTATTGAATTGGCTTTTAAGCACATCACCACCCTGTTTTTTCTTTTTTTTCGGGCGGTGCCTACTCTTTACTCTTTATTTTTATTTTTTGATTGGTGATAATGTGGTTGCCAGTGGAACATTTTTCCCCCCTAATTCAGTTATAGTGACGGTTTTGAAGTTTATTTTGATTTTTCCAGGTGGCGTTCCATCGGCTAGAAAGGAGGTCATCCGTCACAAGATTCGTGCAATTGGAAAGATGGCTAGAGCTTTCTCAGTTCTCAGGTAATTGAAAGTTTATAGAGATTCTAGAGGCTTCCATTCGGTCCGCCGTCGGCCCAGTGACGGTCAGCTGACGGTCCGCTAACGGACGGCTCGGTTCGCGGTCCGTCGGCCGACTAAGTCCTGACCGAAATGGAAGACTTATTCTAGAGAAAGAAAGAAAGAGTTGTACTCAAATGGTTGGAAAATGTTCCAGATTGAAAAATAAACTAGAAGCTAAACTGTAAGTGGTAAACCTAATAAGTTCAAAAACTGATTGTATTTTTCAGCTGGGGTTCTCCATCCATTGGGGTATAACTCTTACCAAAACTTGCGAAAAAATCTCAGCATGTTTCTTTATTTTTTTTATTTTGGTGATGATGATTTTTAACGAAACGCTCTAATTCTCTATGTCTCTCATCCATCTCGTGTCTCTTATTTCAGAGAGGAATCCGAGAGTGTGCTCGCATTGAAAGGACTCACACCGACTGGTGCACTTCCGGCTGGAACACTTCAAGGTGGATCACGTGGAATCAGAGAAGGTTTGTTCAAGAATCTCAATGATGCCATCATGTCCTTTTGCCAATGCCGCCTACTCGTCGTCTGTCGAAAAAAATGTGTGGATTTTCTCTAACTCTATACTTATACTTTTGAGACACTGACCAAGAAAGTTTTTGGAAAGAACGAAAAAAAAATCAAGCATTTCTAGAAGAAATAGAGAGAAATTCCACTCATTTTGACAGACATGACAGCGAGTCGGTGGTTCAATTGAAAGGATTGATACCCGGTGGAAAATTACCACAAGGGGCGTTGGCAGAAGGACGATTGGATGCATACAGATTGGAACAGTCAGGTCTGAAATTTCAGATGTCTTATGAAAAGGCAGCTGGTTCAAATTTTGAATTGAGAAATTTGGAAATTTAGGGAGAATTAGAGGTTTGAAAACTAGAAATAGCTGGCTCGCGAAAGTTAGAATCGAAAGCTGGAAATTTTGAAGGTTAGGACCCATATTTTGTTAAAGACCGGAGTTTTTTGTAATTTTGTATTTTTGAGAATACAGATTTTAGATTCGAATTGGAAACTGTATGGAATTTAGAATAATTTCAACATCTTTAAATTCTGAAAAAGTAGTTTTAAAAGCTGAATGCGACACTTTGGCAAATTGATCCGACTTACCGTATTTGCTCTAATAGAAGCCCACCGAAAGCGTCAAGTCTGGACTGACTTATCTCGATTCTTGGAAAAGATATCAACATTTTTTAAACTGATAAATTATTCATCATAATATCACCAAGATTTTACCAGTTGACAGATTTTTGATATCTCTCATAGGAACCGAGATAATTGAGCTCAAAGTTAAAAGTTATGGGTGGCGTTATAGTGTTTACGGTATATTTGTGATCTCCGTTTTTTGAGAATATAGATTTCAGAAAAAATTGAAACTTGGAATTCAGAAAAGCTAGAAAAGAAGATTAATATTTTAAATGCAAGACTCTGTCACTTTGATCCAACTTACCGTAAAACCTGTATTAGAAGGGCCCTGATACTACCAAGTTTGAGCTGATTTTTCTCCGTTCCTATGGGAGATATCAAAAATCTGTAAAGTGATAAAACATTTCTGGTGTTATGATAACAAATTCATTAGTTGACAGCTTTTTTATACCTTTGACAGGAACCGAGAAAAAGTGACTCAAAGTTGAAAGTTAAGGAACCCTTCTATTCCAGGTTTTACGGTATCTATTAAGACCAGTGTGTAAGGCTATGAAGCTTTTTACGGTTCAAAAAACCGAAATCCAATGTTTTCAAAAAGAACTTCATTTTTCAGTGGCCGCCGTCTCCGGAGTCGATCAAGGACACACTATCCAAACATTCGAAGAAGCTCGCCGTCTCGATAAAATCAACGAAAGAATGCCACCAACAATGGCGACACCGCCAGCTCAATCACCATCTCAATCGCCAATTCCATCACGGCAAACAACTCCACAACCACCTCAAAATGGACCATCGAATAGTTCATAGTGTGATCCTATACATTGTCAGTCATTTCGTCACATCACACCAGCCGACATATCAAAAAAGAGAGTTCACCGGCAAATGAGGCGATCTGACACTAAACTACTACTACTCCTAAAACAACAGCTTGTTGCGTATATGTATACATATAATTTTATATTACTATTTCTTTTGTAGTTCGGTGAAAATGTGTGCTCTACAATTCTCAGTAGAGCACATGTGCACTATTTCTTTCTTGAGCTAGATGCAAATTCCCCCCCCCCCCACTAATTTTTCCCCAATCACATAGTTTTCACCCTTAGTCCATATTCCCCCGGTCCTCCCCTCCTTGCTCTATTTTGAACCAGTCCAGTGGAGCACACTTTCTTCCAGAATCTTTCTTTTTTTCTCTGTCTCTCTCAAAAAACACACCGCCCCATCCTATAAATTATCGATTTGTGATTGGATCCGTTCTCAGTCTCGTTGCGTGTTTTTAGTCGCCCCACCCCCCTATATTTTTGTGTGCCCTTTTTCCCCTGTCCCTTTAAAAGTTCTATATAGTAACCCCCAGATTTTCCACTTGAGACCCTCCCGTTTACAAAAATCTTTCTTTCTCCCCCAAACTTTTTGCCATTTTCGTTCGTTTCCTTCTCTCTCCCATTTTCTCATTTTCTCTACGAAATATCCTTTTTTGAATTTCCAGATTCATCATCTCGTTTTCCCGTTTGACCTTTTTATATATTAACACCTGTTCAATCTTTCTTGATCCCTTTTTTATACATTAATATAAATATGTTTTTCGTGTCTATAAGATTTAATTTAAGCTATGTTTTCCCCCTTATGTTTTTTTGTTCTCTTCCCTTCCCCTTACAAGTCCCCCCAGATTTTTTGGTCCTCCTCTTCAACTCCCCCACCCACTTATTTTTTGGTTTCCGCTGAAAATTTCTATACACTCGTCTTATAATTTTATAATTATATATCTTTTCCTTTCACCACAACTTTCCCCCTGTCTTCCTCTCTCTCTCCCCCTCGCTCCCCACCCCATCTCTCTTTTTTCGTTCGGAAAATATTCTTTTTGGAGATTTATATGGAAAATGAAGCTCTGAAAAAATAATTTTTATTTGATTTCAAACAAGACGAAATGGAAATTCAAAAGTTAGACCAACATTCAACGATGATTTAAAACAGAATAAGAAGTTATAAATTATTGTAACACCTGTAATAGAAGGGCTTCTTAACTTTCAACTTTGATCTAATTTTTTTGGTTCCTATGAGAGATATGAGAAATTTTTTGTCAGTTGACACATTTTTGAAATTTTTCGTAGGAACTGAGATAATTGAGCTCAAACTTGACAGTGTGGAAAAAAATTACAAAACTTCGTATCAAGAAATCAAATACAATAGATATAAAAATACAGTTTAACAAATACAGTAAAAACTCTATTAGAAAGTCATGGCACTATATTGCCCGGTGGGTGTCTAGGGTGGCACTGTATTAGGGGGTGGCACTATATTAGAGGCTGGCATTCAATTAAGGGAGGCTATCTAATAGAGTTTTTACGATAACAGCGAAAAAGGAATAATCAAAAATACGTAAGATCTTAATTAGTACCTTCTGGCCATACGACTACTGTAAGTGCACGAATTTGTTTTCCGTCATCATTGTCATGCATTATTGGTCCAATTACAACCGATGCAACTTTCTCATCCTCTCGTTTTATATCCAGCCCTCCGAAAAAAGCGCACGGCGTTGAAACGCTGTAATTATAGAAATTAACATTTCAGCAACAATTTCAAAAACCCACAACACAAAAGTTCGAATCAATGACTCTTCTCTTTCCACTACATTCAGACCATCGGTTAGCTCAATCATCATATCTTCACTTTCAATAATATTAGCAGTGATGTATTCCATTCTTTGATTGCTTCCATTTTTCCACGACTTCAAAAACGTGTTCCATTCTGTCGGTGTGAATTCAGATGTATCAAGTTGAATGTGTTTGCAGTCCGAATTCGAAATGTCTTTCAGGGACATCCAGTTGTTTGATGGATGATCAGTAACACTCAAAAAGTCGCATTTGAATTTCGGATGAAGAGGTCGCATTCCATCAGGTAAAGTGTCGACGTAGATGACGAAGGACTCGACGACGTTCATATTTTTCAGAAAGTAGTCAAGATCTTCAACGTCTCTCTCTGCTTCATACTTGATTATCAGTTCATTGATGGATTGTTGTCTCTCGTTCAACCATCCTAAAATCTGAGGCATCATTCCTATACAATGACCACAGTCTATGATCAACGAATCTATGTCGCATTTCAGGAACCGTGTCATCCCATCGATAGATACGGTCAGGCTAGCCAAACTGTCATTGCTAAAACTAAACATTGCCGATTCCAGAATATCTTTCAGATCTAGACGGTCACAGTCTAGATATGGGATGAAAAAGGATTCTGATGTGTCACCCTTGGATGTTTCCAGCATTGCCATCATTTGTATACTGATTTTAATTTTGAACATGTTTCGGGGCAAATCTCTAATCAAATTATTATTGAAATGTCGAGAGGTGTTTGATAGTGCGGATCTGAATACAAACGGTAAAGTGGAGAAACTACAGTAAACACTTACAGAACGCTGGCATTGCAGTTTGCCAAGATTTCTCTGAAAACCACGTACGGAAGTTTTGATACAGAAACCATGGTACAGAATATACAGAATCAATAGAAGAAAACGATTTGAAAGTAGATTGGGCAGCATACGCAACGCTACCGTGACGCGACCGCCGCGCACAGGAGCTAGTACTGACCCTCCGGGAATAATTGTGGACGTCGAGGCGTCTTCAGATGATGGGACAGGTTGGATAAATAATTGTTGAGATTAGATAGAAAGAGTGAGAATGGTAAACAACCATAAATTACTAGTCAACGAACTCTGAATCTACGGTACGGGATTTTGAATCTAGGGAGATCCACAGGATGGCGCATAGTTACCGGGACTGATAAGAACGGGTATATCTTTCGACATCTTGGCAGCACGTATCTTGGCAGCACGAGATTTGGTAGAAATATTTTTTACGTTTGATTCAAAACTACCGAAATTTTCAAACCAATTGCTCAAGTCTAGACACTGTTATGATCTTCACGAGATGAAGCAACTTTGACAAGCTATTATTCAGCTCAAGATTGATCAAACAATTTGCAACTTGACCAGTTTACTCATTAATTAATGGAATTTTTGCGCTCCAAGTTTGAGTCCAGTACGACGCTTTAATCAAATGTTATGCTGGTACAAACTTTAGTCCGAGACCACCTTGTGAGAAGATCTGTGACATTGGTTAAGTACCAGGAAAGGATTCATCTTCACAGTTTATTCCAAAAAACGTAATGTACAAAATAATTAAAGCTCTATACATTGCAACAATATACAATATCTTAATGTACAAATAGATCCTTCTATCAAATTATGCTTTCTCAATCTTCTCTTCAATAATCTTGAACTTGTTTCTCTTCTCCTCGATTTCACGAATTTCCCGTTCCGATGGTATCACTGGCAGATAGGTAAGCCATGAGTATCTCAGGAAGAATTGGTTCAATTTCGATGGAAGCACATATCCATTGGTTTCAATATCCGATTCTCCTTTTTCTGGATCCTGCTCCTCATCGTCCATTTCAGAAACAAATCCACGTTGTCGTCGTGTAGCTCCACCGGTTATATTGTCAAGGGTGAATGCAATCACCCCTCCGATCAGCATTCGGATTGTTAGGAGAGTTCCAAAGACGTCATCAACTATTTGGTTTCCTGGAAACACACGATTTTGAAATTTCAGTATAACCTCTCTCAAGATCTTACCGGTGTTCAATGGAGTCTTCTCAAAATGTGTGGCCACTGTCAATCCCATAATGATCGAAATTCCAATAATTGTCAAATTCCTGGATATCTTCATATCAACGGTCTGCAAAAACCTGGAGCGCTGTTCGGGAATGCTCTTTCAGGAGAATAAACGTACTTGTAGATTGCTCAAGGACACTCCATTAATTAGGCAGACACCCATTGCCAAAAGTCCTCCGATGATAGGTTCAGGGATCATTGATAAGAATGCGGCGAATTTCGAAATGACTCCAGCCAAAATAAGTAGGACTCCAGCCATTTGCATGGTGATACGCGAGGTGACCTGAAAGGTTTTTTTATATTTACAGATCCTGATCCCCCCAAATTTCCCTTTTGTTATCAATTATGTCACGATGGTCACTCTAAGTTTTACTTTTTTTTTATTTTTCCGCTCTTATCAGTTAAAAAAAAACTAATAAATATAATCCTGGTCACTTTTCCTTTTGTTCTACAACTTGTTATCAGGTTCAGGATGATAATTCCAGGTTCTATATTGTTTTCGGTCATGAGGTTTTTTGTAGTTGGGGAAATGATAAAAATCAAACCATCAAACTGCTGTTACTCGGAACCGGCCAACAGGATTAGTTATTTTTTGAGGATTGAGAGGAACAGTAGGAAACATAGGCTAGAAATTAAAGTGGTGAATGCTCTAATAAGAGCTCACCCTATACGTTAACTTTGAGCCCAATTATCTCGGTTCTAATGGAAGATACCGAAAATTGGTTAACTGATGAAATATTGGTGATATTATGCTGAATACTTTATCCGGTGAAAATGTTTCGATAACTTTTTGAAAGAAGCTAGATAATAGAGCTCAAACTGTATGTATAGGGTGGAGCTTCTATAAGCCAATACGGTATATTCTCCTCCGATTTTTTGAACCCTGCATATATGTATAATCTTATTTGGGAGTTCAAATTTATTCGCCAAACCAGAAACCCTGATATAATCCCCCACGTGGTTTTCCAAACAGTTTCTCTATCTCTTTTCCAATGATCTTCGACCAACCTTCGTCACGGACATGATAGCAATATTCTCGGCATAAGTAGTAACTCCAGTTCCAACTCCCCAGAGTGCCGCCAGAATACATCCGACGCCTTCAACCACGAATGCACGATTGGTGTTGGATTGTGGTGGACGAGACTGCTTGGAGATCTTGGCGCAGAGATCTGAAGTTTAAATACAGTAACCCACTCCCTTATCCAGGCTTACTGTAATCCCCGATACTCTCAATCATGGCGGCAAAACACGAAGCCATGAATCCACAGACCAATGCCAAGTTGAACTTAGGTGGTCCAAAGAATAGAGGCATTGGCATTTGAACCCATGGGGTCTGATCGAAAACTGTGATGGATGCATTCTGATCTGTTCTGGCTTCTCCGCCACGTGGCTCCGCATTGGTTATGGTCATGATGAAACAGATGAACCAGACGATAGAAATTCCAAGAAGATACTAGAATATTAAAGGTTTAGAGAGTTCTGGGACTGGGGCGAAAAGAGCTTACCGGGAATTGGCTGAAAATCTTCTGACGAGTGAATTTGAATCTTTTTTCAGATAGTGAGAACACTGGAAGTGGAACTTCATATCGTTCCAAAATTACCACGAAAAGGATGAGAGTTAGGAATTCACTGAAAAAAATTATTTCAATGTTTACGATCTCTTGTTCCTATACATTTACTAAACCTTCATCAAACAACATCTTTAAAATTCCCTATCAGTTGAACTATAACATCTTAACCTAAAACAAAAATTTGGTCGCTGAAAACGAAAAAAAGTTGTTGACTTTTCAGAATTCCAATGTTTCGCGGGAAAACCCCGCTGATAACCCCCTTATCACTCTTTTTTGACTTTTAAAAGTCACAACCAGCTGATGTCACTTTGCAACACCATGTGATCACTGGCGTCTTTTCTTGTACTATTTCGTATTTTTAGGCGTGGTTGGGACAAAGTTCGATAAGTCGACTCACACAATCGAGATCCAATGTAGAGACATTTTTTCCTCAATATCTGGCACAGTGCCAATTGTGAGCAAGCTCATAATTGGGACGATTGTAACTGGTCCGATGTATTTGGAAATCTTTCCGACGAGACCCGTGAATCCTAGGATGGGCATTATGAGCACAGCGATCAGGCAGCTTCCGGAGATCTAAAATTTGAACGTTTAATTATTTTGCGGTCCAATTTAAGGTTATTATTCAGTCGAGAAATTTAGCCGACCGACCGACCGACCCGATCGGTCAGCGGCTGCCCTGGGTTAGCTGGGTCGGCTCAAAATTGGGTCTGGGGACTTTAAAAACCCAAAAAGGACTCAAAAATCGTGTTTCTAGGCATTTTCGAAAATTGATCAGATGGCTTAGTGGGATTTTCGAGAAAAAAATTGGATCTAAGGGTCCCGGGTTCGAACCCCACCGGTGACAACTTCTTTTTGATTTATAGTGGCTGGAAATTCAAAAATCATGGTTTAATAGTTCTGAAAATTGCTTCTAGGCCATTTTCAGCCGAAAACACGATTTTCAGAGTCAACCCCTATTCTATTTTTTCAAGAAGTCAGAATTTCTGAATCAAATAGACGCTTTTCCTTGAAATTCCCAACCCTACCATTTGCATTTTCTCTTCCCAATTGTTTGTATTGGTATCTGCATTACACGGGAACGTCGCCTGGAATGTGTGCAGGGCAGGAAGGAAGGCGAACGAGGGACCGTGTAGGATCGAGAGACTGAAAGAATGGAGTAAATATATTTTTGAGATGGTTTTTGGAACTTTGCAGAAAAATAGAAAAATCAGCAGGTGTCTTATATTTCAATAATCAAAGGACATATTTGTCTGTGCGGTCTTGAAACTCACCGCATCCCAAATGTCGTCTGCAAAATTGTAGCAATACCCGATGTGACAAAAGTGGCTGAGATCAATTGTACACTGAAATTAATCACTTCTCTAACATCTGAACCATTTTACAGTAATCATACCGTATCTGAAGAGCTTGATCACCCGCACATAGCATATCTGATACAACGTAAGGGATTACCAGTAGAGATGACAGACAAATCATCATTTGTTGTAGACCAAAAAGCATAATAGACGGAGGACTCGGTACCTCATTGACATGAAAATGCAGATCACTCATGGTTGATTCTTGGAGACACAATTCTGAATGAAACTGGAAAATCAAAAGTGTTCACTGAAATTTAGAGAGTAAGAGATTCAGAGAAGTCAGCGAATTAATCGTTTTGTTTTCTAGATAATAAGCGTGGAGAGAGAGAGAGACCAAACTTGTGACTTTTTTCTAGTGAAACTGTATAATTCACTCATGTTCTTTGTGTCTTTTTTTGGTTGGCCCCTAGTCTCCGCCCACTTTTCAATATATTTTGTTTATGAAAAATTGGGGAGGCGGAGGTAGGTGATAAGGGAAAGAAAGGGTGTGAAGAAATGTTGATCCATGGTTCATAGGGAGTCTCAAGAAATTACATATCTAGTTTTCTGATGCCGTCTGACGTCACAAAGACACATTTTTAAAGATTAGGACAAAGGTTAAGGTTATGGAATGGTTATGTGTGGGAAATTTTTGGTGACCTAGATCTTTCTTAGGCCATGGTTTTCAAATTCGTTGACCTCGCACAGAGTTTTAAAATTTATCTGTGACTTCATGAAAACATAATCATGGATTATAAAAACTAAAAAAAAAACTAAACGACTAGGTTTAAAAAAAATCTTTTTCGATTGTTGGGTTTTTGCATTGAATTGTTCAGCTTTTAGTGTTTCACAAAACGTTTTAATTTAACTTGGCATGTTCAGTACTTCAAAATGAGTATAATCTTGACCTACTCAGACGAGATGAAAACTCATGCCAGCAAAGAAGTGCCTTGTCGGCATGATAATTTTTGGTTTCGGCATGATAATTTTGCTTGCCGGCCATATAGAGAGTCATGCCGGTATGGTAGGGAAAGAAAAATCATCCGCCGGCGAGGAAACGAAGCTCCGAAATTCCGGAGTGTTTTTAAAATTTTCAATGTATTTACAAGTTTTCCTATTTTCAAGCGTTTTCATTTTTGTTTCACCTTCAAAATATTTTCCAAATTCTAGAAATTATGGCTCCCTCGAAATGGAAGCTCAACTAGTCGGATAAAACTAGAGGAAACCCACTTTTCACGGACCTTGAAATCTTAAAAGATTTGCAATTTAGTGAGTATAACACTGATGATATGATCAATCCAAACATTAATTTTCAGTCAGCGAGCTTTGACCAGGAATCAAGGATTTCGGTTCGAACAATCAATTACTCTGAAAACGGAACGAATTCAAACCAACATCATTTGCTTCAATCAGACGAAATTGTGAAGAATTTGGAGACTAATCTAGTTCTTGGGCCTTATCCACATTTCTCAAATTGTACTTTAAATGTAATTCCCTACTTCCTTTTTTTTTTGGAAGATGTTACTTTTAAGTCATTTCTCATTAATAAATGATGCATTTTTTGATTCATCGGCTGCGGAGCGAAAGGGGAGGATTGAAAGAGCTTTTCCATGCCGGCGTGACTTTCAAAAAACCTTGCCGGCCTGAAAAAACCATTTCTCCTGCGGCGTGTACGCCGCAAGAAAACTTAATTTTTCGCGCCGGCAAGGTTTTTCATCTCGTCTGAGTAGTTAGGATTTTTTGGATAAAAGGTCCGTCAAAATTTATAAATCCTCTTATCTCTAACGATATTGAATTTCAAGATGTGAAATTTATATGTCTGAATTAAGCTTTTCAAGTGCATAAAAATGAATAAAAACACGACTAGGTCTTTTAATCTATTCTGTTTTTCGTAGTGGGACCCAAAATTCTTAAAATATCAAATTTAAACAAACCTAGGCAAGTTGAACTTACTTTGGGGCTCGGAAACGAAGCGGTTTCAAAACTACTAGAGATACCGTAGTTCGATCGATTGAACATAAAAGTTGAGAGTTGAGTAAAAACTACTGTATTACAAAACCCGGTTATCCAGGTTTCTTTTTTTTACGATTCTTCAGATCTATACAATTACTTTAAATTTTTGTTTGCTTCCTAGAAATCTGAAAAACTTGAACTCTGGTTAATTTTTCGTTGAACATCAGGCATTTCTTTCTTATTCTTTTCACTTGAATTCAAGATTCTTGAGCATCGGTTTCCGAAACCATCCTATCTGATCATAAAGAGCTTCTCCAGACTTTACGACTTCCAGATCGTTCATTTTTTGATTCCCTAAATATTTCCTGCACTTTTTCCTGCAATTTTTTGTGATTTACCGACCAAAAACCACACGATAACAGAATTCTGAAATTCACCAAACGTTGCCTGTTTTTGTTTGTTTTTTGTTCACTTTTTTCTGGTTCCAGTTGGTAACAAGGAACAAAAATTTGTTTGTGGGAAATTGCGAATTTGTAATTTATTGCCTGTCTCGGGTCACTTTTTGTCCCAATCGGCGAAACCAAAGAGTAGCGATAAAAAGTGATTAGATTCAATTCTTTTTAGAGTGGAAATAGAACGAAAAAAAAAGAAATGAAGAAGATACAAAAAATGTGTTTTGACTTTGATCAGAGAGTAAATGAAAGAAAAAAGGGGGAAAGAAGGAGAGGAAAGCGATTTTTGGTTTTTTATAAACCCCTCAAAAAAGGTTGATCTTTGAAAAAAATTTCCGTTCATTCAAATTCAAAAAAAAGCATTTAACAAAACATTCGAAACAAGTAGGGATTAACAAAAAATATCTGGTTTGGGTATCAGTGAAAAAATGGTCATAAAAAAGGCACTTTGAAAAAGGGGAAACAACATAATGTCGGAAATGCTCTAGAAACCTCCCCCTGTACGTGTTTTGAGCTCATTTATCTCGGTTCCTTTGAAAGCTATCAAAAATAGGTCAACTAATAAAATGTTGATGATGTTACGAAAAGCATTTTATCAGTTGACAGATTTTGGATAGCTCTTGTAGGAACCGAGATAAATGAGCTATAAAAGTGAGCATAGGGTCGCGTAAAAAAGGGGTACGGTAGCAAGGTAGGGTTGGTAGTAAAAGGTGGTGGTAGGGATAGCATAAAAATTTAGGCTTCTACTAGAGTAAATGAGGTACATTGCATTGATAAGATTTTTCATTTGGAAGTTGGTGGACGGATCTCAAGAACATGATTCTGTCGCTTCTTCGCTGCCATATATTCCCTCCTCGAAACGAATTCCCCATCCACCAAAAACGTCCGCCTACCTCGATTTTCGTATTTGAATCCGACATTCTGCTCGAAAAGTTCAGTAAGCCGCTTCTGCTCTTCAAAGTATGGATGTTTCTCCGAAGCACTCATTGCTCTCCAACGGGTTCCTGAAAAGTTCAAATCTGTATTTGGATCAGGAATTCTTTATAGGTGGGGACATGAAAAATAAAAGTCTCAAATTTGTTCTTGTTTTTTATTTGCTGCCTCTAGAGGGGTTGAACTTGTAGGACGACTACTGAAGGTGCAGCGCCGCTACCGACTGAGCCACACAGGCGAAGCTAGATGGCATATGTACATAAAAGCGGACACGACAGCCGGCATTGTACACCGTTACGCGAGAACGTATACCAAAACAATCCAAAAAATCTCCTTCCCCCCCCCCTA